>NC_085842.1:61026792-61670958 GCF_035594765.1 Anolis carolinensis | reverse complement strand
TACATTTGGACAAAGAATTGGGTTACCAGATTGTGTTTTGTTATGATTGGGGTGGTTTATTTTTTTGAAATTTTCTTTTCATATGGTTAAAGTGCTCAAACATGTTTTTTCTTCTTCTTCAAAATGTGTAATGAAAATGATGATTTCATGTTATAGCTAGTCCAGGCTTATGAGCTATTGCTATATTCAGCTGTGTCTATGCCTGGATTCAAGAGATCAGTGAAAGATACGGCTAATAATCTGATTATAGTTTCTGCTTTTTTTCCAACTGCTGATGCAACTACAGTCACTATTGTGACTATTACTTGTTCCCAAGAAAGATTAAAATTACTGCACAGGATGGAAATGAACGACAGTAAAGCAGAGGTGTAATGGCAGTAATTAGTAGTCCCGTGCATTCGGGCTAATAGGCATGCCGCTTTCAGGTCCATTTTTGTTTACCAGAAAGTTACCCGAAAGGGGAGGGGTCATGCTCAGGGCCGGCCGGAGATAATTTAAAATATTAGGCAGGGGGGGAGGGGAAGCGCCCCGCCGGCACCGCCTCCCGCACCCTGGCCCCGCCTCCCGCGCTGCTCACCCTGACCCCGCCTCTCACGCAGCGTGGGAGGCGGGGTCAGGGCACGTTGGGCGGGAGGCGGGGCACCGCCCTGACGGTGCCCCGCCTCCCGCCCAGTGCGCCCGGGCCTGGCTGGCCTTGCCCGGCCGGCTGCCTGCTGGGCAAGGCCAGCCAGGCCACAAGGCCAGCCAGGCCAGGGCGCACTGGGTGGGAGGCTGGGCACCGTCAGGGCGGTGCCCCGCCCAGCGTGCCCTGGCCCCGCCTCCCATGCTGCGTTTTTATTGGCATTTCCTACTTTTCAGTTTATGCTTTTCATTTTAGTGTGACTACATCAATGTGCCAACTACAGTGTTCACACCTCTGGAATATGGATGTTGTGGTTTACCAGAGGAACAGGCTATTGAACAACTTGGGCAAGAAAACGTAGAGGTGAGATGAAAGTGTTAAAGCTAGCCATGTGTACTTATGCATTTAGTGTGTGAGGTGTACATGTGCAGCCACATCATGCTTTCTAACTTTTTCCTTTAGATGAATGTGTCACCAATAGCTGATATGTCATTTTCCCTTTTGAGAAAAACTAAGCACCAGAAAGCTGAAGGAACTGGGTCCTTTCATTCCTGTTGTTTTCATTGTTGAAAAAGCAGTTCCCCTCATTGCAGGAAATGTATTTTCCTAGCCATGTTCTTCTAGGAATAAATTCATAGAAACATAGAGTTAGAAGAGATCACATGGGCCATCCAGTCTAACCCTCTGTTTCAAAGCCTCCAAAGAAGAAGGTTCCCCAACACTCTGAGGCAGAGAGTTCTACTGCTGAACAACTCTTACAATCAGGAAGTTCTTGCTAATGTTCAGGTGGAATCTCCTTTCCTGCAATTTGAACCCATTGCTCCGAGTCCCTAATGACATGCTACACTGCTTAGGATATTTCTTGGAAACATAAATCAGAAAATGCTTTAACTTCTTTTACTTGCTGGGAGGCAGTGTACTATTCTTTGAAGGACAGTTTGACCTCCCCTTATCCATTGATTTGATATCTGCAGTTTCACTTACCCATGCTCCAAAAATATTCTCCCTGCCCAAGCTTTTGGTGGACCTCTCTAGGTCCTCCAGTATGATTCCATGAAATGTTTCTGACTCAAATATAATTGTAATATAAGGTTAGCTATTATCCATGATTTCAGGTATCTATGAGGGGTCTTCTAATGTATCCCCCTGAAAACACTGAGATTCTACTGTATTTTTAAATAACTCTTTACTGTCACTAAGAGCAGAATATATCTGTTCAACTGTTAATGGAATACCTCTTTAAAATTTTACATAAGTATCTTCCTGTCCTAGTTTGAAAATGTTAATCTGTTCAAGCTTCTTTGAACAATGGGTGTACCCAAAAAGGACATATGGAAAATGGTACTGAAGCTGTAACCTCCATTTATTCCATATTGCAATATGTTTTTTAAAAAGAAATGGATTGATGTTACAGATTTGTGGTGACAATTTTGGACATATATGAAAATCCCCAACATTATGTTTGTGTTACCATTTTTAGCCAACTGAAGTGTGTATTTTAACTAAAAGGTGTTGTAAAAATATAGTGCTAGGTGTTGCTAAACCTCTATTTTTAGTTTGAGAGTATTGGAAGCCTAAGGGCTTCCAATAAAGATGGGTGAAGATTTTTTTGCTAATTATCAGCTTAAATTTATTTTCTAGGTATATCACAATCTATTCTGGCCACTTGAATGGACAATACCTAACAGAGACAACAATACCTGCTATGCAAAGGTTATCTGCAATAAGCTTGACAATGTATGTATTTTGAGCTAAACATTTCCACCTTAATTGGTGTTAACAGTCTATATTCTGCCAATCCAGTTAAAATATTTTGATGTACTAAATGCAAATGTATATAACTCTATTACATGTATTGGTATATGTAGATCAGGAGGCAAGCATCGCTGTATCATATTTAAACAGGAATAAAGCTTAGTTTCTGGAAGAAGTTTCTGTTCTGTAACTTGGTTTACAGAGGAGTGGACAGATTCCAATCTTATGTCTTTTCCATCCTCTCTCTCTTTAATTTTTATTTGTGGTTTCAAAGCATTTTACTTCCTGCTTTCCTCACATACCTTGATCATGGAATGTGTGGGAACCTATGCTCAAGATAGAGCCCTGCTGTCTCTCCCTTAATTAACTGAAAATTCATTGTAAGCTTCAGTTTGTCATAAAAGCAAAACTCAGCAGGTCTTACGTGTGTGTCGGTTTTTAGCTCCAGGAACAAAATAATTTAATATTAATTCAGTCTAGGTATTTTCAGCTGTTCACATAATGTATTAATACAAACAAATAAAACAAACACGTTGTTGGCTTCCCCCAAATTAAGCGTTGCTGGTGGTGTGTGTATATACAGAGAGGGAGAGAGGCCATACATAGATTAAAAATAGCCATAAATTCGTGAAAGCAGCTGGAAGGGAATATTTTAACTGGACTGTTCTTTATTTGTTCTCCAACCCCAACTCCTTTTAAACAGAACCGTGTAATAGGACTTCATGTTCTTGGACCTAATGCTGGGGAGATTACCCAAGGCTTTGGGGCAGCGATGAAATGTGGCATCACAAAGGCGATACTTGATGAAACAATTGGCATACATCCAACATGTGCAGAGGTAATAATAACTGCATTCTCCTGAAATGTATGTAATCTACACTGCCTGTTTTGATGCACCTGGAAATGATTTATCTCTTTGTCATAACGATGTCCTAAAAATCTGTTTGTTTAAACAGGCACCCATGTCCTATTACAATTGCATTTGCAGTACCCATTTCCTACTGTTCCCCTATTTAATCTATTTTTTAAAAAAAATGTCCAGAGCACTTCTTAAACTGGGTCCCGACCCCAAATGGGGTTCCCTTATCTCATTGTTGGGGTCGCAGAAAAATTGGCACCGGTAGTCTGCAGAAAATGCTTCATCTGCATTTCATTAAAAAGGGAAAATGGCCTGTTTAGCAAGCTTTGACTGATTTATTTTCAAAAAATGTTTGTTTTTATACCTATTCTGTATGCCTATGATCATGTAAAAATTACTTGGGTGGAAAGGGGATCTAGGGCATTTGAAAGTACAGTAGTTGGAGATACATGGTGTCTATTCGGCAAGAAATCCTTCATCGGACAAACCTTAACGTTTTGGAACTATCTTTTGAAGTGCCACTTTTTCTAGATTTCCCCCCTTTTTCTTTTCTTACAAAGCATTAGAAGAATTCTCATTGTTGGGCTTTAGTTCCAGTCATGCAGGTAGAATGGTATTGGATTTGTAGATTTTTAAAAGTAAGAATTTTAACAATAATTGTTTCATTCCTTTTCAGGTGTTCACTACAATGGATATTACAAGAGCCTCAGGGAAAGATATTGCTCAAAGTGGCTGCTGAGGTTAAACCCTGCTGTTTTAACTGTTTCCTTTTGCTCCACTTACCTATATTGAGAGTTTTAAGATGCACACAAACACATGTAGGTGAAGAAATATCGGACAGCAGTAGAATGCATTTTTGAAACTTGTCTTAAAGGTAGTGGGTGTCTATAGGAAACAGTTGAAAACAGCAGGGTTAACTTTCATATTGACTTTCTTAGAAGAGCACGCAAGTGTATTTTTGAAGTTTTGGCTCTGAACCCCAATTGGAGGCGAGTCATGACGGATGACTTCTATGCAAAGTTGGGAAAACCAATTCGTCCAAGTCAAACAAGTAGATTCCTTCTCAAGGAACCTCTTCAGTTGCACAAGTGAAATTTAATGTTCTTCATTTTAGTGCTTTTGTATGAATGTATCAGGAACAGCTGAAGGCTTAGTTGCTAACTTTTGCTAGCAGCTCCTCTCAACTCCCATGAATCAACAGTATGTTTTATCTGTTGTTGACATAAATGATGAGGTCTGTTTGCAGTGTTTATAAATATCTCTTTAAATTGTCATAAATTTGAAAATAAGCGAACAATGTTTAAAGCATTTTTCTTTATATGCCTCAGAGCTCACATGATACATAATGGGGTAATTTTATGTATAATGTGCTATCTGTTTAGTCACCAGAAGAAAACAGTCATCCTGAAGGCATACAATTACAAATTTTTACAGATGTTGCGGCCTAGATTATCTTAGCAGGAAAATATGCAAAATGTCTTTTTTCTTAAGTGATTTTCTACCATCCCCAAATTCCTTTCACATTTTTCACAAGTGAAGAAAAATATCCTAAGTTAAATTGGAATCTATTCACAGTAACTTAATATTGTTCCCATTTATATACCATAACCAAATGATTTTCATCCATAAAATCAAATGCATTTGGTTTAGGTCACGTGTACAAGTACTTCGCTTGATTATCCACAAGCACCCATTCATTTTGCTTTGTTAAATTCCCAGTACCACGAATCCTTCTGGACAGTCCATTTACTTTGAAGAATTTTGGTTGGGTTTAGTTTGTTTTGTCTAAATATGTGTTCTGAAATGCTTTTTCAAAAGCTGCATCATATGAACAGTTTTTTTAACTATTTATGACGCATCATGGAATTTAAAGTTCAATAAATGAGTAATGTCATATGATATACAGTGTCGCATTCTTAAGAAAAAATGAATCTTTCACTACTGGAAAACATTTTAACACTCTACAAGTGAAGAGAACCAGATTGGTGGTTTAGTGTACATTCTCTCTTTCTTATACTCTCGCCAGCTTTTAAAATGTCCTACATAATTCTTAACTATAATTTAAAGAAGCCTGTGAAGCCTGTTTCCCTTGACCAGGAATTGGGGGTAACAGTGGTCCTAATATTGATGGACTGCAATGCCTTCCCCTCAGTATTGGCTAAGTGGCCCAAGATGGTCAATACAACCATCAGAGCTACAGTTGCCTACCTTTACCCTTACCCATAGTCTGAAAAGGTTCTACATTCACATCTTATTTCATAGTTAAGAATTTTTGCTGAAGTGGCTGATTTGTGGGAGAGGGATTAGGTTTATTAGCGAGCTGCCAGCCACAGAAGGCAAGGCTGGAAAAAAATTGCCAGGCTATTCTTAAGAAAATGTTCTTGGGAAGAGGAAGGGCAGCATCTGAGTCTGCTAACGTCCTGTTGCTGCCTTGGTGAGAGGCAATATGGAAGCAGGTTGCCCCTAGCTAGTCCCAAACAAGCCGCACAGATTCTGCGGGGTTAAAGTTAGTGAGTTGGATAATGACCCAGAGCTGGGTGATAGGATCTGACTGAACTGCTAGGAAAAATAGGACAACTGCTCAAGAAGTAAGATAGTCCTCAGCCACCCACCACTGATAAAAACCACCAGGCAGGATATGGAATTGCTACCAGAAACTGGGATTATTATCAGTGTAGTTGGGGGCAGCACCTGCATTCATCTCAATTGGGATCTGTATGCACTTAAGTTAGTAGAGGTCCGGATTCACCAAAGCAAATCCTTGCACCTTGCAAGGCCTCAGTGACTCTGAACCACAGCTCTCTAATAACACCCAATTTAAAACCAGTTTGCATGGTTCCAGCAGATCTGCTTGCCTCTCTTAGGATGTTGACTCAGAAGCAGTTTTTGACTACTGGTTAGCAAGTAGACCCAATTCTACCATAATTAACCACACCTGTTCCATAAGAAAATACTGGATGCCAGTTCCTCCGTGTACCTGTCCCAACCCTATCCTGGTACATTGGGCAGTTACATTCAGGAATCTGTGAAGCAACAGCATCATAGTTCTCTTCCTGAATGTCTTTCTGTTTAGTAGCATTGGTAGGTCCTATAGACTAAGAAGTAATGTAAGTGTTTATCATGACCAAAATGCATAGGGAGTGGGAACAATATGACACTCAAAAATGGGACAGGTCATCCTACCATGCACTTAAGATTATTATTTGTCTGTTTTGATACAAGATCAAACCCAGATGTAGTAATAGCTAGTGAAGGTCCACTTACATCAACAGGACCTGGCCATTGAATTTAATGGGTCTGCTGAAAGTATGGCTAAATCTGGATGACACCTATAATGTGTAGCAATGGTTAGTTAAAAGCAGAGGTAAAAGGTGCCTTCATGACATCATCAGAGGAAAGGGGTGGGGATGGGGGTCTACAGTTTAATGAGAAGAGAGCTTTCAGGACAAACTTCAGTTAAATAGAACCTAATGTTACTTGCTTCTGACGTTCAATATACATAGATGAAGACATCAAAAATTGGAGTGCCTTCAAGAGTTGCAGAAGCAGTTTGGTTGTGGAAAGTAACATGAAACCTATCATTAAAAAAGGCTTTTAATACTGCCACTGTTTTGCGGTCACTTGAAACCTCACATTCCTCGCATCTTTAAAGTAGCATAAATGTTCAAAACCTTTAAACCTGGGGTGGAAATCATGTGGCTTTCCAGAAGTAGTTGGACTGCGTCTCCCAACATTCCTCATCTTTGGCAATACTGCCTCAGGCTAATGAGGGTTGCAGTTCAAGAAAACCAAGGAGCAGTCAATTCCAATTTAACGCCTTAATATAATGACAGTAACAAGGTACTGTAACAAAAAGTGGTGAGACATATACATATTATTGAAACTAAATATGGATGCTAGCGTCATACAAGCCAAATAGCCCTTTGTCATTTTGGTTTCAGCCTACATTAATCAGTTATTCGGGAATTCCAGTGTTATTGTAAAAGTTTACTCAGTGAGGATTGTTGACCTGGAGAAATGAAAGTGTAGACAAGCTCTCCAGATAATAATTGATGCCTCTGAAAAAGACTTTGATGAAATAATCAGGTTGATTAGGGTAGTATAGTGGTTTTGGTGTTGGTCTAGGACAGTGGTTCTCAACCTGTGGGTCCCCAGATGTTTTGGCCTTCCACTCCCAGAAATCCTAACAGTTGGTAAACTGCCTGAGATTTCTGGGAGTTGTAGACCAAAGCACCTGGGGATCCACAGGTTGAGAACCACTGGTCTAGGATTATGGGAAGAGGTAAATCCCCAATTGGCTATTTAAACCCATTGGATAACCTGAGCAAGTAAAACTAAGCCTTGAAAGGAAGACTATGGCCAATGTCTAATCTTGCAAATAATAATTTTAAAAACCCTTGGCTATGGTTGACAAAAGTCAGAGTAGACCTGAAGGCACACCAACACCAGGTTAGGGGTGGAGAAAGATCATCTTGGAAGTAACTGCTGAAATTGTATTACCAAATGTAGAGACTCATGCACCCACACATGAGAGATTGACTGGTTTTTCCTTTGTTATTTCATACTTTGTAAAATATCATGTACAGTGTTTGGGATTATATGAATTGTTGGAGATGATTGTAATAATATCACACAAGTGAGCTTAATCACTGCATTGTTGCCAGAAACACAACAAACTAGTATCCGTTTATGAATTAAATTTTATAAAATCATACTCGTGCTTTGCACTAGGTATGCTCTTTGGGTGTATCTATGTTGAGGAATTTTAAAAGTTTAACATCACTTGACTATCTTAGCCTAATGCTATGGAATTCTGGGATTTATAGTTTAGAGAGGCCCCGGCACTCTTTGGCAGAGAGGGTCAAAGTTCTTGTAGTGAAACTGCAACTCCCAGGATTTGTTAGTTACTATTTATTCTTAACTGTGGATGTGGTGTCAAACTGTATTCATTCCATGTGTTGTAGAAGGCTTTCATGGCTGGAATCACTAGGTTGCTGTGAGTTTTCCAGGCTGTATGGCCATGTTTCTGGAATGCTTCAGGAACATAGCCATACAGCCTAGAAAACTCACAGCAACCCACTGCATTAATTCTATAGTGCAGATGACCCAGCATGGCAAACTATTCCTCCCAGTGACTATTTTAATATAGCTTAAACACCGATCAAAGAAAAAAAAAAATAACCCACAGTCCCCACTAAACATATGAGTCATAATAAATAAATAAAGCCAAAATCATCCTTGTCGTTTTATTTGTGCAGTAGGATGGCTCTTTTCTCCTTTTAGTGCACATGAGTGTGCCTTTAGATTCATTCATTCATTCAAAAGCAGCTACTCCCACTAATGTCCCACTTCTGCTGTGAATCTGTCCATGGATGGGGCCTAAGGGACCAGATCCCACCTGATCTTGGTTAGTGCTTGATGGGAGACAGGCTTCTGATAGTAGGCAACTTGAATTGAGAAGACACGTGGGGAACACAGTGGCTATTTTTTAGTGACATCTTTACTCAGATTTTCATTTGTGGGGATTACCTTGTGCGCTAGATGTAAAAAGATCAAGAGCCCAGCAAGTTTCCATAGCAAACTAAGGCCCCAGACTTTGGAACCAAAGCCAGTTCAGGGAGACTACAAATGTTATGTGCTGTAGCCCTACTTAAACTACGAATGTAAATTTTTTCATGAGTATTGGTATTTTAAACTTTGTTCTGTTCTTAATATATGCACTTTTATGGCTTTTCATCTTATCTGTGCCTAGTCCAAACACCTTGGGAGTTATCTGCCTCTCACAGCTTGAGAGAGGCAAATAAGTCCCAAGGTACTGAGAGGCAGATAACTTCTTGTTACTGTTTCTGGGCCCTTCCAAGCTGCCCTTTATCCCAGGATCTGATCCCAGATTATCTGCTTTAAACTGGAATATATGAGTCCCCAGATAACCCAGGTTGCTGTTTATTCGTTTAGTTGTTTCTGACTCTGTGACCTCATGGGCCAGCCCACGCCTGAGCTCCCTGTCGGCGTCACCACCTCAAGCTCCTTCAAGGTCAAGCCAGTCACTTCAAGGATACCATCCATCCATCTTGCCCTTGGTCAGCCCCTCTTCCTTTTTCCTTCCTTTTTCCTCAGCATCATTCTCTTCTCCAAGCTTTCCTGTCTTCTCATTATGTGGCCAAAGTACTTCATCTTTGCCTAGGATAAACCGATAATCTGGAATCAGCTCATGGGACATGAGGGCAATGTGGAAGGACCCTCAGAGAAAGGAGCTCACAAGGCAAACCTTCAGGGATTTCTAATACAGTAGAGTCTCACTTATCCAACATAAACGGACCGGCGGAACGTTGGGTAAGTGAATATGTTGGATAATAAGGAAGGATTAAGGAAAAGCATATTAAACATCAAATTACATTACGATTTTACAAATTAAGCACCAGAACATCATGCTTTACAAAAAATTTGATAGAAAAAGCAGTTCAATACACAGCAATGTCATGCAGTAATTACTGTATTTATGAATTTGGCACCAAAACATCACAATGTATTGAAAAGATTGACTACAAAAACATTTTTTTTCTGTGTCAGGAGCGACTTGAGAAACTGCAAGTCGCTTCTGGAGTGAGAGAATTGGCCATCTGCAAGGACGTTTCCCAGGGAATGCCCGGATGTTTTTTGATGTTTTCCCATCCTTGTGAGAGGCTTCTCTCATGTCCCCGCATGGAGCTGGAGCTGATAGAGGGAGCTCATCCGCGCTTTCCCCGGGTGGGATTCGAACCTGGCAGCTTGCAGATCAGCAGCCCAACCTTCAAGTCACAAAGCTTTAACCCACTACTCCACCGGGGGCTCCTTACAAAACATTGACTACTAAAAGGCAAACTGCGTTGGATAATCCAGAATGTTGGATAAGCAAATGTTGGATAAGTGAGACTACTGTACTTGTCATTTTCTGCAGTGCTTCCCAATCCTGGGTCCTTCCAGGTCTTCTGGACTACACCTCCCAGAATTCCTGGCAGTTGGCCAAATTGGCGGAGACTTCTGGGAGTTGAGGTCCTGATTTTGCATCTTAAGAGAGCCAGGAGGCGAGAAAGCGTTCGGCTCATGGGGGCGCATGCGCAAGAGCGGGACCAAGGCGTCTAGGCAGCGAGAGACGCATGCGCACAGCACGTGAGCGGGGCCGACAGCTGAAAAAGACGCACGCGCACCGTGCCAATCAAGGCTGAGCGGCTAGAGGCGCGCACATAGATATTTATATGCATGCGCGCGCGAGCGAACGGACTTCACGTCTGAAAGCGGCGCATGCGCACTCGTCGAGCTAGGTTTTCGAATCTCTGAGGGCTCTGAAGTCGGTTGCATTCGCCGCCCCTTCTTCCTGTGAGGCCTGATGCGGCTACAGTCATTCACTCAAAATGGCGTGAAGGGGAAGTTGGGCCCATCCTTCTCCTCCGTCCTGTCGGCGAGAAAGCTTCCTTGCCCTCCTCCCTTTTTTCTCTCTCCACCCTCCCGCCCACAAGTCGGAGGCAAGTTTACCGTAGTCTTCAGCATCCTCAGTGGGCCTACTTCCTCGTACGTTGTTGTGGCCAAAAGAATGCAGAAATGCTGCAATCGTGTGGTTCTCCAGAAGTGGTTGGACTGCACCTCCCAGCATTCCTCATCTTTGGCAATCCTGATCTGCAGTTCAAGAACATCTAGAAAAGCAGACACATTCCAATCTAACGCTTTAAAGCAGTGAAAAGTCTGGTTCTCCAGGTGTTTTGGGCCTCAGGTCCCCGCCACTTTAGCCAATGGTCAGGGATTCTGGGGGCTGAGGACTGGAATTTGGGGATCACTGCTTTGAAGTAAGGACTCAGTACAACAAAAAAGAGGGCTGCTATATACTATTGAAATCAGTAGTATGTTGGGTATCCCTTAACTAAAATGCTTGGGACCAAAAACCTCCCCCCCCCCCCCCGATTTTGGAATATAATTGTTATTTATTATAGAATAGGTGGCGCGATTGATTGATTGATTTTCTACATTTATATCCTGCTCTTCTCACCCCGGAGGGGACTCAGAGCGGCTTACAAATCAAATGTACATACAATACATTATTAGCATAGCACAATATAAGCATTAAATTACTATATTGTACTATATCATTATATGGTAATATTATTAGTAATATTACATTTAATATATAATATAAAATTAATATTATATTATTATTAGTATAATATTGTATTACATTATAATATCAATGTTATAATTATATACAATATATTATATATTTATAAATTATTGTACATTATACAACTGGACTTAACGTCAGGGGAAAACCTTTACCTTTATATGTGTGTGTGTGTGTGTGTGTGTATGTAAAATTAAACCCTTGAGCCGGCTGGACTGCTGACCTGAAAGTTGCCAGTTCGAATCCGTAAGATGAGATGAGCTCCTGTCTCAGCTCTACCTTGAGAGAAGGGGGGCATGAGAGAAGCCTCCCAGCAGGATGGTAACACATCTGGGTGTCCCTTGGGCACTGTCTCTGTAGATGGCCAATTCTCTCACACCAGAAGCGACTTACAGTATGTTCTCAAGTCGCTTCTGACACAATAAAAATATTTATTATTTATTTTTATCCTTTTCTCCCATAGGTGGGACTCAAAGTGGCATACAGTAGTTAAAAGCAACATACATTACATAACATACACATTCAATTCAAAAACATGAACCAACTAAATTGCACCTACATAAACCATAAATAACAAATTAATAACTTTTGACATATACCATTAAAATTCCCTGAACCTTAGGCCACTGGGGGTATCATAAAAACAACTATACTACAGTCTTAGGAACTCCATCTTCATTAGGCCATATAACAGCATTGCCCAGTCTGAATAACATTCAGGAATGTATATTACCAGTAGCTATCTGGTCATTGCCTATTATAAAGTCATCAGGAAAGGCCTGATTCCACAAGAAGTTTTAATTTGTGAACAAAAGGCTAACAATGAGGGAGCCAATCGCACCTCTCTAGGAAGGGAGTTCCAAAGCCACCGCCAAGAAGGCCCTTTTTCTTGTTCCCACCAATCGCACTTGTGATGGTGGTGTGACCGAGAGAAGGGCCTCTCCTAATGACCTCGGATCATGTGGGCTCATAGGAGGAAACACGGCCCTTCATGTAGGCTGGGCCCAAACCGTTTAGAGCTTTTTAGACTAAGCTGTTTTATATTGGTTTGTATGGACATCTAATTGTTGCCACTGTTGTAAGCCGCCCTGAGTCCCTTCGGGTGAGAAGGGCGGGATATAAATGTGAGAAATAAATAAATAAATAAATAAATAAATAAATAAGCAAGCAGTGGTTTTACCCTTCCAGAAATTCTAACTGCTGGAAAACTCGCTGGGATTTCTGGGAGTTTTAGGCCAAAACATCTGTGGACCCACAGGTTGAGAAACCATAGGGCTAAAGCCAACATCTTGAATTGTGCCTGGAAACAAACTGGAAGCCAGTGTAGCTGCTTCAGGAGCGCAGTAGTTCTTTCTCTATATGCATAATGACATTTATTGGAGATATGACCCAAGTCTAAGCACAAAATTAACTTTTGTTTCCTATATACCGGTATATTTTCTATATACCTAATACATGTAGACTCAAGATTATTTTATACACAATATTTTTTAATAATTTCGTGCATGAAGCAGTTTGTATTCACTGAACCACCAGAAAGCATTTTCTCAGCCACCCATAGGGACACTTTGGGATTTTGGAATCTGGACAAATAATAATAATAATAATGACAACACTTTTTTATATCCTACCCTATCTTCAGTGGGGACTCAGGGCGGTTTACAACAATTTGCGGCAAACATTCAATGCCATACAATAGTAAAGAAAAAACTAACCAAAACCACCCAAATCATACCCAGTATCAATATCAAAATAATAAAGAGAACACCAAACATTAGATAATGACATAACTAAGTTACATTTTCACAGTTAAATATTAACAGACTGGAAGATAAAACACCGATAGAGATAGAACTTTACAAAATTTAAACAAGTAATGTGTTCAACCTGTATGTGATACTGACCTTAGCATCATATGCCTTGAAGTGTGTCAAATAGTCTTTTGCTAAATTGTGGAACACTTCCAATTTCAGCCTGTGTGTTGGGGTTGGAATATTTCACTTGAAGCCTGGGCTTTTCTTTTAGGGGACACGTCCAAGACTTCAACAAACATCCCAGCTTCTTTCTCCTACTCCACTACTTTTTGCCTGCTTCAGTGCATCCATATATTTCTCAGTCAATTCCATACCCCCTAGAAGGAGAATATATTTCCTTTTCCTCCTTAGACTGCTCCATCCCATTAAGGCAATTGCTACAATCGTCACTGAGATCATAGAATAGCCACTTTTAGGCTGGCACTAGTTGCTGCTGGTCCTGATATTGGTACTTTACTGCTGTTTTATTTATTTATTTATTTATTTATTTATTTATTTATTTATTTATACTGCTACCAGACAATCTAGGTATGCACAACTTTTCAAAGAACGCACACACACACCAAAAAAAATTACAGGCAAATCCCCCATGACCTGGGGGGAAAAAACTAGTCAAATGTGGGCTAGACAAAATTACGGTTGGGTGGATCTGTAATTGGCTAAGTGAACGAATGAACCCAAAGGGTGTTCACCAATGCTTCCTCTTCATCCTGGAAGGAAGTGATGATTGGAATGCCACAGGATTCCGTCCTGGGCCTGGTTCTGTTCAACATCTTTATTAATGATTTAGATGAAGGGCTAGAAGGCATGATCATCAAGTTTGCATACAACAGACACCAAATTGGGAGGAATAGCCAATACTCCAGAAGACAGGAGCAGAATTCAAAACGATCTTAATAGATTAGGGAGATGGACCAAAACTAACAAAATGAAGTTCAACAAATGCAAGATACTCCGCTTAGGCAGAAAAAATGAAATGCAAAGGTACAGAGGGGGATGCCTGGCCCGACAGCAGTATGTGTGAAAAGGATCTTTGAGTCCTCGTGCGCATGCGCCGCATTCAGACGCGATGCAGTGGCAAAAAGAGTCAATGGGATTTTGGCCTACATAAATAAGAGTATAGCATCTAGATCCAAGGAAGTCATGCTACCCCTCAATTCCGTCTTGGTCAGACCACACCTGGAATACTGTGGCCAATTCTGAGCAGTTGAAGGGAGATGTTGCCAAGCTGAAATGTGTCCAGAGGTGGGTGACTAAAATGATCAAGGGTCTAGAGAACAAGCCCTATGAGGAACAACTTAAAGAGCTGGGCATGTTTAGCCTGCAGAAAAGAAGGCTGAAAAGAGACATGGTGGCCATATATAAATATGTGAGGGGAAGTCATAGGGAGGAGGGAACAAGCTTGTTTTCTGCTGCCCTGGAAATTAGAACGTGGAACAATGGCTTCAAACTACAGGAAAGGAGATTCCACCTGAACATTAGGAAGAACTTCCTAACTATGAGAGCTGTTCTGCAATAGAAATCTGCCCTGGAGTGTGGTGGAGGTTCCTTCTTTGGAAACTTTTAAGCAGAGGCTGGATGGCCATCTGTCGGGAGTGCTTTAAATGCTATTTCCTGCTTCTTGGCAGGGGGTTTGACTGGATGGCCCATGAGGTCTCTTCCAACTCCATTATTCTATGATTCAGGTAAATAACAGCAGAAACCCAAAAGCAGGATATGAAGACCTCAAGATTTTGTTATGTTTGTACTGGCATTGAATGTTTGCCATATTATTTTGGAAACTGCCCTGAGTCCCCTTGGGGAGAGAGGGCAGGTTAAAAATAAAGGTTTATATTATTATTAGTATTAGTATTAGTATTAGTATTATGTAATCCCATTGTCTGAAGTGTCAACAAAAGTTATTTGGAGTTGCACTACCTTGAAACATGTAGGTTCAATTTAGCGCTCATGTCTTATTAATTTGGCTATAGTGTTTTTAATGTAATCTAAAGTTGTAATTCCTAAGTTACCATATTGTATACTCATGTATAAGAATAATGTGTGGACCACAGGTTTCAATAATACTGATTTAAAGAACTGAAAATCACCACAAATTATTCTAGAAGTTATTTATGCCATGTGTAAAAAAGCACTTCCTTTTATCTGCCCTAAACTTTGCCAAGCAATCTGCTGAATGATTACATTCTCAAAGTATCAGAGGGGAGAGAAAATTCCAGCTTCTCTGGCATTAATAAGGTGTTTATCTATAACTGAATCCCTGCTTTGCCCCATCTTATTCCAAAACCAAATCTATTTGAATATGATAGGATGACCTCATAATGAAGACACAATTCAAGCTGCTTGAGACCCACTTTCTATCGGGACACCAGAAAAGATACTTGCCAACTTAGTCCAGTCTTTTTTATATAATAAGATACATGAACACAATAAGATAAGAGTTTACTACAGGTACACTCTTCTTTCATCTTCTCTTGCATCTTCCCTGTTAAACTACCTAACCCAAATATCTGTTTCTTGATTGTCAGAATGAAAAAAGACCAGGGATTTAAAGTGGGGAAAACTGATATCAAATTACTTTTAATTCCATAGATACACTGAGGAAAGGAGGGGGGAATAATAAGTGGGTTGCATTACAAGATGCTTTTCTGCAATGTGGAGGGGTTAACTCATTTATAAGAAAGTTACTGTCCATATAACCCTTGATTGTTTTATTGACTTTCTGAAAAGTACATTAAATTTTTTAAAGAATCTTGACAAAAGCAACGCTGTCATTCACGTGTTTTACTATAATGCTATTAGGACACACTTCTATGTATCTGTGTCTGGGGATCACTCGTCAGGCCTGAGAGTTTAAATATCTGTACGCTGATTCCATTTCCATTTCCATTTAGAGAGTATCTGTACCTGAGGCTGTTCCTGTATTTATTTTCCTACTCATTTACTTCTCTTTCTTGAAATTGGTCATTCTATATTAATACTCTATGTTTCCCTTTCTCTCACTCCTGTCTGTCTGTCTTGTAATTTTGATTTCACAGTCTTGGCTTGGAGACAGGGTGGCTGAAGGGTTTATCATCTTATTGCTTTCCCATATCATTCTTATCATTATCTAAAACATCACATGTCACTTGAATTATTCCTTCTATTCCTTCACATTTCCATTCATTGTGTTACGTTATTCTTGGATATTCAGTGTAATGAAGTGAGATTTAAAACTGAATAAGGAGTTGCAGGTCTTCCTGTAAAATAACAAGACTTTGGACTATTCTAAATCACTATTGGTATAAAGAGGCAGGAGACTGGGCATCTCACCCATTTCTCTTACAGCTGGTAGAAAGTGCTCTTGGCAATAGTAAAGGACCCAAACTACCATTCTTGTTTGACTTGGCTTCTCATTATTCAGCATAACAAAAATAAATGAACATACCTATTAGAGACAAAACATTCAGAATCAGATTTCCAATCATGAAGTTCACTTCAGGAGCCCAGTAATGTAGATAAGTAGACTGAGTATAGCTATCCAAGTTAATATTAAAAAACAGGGAGTAAGCACCTGCTTCAAAATCTGTTTCCAAATTAATTTAACATTTAATGGAAAAATTAAGATGTCCATAAAAATGTATATATACACAACCCAAGGCATTTTTACAACCGAGCTTTTTCATTTCATTAAATATATTAATGTGTTTAGGTTTAATTTCAGATTATTAGTTAATACAGAGGATTGTCTTATACCAGAGAAAAACTACTTGAGATCAGATTCATCCCGAACTTTCTAGCATACTATTCTCAGAATGGAATCAGGTCAGACAATTGTCAGTGCTTTGAGAAAGCCTGAAAAAAGAAGTACCAGGACTAAGAAGAAAAGGTAAATTGTGGTTCTGTATTTATTAAATGAAATATGTTTGCATTGCTTTGGCTTGTTATGGATATATCTAAATTTAACACTATTTCAAACGAATGTCCGATTTCTATTAAATAATAGTTCTTTATTTGAAGCTATATCCTCAACCATGAACATTCTTTCTGCTAATTGAAGATATGTGAAAGCCAGTTGACACATTTAAATACAGTTGGTCCTGAGCCAGCAGGATATATTGTTTGAAGGTGGAACTAGGGCTCTGGGAGACCTGGGTTCAAATTCCTGCCAGCTGTGAAAACCTATTGGGTGACCATAGACATCACACTCTCTTGGTGTAAAAGGAAGGCAATTGGAAACCTCTCCTTAATATATCTTGCAACGAAAAACCTATGATAGCATTACTATAAGTTGGAATTGACTTGAAGGCACATAACAACAAGATGTATATTCTCAAAGCATTCATCTGTTGGGGGCTGCATTGCCATGTTTCAGAAACATTCTCTCCTGATGTTTCGCCCACATCTGTGGCAGGCATCCTCACAGGTTGTGAGGTATATTGGAAAAAACTAAGCAAGGAAGGTTTATATATCTGTGGAAGGTCCAGGACAGGAGAAGGAACTCTTGTCTGTTGGAGGCCAGTGTGAATGTTGTAATTAATCACCTTGATTAGCATTAATGGCCTTGCGAGATTCATGTTCTGGCTTTTTCCTACCTGGGGGAATCTTTCCAGGCCATACAGCCCGTAAAACACACAACAACCCTGTCATTCCAGCCACGAAAGCCTTCAACAACACATTCGTCTTTTTATTTTTTTATTTTTTAGCCCCACAACACTGAAAACCAACCTTGTATAAATACAGGCTGTTCCTGAGTTACAAACATCTGACTTACAAATGACTCAAGGTAGATAAGAACGGGGGTGAGACAACAGGAAGTGAGATAAATTTGCCCCTCTGAAGGAAAATTCACTCCTGGAAGTGTTATCACAGGGAAAAGTATGAATACATTTAGAGGAGCCATGATCAAGCTCTGCAGTTCTGAAGATGTAGGAAGTTCCCCCAGCAGAATTGTGAGAGGACAGTTTTACCACCCACATTTCATCAAGATCCTTCTTGGGGAGCCTGGAATATCTCTAACGCAGACCATCACATATTATATTGGGCAGGAGGGTGGATGGATGGATAGCTAGATTGATAGATAAATATGGCTGGAGTTACGCTTAAAATGTATCTTTTCTGACTTACACACAAATTCCACTTAAGAACAAACCTACAGAACTTGTTTGTAACTTGGGGATTTGCCTGTACATAGCAAGACACTAGTGTTGAAATTATCACATTTCTTACAGTCAGCACCCTGCAAAAAAAAAAAAACGTTGTCACGCTGGATCCCAATAAGCTCTGGCCACATTTTGCTGTTTTCACTGCCATTTCCCACACCAAAAGCAGGCATTTCTCTTCTCTGGACACACCTCTGCTCAATATTATACTTTTTTTCTTTTTTTTCCCCTCATTTTTTATTTTGTAAAGAAACATAATACATTGAAAGTGGTGGAACAATATATTGATAGGAAAGTGAGGGAGGTGAAAGGGTTCTGAAAATAGGTGAAGAGAGAAAACCGGAGGGGGGAAAAAAAGAAAGAAAATAAAAGAAAAAGAAAAAAAGAAAGAAAGAAAAAAGAGAAAAAATATATATTGGTTGATTTTCCATCTTGACCTCGGAGTTTTCTCTTTCGTTGATTACATATTGGTATTTTCCCTTAGTCTCTTTTCGCTTAAACCATTTTATATTGTAGATAAATCTATTGTGAAGTCGACTCTTCTTTTTATCAAGAATTTTATGAAGTTTGTCCAGGCCATTTTATTTTTACCCTCTCTTATTTTTTGTGTTAGCTTATCCATTTGTATCATGTCCAAGATTCTGATTAACCATTCCTCGGAAGTAGGAAGTTTTTTCCCTTTCCAAACTTTTGCTATTGTTAGTCTGGCCGCTGTGCTTATGTAGAAAAATATTCTGTCTTCATTTTTAAAAATTTTAAATTTGTAAAGCTTAGTAAATACATTTCAGGTTCTAATTTAAATTTGATTCCTATGATTTCCTGTGTTATTTTATGTATTGTCTTTCAAAATTCTTTTAATTTCTCACAGGTCCACCATTGATGAAAAAATGTCCCAATTTTTTCCCCACATTTCCAACACATATTAGATTTCTTTTTATTAAATTTTGATAATTTTTCTGGGGTGTAATGCCATCTGCATTGCATCTTGTACCAGTTGTCTTTAATATCAATTGCAGCTGTATATTTTAGTTTCTCTTTCCAAATTTTTCCCATTGTTTCAAATTCAAACTATGGCCTATGTCTTTTGCCCATTTTATCATACATTCTTTTATGTATTCCTCTTCTGTTGCCCATTTTAGTAGTTGTTGGTATAATATTGTTATTAATTTTTTGGTCTTTTTTCATTATAATTTCCCATGTTCCCCGTTCTTGATTGAATCCCTTTTTAGCATCTTGTTTAAAGCTTATTTGTAATTGATAATATTGGTACCATGAAATTTGTTTATTTGTTTGCCTGTACATAGCAACTCTGTATGAGTTTTTATTTTGTACTCGTTATCCATCTTTTTAAATATTTGTTGGTATGTTAAACAATTTTCTTTACTAAATTCTCTGTTATATTTAGCTTCTATGGGGGAAATCCAGAGGGGGTTTTAGTATAAAATCTATCTTTGTATTTTTCCCATACTTTAATTAGAGAGGCTCTTATAAAGTGATTACTAAAGTTTTTTTCTGTTTTTCTTTTGTTATACCAAATGTAATTGTGCCATCCAGATCTAAGATCATGGCCTTCTAAATTTAATAATCTGCTGTTTTTCAAAGTTGTCCAATCTTTTAACCAGATTAAGCTGCATGCTTCATAGTAGCATTTTAAGTCTGGTAGACCCATTCCTCCTTGTGTTGTGTCGTCTCTTAATAAATTTGAGTTGATTCTGGCTTTTTTATTTTTCCATAAGAATTTATTCATATCTTTGGTCCATATTTTAAATACATGATTGGTTCTGACGATTGGTAGGGCTTGAAATAAGTATAATAATTTTGGTAGGACCATCATTTTTATTATTGCGATTCTGCCCATTAAGGAAATGTTTAGGAATTTCAATTTTTCTAGATCTGTTTGTATTTTTTCCATGTTTTGTAGTTATTTTTTTTAGTAATTTTGAATTATTTGCCGTGAATTGTATTCCTAAATATTTAATACTTTTAACTATTGTAAGTCCTGATATCTTTTGTAATCTCTCATTTTTCTTTTTGTCCATGTTTTTGGTTATTATCTTAGTTTTTCCTTTATTTAGTTTAAAACGAGCCAAGTTTCCAAAATTTTCAATTTTTTGATCCAGCAATTTAGGTTTTTAAGTGGATTTTCAATTATACAGACCACGTCATCTGTATACGCTCTAATTTTATAACAATTTTTTTTATTTTTAATCCTTCCAAAGTTTTGTCCTCTTTTATTTCTTTTATTAGGGTTTCCATTATGATTATAAACAGTAGAGGAGACAGGGGGCAGCCTTGTCTTGTGCCTCTTTTTATATTAATTGTCGATTTGCTTTCTTTACCATTTAATATAATGGTTGCCTCTTGGTTGGAATAAATTGCTTTTATTGCATTTTGAAAGTTTTGTCCTATGTCTAATTCTTGAAGTAATATGAATAGGTATTCCCAATTTATTTTATCAAACGTTTTTTTCAGCATCAATAAATAATAGGGCCAGTTCTTTCTCATTATGTGCTTTGTAGTATTCTATAGTATTTATTAAAATTCTGATGTTATCTTTAATTTGTCTTTTTGGCAAAAAGCCAGCCTGATCTTCTTAAATCAATCTTTTAATTTTTGTTTAGTCTATTTGCCATTATTTGGGTAAAGATTTTGTAATCATTGTTTAAAAGGGAGATTGGTCTGTAGTTATTTATTTCCATGGGGTCTGTGTTTTCTTTATGAATGAGCGTTATATTTGCCTTTTCCCATGATTTGGGCATATTTTTCTTTTCCAGTATATCGTTTAGTATATCTTTTAATAGTGGTGACAATTCGTCCTTGAATGTTTTGTAGAATTGTGCTGTATACCCATCTGGGCCAGGTGCCTTGTTGTTTTTAAGCCCTTTTATAGCCAAATCTATTTCACTCATTGATATTGGGTAATTTAATAGTTTTCGCTGATCTTCTGTTATTTTTGATAATTTTAATTGGCAAATGTATTTCGTTATTTCTTCTTTAGATACATGTTCATTTTTATATAGATTTTTTATAGAAATTTACAAATTGTTTGAAAATTTGACTTTCCTCTTGATATATATTTCCGTCTTTTTTATTTTCGTAATAAGTGCTCAATATTACACTTGAAGGTCTGCATTAGAGGGCTTCCAAGCTCCCCAGGACAGACTTTGTTGAAATGTGGCAGGAAGTGAAACTGTTCTCTCACAATTCCGCTGGTGGAACTGCTTCCATTGTCAAAACTTCAGAGCTTGATCCTGGCTCCTCTAAATGTATTCACACTGTACTCCTATTTATACTTATGATGAAATGCCTCATTAAACTCAGTGATAATAGCTAATGAGTGAATATGTATAGGTCTTTGTTTCTAATCTTTCTTCTTGGAAATTCATTTTATGAAAATAATACATTTTAGATGCCTTGGCAGCAATCAAATTAGTTTATACTAAGATATCTTTATAACACTTCAAAGGAGTTGAAAGATTTCTATATAATTGAATGGTTGGTTTTATTTTGCCAAATGTATTTGCTTTAAAGTCAGCTTTGGTAATATACTTTACTGTTTGCCTTTACCATTGTTTAATCTTGATAGCAGTGAGTTCTCTATTAAGAGTATCTGTTTATGAGATAACCTGTTGCAGCACAAGAAGAGTTATCTTCATATCTGTCCTAATTCCACATAGTTAACCTACATGTTGTTGAATTTGCAGTTATATTGTTAATGATATGTTTAGCTTTTAGCTTATTCTTATGATTGCTAACTCACTCAGCATTTAGTAATGTTCATTCTCCTTTTGACAAGTCATCAGTTCAATTATATATGCTGGAAGTAAGATGACACATTTTAGTGAAGCCATAGTCTGTCATTATCTACAATTAACAATGTGTTCCTCTAGCTATGAATCGTTTTTTTCCCCTTCAAATCAACTGAACTAAACATAAAGTTATTGCTGACTATGCCTGTTAAATATATTTTAAAAAATTGCTCTCAAAATCTGTGGAGGAATGAGCATGCTGAGTTCCTGAGGAATGCTCACTGACCATTTGAGAGGTGAAATGGGAAACCAGGGAAAGGAAGTACAAAATGGTAGTGTTCAAAATCCTAAACAGATACATTCTAAACACTTGCTGCAGGCCTCACTGATTCCTCTGCTGTGGACCAGTCAGTGTACAAATTCTCATCGTTCTTCTGAAAGATTTTTGCTATTGTGTAGTCCAGTGGTTCTCAACTTCTGGGTCCCCAGATGTTTTGGCCTTCAACTCACAGAAATCCTAACAGCTGGGAAACTGGCTGGGATTTATGGGAGTTGTAGGCCAAAACACCTGGGGACCCACAAGTTGAGAACCATGGATGTGGTCTGTCTATTAATTGTATTATTTACATAAAGATTGTAAATACCTTTTCTAATTCAAATGTGTTTGCTATTGTGTAAAGATTAACCTTTGAAGATGAAGAAAATACTGGTAAATCCGAAGAGACTCTAACATTCAAAGACATAAAACAAGCGTAAGTACATGAATGTATTAATTATAAGGTCTGACTAGAATAGAATCTATCTATGCCTCTTTCCTCTTGAATTTTATATTCAAGGCATGTTAGAATTCTTTGCCGGCAGGTATGTTGTTGAACCCCATTTGGCCATATTAAATGTGGAGACAACTCCCAACATACCCCTTTTTATTAGTTGCACCTGAAGAGCCTGAGCTAGCTTGAAGCCAATGCCACATATTGACTGACTGATCCTTCAACGAATGGAGACTAGTTTTCTCAGCCAACCTGCTGGTATAATCAGGAATGGCAGACAAGAAAGTCCACGTGGGCAAAAGCCACCACATGATTCCCCACACCTGGATGTGAGCCAAAGCTGGATGGATGTAAACATGGCTGCTTCTACTCCAAGGTCCCTTATAGGGACATCTGAATGATGTATGATAAGCTTGCAGGTGGCCCATCATTTCAAAGTGGATCTGGTCCCTATTTCCCATATACCAGGGAGCCTCTTATGTAGTGGCACTCTTGAGTAAAGATTTCACAAAAACCCAGTCCCCTGCCAAGCAGTTTATTGCTAGCCATTGCCTGGTCTTCATTTTGTTTTTCCTGAAGCCTATTAATTCTGTAGGCTTCTGAGAAGAGGAAATCCAGTCTACCCAAAGAAAATGGCATTTAGTCAATACATCACTCTCTAATAGAGCAGCAAGAGGCCTGTAAGCCACAGGGCTTTTAATGATGGTGCATTTTTCCTGTCAGAAACTGGCTAGTTCTGTGCAGTGTCACTGTTGTAACAGGTTATGACATATTTCGTTATTTATTTGGAATAAGATCCAGTTTATTTTGTCCTTAGTTGTTTCTGTACACTTTCTAGAGTTGTTAACTAAATAGTAAGGAAACAAAATGCATTTAAGCTGTACAGGAGTCATAAATTTATTTCCAAATTGTTCTTTGAAAATGTTATTTTAAGTAGTCTTACCCTCTCCAATATTCTTTTTATCTACAAAATTGTTTTGTGTGTGTCTCTAAAGTGCGAAATTATTCTCCCTGTTACAGATTTATGGAAAGGAGCACCAACTTCCTGAAATTTGGTTTCGTTTTCATTAAAAGCATCTCTCAACAAGGTTTAAATATAGTGGGAGGTAAGAGAAAATAAATTCTAATAAATTAAAGACAAATTGTCTGAAGGATCTTTAGTTACTGGGATCCATAGCTTGTCTCTCATAAATTGATTTTAGCCAACTATACTTCCCTAAATATGTTCCAGGAAATAATATATAATGAAAGATGGCATTGGGGATACAGTAGAAAGAAGAAAGGTATCTTGCTTTTTTCCCCTCACCAACAGGAATGTCTTGAGCATTACACCATTCAGAAGGTCTGGATCCAACGTTATACTTTTTATTGCTGCTTCAGTGCTATTCATCAGGGCCATTCTTTTTGGTCACAGAAAGACATATTTTTCATTTTTTCATTTACAGTCATGGTCTAACATATTTTTCTTCACAAATTATTTTAGCAACTTATAACAGCCGAAGTAAAAGACTGGTTCTAGCAGATGGTAAAGGATTTTTCAGCTTGGATTTGCTTCCTTCTAATCAAAATGGTGAGGTGAATCTATAATTTGCATTGAATATTATTCTGCATACTGAATTTGTTTAGATGTGTAATTTTCACTGGAAAGAAACACATAAACAAAGTAGTACATAGTGTACCTATTTAATTTCAGTTCAGTTTTGACTTCAGGAAACCCTATGAATGAGAGGCTTTATGTGCCATGGTTATCAACCGGTCTACTCAGATCTTGCCAGAAATTCCCCTCCCATAGATATCTGTATTTCCTCATAGATACACCTGTCAGGGGCTTCATGTTGGTGAATGACCAGAGTGGACATCAGATGCAAAAGTGAAATGGGTCACTTCTTTCTACTTTGTCAAAAAGTGTGATCCATAATTTTTAAAAAACTTCAACTCCCACAAAAAATAAAGATGGTTAATACTAAGGTACTAAAACATCTGCAAAGATGCTTGAAGTGATACAGTAAATGTTACCATCCATGCTTCACTTTTGTAATACTTTAATGCACTCGTATAGAAAGTACAAAACTGGTTATATGTAGCATCTAGCACAATTTTTGCACCATCTCAGTACTTCTCTATCTCTGGGGGTTTTTTGTGTCTTTTTCTTCCTGATTCTTCCTTTCTTTCTCTTTCTTTTACTGATGTTCCTCTAGTCTGGGGCCTTGTCAAGAAAGGGACAAATCCCTTTACAACAGGGGTCCTCAAATGTTTTAAGCAGAGGTCCGGTTCACAGTCCCACAGACATTTGGGGGTCCAGATTATAGTTTGAAAAAAGCATGAACAAATTCCTATACACATTGCATGTATCTTATTTGTAGTGCAAAAAACCCCATGAAAGAACAATATAATGTTTAAAATGAAAAACAATCTTAATCAACATAAAACGATCAGTATTTCAATGGGAAGTGTGGGCCTACTTTTCACTGATGAGCTAGTCAAATTAGTTAGGGTTGTTGTGTGCCTCCAAGTCATTTCAGACTTATGGCAACCCTAAGTCTAAAGTTTAGAGCTGGGGGCAGGTAAATGACTTTGGAGGGCCACATCCAGCCAGTGGGCCTTAGTTTGGGGGCCCGTGATTTACAATCAGTCTTTGCAAACAGTCAATCTCCTTGGCAGAAGACTTTTTTTCCCTTTAAGCAGGTGGTACCCTAATTATTTGTGCTGCCTGTGGAGTAGATGATACAAGTTGTTTAATGTTTTTTTCAAACCTATAATTTTTGTGGGTTTGTTTACATTAAATTACCAAGTTTGTCTGGGTTTCTAACTTTGTTTGTTTGATACTGTAGTTAGAAGAGAGATGAATTTTCCAAAATATCAATTCAGCATGGCGAGAATAATCACTTACTCTGAAAAATTCAATGTTTACTTTGTTCTACAAAAAGATTTTTCAATCAAGGTAAAATTATATATTGCTGTGAGAGAATAGTCAATAAAAATAAGATAGTTTTAAGAGCTCAATGTCTGTGATAACTGAATTCAAGAATTTTGAGTAGCGTGACTCACTGCATGTTACAGTGAAATGAAGAAATAGTTCTGCTTGAATGTACGCATTAAAAACATTTTTGGAAAACAAGAATTTTGAACAGGAAAACATCATGAGGTCATTTAACTTTTTCCCCAGTTTGTCATTTCACTGAAAACTTGGGGGAGGTAGTTAAGTGTTTCCTCTCCCTGAGGAGTACCCTGCTTTAAATTCTGCTCTGTACTGTTTATCATAACATGCATAAATTGAAAATCACCTTTTTAAAGAAAAATTGAGATATGTCTACCTTTTTCCAAAGCTGTACACATGTTCAGATATGAGCGCATATTAAAATCTGAGTATCACAGAGTCAGTAGGGGCCATTACGTATTGGTCTAAAAGTAGCTATCTGTTATACTTCCCCACTTTCTAACTGTTTTTGAGTATCAAAAATAATTGTCATAAAAGTGTACCTTAAACATATTTCAAAGACATATAAAGTAATCTGTCATGCTCGTGGACATACAGAAAATTATCTAATGCAGCAGATTTTCATTTTCCCCCTAATATGCAAGCCACTGGCACCATATTATTCTCATATTTGCATCATTTTCTAGAAACTCACCACAGACTGTCATCTTATATCCTGCAGATTGGCATCAGTAACCCTACATAGTGCACTTTAGATTTAGTTTACTAGTGAAGACTTATATTTTCAGATTTATATTGTTGAAAGATGCAATCTTACTTTCAAATATCATATATAACTTGAACATAACATTGACCAGTATCATTGGTTTGTTTGCCTTAAACACATGGTCTTGATCCATTGGTTGTTTAATTTTTAATAAGATTTTTAATAGATTATTTATATCATTTGTTTTACTATTTGCTTTCTTAAGGTTTACAACAAAGATTATGTTGAGGTTTGCTCAGTAGAAAATCGTGGTTCTGGGCGGCTAATATTTATATCATTCAACCCAGTTAAAAATGAACTCATAAGTGGAGGATTTAAAGGAGTTAAGGTACATTGTGAATATTAGTTACTGCTACTGAATAACTATCTTCCGGCAATAATTCTGAAAGCATAGCATCAAACCGTTGCAACTTGGGTGTCACATGTTGCATAATTTAAAAAAATACAACATATGAAACATTTTGCCTTATGAATCAGTCACTGGAATCCTGCTCTATAGTAACGTGTAGTTCCTTTTTCCTTTTTAATTGTTTTGATTATGCAATTTGGTAAATGGTGGACATGCAATATCATACAGGTATAAATGAGCATAACAGCAGATTTTGTCACAGAAAACAAGAACCATGGGACTCAAAGAAATATGAGGTTTTTTTTTTACTAAATTGCTCAACTAATGGGGTAACCTGAAGAAGGAAAAATGTAGTTGTATTTCACAACTGTGCAATCTTATAATACTTTCATTTCTCCATCATGTTTACCTTCAAATAGTTCTTTTTGAGAATAGATTTCTTCCTTTGTTCACTTAAATATTATAATACATATAATTTTGTTGTTTGAAGTCTATAATTACGTGTTGTATAATTAATAAAAAGAAATACCATAAAAACATATTTTATTTTGTTATGTGTTAACTGTTTTTGTAGTTGCAAAAATCATTAGTACAGTAGAGTCTCACTTATCCAAGATAAACGGACCGGCAGAACAATAAGCGAAAATGTTGGATAATAAGGAGGGATTAAGAAAAAAGCCTATTAAACATAAAATTACATTATGATTCTACAAATTAAGCACCAAAACATCATGTTTGACAGAAAAAGCAGTTCAATACACAGTAATGTTATGTAGTAATTACTGTATTTACGAATTTAGCACCAAAACATTGCAACATTTACTACAGAAACATTGACTACTAAAAGACTGCCTTGGATAATAAGAACATTTGATAAGTGAAGCTTGGATAAGTGAGACTCTATTGTATTCTGATCTGTAAAATGCTTTCACACTTCGAGCTCAATTTTATACATACGAGGGCTATCCAGAAAGTACATTACGTTTTGGAATTAAAAGTGAACAAAGCATAGGAGTAAACATTTACAATATGCAGTTGAAAGCCGCTTGTTTTGGCGACGCTGCACAGCTGCAGAAGGGGAAAGGGTTGACGATGGAGGCGGCAGAATTTAGTGGGGAAGGAGTTTCCAAGCTCATTTATGGCTATGATAAGTGCCTAGATTTGAATGGCGACTATGTGAGATGTGGTATTTGGGTGTGGCTTTCAACTGCATATAGTAAATGTTTTCTCCTATACTTTGTTCAATTTTAATTCCAAAACGTAATGTACTTTCTAGATAACCCTCGTATTTATTGCCAAGGAAATCCAACCATACACCATTTGGCCTGCATAGGATTGCAGTTTTAAACATCTTGATCGTAGGAACATTTAATTTTATCAGTTTGGTTTATAATCTTTTCTTATTTAGACATGGAAGTTTAAAGAAAAGAGACCTGCTGAAGAGGCTGCTCCTGTCCCAATGTACAATTACGGCCTTTTCCCCAGGTACTTGAGGGTGATTTCAATGTCTACTCCATAGTCTCTTGATATACATGCCATCTATATCTTTATGTGAATACAAAAATATATTGGAATGTGACTGTAGGGAATGTATTGTTAACTATTATTACCAGTATTTAGAATTTAAATTACTAACTTAATTTTGCAATGTTATACATCTTTTAGGTTTAATGAAAATAATGATACTACTTTTGAAGTGCTTGTTGATAAAACTATATCTAAATACTTTTTGTTGCTACAATAGAGTTTCACTTATCTAACATAAAGGAGCTGGCAGAACATTGAATAAGCAAAAAAGTTGGATAATAAGGAGGGAAAAGCCTATTAAACATCAAATTATGTTATGATTTTACAAATTAAGCACCAAAACATCATGCTTTACAACAAATGGATAGAAAAAGCAGTTCAGTACATGATAACATTATGTAATAATTACTGTATTTATGAATTTAGTACCAAAATTTTGCAATTTATTGAAAAATTGACTACAAAAACATTGACTACTAAAAGCCAAACTGCGTTGGATAATACAGAACCTGGGATCAGCGAGACTCTACTGTATTTTGGCTCAGTTTTATTTAGTCTGAATAGCCTCTTCCACTGCCTCATTCCCATCCTGTTGATATTTTCATTCTTGTAGCAAAAGTAAGTTCACTCAGTAAAACAGCAGCTTATCTGCACTTCATTTGACAGCAGATTTTATTGTTTAGAAACCATAAAATACCCTCTGAATTATGCACCCCCCAGAATACCATGGAGGAATACAGTTGAATATTTTTCCCTAGTCCTGCTTTATAGAATGTTCATAGAAGAAGATTGTGTTGCCCATTTTTATATCATGCGGAAGGCTTTAGTCTCTAATATTTAAAATTCATTCTTATTCTGTAGTGATAGACTGATCAATCAACACAGAAACATTGTGCAATTTGGGCAAATTCCTAAGACCATCTTTAACAGAGTAAAAAACAGATTTCAGAAAAAGTTTGAATAGTATTGATCTAGGGATGTAATTTTCATTAAGTTTCTTTCAATCGTAGCAACAAGTATTTCTCACTAAGTCCATATTGTTAGTCTTTTAGTAACTTCCGTCTTGGTCAAATATCACACTAGTTTGAATTTCCCTTTTTTCTGCTATACTCACAAAAGATGTGGATTTTTTTCTCTTTTTTCTCCCTCTCCTAATAAAAAGGCAACCTACCTGTAATATATCTAGAGGTGCTCCTACTTCTTAACCATTAAATGACACTACTCCTCTGTAGAATCTTTCCTCTTTACCACATTCTAGGCATCTACAAATACCTGACTTAATGCTTAATGATATAACATAGTCTTACCAAGCCAATTGACTCTGATTCTGAAGAGGATGGTGATGTTTTTCCAACATCTGTCCTACCTTCCTTAGGTCTCTAATATGTCTGTTTCCCCTTTACTTTTAAGTGGGGAGGAATAAGAGTTTTTTCCTTAGTAGTGATGAATTCTTTTCAGGCAGCTTCAGGAAGTTAGGCTTTTCTCTGAAGCTGACTTTGCTACCCTCTAGCATTTGGTATGAATCTATCAAATATCCCTATGACAAATGTTGTCCTAGCTATCAAAGCAAACATTGTTTTCTGTTGTAGGGGTGGGTGGATGGATGGGTGATTTAATATAACATTTATCCACCTTTTAAAGATTTGTCCCATACCCACATATCAGAATTGCAATGTAAATCTCTCCCCACTGTGGCTTCACTAGAATTCATTAAACCTTGAATTCATTTTAATCACATGGTAGTGTTGTGTAAATATTCACCAAAATTGTATGTGTATGTTCTTCTGTATCTCATCATGTTGGATTTGTGTTAAACATCTAATAACTTAATGTCAGAAGAGTACAAGCATCATTCAGTGTTCTGTGCACAGAAATAAAACAAAATATACCCATAGACTAAGGTTATAAACTTGTTTACAAATCTGAAATTCAACTATGTTTTGATTATCAGAAATGCTGAAAAGAATAAAGTCCAGAGTTGACTTGTGGATCAATTTTTATGAGTCTCAATAAACTATCCAATATGCATATATACTTCAAAGCTTATTACATAATAATCACGGTTTCCTATACATTTACCAATGCATGTTGTATCAGAAACACCTGATAGTTTAGATTTGCTTGTCCCCAATCTTCCTAGAAGCAACCTCTTGATTCCTTTGAAGGAAATCTACCCACAGGAAGGGAAATTCACTCCTGAAAGAGTTATCATGCAGAAAAGGTATTTCAACAGCAAGCCAAACAAACACCACAGTAGTGTTAACAATTCTCTAACAAATCTATCTATCTACACACACACACACACACACACACACACGGCTTAAGTTACACTTACAAAATGTATATGTTCTGACTTACATACATATTCAATTTAAGAACAAACCTGCAGAACCTATTTTGTTCTTAACTTGGGAACTGACTGTATATCCCCTTTTTCACCAGGGTTTATTTTTAGATGATATTTAAAGAATTTTCATATTGCAATGTTTTATTAATGTTTTACAATACAGTTCAGTGTATCCATACATGGGGAAAAGCTGGTGTACAAATATGGATTTTGATGTTCCTATGCAAAGATACTACTGTTTTTCCGAAGGCCACTTCTACTGTTATGACATCAATGGAAAAATGCTACTTCAGATACTAAATGCACATGAAACTGCTATTCTTTGTTGTGCCTACTCAGCTGAAATTGGAATTTTTCTTACTTCCTCCAAAGGCAGTGAAAGTAAGTTCACTCAGTAAAACAGCAACTTATCCGCACTTCATTTGACAGCAGATTTTATTGTTTAGAAACCATAAAATACCCTCAAATTATTCACCCCCCAGAATATCATGGAGGAATATAGTTGAATAATTTTTCCCTAGGCCTGCTTTATGAAAACCAGACAGTTTGTAAAAATGATCTTTTGGGGCCTCAAGACATCTGAGGTGCTTGTAACATTGCATTTAAATGGAAAAAATGTGCCCCCTCACCCCAGTAGTAGAGTTTGCTGTTGGTGACAAAAAAATATTTATTTATTTATGAATTTATTTATTTATTGTTCAAACTTATATGCCGCCACTCCCCTAGGGCTCGGGGCGGCTTATAAGAACAGGTTAAAATCTAATAATTTAAAAACATCTTAAAACATCTTTAAAACATCTTTAAAACATCAATAACAGAAATCAAAAATACACAGTGGGAGTGTTGGAAGAGTTTCAGGAAAGTTATAAACTGTGAACAAGAATCATAACATATCCAGAAGGATGCATGAGATGGTCTGAGATTGGGGGTGGCTATCTGTAGAAGTTAACATTGATCACGCATTTAGTGTTAGTTGATGCTATGACTCTCAGAAAAGAATTTCCACTGATAAAGTCATTTGGACTTTTTATGTATCTTCCATTATTTACATTATGTTGGGTAGAATATTGGAAAGTAATCTGCCAGTTGGATTCAGAGTTTTGTTCTGTGAATAGAAGAGTCCTTTAATTCATAGAAAATGTTTTTCAAATTGTATGCAAGAAAATAGGATTTATATGTGCTTGAATCCTGCCAAGAGATTGGAAGTGGAAAGTGGCTGTTCAGTTCTCCCCTACATCCTTTCAAAGGCCCTTCCTCAAGACTGCGGAGTCCTCCTAAATCAAGTGAATTATGCAGTGGGTTGAAAATGCTCATCAGAAATCAGGTGAAGATACCTCTGATGGGTTGCAATTTGCAACCATTCAAGAACATTCACGTATCTTTCAAAAGAGTGCTAAGAAGGGTTTGGGTGGAGGGCCTTTCTGCCTCTCTTTTTCTCTTGACACTTCTCAAGAGCCCTCCCAGTTAATAGCTGCAAACTGTCAAATCCTATCCCTGTCTTTTATAAATTTTATCTGCATTTTATCCAGTCTTATTTATTTTTTTAAAAAAGATAATTTTGGAAGTAACCACATAAAGTAAAAGTGCCATATCCCCCTTCACCCCAGTAATTCAAATACAGAGAATCTGTGGATCTTGGTAGATGGAGTAGTGTGAATCTGGAGACTAGACTGTCCTCAATCATGCACCTAATGACACAGAGATCTGATAGACTGCAGTGGTTCTCAACCTTTGATCTTCCAGGTGTTTTGGTCTTTGGCTATCACAATTCCTAACAGCTGGTAAGCTGGATGGCACTTCTGGGAGTTGAAGTCCAGAACACCTGGAGGAATGTAGAAGATTGAGAACCAATCAAGAAAGCCCTTGATTTAGAGGTATGGAGCTCATTTGGCTTCCCTGTGACCTTTAAAAACAGACCTCCATGTACTCTGTTCCAGGTAATTTAAGCTCAGATGAAACAAACATTTTAAACCAATGCAATAATATCTGTAACTCAATTATTATTGGTAAATGATGAGTGTTTTCCTCTCATTAATTTTATACCCAGTAAAATCTTGGAATGGACAAGGCAACTTGCTACATGTATTTCAAGGTCATTCCAAAACTGTCACTAAGCTTCTTCTCCATCCAAGCATTGCTTCTTTATTTATCTCTGGATCTCTTGATGGATCGGTCAAACTCTGGTCGCTTGATAGCATGGAAGTTTTTTACAGGTAGTGTAATCAAATTTGTCAGTATACAGGGCTAGGTTACAGATGTTCCCTTTCAGAGATGAAAGGTACCTCTGCACCCAAATTATTTAGTTTGTATACAAGGCATGGAGTAATATTTCCAATGGGGGCAATTGTATACATTCTTTTTTTGAGAGTAAACCTCATTGAATTCACTGGAACTAACAATTAAGGAATTGTTGGGTTGTCCTGGAAATTCATTGTGCACTACCTTACAGACAAATACTATTTTATTCAGATAGGCATTTGGCCATTAATGGACTTTAAACGTCACTTTGCCAACATTTTAAAATTATGTTTTTATTTGTTTATGTTTGAATATTACAAGGTACTGCTTGGCATTTAGAGTGGTTTGGCAATGGAAACAATTCTTTCTCCTCAAAATGGAACCCAAAGCAACTAATAAAACTGTATAGAGCAAATGAAATTAAAATATAAAGGCTGTAGTCCAAATAGGGCTGGGAAATATGTGTCATTCTTAGGCTGGATCTACACTGCCATGTAATCCAGACTATCAAAGAACTTACATTATACATTATACAGATTATCTGCTTTGAACTGGATTATATCAGGCCCCTTCTACACTGCCATATCATCCAGATTATCAAAGCAGACAATCCACATTATATGGCAGTAGTCTACACTGCCATATCATTCTGTACAAAGCCGATAATATGGATTTTATATGGCAGTGTAGAAAAGGCCTGAATCTATACTGTCATATAATCCAATTCAAAGCAGATAATCTGGATTTTATATGGAAGTGTAGATGGAGCCTTACTCTTTCAGAGAATTTGACAGACTTTGCTGATAGGGATTTCAATCTAGTCCTATCTGTAGTATGCACAGTGTATGTCCTTCTCATTGTTTATAAAATACTGTTTGTTCATATGTAGCATATCATTGTTCCAAGAAGGAATACTTTGGATTGGTGTAATGGAAGATCAATTTATGTACTGCTGTTCTGCCCGCAATCTACATATATATGATTTGAATTCATTTACAAGCTTTTGGACTTCGGTCAATAGTCCTATAAGTAATCTCTACCTCTGTGGTGCTGATGGGAAATCCAGCAGAGTAGTTGCTATGGGTGTGGACAACAGGTATGTTGGCATATTAAGAAAATTAGCAAAAAAAAAAAATGAATATAGCAAGACAATTCAAAAATATCTTTGAAAATAAGCCGCATTTTGAAAAATCATTACTGCTATTTTTCTTGAAATAAATATTTTTATATCAATACAGTACATCCCCATATCTGTGGAACCATTATTGGTGTCTCACCTACCTGCATCTGACAAAATATGTCCTCTATAGGAATTTTTTTAGGTCTTCCACATGATTCTATGGTGTTTCTGCCAGAAGGTTCTATAGAATCTTACTGGAGAACTTCTCTAGAAAAGTTCCAAGTCCTACAGAGAGACTCTATGGTAATTTTTTGCAGACATAATTTATTTTATTAAGGATCACTATTATCCACAGTTATTTCAGGAACTTGTTCTCATGGATATACTGTATGTAGACTACACCTCCCAGAAACACTACTGTCATTAAAAAAAAAAAGAGCTTAGAATGGTTACATTTTTGTCTACAGTTCTCAGAACTCCATCCCCACAACTAGCATAGTCACCAACCTTGGTGCTGGAAAGATTCTTGGAGCCATAGTCTATCAATCACCCATGTTCTAAACTATTATGAGAATAAAAAGAGCTTTCTTCTTTTACAAATTTTCTAAAATGTATTGTTTTTTTCTCTGTTTCTTTTCAAAGCTTAAGGATATTCTCTCTTCATAATGGGACAAGATTAAGCACAGTTCTGCCGCCTCCTTCTCCTCTGCTCCACCCAGTTCTAGGCTTTGCCTATAACCGAGCCAGTGGAACAATTTACCTTCTCCTGACACCCAGGGATATATGGGTCTATACAGCAAGGTAATAAAACGATGGCAATGTACATTTTCAGAATAGTTTATAATAGAATAATTCATAAATGTCACAAAGTTGGAGTTCGTCTTGTTTATTTCCCATTCTGAGTCTGAGCAAAAAGGTGTTTTTCTGCTTGTGTGAGATGCACCCCACCCCTTGCCAGTAGCCTGTCCTCCTGGAAAAGCAGGCCATGGTCAAGGAAGCCAAAGCATTTTCCCTGACACCATTTTCTAAACCAATTATTGACCTGTACTATTTTTCTGGCCCTTGCAGGGCCGTGTCTTACAACGGGGAGGAGGGATGAAAAAACCACCTGTACATCATCTGACTTTTTGAGTATAGCCTCCATTTTGATTAATGACTGAGCTAAGATATAGAAAGATTTGGATTATTTCAGTGTCTTCATTGCCCACTTTTAAGTTATGGAAATCATATGTGGATATTGTTTTGTATTGATACTTAATGATAGCCCTGTGCTCGTACGTTCCTAAATAGTCATTTCCACAAATAGCATGGTGTCAGCTGATGTTCCTTCCCACAATTTTCCCACCTGCTTCCCTTGAATCTAATCCTCCTTTCCCTATGATACATGTGTTCTACATATAAATTAAATTGATACATGTGTTCTACATATAAATTAAATTGATAGCATGATAAAGTGTGGAATTGTCTGTTCCCCTTGCCAGTCAGGTCAAACAGATGCTCCAGGATAATCTGATGCTCCATGATAATAAGATGTTGTGCAATACTCATTTCTTTTAATGTGAGCCATGATCTACACAATCAAAGGTCTTTCCATTATTCAATCTATATTTGAAATATAATTCCTAGTGCCTTTTCCCTTTCTGAACCCAATTTGAACAAAGTAGTATTTCTCACTCAATATATGGTAGAAGTCTTTCTGTTAAAGTCTTGAGCATCACTATGCTTTTATGAGAGATTAGTGCAGTAGTCCAGTGGTTACTACCACTACTGCTGTCACCTTTCTTGGGAACTGGAAAGTATATTAAATGTTTCCGTATTTGTTTTTCGTATTTGTTTGAAGATATTTCCTAGAATTTGGTAGAAGTTGAGTGGATTTAAGCAGCTCTGTTCCTGGTGATTTATTTCTCCCAAGTGCACTGAGAGTAGCTCCCACTTCCCTTTCGAGCATTTTGGATTCATCTTCATGTAGTTCTTCCTTAATGGAAGCCATCAACATTTCATCTCTTTTATATATTTCCTTGTTATATTTCTTCCATAACATATGTTGTTCCCATTAAGGATGGAATGAAAATTTGTGAGTGTGCTACGTGGCGTTTAATTTTAACACTTCAAGAAACTTAAGTAGAAAATCAACACATCAAAAGTTTCTGATTGAGGGAATTTTGTTGTTTGTTTCTTCCTGGCACACGTTTTGAGAACTGCATAAGAGTTTGAGACACTGCAGGTCTGTAACAAAAAAACTGCACCTGTAGTCTTTTTACTATACAGAAAACTGCAGATTTCTGAAAGAGACATGTTGTTTTCACTATGTTCCTAGGAAAAGTGCACAGAACACAAAACAAAATTGTATGCTGTACCCATATACAAACATTGAATTGAAAGATTCAGCGTTATGCTGGTTTACAAGTTGTGTAGCCCAAATATTCAGGATCAGGAAGAAAAACTGAAGCCTCAGTCACACATGATTTTGTTGTATATGCTAGATTTTGTGCAACAGTTTTCAGTGTTTTAGGAGTGCAATATTTCTTTTTTATGTAAAAATAACACACATTTAAATGCCTGGGAATGATATTTTTTGCACAAAACCTCTGTGCTGGAAGATGAGGTTCCCAGATTGGAAGGTTCTCAGCCAACTACTGGGGAAGAGCATAGGACCAGTATGAATAGCTATGATTCTAATGACCCAACTGGATTCAAGCCAAAAGGACATGCGCAAAAGTGAAAAAATAAAACCAAAACTGCAAAACATAAGAAGTGGTAACAAGGTATATGAAGCATGATTCAGGGAAATCATAAAGTCAGCTCAAGTGAACAAAAATGAGATATTTTCAATCATATAATTACACAATGTTTTACCCAGGAAATAACCATCAAAGAAATGGAGTGACATTGACATGGAGGTAAGGTGTAACAAAAGCAGTCAAAAATACAATGCAAAGTCTCACTTAGTAATATCAGTAAGAATCCAGGAAAACATTTCTGTGTAATCATGATTCAATTTTATGCTCCTACCACAGAGTAAAATAAGAAAGAAATCGAAACATACTTGCACATGGTACATCCTCCCAATTTTTTCTTAATTTTGCAGGCCCCAACATGATCTCAAAACTACAAAAAGACTGGGGCAGGGGAACATGAAGCTTAAGAGGAATAAGTGTGCCGTCCGCCAGACAATAAAAAAACTATAAAGCTGAAACGTGCCGTCCTTTATCCGGGCGAACTGCAAATCCCTATAAGCTGTCCTAAAAATATTGAACGACTGAGTCTGGAAAACTTCAAAAAAAAAGGATGTTTATTCATACAAGGTTGTAAACCTGGCACAGATCTTAAAGTTACAGAAAATGAAACAAATTTCTATAGGTTTTAGTTACAGAATTATCCCTGGTTCCAGAAGGCAAAGGTGATTATAAAACCACTATACCCTAATCACGCTGTCTATTTTAGAAGGAGAAACTCTTTCCTTCCCTATCTTTACAGCAAAGATTAGTTCTAGAAGCGACGGAATAACCCTGCTCCTCTAACTAGATTTCCTATTCCAGATCTGTATAATTCAATACTTATCTAATTTGGATAGGCTTAGATTGGCCTGGTTTTGAGGATGATTTGTCCCAGTTAGCTTGCACAGCTGCAGCACGTTGGAAGACTATAGCCAAAATGAGGCTCCAAAATGGAGACTAGACCCTGGTAAAAAAGGGCGGTCCTAAGATGTTGTACTCTTTGACCAATCATTGCAAAGAAAACTGCAGCCAGCTCTTGCAGACTCCAAGCCACTTTTCCTGGGCTTTTGCAGCCAGAGGCTGAAACAAAATGCAAAGGAGGGAAAACAAACAAACGACCAATAGGTAAGGCAAACCATCGTCCTGGGGGACGGAACACTCCCCGCTTAAATTCCCAGGATGTGGGAATTTACCACCCCAAAATACAAACACATTTGCACATATGACAATACAAACACTAGAACTTTAAACATCTCCAATAAGCAACACGAGGTCACTAATTGGTCTGTCCAAAATGGACACTTTGTCTCTGTTGCAAGTCTTTAATTGAACTTTCCTGACCTTACCGTCCGGGCAAGGAAAGGTCTTTAATACAATGCCCATGGGCCACGCATGGCGGGGCAAGTCTTTGTCCTTTAACAACACAACGTTGTTAACCTCAATGTTGTCCTGTGGGCTTTGCCAGATTCTTCTAGCTTGAAGCTGGCTTAAGTACTCAGCTTTCCACCTTTTCCAAAAGTGGTTGGCCAAGGACTGCACCTGTTTCCACAGGGCACGGTGAGTTCCGTCCGGAACTGGCAACATGATGTCCTTCCATCCTGGCACCTTTTGTGTCAAAATAAGTGCAGGAGTCAGTGGTTGTAAGTTCTCAGGGTCACTGGTAAGGGGAACCAGCGGCCGGTTGTTGATAATTGCGGTAACTTCCGCCATAAGTGTCACCAAAACATCATGCGTCAATGACCTATGACTCAAAAACATGGCATTAAGGATTTTGCGACTAATACCAATCATCCTCTCCCAAACACCACCCATATGGGAGGCGTGGGGAACATTGAAAGTCCACATAATTTGTTCAGTATTCGTAAAGTTCTGAACCTTTGGGTCTCTCCCAAACCTAGACACACAATTGAGTTCTTTGGTCGCACCTACAAAATTGGTGCCACAGTCCGACCGAATTGACTTAATTGGCCCTCTGAAGGCTATGAACCTTTTCAATGCGTTTAAAAATGATGAAGTGTCCATTCCTTCTATGACTTCTATATGGACAGCTCGTATTACTAAACAAGTAAACAAAACTGCCCACCTCTTGTTATTTACAACACCACCCCTGGTTTTTCTGGTAACAATTTCCCAAGGACCAAACACATCGATTCCCACATGGGAAAAGGGTGGGTCTGTCAAAGTCCTATCCTGAGGTAGTTCTGCCATTAACTGACTTTGACAGTTTCGCCTAAGGCGCCTGCATTTAACACATTTGAAAATACAACTGTTGACCAACCTTTTGGCATTAACTACCCACAGACCTTCATTTCTAAGGGCTGCCTCAGTTAGAGTTCTACCCTGATGATGGATCCTTTCATGGTGATGCCGAACGAGCAGCAATGCAGTGTGACTATTAGGGGGTATGATGATGGGGTTTTTTATGCACACCTTGAGTTTAGCCTTGGCTAACCTTCCTCCAACTCTCAAAATACCCTCCTTGTCTAGAAATGGGTTTAACTCATTTAGAAGACTTTGATTAGGGATGTTGAGCCCTTGCTCTAGCCTAGCTATTTCCTGCTTGAAAACAGATCTCTGCACTGACTTGAATATGACGCTCTTAGCCTTTATCATATCCTGGACCTGTAAAGGCTCACTATCTTTGCAAGCTAAACGATGTATAAGCCTAGCAACTGCTCTAAGAAGACTGTGCCACTCCGAAAAACGTTCAAAACGGTGTGGTTCCAGGCAAGATCTTTGGCCCATCTTGATTTCTGTGGTCATCTTGCAAACTTTCACCTCTGGAACGGACTCGGGCAATTCTGTATTTTCGGTGGGAGAAAAGGCTGATGGAAAATTGACTTCGGTCAAGCATCTGGGGCCTGTCAGCCAACTTGAACTTAACACTCGTTGAGCTGAAGCTCCTCTGGAAGCGATGTCAGCTGGGTTGTCGCTGGTGGCGACATGGTGCCACTGGCTAGGCATAGAACTGGATAGAATGTTGTTGACTCTATTAGCCACATACACCTTAAATTTCTTGGTCATGTTGTTAATGTAACCAAGCACAATTGTACTGTCTGTGTGAAAATAAACATCCTGGAACAAGTTTCCTATCTCTTGCTGTATGATGCGCCATAGCTGTACTGCAAGCACTGCTGCACACAGTTCCAGCCGGGGTATAGAGGTTCCCATAGGAGCTATTTTAGCCTTTGCCATGATGAATCCTGCGTGACAAAAATCTCTGTCCTTTTGTCGCATGTATGCCACAGCTGCTATAGCTCGCTCAGATGCGTCACAGAAGATGTGAAGTTCTGTGGTGGGTTCTATCATTACCTTGCAGGGCACAAATTTTCGGGGAACTGTGATGGTTTCCAGGCCTTCAGCTTGGGCAGTCCAGTTTGACCAAGCTGTTTTTATTGATTGAGACAGCTCTTGGTCCCATCCTATTTTTTCTTGGATCACCTGTCTGAACAGAAGTTTAGCAGTGATCAGGACAGGAGCAGCTATGCCTAAGGGATCAAATATCCCATTGATGGCGGAAAGCATCTGTCTCTTAGTGTTCACAAACTGAAATTTAGATGCTCTTAACGAAAGATGGTCCGATTTTACATCCCAGAGAAGTCCTAAACTAGACTGGGAGCTTAACCCTTTGAATAACTCATGAACATTGCTTTCCGCTAAGTCTTCGGAGGGAAAGGCTTGCAAGATTTGTCTGCTGTTGGATAATAGTTTGTGCAGGCGAATGTTGGCACCTTTTAACAAAGCCTGCAGCTCGTGCACTATTTGAATGGCTTGATGAACGGAGTCAAACGAAACCAGAAGATCATCCACGTAGAAGTTGTGGTTAACTATGCTGGCGACTTCTGGACTGAACTGGTGCCCAAACTCATCTGCGGTTCTTTTGAGGCAGTAGTTCGCAACGGCTGGAGACGGGGTATTTCCAAAGACATGTACGCGCATCTGAAAAACCCGAACGTCACACAAATTTTGAGTGTCCGCGTACCACAAGAACTTGAGGTACCTGCGATGATCAGGACGAACTAAAAAGGCGTAAAACATCTTGTGGATGTCTGCAATAACAGCAAACTCTTTCTCTCTAAATCTCAAGATGACTCCGAGCAAACTGTTTAAAAGATCTGGTCCCTTTAGCAAAACATTATTAAGAGAAATGCCTTGGCATGTGGCACTGGCATCGAATACAATTCGGACCTTGTTAGGCTTTTGGGGATGCGTGACTTTATGGAAAGGCAGGAACCAGTTTTCTTCATTGACCTCACTTTGATCAGAGACCTCGGCGTAGTTACTTTGGAACATGTCTTCCATAAAGCCAACGATTTGCTCTTTTACCTTGGGGTCTTTCTGCATCTTCTTCTTTAGTGACCAGAGTCTATTTTCTGCCACATGCCTGTTGTTTGGCAAAGTGGGTTTTTCTGCTTTAAAAGGCAGAGGGGCTATCCAATTTCCCTCTGGACTCCGGGAAACTTGAGAGTTCATGATCTCTAAAAACCTCTGTTCATCTTTGGAAAGCGCTGTAGTTTCATCCCTTTCGGAGACTTCAAAGATGGAAGAATACTCTGGTGTTATCCCCTGACAATAGACCGAGATATGACTCAAACAGCTATGCATTAGTGTGGGGCGACTGCCTTGAAGCACATGCGCTTGACGAGTGCCCACCGACGATGGAGGGTGCATCCTATTTATGCACACTGGGCCTGTAACTGTCCAGCCTAGTGGTAGCAGCTGAGCAATGGGCGCCCCTGGAGGTCCCTTAACTTGGTCGATCACATAGAACAAGTTCGGACAGTCCGCACCAAGCAGAAGGGCAATGTCCACATCTGGACGGAAAGCAGGTAAGGCGTTCTTCAGCCTTCGCAAGTGAGGATGGGCTTCCACGACTTCTCTGGTGACAATCTGCCTTTTGTTCCGGGGAATAGAGGAACACTCAATGAGGTCTGGTAACTCGAACAGTCTCTTCTGGTCACAAGAGGAGACAACAAAGCCTGATGCTATGCGACCCTGCAACTTCTTCTTCCCTACACAGGTGGACATGGTGTAGTCGACCGTCTGGGTTTTTATGTCAAACAGTTGGAAAAACTCTGGAGTCGCCAGGGAGGCGTCACTTTGTGAATCCAAAGCCACGTAAAGTCTCTTTTTAAGCCAAGGTCTTCTGGCTGGATATACATCTGCTAGGCAGATGGGATGGCAGACTCTGAGCTGGTGCGCGTCAGAGCATAGTTTAGTGCAGGCGACCGATGGAGCATCCTCCTGCATCCGTGACGCGGCCTGCGTGTTGGTGACTTCAGTAGATGACCCTTTTTTGGAAAACGTGTCCCCTTTGGCGTGGGAGACAGCGTCAGAGTTGTGCATCGCGGTGCAATGCTTAAGGCTGTTACACCTTGCGCATTTGACGTCCTCTTTGCAGTTGGATGCAAAGTGAAGAGTTGCTCCACAGCACCTAAAACATATGCCCAGCTTCTGAACAATCTGTTGTCTTTCTTTATAAGGCTTCTTGCCAAATTCCCGGCAGTTGGCCAAACTGTGAGGCTTTTGGTGAATGGGGCAGAGCACCTCCTTCACCTCTGACTTGGATTCGTTGGCCCTGTGCTGAGTTTCAACAGCCTTAACACTAACCGGTCTTTTGGCCTCTCTGGATGGTTTTTTCTCCACTTTAGGTGCCTTCTCTGGCTGGGTCCCTTGGTATAAGGTGGGGAGGCCCGTCTGTGGATCATTCCTTTCTCTGGCCGCCCTGGTGATGAACTGGACCAAATGAGAAAATGGAGGGTATGCCTGGGAGTGGGCCTCCTTGTAGTTGAAGACCTCCTGTCCCCAGTGTTCTTGCAAAGTGAAGGGCAGCTTGGTCAAGATCTGCCTCTGGGACAGGTGCTGATCGAGGCACCTCAAACCGGGCAGTTCTGGATTCTCCTTGGCCGACTCTAATTCCGTAAGGAGATCGCTGACGTCCCACAAGAGTTTGAAGTCTTTGAGTTTTAAAGCTGGGAACCTTTGGAGCTTGTCCATAAGAGATGCTTCAATCTCTGTGCTGGCCCCATACCTCTGCTGCAACCTGGCCCAGGCCTTTTCCAGGGCTTTGTCGGGATCGGCTACGTGGGCTGCGTAGATCTTCTTAACTTGTGAGGATGAGGCTGGGCCCAACCATGCAGCCAGAAGAGTCAGTTCTTCCTCAGGCAATAACTTTAAGTCTCTGATTGCTCTCTGGAAGGTGGCCTTCCAGAGAAGAAATTCCTCAGGCTTGTCCGAAAACTTTTCGACACCCTTGTCCTTAAGATCTCTTCTGGGGCTTCTGATGATGGAGACAAGCTGGGACTCTGGCGTCGAAGGGAACAATTGAGGAGTTTGCTGTTGTGGAGTGGACTCCCACCGTGCACCTTGCGTCAACCTTTGGCCTCTTGGAGGGATGACATCGACCACTGACGAATCGATGGCTCCCTGTGCAGCTGTCTGTAGGGGCCAACTAGCACTCGGCCTTGAGGCCCTGATTGACTGACCTAGGGTTTTAGCAGGAGGCACAGGTAGCTCGAGCAAGGGTGAGCTCCCCGCTATGACGCTCTGCTCTGCAGGAAACTCAAAAGTGACTTTGGGGCCCTGCTCTGGGTAAGGAGAGAAGTCTTCTTGTTCCTCATCCGAAAACTGGCTGTTCATGCTGCCAAGGTGCGCAAACACTTTGGCAGAAGGATCCTGTATTGGTAACTGGCTTACATTTTCTTCTGTGAGTGGCTCAATTAGGGCTTTGGCCAAAGTCTCAGCCCTTACCCTTTTGGCTGCGGCATCCATCTTTATTCTAAGCATCTCTATACGAGCCTGTTCTATTTGCATTTCGCTTTGTCTATGGGCCTGTTCTATTTGCATTTCGCTTTGTCTATGGGCCTGTTCTATTTGCAGTCGTTGCTCTTCTTCTTTAAAGGGAAGGGTGAGATCAGCTGCCTTAGCATCAGCCTCCGCCCCCGCCACTTTACTCTGCAGCTCCAGACGTGCAGCCTCCTTAATGTGCAAGGCAGCTAGGGAAGAGATGGCACTCCCAGCAGCAGAAGACTTGCTAGAGTGGCTGTGTTTAGACGATGCACGCTCCCTTAGTTTAGATACCTGGCTAGAGCGGTTGGACTTAAGACTAAGTGCCACAGCAGGTGATTTTAAAAGATTGGTCTCATGGCTGCATAAGGAAGCTAGGATTGCCCTCACCCTATTTTCTTTCTCATTAGTGTCAGCTAAAACACTCACTATTTCTAACTCTGAATCCTTGGCGTTAATGCGCTCGAGGACCTGGACTATCTTAGACACCAAACCCCTCCAAAGACCGAAGGTCTCTTCAAGGTCTGTCTGTAATATGGATGGCACCCTTGTAATACCCAAGCTCTCTATTCTGCCCATTAATGTTACAATGCGCTCCCATGCCGAACCTAACCTCACATGGAGGAGCTCCTTTTCATCTATTAGATGGGCTAGCATCTTGGCTGAAGGGTGCTTTATCCTTTGGGGCCTTTCATTCCTAATTTCAGCCTCAGAAGGAGATATACCATTTGTATCATCTTGAAATTGCATAGACATTATATATTCTTAATAGCAAGTAAATTTACAACAAAGGCAAATGCAATATACCTGCAAGTAAATTTACAATAAAAGCAAATGCAATATATAATACAATGCACAGCACTTAACCATAGCAATATATATCACTAAGTAACTATACTTTACAAAGATTGTGACCTTTGGCGCCAGACTTTGGTGGGCAAGCTGCAAAATGCCAACTGACAGCAACTTGCCACTTGATACCTCCCTTGCCCGAGTGACGTAAACTGCCAAAATGGTGACTTCGCCAAATTTTCAAGCACCTTGTGCTCTGCGGCTCGAGGCCTGCCGCCGAAGGAGCACCGAGGCTGGCTTTGGAAAGGAGGAGAGAAGAGACGCCTCCTCCCCGCTGTGAAGGGAGGTCACCACCGCAGGACGATGAGACAGGTCACCGCCGCAGGTCGATGAAACAGGTCACCACCGCAGGTTGATGAAACGGGTCACCACCGCAGGACGATGAGGCAGGTCACCACCGCAGGATGATGAGGCAGGTCACCACTGCTGGATGATGAGGCAGGTCACCACCGCCAGGCGACTGTCCCGGCCGAGATCCTAGCCACTGTGAAGACTCAGCCAGAACTTTCTTTCGGAGTTGCCAGGCTTATCTGGGTCCCGGCCTGGTGCTTCTGGACTCACCACCTCAGTGTGAGCCCAAGAACAACTGCTGGAGCTCCGCGGCTCGATGCCTGCCGCCGAAGGAGCTCAGGGTAGATTGCTGGGTTTTGCACAGCTGTGCAATTGCAGAAGCAGCCGCGGGGCTACTCACACACACGCGAGCTGAAGAGCAGGATACTGCAGAGGCTGAAGGAATGGAGCCCCACTCTCTCACTTGCCTATCGGCCTGGCAGCAAGCTTCACTGCAACAGACCAACAAAAGCAAAGTCTCTATGGCCGTGCAGGCTAGCTCAAGCGGAAAACCGCTGATCGTCCTCAAAACTGTGCCGTCCGCCAGACAATAAAAAAACTATAAAGCTGAAACGTGCCGTCCTTTATCCGGGCGAACTGCAAATCCCTATAAGCTGTCCTAAAAATATTGAACGACTGAGTCTGGAAAACTTCAAAAAAAAAGGATGTTTATTCATACAAGGTTGTAAACCTGGCACAGATCTTAAAGTTACAGAAAATGAAACAAATTTCTATAGGTTTTAGTTACAGAATTATCCCTGGTTCCAGAAGGCAAAGGTGATTATAAAACCACTATACCCTAATCACGCTGTCTATTTTAGAAGGAGAAACTCTTTCCTTCCCTATCTTTACAGCAAAGATTAGTTCTAGAAGCGATGGAATAACCCTGCTCCTCTAACTAGATTTCCTATTCCAGATCAGTATAATTCAATACTTCTCTAATTTGGATAGGCTTAGATTGGCCTGGTTTTGAGGATGATTTGTTCCAGTTAGCTTGCACAGCTGCAGCACGTTGGAAGACTATAGCCAAAATGAGGCTCCAAAATGGAGACTAGACCCTGGTAAAAAAGGGCGGTCCTAAGATGTTGTACTCTTTGACCAATCATTGCAAAGAAAACTGCAGCCAGCTCTTGCAGACTCCAAGCCACTTTTCCTGGGCTTTTGCAGCCAGAGGCTGAAACAAAATGCAAAGGAGGGAAAACAAACAAACGACCAATAGGTAAGGCAAACCATCGTCCTGGGGGACGGAACAATAAGAGTGGCCAGGAAATTGCCCTTTACTTCCTTTAAGCAGTGATTTTTATTATAGATTTGTAATTAAATGCCCTATTTTGGGATCTGTATTATAAGAACAGTAGACTCTCAGTTAACTGCATGGTGATCGGTAGGTGTTGTATAAATGTAGTTTCTGGTACCTTGAGAGCTACTATTAAAAATACTTAACTAATGCTATACCATAGCATTAATGTCTGTATTGATATTAATATTAAAATACTGTAATTAAGAGCAAATTAAGACAAATAAAAATAAACTTAATGTAACATTTCCCCTAAAAATTGATTTTTATTTTTATTCAAAGTATTATTTATTTTATTTTATTTTTGCCAGTTGTTTGAGAATTCCAGTTGCGTGAGTTCCGATTAACTGAGAGTCTACTATCATCTTGTTTTGAATACAGGTTGAGTCTCCCTTATCTGAAATGCCTGGGGCCCAGAAGTTTTTTCTGATGCTGATTGGATTTTGGAATGCCTGCATTTGCATATACGTAGTGAAAAAGGGACAGGGGGGAAATGGGGTTAATCACCCATGCAGCAGTTACTGAGTCCTCTATGAGCCCTCACTTCACCATTGCCAGAAATGTGATGGGGGGAAAAGAAGAGAGGAAAATTTGGGGGGAAATTCCATTTATTCAAGGCCCCTGCAAAAAGCAGGTATCCCAAACACTTATCTGGCTCTCAACACACTTTCTACCCTTTTAGTAAAGTAGCTAGGAAGGGAGGAGGAAATCTTACCCCGGTCCCCACCTTGGAGGAGTCTAATTCTCTGTTTGCTGGATACAAATGGAAACCCGTGGGGCCACTCCACACTCAGCCCCATAGGCGATATCTAGGGTTCCCAATCCATAGTGTGATGTCATCAACAGGGTGAAAGATGAGTGAAGAAATGTCTGGCACATCTGCCCTTCACAGGTGTTCTTTCGGAACTGGTTCATAGGGCCTGAAATCCTCCCTGCATTTCACTCTCCCTCACCAAATCTCCAACCAACATTGATGGACCAAGATCATTCCCAAGGAAAACCCCAGCAAGTGCTGATGTGAGATCTGTTCTTCTCTCACCAAAGGCAGAAATCGGCAGCTAGAAGAAGAAAAAATGAGGTTTATGGAGTACTAGCTGTGCCCAGCCACGCGTTGCTGTGGCATTGTCTAGTGGTGTCGGTGAGAAATGGTTGAGGTAGTGATGGTATTGAATGTTTGTTGTATGGTTGTCTTTATGTTTAGTATGCATTTGGTTGTTTGTATACTGTGAAAGTGGTGAAGATAGAGGGGCTCTATGTCCTTGTGTAGTATGTATAGTATTTATTTGTTGTCCATGTGTTGTGAATGTTTGGATTGTGTCCTGCTACATAGTAGAAAGGGTTGGGCTGGATGGCCCTTAGGGGTCTCTCCAAACTCTGGGATTCTATGCTTCTATTATTATTATTATTATCATCATCATCATCATCATCATCATCTTCATCATCATCATCATCCAAACTCTGGGATTCTATGCTTCTATTATTATTATTATTATTATTATTATTATTATTATTATTATTATTATCATCATTATCATCATCATCTTCATCATCATCATCATCATCATTATTATGTAGAGGCTGGATGGCCATCTGTCAGGAGTGCTTGGATTGTGTCCTCCTGCATGGTAGGAGGAAGTTTATCTGGATGATCCTTAGGGGTCACTCCAAACCTTAGGGTTGTATGATGTTGTTGTTGTTGTTGTTGTTAGTAGTAGTATTGAGAGGCTGGGTGGCCATCTTTTAGGAGTGCTTAGATTGTGTCCTGCATGGCAGAATTGGGTTGGACTGGATAGCCTTTAGGGGTGTCTCCTAACTGTCTGATGCTATGATTCGATGTGTATTATTATTGTGCAGATATTGGATGGCCATCTGTCAGGAGTGTTTGGATTGTGTCCTCCTGCATGATATAAAGAAGTTGAACTGGTTGATCCTTAGGGGTATCTGCTAACCTTAGGATTGTATGATATTATTATTATTATTATTATTATTATTATTATTATTATTATTATTATTATTATTGAGAGGCTGGGTGGCCATCTGTTAGGCGTGCTTGGATTGTGTCCTCCATGGCAGAATTGGGTTGGACTGGATTACCACAGTAATTATTTCATATTACAGTAGAATCTCACTTATCCAACATTCGCTTATCCAGTGTTCTGGATTATTCAACGCAGTCTGCCTTTTAGTAGTCAATGTTTTTTGTAGTCAATGTTTTAAATTCATTGTAATATTTTGGTGCTAAATTTGTAAATACGGTAATTACAACATAGCATTACTGAGTATTGAACTACTTTTTCTGTCAAATTTGTTGTATAACATGATGTTTGGTGCTTAATTTGTATAATCATTACGTAATAGGCTTTTTCTGAATCCCTTCTTATTATCCAACATATTCACTTATCCAACGTTCTGCCGGCCTGTTTATGTTGGATAAGTGAGACTCTACTGTATATTTATAATCTTATATTATCTGCTTAGAACTGGATTATATGAGGCCCCTTCTACACAGCTGTATAAAATGCACACTGAAGTGAATTATCTGGCAGTGTGGACTCAAGATAATCCAGTTCAAAGCAAATAATATAAGATTATAAATGGGTAATATAGCTGTGTAGTATGGCGTTGAGTCTACACTGCCATATAATCCAGTTAAAATCAGATAATCTGTATCTTTTTTTAAAATATATTTTTATTGAAGTTTTACCTTATAGGATAGAGTAAATTAACATCGAAAGAGTGAGAACATTTGATTGTATAGAAAGTAGGAAAACTGAAATTTTAAAAGGATCAAAAAGGGAGAGAGAGAGAGAGAAAAAAAGCCAAAAACCAAAAACAAAGCTAAAATGTCCATATTTATATAAAAAAGGGAAAAAATCTGAACAAATGGCGATATAAAAATGCAAAAGTACTTGGCAAAGAAACACATCAAAAAGCAAAAGCAAAAAAGCATTAGCACTGGCATTAAACACTTCGAATAAAATCGCTAGGTTAGAGGCAGCTGACATTGGTAATGTTCTAACAAAGAACTGCCAAAAACTGTTATAGTTAAACTAAACAATCATTGTTGTTCCAGTACGATAGTTGGAAAATATAATAATAATAATAATAATAATAATAATAATAATAATAATAATAATAATAATAATAATAGTAGTAGTAGTAATACTAATAGTCAGGATTTCCAAGCAGTATGTCATCATTTGGTTAACAGAGAGATATAGAAGAATAATATAAAGTGCATTTATGATAAGTCTATATTTCATTAAAGCTAGTAATAAATCATGTTCTTACTCCTAGAATAGTATATTTTTGCTTTTTAGTACATCAAGAATATTTTTAATGTATTTCCTTAGATGGTAGAATATAAATGCCTGCATTTCAGGCAGAATTATCCTATGGTCTGTTGTATCACTTTTTTATTTTAGGAATGTTCTTTTATTAAATAAAATAAAGCATAATAAATTATAATATGCAGGCAGTGAGTCAGAATATTTCTACAAATAAATAGACTAGGATGTCTTAATGAAAATACCAGTGTTGAGTCCATCCTGTTCTAATTATACTATCTATTATTCCAGAGGTCATCAATTAAACAGTCTAGCTCCCTGCTTTTCCAGTAAAGCACTCCAGTAAGATATCCCAGAGATCTTCATGCTTATTCAGATATTCCCAGGAATATAACAATTTCTCCATAAATATGCTCAGTTAGTTTTCTATTTTGCACAAGGTCCAGAATCCCTTGAAATACATCTGAATTATCTGCTTATTTTCACTGTTTCACAACCTGTTCACATGCCACCAGCAATTGTGAACTGTAGTTCTTTTTTCTTCTTCACAATGACTTTTTTTTTCAGAAGGAAGTTAAACGAGTGGTGAAAATTAAAATTTATAATAGTCAAATTTGAAACCCCCACGTTGAAATAGTCTTTCCTTCTAAAAACCTTTTGAAGGGCTCTTAGTCTTTCCTAAACTCGGAAGGGTCTTTTGATTGGAGATACCCTGTCAGAATGTCCATCTCAGCCACCTCCGTCACTTTCACGATCCATTCCTCCATTTCTGGTGTTTCCTCCAATTTCCAGGCTTGTGCAAAAACTATTCTCACAGCCATTGTCATCAAAGTGAAGAGTTTATTGTGTGGCTTCAGCAGTGATGTGTCTGTTATTCCTAGTAGGAATATTTCTGGGTGCATGGGTATTTTTAGCTTTAGTATTTTTTCAATAGTTTTATGGATCTCAATCCAAAAGTTTTTTGCCTTCTTACAATTCCACCACATGTGGAAAAATGATCCTGTTGCTTGTTTACATTTCCAGCAAGTGTTTTTTTAATTATGGCTGTATTTTGGCTAATTTAACAGGAGACATATAGGATTGATAAAACATTTGGTAGAAATTTTCTAGAAGGTATTCCCATTCATCTATGCAGATCGAGCAGCCAATGTTTTTGGCCCATTTTACCATACACTCCTTGATATATTCATCTTCTGTGTGTAATTTTAACAGGAGACTGTAGAGCTTAGATAGTTGTTTATTTCTTGATTGAAGTATCTTATCAAGGTCTGTCTTTTCTTCTTCAAGTCCTGTATGCACATCTTTTTGATATTGTTGGTGTATTTGTGCATATTCAAACCAGTTCATGTTGTAGCCCTGCTGGTTTATTTCTATCATTGATTTCAGTTGAAGGTTATCTTGTGTTCTCTTGAGTATTTCTGCATATGTTGGCCATCTTTTACTACCCTTTGAATTTCCACATTGTTTGAAAGCTTCTTAGATCGAGGTCCATTGTGGTAATTTTCTGTAAAAAATTTTTTTATATTAGTTCCAAGTTTTCATCAGAGTTTTCCTAATTGGGTGTTTATTAAAGTTTGAGTCTTCTGCCACTTTCCCATAAATTAAGTATGCATGTAAGCCAAATTTTAACTATCTCCTTCCAGAGTTATGATACTTTGATTGTCAAGATGGATCCATTCTCTTAACCAAATCCCTGTATAATCTGTATCTTATAGGCAGTGTGGAAGAGGCCTGAGGCCTAACTGTGCCTGTCCCCTGGGCTGAGTAGGTTCCTAGGAGACCAAGTGGGCGGAGCTTAGCTTTCTAACTGGCAGCAATTGGATAAAAACAATTATTCCTTTCCCTCTAATTAGGACTTTATTTTTCTTTTCTTTTTGTTGTATCAACCTAGAGCTGTGGATGATGGGTTGTGTTGTCAAATTTCGAGGTTGGGGGGCCTATAGTTTTGTTGTTTTGTCTGCTGCCCTGATTCCATCACTCTTTTATATATATAGACTAGCTGTGCCCGGCCACACGTTGCTGTGGCGAAGTCTGGTGGTTTGGGAAATAAAGTATTGAAGAATTTGTGGTAGTTAAGGTAAAGGGTCAAGGTTTTCCCCTGACGTTAAGTCCAGTCGTGTCCGACTTTGGGGATTGGTGGTTATCTCTATTTGTAAGCTGAAGAGCCGGTGTTGTCCGTAGACTCCTCCAAGGTCATGTGGTATGACTGCATGGAGCACTGTTACCTTTCCGCTGGAGCGGTACCTATTCATGTACTCTCATTTGAATGTTTTTGAACTTTAGGGTTGGGAGCTAACGGTGGGGGCTCTGTCCGTTCCTCGAATTCAAACCTGCGACCTTTCGGTCCAGAAGTTTAGCAGCTCAGCGCTTTAAGACAGTGCGCCATCAGGGGATATTATTTTCGAAAGGTTGTGAATATACAATATTTTTGATTGTTTTTGTCTGTTGGAGGGAAGTATGAACGCTGCAATTAGGAGAAATGATTAGCATGTAATGGCCTTGTAGCTTTAAAGCCTGGCTGTTTCCTCCCTGAGTGAATTTTTTGTTGGGATGTGTTAGCTGGCCGATTGTTTCCTGTCTGGAATTCCCTTGTTTTCAGAGTGGTGTTGTTTGTGATATTTTATGTGCTTCTAGTGTCTGTGACCCTGAGAAAACAGAGGATTTGCCAGACTTTGATGATGGGAATACTTTGTTGGTAGGTGTTAGCTGGCCCTGATTGTTTCCTGTCTGGAATTCCCTTGTTTTCAGAGTGTGGTTCTTTATTTAGTGTTGTGATTGTAGAGATTATATTGTTATGTATTATTGTACCACAGTAATTATTTCATCTTACAGTAGAATCTCAGTTATGCAACATTTGGTAATGCAATGTTCTGGATTATCCAACGTAGTCTGCGTTTTGGTGGTTAATTTGTATAATTATTCCCTAATTTGATGTTTAATTGGGTTTTCTGAATTGGTTCTTATTATCCAACATATTCAGTTATGCAATGTTGTGCTGGGACGTTTATGTTGGATAAGTGACATACTATATTATATACAGATTTATAATGTTGCAAGGAAGGCGTTTGCATCATCCCCCGGGCATTGGAAAAGGGTAAATAAATAAGAGGAGAAGGCGCTCTGTACCTGCTCAGGGGCCAGGCGGGAGGCGTGGGGGGTGAGGTCTGCCCTTCTCCTTTGCCCCTCAATGCCGGCCCTTCCCCTCGTACCGGAGGCGGCGCTGGTGTGGTGGTGGGTTGGCAGGCCTGGTAGGCCAGGGAAGAGCGGGCACTGGTGGAGGTGCGGGCCTGGGGCGTAGCGGCATCATCCCCGCCTCGCACTTCCCGGTGCCAGCCTCCATGTTCTTCGACACAGGAGGAGGAGAGGAGGAGGCCGGAGCAGCAGCGAGGAGGAGGAGAACGGGGCAGGTAAGGCGGGCGATGGGGGCGCTTGTCCGCCGCTGCAGGCCCGAGAGGAAGAAAAAGGAGTGGGAAAGGAACCTCCACACAGAGGGAGAGGGAGGATTCTCTTTCCCAGAAGTGCCTTGCACGGCAGTGACAATGTTGGCACCAAAAACCAGGAAGTACGGAGGGAGGGGGAAAGAGGCCTTTTTTGTTTCCCAGGTGAGATGTGAGGGCAGGGAAGGGTCGGCTTAGGCCCTCCGGGTGTTTTGGAGTGGAACTCCCAATTCAAGGATGGGGAGCTCAGCCTCGTGAGGCGGAGGTGTGCCTTCTCCTGCCGAGTCCTTGGCTTTGGCGGTGGAGGCGGCGCAAGAGGGTGAGGGAGGAGGGAGGGTTCTGTGTGTGCGTGCATGCGCGCGGGAAGAGTTGGGAGGATTGTGTTTGTACGCATGCGCACATTGCCTGTTGTGTTTTTTTGGTGTTGTGATTGTGTTTTTTGTTTGTTTATATTGTATCTTACTGGAGGCGGGGATGATGGATTGTGTGGATAATTTTAGAGTTTGGGGGATGTTGGGCTTTGTTGTTCTGTGCATCGCCACGATGCCAAAAGCCTTTTATATATATAGATTTCAGATTTCCGCACAAGGAAGACTCATCATGTGGTTGGCATGTCTATACATGTGTTCACAAATACAAAACACAATATAAGAAAAATAAAATTCAGGTTTTCCAAAACACAGCTAATCTTTTGTATGATTTATGTAGCAGTAAATGATACGTTTTCTAAGTTTAGAGGAAGAGTTTATGTCATTTTTAAGGATTGCAATAACAACAGGGTTATTATCTCCCAGTCTGTTTCCATTGTAATATGATTTCTGATGCATTTTGAACATTTAAGTAGACCAAGGATAATTATAACCACTTGACACGCATTATGTCTGAACTATTTATCACCCGTGGAATGACTGCGAAATTTAGTCACACCCACTGTCATATATATGACAAATACTGCTATCATGTACTTTGAACAAACTAAGGCCTAAAGGAGAGGTTCTCAACCTGTGGGTCCCCAGATGTTTTGGCCTTCAACTCCCAGAAATCTTAACAGCTGGTAAACTGGCTGGGATTTCTGGGAGTTGTAGGCCAAAACACCTGGGGACCCACAGGTTGAGAACCACTGGCCTAAAGCCTTCCTATTTAGTTTTATTTTTAAAAAGAAAAGTTGCATATTGAAACTGACCAGAGAAAGTTTAATTTTGAAAACATTGAAGCAGAATGCCTTAGTACCACTATTCTGCATTAATTTGAGAAGGATATAGTGGAGAAAATACTGAAAGATGTATTGTTGAAGCCTTTCATGGCCAGAATTAATGGGGTGTTGTGTGGTTTTCAGGCTGTATGGCCGTGTTCTAGCAGCATTTTCTCCTGGCATTTCGCCTGCATCTCTGAAGATGCCAGCCACAGGAGAAAATGCTGCTAGAATATGGCTATACACCTCAGAAACCATACAACACCCCAATACTGAAAGACTTATGAAAACTGAATGGGAACACTTTTCATAAATAGAACTCTTCTGTCTGTGGAAGGCAGAACCTATAGGCAGCTAATAATCTGCAATGATTCTATGTTTGAAAATGTGAAATATTATATTTACTTGAATCTAATGCTTATCTTTTTTGACTAATTACCTTGCCAAAATTGGGGTGTGCATTCGATTTGTGTCATACAGTAATCTTAGTGCTGAGCCAAAGCAAAAGAAGAAGCTGCTCAGGAGCTTTATCTGAAGCTCCTATTTGAGGGGCATATTCTTTAATTAAAGGGATAAGGTTCAATTCTATGGATTCCTGTGATTTGTAGTTTGGTAAGGTACCAACTTTCTTTGGCAGAGAAGACCCAAGACCTTGTCAAATTCATCTATCTGTATATATCTCCATCCATGTATTCATCCATCAATCTATCTAGATATTACAGCTGAAATGTGCTCTCATTCTAGAACTGAGCCTGCATGTAGAGCAGCAGTGTGGACTATTGGAGAACTACAGCAACACTTACAGAGAAAACACCCCTTAGCCTCGTAAGTCTTTTAAAAAAATTGCTTATTGGACTCTCCTATTGCCACATGTTATTGTTTCACAGTGTTTCTGTTGTTATAACAAGCTATCTTCAGTTATTGCACATACATTCAGTTAATGTACACAGTTTTACTTTTGAAATATTTTTTTCTTGTAAGTTCATTAAAATTGTCCTACTTTTCTAGAGCACTATATGTGATCTCTAGCCAACAGGTTGTGTGAAACAGTAGAATTTTAGTGAAAGTTAATAGGACAAATTGAATTTTTTGTATATATTTAATATTTCTAACATCAGAATCCTTTCCATTGGAAGAACTGACAGCTCTGGGTATCAAAATAAGTAATCCACAACCTTTTGTATTGGTTTGTGAGTGGGCTATAGTGGGCAGTCCATTAGGTTCTATAGTACAGAGAAACTGATTTGCAGTCTTTAATAAGACCTACATAATAAGAATTTCAATGTAGATATTAAAATGCTAGCTATAAAATACTGGCACTTTGTGCAAATCGTCCAATCTACTTTGCAACACTTAACTTATAGTCATTATATTTCTAAATTAAAAAGCAATTAAAGTATACAAAATGTTTCAGGGATAATGGAAATACAAATATGTGGAAAGAAGGTAATTCTTCTTATTAGTTCTGGAATAATGACATAATCAGATCATCAACAGAAAAAAACATCTGAACAAGTTATTATCTCAGAGTAGTTTACTGATTTGTCAAAAAAATATCATTCCCAGAAAAGAAGACATACGAAAGTAAGATAATAATGATTCAAATATGATTGTAAAAAGTAAAATAGATGAATAAATAAAATAAATCATAGAAATACACTTTGCTATTTCCTATGCGTTGTCTAATATCTCTATACATGGACAGTTTTTGTAACTATTATTGGAACTTTTCTCTCGTAATTTATTTTTAATTTATTGCTCAAGGCATGTATAGTTTCCAAGTTAATTTTATGTAATGAATTTCTTTATCAAATAGAATTTGTATAAAGTTTTTGTGAAATTATAGTTCTAGTAAACATGAAAGTTGGCTTGCAATCCATTATGTGCATGCTTATTTGGTGCTGATTTAATATATTTTCCTAGCTGTGTTCAGAAAAATGAATATTTTCAACATACTCGAAAAAGAAATGTTAAAACCCCAGCCAGATGCGAATGCCTCTGCAGCTTATCCTCACCTTTGTGCTATTTGACAGATGAAGGAATGGTGTATGCAGATAGTCAGGAATTTCTGGTTCTTGGTATGCAGGTAAAAACCCCCAAAATATTCATCTAATTAAATTAATTAACTAATTTGAGAATGATGTATAATTTGCATATTTCATAGTTATTGAAAACACACATACTAGATTCTGTAAAGGTGTATATACTTGATACTTAAAAGTACACTAGGTTGTCCATATTGGGTTTATTATTGACTGCTATGAATGCAGCCTTAAGAATATTGGTTAGTCTCTTTTGTGCAACATTGCAATTTGGGGGATTTCCCACTCTCTTCCTTGAGGAACTGGCTGAGGCATGCAGTGTCATTTTTAAAGGGTGTGTTTCTGGAAAACAGAGTGGTTAAAATATTCCCAGGAAGTTTATTTGGATAACATCTGAATTAAGTAGGTCAGAAATTAAACTCTTCAAACATGCAGATTATATATTTGATACAGAGTTTCCTTATACTATCAGTCTATCCATTCTTGGGCTCTCAGACAGGATGTCAGACAATAGTATTCCAGGGCCTCCATCAGAGGACTTTTCCAGCTTGGTTATCAGAGGTTCTGTTTGTTTTCTTAAATTATCAGTTCTAAAAATTCAGCGTGGGTCACTTTGCCTACTGTTTAGTATATGCTATGACACTGAGCTTGGTAGCTGACATTGAAAGTGAACAAAGTTGCAGCATTGCTTGCAGAAATGACTAAATGCTGGGAGCAAAAGAGATTTGAAATCAAGGTTCCATTTTTGTCTTTTTCTGTTCCCTTGCTTTCTCACTGTAGACTGGTTGTTCTTGGTCTATGCCTTCAAATCGTTTACTTGAAGACACTGGGGCATTCTTGGCAAGATTTGTTCAGAGGGAGTTTGCCTCGTCCTTCCTCTGAGGCTGAGAAAATGTTACTCAAGGGGGTTTCCATAGCTGAGTGGAATATGATCCCTGGTCTCCAGAGTCCAACACTCAAATGCACTATACCACATTGGCTCTTCTACAGATTGGTACCTTCAACTTAAGTTGACTTCCTTCCATACATCTCATCCCTTCTTTTTCACTCTTAACTAGTAGTAACAGACCCAGTATTTATAACTCTCAAGGATATTGTTCATTCAGATAAACTCACTTCAGTGAAGATGGTCATTAGTGATGACAACAGTTTCCACTTAAGCTAACATCTGGAAAAAGATGTTTGCTTAAGAACTGGGCCCTAATAACCATACCTAAAATCTTGGAGTTGTGTTTTGAATAGTAATAATAATTTTTGATAATGAATTATGAACAGATCCCCTTTTTGGTCTCAGAAATATATCTAAGATGCTGTGGAAAATCCAGGCCGCTTCTAGACAAGGCTTTTCCAATGTCCTATCCATGGAAGTTGACCAAAGATGTCAACTACAGCAGAGTTTTCCTATAGTTTCTTTCATCTTTCTTTTCTTTGGCAGATAAAAATAACATAATAGCTTCACACTGCATTGTTTTATTATAAGTAGTAGGAGCCCACTGTCTGGAAACAGTCCTAGTAACAAATATTAAGCTATAATCAGTATCATACTGGCAAAGAGAAATTAGTTATGTGTTTATACTATTCTACACTTCACCTCAGAGGAAAATAAATTTGTAAACAGAATCTTGCAGCCATTAGAAACTAGTTCCCTGGTTATATATACTCATTGTTGGAATCATAGATGTCTTAAAGGGCCAGACTTAAAAGTGGCTTCAAAACAGAGTTTATTGAAACAAAAGGAAAAGGACACAGGGATACTTAAATGCAGTTCCACAGGTCAAAGCTCAAAAACCCAAACCAGACCTGGTCCAAAAGGTAAACAGAAATGTAATCCAGATTAACTGGATGCAAAGAGTAACAAGTCAAACAAAGCGCTCTAAGGCAAAACAAAAAGGCACAGTACACAAATGGTTAACAAAGGGAGTTGCAAGAAGAGAAGCATCCTCAGCTGAAGTCCTAGGTCGAAGCAGGAGGAATCCAAAACAGCGTTGCTCCAGTGTCCGCAGAAGCAGTGTCTTTAGCCAAACCGGTTCAGGTCCAAACTGCAGATCCGAGTCCAACGCCAAACATGAAATAGGCAGCAGCAAGACTACAAGAAACTTTCCCAATACACAGCACACGAACGCACATCAACACCTTGCCTTCTGCAAAGACTCCTCATCCCTGAACCCACTTTTATCTACAAATCACCATCAGAAGATGAACTGACCACCGCCCCATCACCATCCCCCGCAGCTGCTCCCAGCTCTTCATGTGAATTCCCTTGACTCTCCCTCCAATTCCTCCATCTCCTGTCAAGACTTAGATCCCCCCAATAATCAGTTGGATCCCCTGGTTGCCAGTCTTCACTCCCAGAGAAACCCATAAAGGTATCACTAGTTGTCGGTGCCTCACAAATAGCTTGCACTTCTCTTATCTTAGTTCAATCCATGGTGCCTCCTTCTTCTCTTTCACTCATTGAACCATCATCCCCAGAGAATCCCTCAAACGACTCTTCATCTGTAGATGCTGTAAGTATGTCCCGGATCCTCTTTCTCTGCTGCTCATCATCAGATTCCTGCTCCTGAGTAACCCTTTTCCCCCTTCTGGCATCCATACTACTGTTTGTAACATTACTGACAGGCTCTACTACAACACTCATTGCCAGTTTATTAAATCTACTAAATAATAATTTCACAGATTTTGACAAGATGATTGAAAGTGAATGTTCATGCAATATGCAAGTTCCAAATATTTACATTATTTATTTTAGGAGTTTTAAACATTTGAGCAGATAAAGCCAAAATTATTTAGGCTCTTGACTGACATAACAACCCCCCTATATACAGTTGTGCCTCTGGGAAGGAATCAGTACAGACTCTGGTAGAATTGTTTCTCCACCTTTGATGCATCTCTGGTGCTTTTTACAAATTTGAAACATTTCAATCTGCCCACAGCCCCAGCCTACAAGTTTCTCCAAGTTTCAAGGAAGTTTTCTACTTATTGTTTTTATCATTAATGAAGAAATAATATCCTGAATGCTTCCCTTTTAGAAATGACTTTCTTCATGGGGCATCTCCATATAATAGTTTCTTCAAAGATGCTTTGTTTCATCAAGTGCCATGTACCAAATATGTATAGGTTAATAAGGTCTTGAAATTATTGTATAGCTATGTGCATGCAAGACAAAAGTTTTGTATCACATTTGACATAATGATATTTCTTAAAAGGATGGGAGAGTTCTGTTTCTTCATACCTCTATACAAAATTTGGTATATTATGAGATGGCGGCCACTAAAGATCCAGTAAGTACACTTTTTGACCTTCATTGATGATATTAAAATGAATATTTATTAATACATAATGTAGATGGGTTTTTTATTTAAAAATCTGTAAACAGTAATACAACCATAAAAGGGATAGATTTAAATTTTTACATACAGGTCATATGTAAGGCCTATATTCCTTTCTATGCAGTACTTGCTATACCTTTCTTTCTATACATCTACACCAGCCAGTTGGCAGTCATCTGGGAGGGAAAGCATTTTTCACCTGTGTACCCTTCTGATCGTCTGCACTGCTATGCCCAGTATGACTGGAAAGGTTGAGCTTGTTTTCAACCAATTGGGACAGGGACGAATAGCTTTGGAGGTATGTGAACAGCTTGAGAGCTTGTTTTCAACCAACTTTGAGGGGTAGGTTTTAGGGTATGTGATCAGCATGAGGCAGTAAAACTGCTACTTTTTGCAATACTTTTGACCAATATGGAATAGTTTTAATGTGTACAGTACTTGGATTTTTTTTTTAATTGGAGGCTTCAGGGCAGCTTTAGGAGCCGCTAGTTGGAGGCCCAAGAGTCTCATGCAGCCCATGGTATATCATTTTCCCAATCCTGAACAAAATAATGTATAACAGTATGTATATATGAATGCTGAAAATACAACTGAGCACATTTAATCTAATATAAGGATAGAAATGGAACAAAACATATTTTTAAGACTCATCTTTTCATTGAAGCTGTTGTTATTGTTACCATAACATATCAATGCATAGGTCAAAACGTATATTGGAATATTATATTTATGTTCATTTGTGAGATTTTTGATTTGAACAGGTATGTATCCATTCAGTAATCACTGTTATTAAAGAAGCACATCAATTAATTTAGGTGATCCGCTTAAGACATGATACAACCCATCACCAACTGATTATTATATACCAGAGGCTAAAACACAAGATGATACATTTCAGAAGCTTGCCTGCTTTGAAGCTGGTCTTCCAGATACAAGTATCGGATGATACCACTGTTTTCACAAGGCTGGTGAGCTACAGGAATAATGCAGTGTTACTGTGAGATTGTGACGTGTTGCTGACAAGACTATTATTGGCTAGTTTTATCAAACATTTTCTCTAAAACTCCTAGCATGGGCTTTATGTGGTGTTTGATATTCTAGATCAGGCAGGCCCCTACCCTCCTCTTCTTCCGTAGGAGCTTAAAAACCTGGCTCTTTCAAAAGACCTTTGATACTTAATTTGGTGTCGAACTGATCTATCTGCCCATTTTAGAATAGCCCCATTCTCGAGGTGTTGCCAATGCTATATTGCACTTTGTCCATTTCAACTGTGAAATTACCTGGCCCATTTCGGCACATGTTGCACTTTGCCTGGGTTCTATGAATTAGTCTCCAGTGTTAATATTGTATGTTTTATGTTGATTTTAACGATTGTTTTTACTGTAATTGATGTTTTTATTGGATAACTGTTTTATTGCTGTGTTTTGATATTTGATTGTTTTATCGGGCAAGGCCCCATGTAAGCCGCCCCGAGTCCCTTCGGGGAGATGGGGCGGGGTATAAAAATAAAGTTGTTATTATTATTATTATTATTATTATTATTATTATTATTATTATCATCATCATCATCATCATCATCATCATCTCTGGATTAATCTTTTAGAACAGAGTACAATGTAACTTTTTGTTATTTTCTTTCAGAGGGCTACAAAATTTGAAAAGGATTCACAGAAATGAACCTGAAAAATACTTATGTTAGCATAAGCAAAACAGAAAGCATTTATATATGTTTCCAGAGAAACTACTATGGAATAATATGACAAATTCCCTTACAGATTTCAGTCTGTTATAAGAATTTCTGGGCACACAGCCATTTATGCAAATCTTCCAAGTTACATACTCATAAAGCATAACAGTCACAGCCCAGAATTGAGAAATGCTATTAATAGTTCTGACTGTAAAATAAAAGTATTAAGTTGAATGGAATAACAGCACTGGGATAAGATCCTACATTTATGCTTTTTATATAACAAATACATAGTTTATGGCCAATTACCTATGGTAATGATCACTTCCAAAGTAATCCCACCAGTCTTTCATATAATATTGCAGAAATAATGAAAAATCAAAACTCTGACTGAAAAAAACTAGTCACTTCATAAAATAAACAAGAATGAACATTCAGTAGAGCAATAGACTAAAATGCTGTTCCTTTATTAATTTTAAATTAAAGCTTTAAGTAGAAAAGATTTAACATATCAAACTTAACTTGTATGCGTATTTCAGAACAGTTCACTCATTATTGGCCTAACATCTGGAATTGTAGATATTTTAAATATCCGAAATGAAGAGAAAGGGATCACATCTTCTGGAAAAAATATAAATGAGAATGGTAAGATCACTGTTAATAACATGAAAATGTTTGCAGGGTAAGCACAGCTTTAATGCAACAGTTTTACAATATTTAATATGGGAATAAATCAGTCATTCAAATAAGAACAAAAATAGGATTGCTTGTTTTTTATGCATATTTTTCTGGCTATGTAACTGGGATTTGGAGGGGCGGGACGAGGTACTAGTTTTGTCAGTCCAAAGGATCAAGACAATCACAGCTGCTTCTTTGAAAGGAGGCATGGCTACACATTCTCTCAACAAAGCATTTATACCTCACCTGCAGGGTTAATGCAGAGCACAAGAAGTTTAGGGCTGCTTCTCATTGAAGCCCCTCCTTGTCCCTAAAGCCCCTCCCCATCCTTGATGCTCTATATTGAGGACTTTCATCCTCATCCAGGCCCAAGTGTAGATTGAGATAGCAGATAAACGTGGGAATCCTTTCCAGTGAGAAATATAGACAGGAAGGTTCAGATTTGAACAGGGCAGAAGAGGGAGAAATTGTGCTTTTGCCCCTGTCTGAGCATTTCCTAGCAGTATCCCTTTCCCTCTGAATCTGCTTGCGTTCCCAGTGAGGAATGTGCTTGGGGCACATATGATTAATTTTATATCAAATTATGAATTAACGAACAACCAAATAGTTTCAAAATCTGTGTAGTCCTTGTGTTGTTTTAGTTTGGTTTAAACACATTAGTGTATGATAGGGGCCAAAGAAGGAAATGGACCATATATACTCAAGTATAAATCAACCCAAATATAAGCCGAGGTACCTAACTTTACCACAATAAACTAGGAAAACTTATTGCAGCTGCTATCGCACATTTTCCTCTCCTCCTCTCTCAGCACAGAGACCCAGCTGGGTCGCTGTGCTGAGAGGGAAGAAGAGGAAGGCATGCAGCTTTTCCTCTCCTCTCGGCACAGGTGGATATGTGCTGGATTGCTGTGCCAAGAGGAGAGGAGAGGCCTTCCTCTCCCCCCCCCCTCTCGACACAGAGACCCAGCTGGGTTGCTGTGCCATTTGCTGAAAGAAGCCATTTTCAGGGCTTCTACCACCTGTGTGCCTCCTCCTCTCTCCACACAGAGACCCAACTGGGTTGGTGTGCCGAAAGTAGAGGAGGCGCATAGCTGGTAGAAGCCCTGCAAATGGCTTCTTTCAGCCCCACGCCTTTCTACCAGGAACCTCACTCGAGTATGAACCAAGAGCACCTTTTTCAGCATAAAAACCTCGGCTTATACAAATACTGTAAATATTTGTTGTTTGTTTCTGCCCAATAATAACTGATATAACACAAGATATGAATGTTATAGTTCAAGTTTTTCTTTGGTGTATATATGTAAATGGTGACATGTAAACAGGCTCAGTGTCACAATCTGAGTTTTCCTAAAAACTGGTCAAGCTTGACTCATATATATTGGAGGTGAGACATGCCTGTTGAGTGTGGAAACATCTTCCTCATCTACTTGCAACAACTAATTCATACTTTCCTACCCACAATGCTGGCGTTTCTCTTCTGTGTAGGTGGCTTGCTGCAAACCTGGATTTAAGAAGGAAAAAACTCTTGTTTGTTCAGTTCCTACACTCATGACCATTGCAAAACAACACAACTTGCCTCCAGCACTTTCACACAGAGATTATTAGCTGCTGCTCTATCCAAGAAGTAAAAGAATTAATTGCCATTACTAAGTTAAATCCATAGCACAAGAAGTGTGCTATGCTAAATTCAACAGTGATTGTGGAGGCAATATAGTTTAGTGGTTGCTACCATTATGGATTGTACACATTTTTATACATCATATAAATAGATGGTTATGTGCAAGATTTATTTGGGGGTGTTGTTTGTGGGTGCATTAAAATACAGCCCTTTTTGGAGCTACTAGATTTCTTTGTGAATCAACCTCATTGAGTTTCCACAATTAGATATGCACATACATATGTGTCAGCTATATTGACAACTGAAGGAAGATGAAAATTCAGTGTAAAGTTCAGATATTGATACTGCCTCCTCACCATGAAGGGATGGACAGAGTGTAGGACTCAGAAAGTTGAATAACTGTTTCATGGCCACTAGCACAGTTTCCTCTGTGATTAATCTAATCATAGAAAGTCAATGTCTCAAATTTAATGATTCCACAATTAAGTTTTGTTTCTAATATTCAAGGAGGAGAGGAATAAATCAAACTAGCTTTTTAGAAGTTTAAAAAGTATAACAACTGCATAACTATATGCTGTCCATTACAACTAAATGACAACTGAGCAATTATTAAAACTAAACAAAACAGAAAAACAACAACAAAGCATACACACATAAACACACACACACACAAAATGAAAACTACAAACTTCCCACTCCCTAACTGATTATTATTATTCCTTATTTATCTACTCCACTTAAACTATAATGTAATAATACTTCTACTTTGGAAAACACTGTACTAATTCAGTTGATAAATATCCCCATTGTTGATGTGAAAAAGTAACAAAAAGGTCCTAATCTTTCTAAAAGTTAGTCAAAGATAGTTTACAATAAGACAGCTGAGTACATGTGGCATATTAATCAGCTGGCATTCCCAGTTAACATTTGAGATCTTGAAACACCTCTGCCATATATAGGGTAAATAAGCTTCTAGCCTGACTTTTTTATAGCTGCTGTTGCAGAAGGGTGTGTTGACACTAGGCTAAAACAGATCCGCGCATATTCCAGAGATGTAAAAGCTAATTATTTTATATATAACTTACCTGAAAAAGTAGGAGCCCCTGGTGGCCAAGGGGATAAAAGCCTCGTAACTTGAAGGTTGGGTTGCTGACCTGAAAGCTGCCAGGTTCGAATCCCACCCGGGAAGAGTGCGGATGAGCTCCCTCTATCAGCTCCAGCTCCATGCGGGGACATGAGAGAAGCCTCCCACAAGGATGATAAAACATCAAAACATCCAGGCGTCCCCTGGGCAACGTCCTTGCAGACGGCCAATTCTCTCACTCCAGAAGCAACTCCGGTTGCTCCTGACACGAAAAAAAAAAAAAACCTGAAAAAGTGAGCCAGTTTAAAACATTTTGGAAAATAATTTATTCATAGATCTTATGCCTTGTAAAAATACCCCAACTGCAATATAATACCATGTTTCATAGGATAATAACAGTGAAGAAAATATTGTACTCTAAATAATCTATGGAAATATTCTGATAAGTGGGATCATGGTGATTCCCTGAGTATATTCAAAACCTGCATTTAGATACTCACCATTCACATATTATTTCATTTTTTTTTGTTTTTAAGGGGAAAGTGTTTATTCTTGCTTTGACAACTACCATGATGGCCCTGTAGTAGCAGTTGATTCCTGTGAGAATCGTTCTATCTTTTTAAGTTGTGGGTAGGTAAGGATATCAATGTGATCTCTTTATATAGAAAAAATAAGAAAAGAAATAAAGAGGATATACTGTACTGTTAACCTGCAGAGTGTCAGCTCTTTGATATATTCGTTTAAAAAAAGTAGGGCCAAATTCCCCAAAGAGAAGTTATGGGCAAGGAGACTACAGCTATCACCTTAATTATCCAGAGTCGGGGCCGGGGGGGGGGGGGGGGGAATTAAGACAATGGCTACTGAAATAATTTTACTTGGTGTTTTTCTTTCCATTGTTGGACTTCCCATTGCTATCTTCCTCTTGATTCCCCCTCCCTCCCTTTTCCCCAGGACTAGGGCTCAAAGTTGGCTTAAAATTACAATAAGCTAACTGGGAGAGGAGCAGAAACTTACCTTGCCCTAGTATCCTCCGAAGTATTTAACCCCTTTCAAAATGACACAATATCAATATGGCTTCCGTATAATTATATTTTTCACAAGATTACATCTTGTAAAGTACATACTATATGTAATAAAATTAACTTCTTATGGGTGAAGATTCCTATGTGCCTCCCTGGTAAATTAATTTCGTAACTGTGCAAAGTGTTTTCAAAGTACTATGAGTAAACATGTATCTTCTCTTTAAACTCCGAAGGAGTAAAGATAGGTTGCAATTGTGCGAAACAGAATCCATCTGAGATTGTTTTCCTATCAACTCTTCTGTATTTTCTCAAAATATTGCTGGCAACTTCCAAACTCAGAGGAATCTCATAAATCTAAATGTTAATTGGGATAGCATTTGGGAGGCGGTGTGTTTTCCACCCTGATTGAGGGTATAGACTGTGACTTATATTTTGACTAATGAGATCTCTGCCTCATTCCACGAAAGAAATGGGTGTTGTACTTTGTAAGGTTAAGATAAGCAATGTGTATGTTTTCTACTCACCTGTCAACGTACCACATCCTCAGGAGTTTCATAAGATTTTCTTTGGCAAAGATTACTCGGGGATGTTCACCATTGTTTTCTCTCAAATATAGCATACTTCCCTCATTATTTCCTGGTGATCTCCCTTTCAAGTACTAACAAACCTAACCTTACTTAGCCTCCAAGATTGGATAGGATCTGGTTTCATTAGAATATTTGAGAAACGGATCACTGTGAATTTATTCAGGATGCCCTGTATGACCTCAGTAAAATGTAGTGATATAAATAGAATGCTATGTTATTCAGTAGTACAAAATGCCTTTGTAAACACCTCATTAGGTTTGAGACTCATCAGGTAGAAACAGGAGGAAAGAGATCATCAAAACTTAGTCAGTCTTAATGACTCAAAGCCACTAGTAGAGTGTAGGTGTAAATGAAGGTCTTTATTTCTATTGAGAAACTGGCTTGATACTTACATAAGCATTTCTGAGACCCCTTCTACACTGTCCTATATCCTAGGATCTAACCTCAGAGATATCTAATTATCTCTTGTGAGAAGATGGAAGCAGAGAGCTGTGATATTAATGCCAATAACAAAATCCAAATTTAAAATTTACTATGGACAAGCCACTAGTTTTACTTACCCTTGCCCCTGCTTAAACCTCACCTTAAGGGAATAATTAATTTTAATCTTTTTATTCTGTATTTGCACAACTACTTAGGAGTGGGTTGGTAGGCTAGTAGGCCAGGATGCTTTGTATCTATACATGGTTTTACATGGTTTTACTGTATGTATGGGTAAGTGTGTACGTTTTGTATGTTTCACATGTTTTGATATGGTTAAAATTGACTAATCAATAAAGAGTTGTCGTTGTTGTACCTACTTATCTCAGATTATCTGACAGTCTAGACACATATAATCCAGTTCAAAGCAGATAATCTCGGATCAGATCCTGGAATATAGGGCAGTGTAGAAGGGGCTTAATAGGAATAGCTATAGATGTCAATACCCTTGTATAAGGTACTAATAAAGAAAGCATTTAGAAAGGTTTGTCACCCATGTACAAAAAAAGACATTGAAACTGAACCATGCAGCTAGAAATGTAATCTAGTTTAGAAGCAGACATGTAAAAAGGCTAGAGGAAAAAATGAATCTGACAGGAGATATGACTGCACTGTAAAAAAAACTTCTCACAGTAGAAGACAATTTAAGTAGATATTGTTAGAATATTTTTTTAAAAAATAAAATAAAATAAAACTAATACATCTGACCCTACTCCAATACATAGGTTGCTTCACATTGTTCCTGTGAGCAATTATATGAATGTGCTTAATAGTTTTAGGTAGGATCAACTTACACACTATCCAAGAAGCAGCTATAGGAGCCTAAAAGCTCACAGCTTTTAAAAAAGAACTGGCCAAATTAATGAAAGGTATGGATGGAAAAGCATAATTGTTCCTAGATTCCTAATTCCTGAGTGAAACTCATAGCTAAACTAAGGTTCATACAAATATGTACATTGCTTCTGTTCTAAACAACAAAGGCAAATGATGTTAGGGTTTCGCCACTTGACATATGATAGTTTTTAAGGTGCCACAGGATTTAATGTTAATATTGCTAACCCACACAAAATAGTTACATTAGTTTTTCTGTTAATATAAATGTTCTTCACATTTCAGGAATAAACAAATGCATAAATCTGAATGATATGTTATGACTACTTCCAAAGATGTTTCCTTTTTTTCTTTTATAGTTCAGATACTGTGATAAAACTGTGGGACCTTCAAAAGAATCTCTTGGCTGAGATCACTCTTGACAACACTTTGAGCACAGCTTGTTTCCTGAATAGTTCTGGTGACATTCTATTGGCTTTTAAAAGTGATCTTTATATCTTGCCTCTTACCAAGGCACTGGGTATATCAAAAAGAAATATTGAAACTTCTACAGTATTAGCAGCAGGTAGGATATATCATAGAATAATAGAAAGGAGACTTCCACATGCATGTGAAACATTGCATTGTACACTCACCACATAGAGTCAAGCAGATCCAATTGCCTCCAGGCTGGATGTATTCCTGGAAGTGCTGTTCCCAAGATCCCTTAAGGAGGATCTCCAGAATGGAGAAGATGAACCCAAAGGAAATGTCTCCCCTTCCAAAACATGATCTGTCACAGTACCAAAGCCACCAATAGTTATGGCAAGAAGAAAGAAGATGGATTCACCATATAGCAAGATCACTGAATGTGAATTGCTGGCTATGTGACACAGTCTCCCTCTGGAGGATGAGAGAAGAATTTACTCCGTAGTCTGCCTTGGGACCCCCTCACAATATGGATTGTTCATCCACTAATTGACTGGCCAGGAGAACATGTGACACAGGAGCCATATCTCTCATGAAAGGAAGCTGGTAACACACAAGTCCCGTGCCCATGTTTACAGAATACAAATGGATTCTCCGATTAGTCTGGGACCTATTCTAAAAACATTAATTGAATTTCTATGAAATATTTTGTACTCATGGAGTGATTTTTTCTTTTTATTCTGAAACACACTTTATATTTTATAGATGGTTGCAATCATAGACACACTAATTTGAAATTTATTTAACACCGCAATTTTATTTTCTAATTTATACCAAGGCAAATTGTCTACTAATAGTGGAACTCATTCTCCATGCATGCAAAATATACTTATGTAAAATATTATCTGTACATAACAGAGAGATATAATTATACTTTTGATAGTTCCAGTCTTTTCAGAAATAAAAACAAAAAATATTTAGGGAAAAAAATCTCACTTGCAGGCAACCTAAAATAGTGCAATTATGTTTGGGCATTTTCTGTAGTCACAGAATGCTGACTGAATGCTCTTTCAGGAACAGGAAAGGGTTGGGTGTGGGATGGAAGGTGATCACCTGAAAGACCACATCTCCCTATAAAAGCCAGCATAAGTTTTAAGATCTGGAATCCCACCACCTTCACTGGCACTTTTAGGGGGGACATGGGAAAAAGCTTTCTCTTTGGCTGTTCCCATCCATTCCGTAGAAAGTTCAGTTGACTATCTTTCACCAGTAGGTGAGGAGGTTTTTGTTTAGCTAGGACTTTGGGATATGAATTGTCTTAGCAGTAGTATGTATGCTGTATTTTATTTTTATAAGTAATTTCCGTTTTAAATATGTTTCAACTTTAAGTCATTATTTTAACAATGGCATTCAATTCTTTTTTTAATTTTTGTAGAGTAGAATTTGTAATGTAATATTATTTTACATTTTTGTAAGCTGTCTAGGGTCCTAAATTAATATAATTGGCCTTACATATCCATGCAGTCTGTATCCATTGATTCAACCATCCATAAATTTGAAATATTCCCAAAAACAAAGAATCCAGAAAAGAAAATCTTGATCTTGCCATTTTTAAAAAGGGGCACAATTTTATTCTGCTATTATATATAATGGAATTTGAACATCCACGGATTTTGGTATCCATGGAATCAAATTCCAGTGGAACCAAGGGCCCACTGTATATTCAATAACAAAATGTGACCAAACCAGCCCATGAAATGAGCATGTCCTATACTTTCCCAGTTTAAAGCAAGTCTTCATTATTCTTTTAAGAATTGGATTCAAGAAAGTTGGGAATCATCTAGCACTCAGCCAAGAAATCAGCTGACTCCCAGTCAAGAGCTAATGAGAAGACCTGTGTAGGATGAGGGGGCGGGGGATATGAAATGCAGCAGGACTAGCTCAACCAATTTTAAAGGAAATAATGTAATACACCTTACTATACACCTTATCATTAGAAGGACACCCCCACTCCAATAAAATTGCTGAACTATCACCCATCATACATAAGAACAATATATACTGTTTAAACAATATGCCATTTAATCAAGTCTCGAGCAGCAAGAAAGGTGGACTATACGTTAAGTAAATAAACCCATTTCACCCACTGTATAAAAGGTCTTACTATTAAAAAATTAGTATAACTTTGCATTTATTTGTAGAGTACAAATACTTTATATGGATAGCCTGGGATTTGTAAATATCCCAATTGTTAGTTATGCATTTTGCTGTTTTGTTTTTCCCTTTGTGTAATTTACAAAGGAGAAGCTACTGTCAAAAACACATTTTGATCTTTTGCACCAAATTTCTTACCCATTTCTAATACAGGTTGCCATGGAAATCCCATGGTACTAGTCACTGTGACCACAAATCAGATTTGCCATCCTAACCAAAATCTGAAATAAATTTGCAAATTTTGTTTTCTGTTCACTATAATCGGTGAAATCAGATGTAATAATAGCCCAGGGGTGAAACCAACAAAAGAAATGTTTATTATTTGAGTAGGAATTGAACTTCTCTCATCTCCACATGGGAAAATATAAATTGCAAGGACCCTGTGTTGTTTCTGCATTAATTCATAATGATATATTATTTCATGGGATAAGGAATCAAGAAAGTGTTCCTTTTGACAAAGCACTGAAAAAATAGTAGTACTATGATCAAGAAAAACATATCTGATTTCTTTAAAAAAAACTATACTGTGTAACATTTTTTTAAATAAAATACAGTTTTATCATAGTTTTATTCATATTATATTTTAATATGAATGATAAAATATAAATTCTGCCCCTTTGATCTCTTTTACAGAATCCTTTATTTTTGAAAGTCCACTTCTAGAAAACATTGATGTGTCTAAATCCATTGAGATGGCATCGTATCTGGTACATTCTGTTTTGCCATTACATTTTAAACTATACGACCAAAACAAATCTGAACACAGCATTTTGTCCTTACAGGCATGAACTATTAAAATGAATTGCACCAAACATCTGCTACAAAGTCTGCCACCCTCTGTTACATGCCCAGTAGTGCAATGACTCCTCAGGGAATTTCTGATTTTAGGATTGCTTTAAAACTAGACTAAGGATTCATCTACAGCAGTATTTTATCTGGAATGACAGTGTACTTGTCCACCTGTTGACCTGACACTATACTGTATCTTTTCCCTCTTTTATCATTCCCTTCCTTGGCTCCAATTTTGCCATATAGTTATTCTTACTTTTTATTAAATGTTTTGGTGTGCAGATCTCAGACTGATGGCATCATTGTCTTAACCATATGGTAATAACTCAAGGACTGAAAAGCTTAGCAATTCTAATCCTATTTCTGTGGATTCCCTGTTTTACAGAAACTGGCACAGAGAGACTTAACTTATCCCCCCTTTAACAAATTCATTATTTAGTTGTTTGGAAGCTTTGCATTGTGCAATTACAAATTCCTGTTCACAGCTATAATCGTATGCATAGATAACTAGTTTAGGTACCCAGTGATGCGCAGGTTAGGTATTTTGTAATGATAAGTATTAGAAAAAGTCATTGTTTGGTTCTGGATTTTATGAATGGGCCCATTAGATATACACATGGCTTTCTGGATGTAGGATACACATGAGTCTTCAGATGTGGGTGGGCTACATTTCTCATCATCCCGCGTCAATCCTCACTGAAACCTCACTACTATCTTAAGTTGGTTATGACGGGTATGTGTGCTAAGTTTGTTCAAGATCCATAATCAGTCACATGATGTGGCTTTTTGGATGTGGGTGAACTATAACCTCCATCATTCTGGGTCATTCCCCCACAAAACCTACCAATTCTTAAAGTTGTTCGGGCGGGGTGGAGGGGGTACCCGTGTGCCAGTTTTGATCAGATCCACAGGGGTCTCGGGAACCATGGAAATACATACATACATACATACATATTTTCACTGTTTTTCTATACAAAGACTATAGTGCTTTTTTTTACATACTTAGAATTAATTTTGATGTAGGATCAAATTTCACATTCTAGAGAGAAATACTGGATTATGGTACAATCCTCATAATTTTTCAAGGCTGTAATACTGTACCCAGTTCTTAGTCCAGTTTAATTCAATGAAACCTGCTACTGAGTAGGTATACATTGAATGACATTATGAATTTAAAAAGTCTAAATTATATAATATCAATTCCTTATAGCTAGACATTCATGCACAGTATGACCAAAAATCAATCTTTCTTTAAATGTCTTTACTGTTTTCTAGGAACCTTATAAAGGGTTTGCTTTCACCGAAGACTTTACATCAGACTTGCAGTTTTTACTTAAGAAGAAAGAAAAGGTTAGGTTATAAAGAACTTGCAGTGTAAGAAAACAACCTCCACAATGGATGTGACTGGTGTAATCCAGTCAACAAAACCTTGGGTTTGACCAACAAGAATGAATGAATGAATGAATGAATGAATGAATGAATGAATGAATGAATGAAATTGCACCTATAGTTTTATATAGATAGAAAATTATACATAACAATATAAAATATATGTGCAAAAAGAGTGTTTACCTTATATTTCTTTTGCAGATGGATACTTTCTTCTTTAAAGATAACATAAATACAGTGATCCATTAAACTGAAAACAAAATACTTTTGTTCCATAGACATCCACAGTGTTGTTGTACAGATAACATGTGATAACCTCATAAATTCTTTTCCAAGTTGCTTGAAGGAAGAGTGCATTTCAAAAGTGGTATATAATCAATACACATTAGGGCTATGTTAATTAATAGGCATATCAACATGAAATTTTATTTGATCAATTTACTGCTGTAAAGCATTATTTTATCATTTAAGAAACAAAATATATCTCAGAATGTACTTCAGTGCCTCAAATGGTATCTACTCTGTTTAAGTTATATCCAGACTTATTTAAATTAATTGGTTGATTATTCATTTTTTAAAATAGATAACTTAGCAATTAAAACAATTTAATTAATTTACAATCTTAAATACACATCTATTTCTTTTCTTTTGACTTTTATCTATTAGCCAGCTTGGAGATTACTGATGGCTCCTTCAGAGATCTACTGCTCTCCCTGCACTTCAGAAGGATCCCTGAAGATGTTTGATTTTCTGATCCAGGGTGGACCCCTCAATTTAGAAGAACAAGATAAAGTTGAAAGTAATTGTTTTTAGGGATTTTTTTAACTAAACAAAGCTGAAAGTTTGAAGTAAGGTGTCTAATCACCTCATGGGCTTTTTGTTGCTTTTTTTTTAATCTCTAGGCATGCACTCTCTTTTGTCCCAAGAACATTTATCTTAAACTCACGTATTGGTTGATTTGTTATTATTTATTTCCCGTTTTTCTTCCATGGGTAGGATTCAAAGCACCTCATAATGGTTGAATGACAAAATTACATAATATAAAAATACAACAAAAAACAACATATAAGCAAAATTAAATCGAAATATACACTACATAAACCAAATCTGACAAATTAATAAAATTAAAAACATTAAACCATTATACCATTAAAACCAGTAAAAAATTATCTGACCCTCATGCCATTAAGATTCTCCATTAAAAAGTTGTTCTAAGTTCCTAAAAACTCCATATCCTTTAGGCTGTGTTAAAATATTGTTAGTGATGGACTTGTTTCCACAGGATACACTAAGATAGCCACCTTGACTGAAACAAGCTGGGAGCCAACATATAAATGACTTCACTGTTATTAATTGCTATCAAACCAACTTTGATTTACAGTAAACTTATGAATGAGAGACTTCCAAGTCATCCTATCATCAACAACCCTGCTTAGGCCTTATAGGCTCAGGGCTACAGCCTCCCTGATTTTGGCATGATAGCGAGTTGCAAATAATTGTGCCCTTTCCATTTACACATAATATGCCCAGTTCCCACTGGTAGGATGAGAAAGCTATTAACACATTCCTCCACCTCTTTTTATTCCATTAAACAAAAGAGGAATGTATTGGACTACTTAATTCATTGCATTTCTAAGAAGTAATACTGTTAGTGTGGCTAGAGTAGACCCATTCAATCAAATATAGACCTATGCATTTTGGTTGAATGGTGATTCAGCAATTGATTCGTGGATCTACTCTAGTTGGAACACATCAACCAGGTGTTCTATCCATGTGCATTAAGATGGTGGATCAGAGGAGTGAAGGATTTCATTGAAATGATAGTGCTTTTCTCCCCCCAGTGTCTAGAAAAATGATAGTAACAGAGGATAAGAAATATGTGCCTGCGCCAAAATCTGTCCCGCCTACAGAGTGGGAATTACCTTTCTTTGGGGTCTCTCCATGTTCATCTCTAATCCATGAAGAGCCCAGGAAAAAAGCACAACCTGAAGAAAAGGTCAGTAAGAGATCTTATAGATGGCAGCCTTCAGCAGACTTCTCTTGTTAAGTGGAAGCACCATAGCTGTGAGAGCCTATCCATTGTCTTCCCATTGTTGCTCATTTTCTTCTTTCTTATTCTTTTAACCCACCTTTCTCCTCCCCCCACACTCCTTTTTCCTTTCCCACTTCTACTATTTTTCTTTCTTTCCTATAGCCTCAAATGTGACCAGATTAGTTAAAACATTTTTCTTTTCTATGCTGATTGTCTAAATGGCAAAACTATGGCTAATTCTTTACAGCTTATTCTGGTTTATTAAACACTGGATCCAGTTCATTATCTTTGATTTATCTGGAGATATTTCTACTGGTTTGATATTATAATTCTAAAATTGTTATGTTTTAATATATTTTATGTGTGTGTGTGTGTGTGTGTGTGTGTGTGTGTGTATATATATATATGCACACACACATATACACACATATAGTAAAGATAAAGGTTTTCCTCTGACATTAAGTCTAGTCGTGTCCAACTCTGGGGGTTGGTTCTCAGTTTCATTTCTAAGCTGAAGAGCCAGTGTTGTCTATAGACACCTCCAAGGTCATGGTGCCAGCATGACTGCATGGAGTGCCATTTCCTTTTCGCTGAATGATCTACTCTCATTTGCATATTTTCGAACTGCTAGGTTGGTAAAAGGTGGGGCTAACAGTGGGAGCTCCCTCCGCTCCCCAGATTCAAGCTGCTGACCTTTTGGTCAGCAAGTTCAACAGCTCAGCAGTTTAACCCGCTGCCCCAACGAAGGCTCCTACATATATGCAGTGGTATAGTTGAAGTACAAGATGGTGCTATACTCTCTTCATGAAATCCAATACTGCTTTAATGATTCTTAAGATTTCTGAGGCAGAAATTGAAGTAGCTGCTTTGGAGCCATTACCAGAAATCCTCAGTGAAAAACAGAATCAAATCGGTGAAGAAACATCTTCAGAACTACTGGAAATAACACAAGAGAGTGCCACTATTTTGAACAAAATAGAGATCTCAGAGCCAATATCAGACACAGGTATTACAGACAGTTGTTTCAATTTCATTTTCTAATTGTATATTAAAATATTTATAAATATTATCTTAGAAAGACACTGATTTGATTTTGACCATTAGCATACCTACACATGTTCTTTCTTCAGCAGTTGTGATGATTAAGACCAGAGGCCTTCCACACAGCCATATAACCCCGAATATCAAGGCAGATAATCCACAATATCTACTTTGAACTGGGGCCCCTTCCACACAGCTGTATAACATCTACATTGGACTGGATTATATAGCTGTGTGGAAGGGCCCAGGGTTATCTGAGTTCACACTGCCATATAATCCAGTTCAGTGTGGATTTTATACAGCTGTGTGGAAGGAGCCCAGGAGATATGAATTGGATATCTAGAACAGTACTTATCTGGACCTCTAACTGCCTGGCATAAGATAATCTACAAAACATATCATTCGTATTTTTCCAAAGCAGACAGTGCTTACCTAGTTATTTAATTATGCATAATTTGGTACATGAATCCAGACTTACCGTATATACTCGAGTATAAGCAGACCCGAATATAAGCCGAGGCACCTAATTTTACCACAAAAAACTAGGAAAACTTATTGACTTGAGTATAAGCCGAGGGTGGGAAATGCAGCAGCTACTGGTAAATTTCAAAAATAAAATTAGATACCAATAAAATTACATTAATTGAGGCATCGGTGGGTTAAATGTTTTGAATATTTACTGTATTTCAAAGAAAAACAGTAAACTAATTCTATAAGTGGAAAAGTAACAATAACTTTATAATCATCATTATCATCATCATCAACAGCTTCATTTGTACCCTGCCCTATCTATCTCCCCCTGGGGACTCAGGCCAGCTTCCAACATAGTAACAGGAAAACATATAATGCCTACATAAACAATGCAGAGCTAGATATAGATCTATCCGGGAGGGCCTTTGCACAACTAAAACTTGTGCGCCAGCTGCGACCATACCTCGAGAAGTCTGATCTGACCATGGTGGTCCATGCCTTAGTTACCTCTAGACTGGATTATTGCAATGCACTCTACGTGGGGCTGCCTTTGAAGACGGCCCGGAAATTACAATTAGTACAACGTTCGGCAGCAGGCTTTTAACCGGAGCGAATTACAGGGCGCATTCTACGCCTCTGTTCAAGGAGCTCCACTGGCTGCCGTTTACTTTCCGGGCCCAATTCAAGGTGCAGGTTATTACCTACAAAGCCCTAAACGGTTTGGGAACCCAACTACCTTAGAGACCGCATCTCCCCCTATGTGCCCGCACGTTCTCTTCACTCTTCGGGGAAGGACCTCCTCTCGCTTCCACCACCTTCATAGTCGCGGTTGGTGGGGACGAGAGAGAGGGCCTTCTCCGTCGTGGCCCCCTGACTTTGGAACTCGCTCCCCAGGGAGATCAGGCAGGCCCCTACCCTCCTCTCCTTCCGGAAGAGCCTAAAAACCTGGCTCTTCCAAAAGGCCTTTGACGATTAATTATTAGGTTGAACTATCTGCCCATCCAACTATAGGATTTTCTGCCACTACTATTTTGCACTTTATGTACTATTTTGACTGAGAAACTACCTCTCCCATTTTGATATATTCTGCACTTTGGCCCAGATCCTTGTTTTAGTCTCCTGTTTTTATGCTGTATGTTGATCACTATGATGGTTTTATTGATATTGATGTTTTACTGTTGGAATAATTGTTTTATCATTTTATTGTTGTATGTTTCGGGCTTTGTCCCCATGTAAGCCTCTCCGAGTCCCCACTGGGGAGATGGGGCAGGGTATAAAAATAAAGTTATTATTATTATTATTATTATTATTATTATTATTATTATTATTATCATTATATATACTAATTTCACATGTGTATTTCCCCCTGAAACCTTTGCAAATCCTCTCTCTATGTGCATTTTCCTCCTGCAATATTTGTAAGCCCTATTTATCAATGTTTATATCTATCTAGACATCTCTCTGTGTGTGCGTGCGCGCACACGCGCATTTTCCCTATGCACTTGCAAACATGTGAGGGTAAAATTCATATAAAATTCATATATATAATTAATGTATACATATAGGAACAGATATACGGGTACATGGAAATCTCTATATTTACATAAGAATTGCAAAGACCTGTAAACATATGAAGGGAAAATTCATATATTAATGTGTTTGTAGGGGGAACATCTATATAAATATTTAGAAGCTTTGGGGCATGCATTTACCCAAGGAAGAAATGCAAGCAAAGCCCCCCTAAAAACAACTTTGTCCTCTTTTCTCCTGCCCTTTCCTACCTCTTTTCTTTCTCCCTTTTTCAAACTCTAAAAGTAGCCAGAAAAGGCTTTTTAAAACTTCTCTCCCCCTCCCAAAAAAACCCACCTCATTTTTGTTTCCTTAGGAATAAAAAGAAATACACACCTTCTGTTGCTCTCTTTTCCCTCCTTCCCTCCCTTTGGACTCAAATGTTTTTGCAATAGTAGTAGTAGTAGTAGTAGTAGTAATAATAATAGTAATAGTAATGAATTGTGCAAATTTGCAAGAATATCTTTTTTCCTTCCCCTTCTACCCATGCAATCTGGCTTGCACAGGTTTCTTTCGCTTTTGAAAACATTCGCTTCTTGTCTCTGTCTCTCTTTCTCAAAAAATAAGATAACCAGCCTGGGAGGAGAAGCGAAGAAAGGAGGTTTTGAAAAAGAAAACATACTGTGGCCTCCAGGCTCTGCTGCTGGCTTGACCTTGACCCGAATATAAGCCTGGGGAGGCTTTTTCAGCTCATAAATAAGGGCTGAAAAACTCAGCTTATCTTCGAGTATATACAGTACATTTTTATATGCAAGGGAAAGCCAGCTTCCTTGTTGCACAATCTACTGCATAACTGAAGCTAACTCACAATTAAGGCAAAAAGACCTGAAATTACCTCCAAATTGAGTACACAGAGAACAACTGTATTGACTTCCTTTATTAAAGAGCTAAGCAGAGTGAAGTAGAGAAATGCCCAGTTGCTTTTCAAAATAAAATGAAACAACAGATTAGCTATCTAAAATTTATTTACATCACTAAAACAAGTCTCAGCCCAAACTTTATAATGTGGATTAGTCTTGCCTTGGTTCTGCAAGCTGCCCAAAGACGCATGAGATTTTTGCAAAGTAAAACTATCTCTATGTGTTTTAGGAGCTTCCAAACTGATCCAGTCTGGACAGGAATCAGATCAGGCAACCTCATCTTTCTAATTCCTAGGGATTACTGATAAATGATGGCATATTTGGAGTAGAGGATGTGTGTTAAAGCGTACAGTTAAACTAGATGTATACCAGTGATACCCATGATGACCTCATTTTAGGGCTTGTCTACAGTGGCCCCAAACTCAGAGCTTGACCAGAAGTCACTCCTGCACATCCAAATGATGTCTAGGGACCTCCGGTCCATAAACACACAAGAAAACTGTTAACCTGGCTGAACCCATTGTGGTGCTGTATTGGCATCTAGTCACTCAACCTTCACCTTATCCTCCATGTTACTACTGCCATTCTCAAACAAGCCACCCCATTCTCCTGTGCTGTTAAATGCAGAGAAAGAGTGATGGCACGGCGCTGATCTGAACTTTGGACCAAGCTGATTGTACCCGAGTCAGCTGCCCATATTGCTATAGTGCCCTGAGATACTCCATTGTTTCCAACAAGCTCTGGAATATCCCCCAAATTCACCAAATATGTATCTAAGTTGAAACAAAGCAAGAATACTCACAATACTCACCAGAAATTGGTGAACATTGTGAAGACAGCCACTTTTTCTTGCCTATGTAGACTCACCCTTAGTGTGAAATATGAAATAGCACTGCTGTAAAAACAGCACATATGTGTGCATGATGTACAACCAACAGATAAATGGTTTTCACAGATTTAGTCCTTTTCTTTCATTATTATGATACATGAGAGGCTTTTATTTTTTTTATAGATTATGATTTTCATAAAAAAGAAGAACAACATCCTAGTACAAAAAGAGAAATCGAGAGTGTCAAGGTAACCTATTTAATACTGATGATAACATATTTGAATGATACTGTTTTTATAATGAAGAGTTTCCCAAATAAGAAAAAAAATCAATGAATGTTTCAAATTTTCTGTCCAAACCAATATTATTTTGGAGATGTACATGATGTTTTATCAACACAAAGTATTTCCAGAGGACTCCCGGTACTACCAACATTTCATTCTCACTCTCCAAGTTAGTTTAAATTAACCCAGTTTTCCCCAAATGAAATGTTCCATTCTGTGACTCTGCACCTCTGTTTGTATCATACTATGAAATAGCTCACTTGGTGCCATCAAGAAAAACAGCAATTGTTCCCAGAATAATAATAATAAACCTTTATTTATATCCTGCTTTTCTCCCAAATGTTAATGTTATCAATAAAAGAAAAGGATCCTAATGCTTAAGTAATGCAATATTGCTAAATCACTTTAACATTTTCACCATTACTCCTTGGTACTAATTAAAAAGGACTCAATGGAAACTGGGGAAAGGGTTTTTTTTTTTTAATTTCTTGTGTGTAGATGTGACATCTGTAGCCTCTTCACATGGGATATTTTTGCCCCATTTTGCCACTTTGTTTAGCGACAAGGACAGGGCCTGCCGTGCGTCATTACATGACACACAGCAGGCCCCTCCCACATTCCTCCCAAAGTTGGGTGGAAGCACCAAAAGGCGCTTCCTCCACCACTACGGGGAGGAAAGTATATTTTGGGTAGCTCCAACAGAGATACCTTCACTTTCCTCCCCTTTTCCCCATATGTTGGGGACAGGGTGCCAATGCACCCTGTCCTGCCCCCCCATCATGTGATGAGATAAGGAGGAAGGGCGTGTGGGGTGCCACGAGCCTTCCCTTTTGCCAGCAATTGTTGTGTGAAGAGATCCCAATGGGAGAGAGGAGAGGAAGAACACAAGGGAGATGGATGAGGGGACCTAGGATATTTCAAGAAAGAGTTTGGATGCACAATCATGACTATGTAAGTTTTAAAAAGGAAAGGCTTAATTTGTCCAGATTTTTTGTTGTCTGCCTTAAATACACTGGGTTTATTATTTTATTTTGTGAGATTTGTTCCGAATAAATTAAGAGATCATTGCCAGTTTCACCAAGCAGAACTATATTGAAAATGAGATTGTACACAATGTGAAGAACATGGGAAAGAGTCTTTTTGGTGGCTGCTCCCAGACTGTGGAACTCCTTCCCAAGAGAGACCAGGATGGCCCAATCACTGCTGGCTTTCTGCGAGCTGCTAAAGACATTTCTGTGCCTGCATGCGTTTGGGGGTGGATGAGAGGCACACTGCTGGGGAGGTTATGGGTGGAATTCTGGGGTGGGGGGCAGTGAAGGATTTTGAGTTTCAGATATTATTTTAATTGTATTTATCATATTTTAATTGTATTTTAACCTAATCCACACAATTCTATTCAATTGTTTGTTTGTTTTTAAATGTATTCACTTTGTTTTAAACTGTGACAAAATTGTGTGGTTGTTAGCTGCCTTGTCCCCACAGGGAGAAAGGCAGGATATAAATAAAATAAAGTACAGTAAATAAATAAGAAAGGTAGCATTTCTTTTGATTTTAAATCATTTATTACATTGTGGATCCATCAGTGGAAACAATGGTGAGACAAACAGTGAAATTAAAAAGTTGTTTTGAAAAAAAATTAGGTGGACTGCACAGATGTATGTTGTGCTACTGACATCAAAATCTTGATTTCAAAAAATAAGTACACATAACACTACAACTGGTTATGCACATACCTGTGTAGCAGATGTAGCACACCAATGGTAGATCTTAGTTCTTCTCATCAAGGACTAGGCCTAGGCCTGGTTTTGTATGAGTGTTAACTCTACATGAATTATGGGGAAACTAGTGGGTGGGAGGTCTATCCTGAAGCCCCTAAGACATCTGTTTGCAAGAGCTGTGGATTTACATATTTAAATATTTTTCCACTTTACTGCAGTTCAGCTATAATTGTCCTTTGTATTACTTTTAAGTCAGGTATCACAACTGTGGGATAGAATCAAATGTAAATATATTTACTCTTCAATGAAGAGGTAGTTAAGAACATTGTTGTGGTGGATAGGTTATTATTGATTGCACAGTTACATTTGCACACTTCTGGGGTTACTGATCAGAGGTTTGTAGAGCACTTTACCATATAGTCCATTGTATAATGTGAGTATGGTTTTGGTTCTCTATTTTAATTATTAGTTTGCTACGTGGAGCTCTCATCCTGAGGAAAAAGTCACACCCTTGAAAGTTCAGGAAATGAAGGCATTCTCAAAGGTTTGTTCATATTTATATATTTGTCCAACTCATTCCTAGATAAAGAGATTTGGAGAGATTTAATTCAGTGATTTCCAATAGTAGAAAAATGCACCAGTTGAATTCTGAAGTGCTGTTTTTCACCTTTAGGATGGCATTGGTACGAGATTTATGAATGTTATCTGCTATTGTGGATTGTCCCCTATGGCCAAAGCCATGGTTTTCCTTCTGGGATCTGTTCTTGTCCTCCATGTATAATATTGTCCAAATAATGCTCTCCTCAGATATTGAGCCATATTGCCCTTTAATGGAGTTGTATTATGAAGGAGCGTACTGATCCCTGACTCACTTCCAGTATTTGCACTTCTTACGAGCAATGATGCTATAAGGGCAGAACTTGAGGGAGAAGTCCTGGATCCCACTCAGCAGAATGAGCAAAAGGTCTCCCAGAAGTGGCAGGGCTGCTCCAGGGTTACTGCCACCACTAAGGGAAGTGGCTGCCACCACTGCCACCCTTTGAGCCCATTGAGGCCTCCCTGCCATCTAGAAGCCAGAGGAGGGGAGCACATTGGAGCTGCTAGAGTTAGAGAAAGAGGCAAAACAGGAGCACAAGCATTGGACTTTGCTGCTTGAGGAGAGGAGAGAAATTCCCAATTTGCACCAGGGTCTATAGGGACATATGTTTGAAATAATATTGTTATGCAATATAATATATAACTTGTCGTGTATGTGATATGTTTAGAAACCTGTACCCAAGGAGCACATGCAGAAAAAGCTCCTCAAAATGGAAAAGCTGGGTTTAAAAAAGATGCAGACACCAAAACGTGCAAAGAAATTTTCAGCACCAAAGGTACTCTCTTTTTTTGTATTAAACAAAATCATACTCTGGATTTTTTACAATATTATTTGAATTGCTTCTTGCTTACCTAGAGATAAAAGGAAGTTTGTCTTTATATATTATACCTTTTATACAAAACTGTTTTTCGTTAGATTGAATACTTCTAATAATGCACTAATGTTGGTTTTAGGCATTATTATTTGGAAGGGCATATGGAAGACATGATGGTACTGCCTCTAATTTTTTTTTGAAAGAATAACAACAAAAATATTGGCATGATAACACATTAACATGCATTATAGGCAATAATATCCCTTTGGTGCTGCCTCTAAAATCGAGATGGTCAAACTTTTTGCAAAGAAGGCCAAATTTGGTGCGGTCAAAATGGATAGGAGCCAACCCATTCAGTCTGACATTCTTTGTACCATTAACGTTCAATGCAAACGAACTATTTTATGAAATTTTGCACATTTTCATTTCTTCACACAGTATACAAATAAATCTAAACTACATTTTGCAAAAATCACTCTGTCTTTCCTATTTGAAGACCACATGAAGAAAAAAGCCTGTCTGGAAGATTAAACATGTCTAGGTTCATTTGAAAGATTTTTCTTTTTTCTCTTTTTGCTTAATAAAAATTATTCTTAAAAAAAGAAAGATTACATATTATTCACTATTAAATGCTCACCTTAACTTCTGAATTCAAAACTTGTGAACAGGAAAATAACACAAACAGTTATCTTATTCAGAAGTACAAAACATTGAGGGCCATATGACTCCATGTATCACTTGTTCTTTTGTTTTTCAATTAACCATCAACATTTTTGAAAAACAATGTTATTTGATCTTGAATCAAATAACAAAAACAAAAAGGCTATGTTTTTTCATTATTTTAATCTTAGACTCAGATCAAAAATACAAAATGGAAAAAAAGGTTATCGGACCAAATTTGATTTTAATATTTAATTTGTCGGGTTTATGAGACCTGGTTTGATTGTCACTTGAAAAACAAAAGAATGGATGATACATGGATTAAAAAGACTCTTTGCATATTCAAAACTGTGGTTTTAATCATGTTCTGGTAAAATATAAAATAGCTTTTTTCTACATGTGTATTTTATACTGTGGTTAACCGTACTGGTGGGCCACATATTGTTGATTTTATGAGAAAGGCTGTAGGCCGGTGGAAATTTAAACATGGGCTGCAATTGGTACCCTTGCCAGACTTTGGACGTGCCTGTTATAAATTAATGGATACTATTGACACTTGACAGACATTAGATAGAATATTTCTCCAAAGTATCTGAACAGAAGAAATATCTAAACTACAATGGTTTTTTCTTTTTTTTGAAATTAATAGTGAGAATTACTTTTTGTTTATCCTTGACACTGACATTTCTGGTTCTATAGACATGTTTCTTTCATTAGCTCAGGCAAACTGATAGTATAAGAATAGGGAATATGAGATATAGACAAAGGTAACTCCAGTGTTAAGAAGAATCTGGCAGATTTAAATGTTTTTAAGTAGAGGTGAATCGAAATTGTAGTGGGATGAATTGAGAATTTACACATTCAGGGTAAAAATCCTAGACCTACATTATATTTGACTGAAATCAACTCAAGAAAAGGTGGTGCAGAAGCTGCAGTTTGAGGAAAGAAGCTATTACGAACCCTTAACATATGTTCTGCACATTGAAGAACAATGCAGCTACCATGGGTAGCTTTGCACTGCACACAAGGCCCAGAAGACATAGAATTAGTGTTGCTACAAGACAGGGTCGAACATAACTAGCTAATGTCTTGAACATTTCTGTTCCAAATACTAAGTGCTGTAGTTGACTTTTATTTGAAACCAACGTTTCCACATAATGACTACAAGGGATATACAGGCAGTCCCCGCGTTACAAACATTCGACTTATAAAAAACTCATAGTTAGGAATGGGGGATGAGACAACAAGAAGTGAGAGAAATCTACCCCTAGGAAGGGAAATGCAGTCCTGAAAGAATTATCATGGGGAAAAGGTGTCTCCACTGAAGCTTTATCCCCAATCCTTGTTTTCAAAATTCAATTATCACAGGGAGACAAAGTGAGGTGAAATCTTCTGAACAGGAACACAGAGAGCAAAACAAACACCATAGAGCTGTTAAAACCTGTACTATCCAATGCAAATCCAAAACAGAGGTGTTAAACCTTCTCTGTACTATCCAAAGCTAGAGTTACACCTACAAAATGTACCTGTTTTGACTTACATACAAATTCAGTTTAAGAACAAACCTACAGAATCAACCATGTTTATAACTTGAGGGCTGCCTGTATAATGAGATCCAGTTCAGTCATGCAACTACATCATCTCTAAAAGGAAATCAAAAGATTTGCGTGTAGGGTGGACATACGTTCAGTGATTACATTTGATATCAAACCAGTTAATATCCACTTCCTCTCCTTTCTCCAGCATCCCCCACTCCCCACATTTGCTCCATAGATCCTTCCATCCTTCAGAGTGGTTTGGAGGGTATGTGGAGGGCTACAGGGTGTGCCCACTCCATTGGTGGCCTGAGTTGTGTGAGGTTTGTTGCAGGATAATAACTTCCTTTTTCTTTTATCTAGAGTGCTATGAGGTCAAGAGATGTCAAATATGTCCCCTACACCCGATCATCCCAGTCAGTTAATTCTATTGGTAAGATCAGGTTTTCTGAAACTAGATGAACTTTTCTTCAAGGAAAAGGGAGGTAGTAGAACATACGTTGGTTTATTTCAAAAATAATAAGATTAATAAAATAACTGACATTAGTATTCATTTCATATTTTGAAATGAATATTGCATTTAATTAATATTTCTTTATTATCCTGTATCTTTTAAGGATAGGCATATCTATAGTTTAGGCAAATCATGCAATACAATATCCTGGTTCTTGTCACCACCTACTGGGGGCTCTATGTATAGGTAATGATGGTTACTATTAGGCATTTACTGGATTTAAATGTATTTGGCATGCACTTCCATGAATCAGAATATGTCAGGAGAGAATGCTTCTGGAACATGGCCACACAGCCCGAAAGACATACAACAACCCAGAATATGCCTGTTGATCAGGAGAGGCAACAGGTTGCATGCCAGTGGACTCCACCCACTGGTCCTCCCACTGCAGATTCTGGCCACTCTCTCTGTAAAGGAACCAGTGGTGATTGTCTTTAGGAGCAATGCTTGGCTGTGTTACAATTTAGAACTGTGGGGATGCTGCCTCTATGTAACAGGGGAAATCTGCCACCACCAGGTTTTGTTTGGGATTTTTCTGACATCTTTACTCAATGACTCTATCAATTCATATAAATTTATTTATTTATTTATTTACAACATTTCTACCCCGCCCTTCTCATGCGAGGGAACTCAGGGCAGCTTACAACAAAAAGCAAAATTCAATGCCACACAAAATCAGTAAAAAAAACAACATGTTTAAAACCATTAACAACAATCCATAAATTACATTATTCAAGCTTAAAAGCATATAATTAATTACATCCATTCTTCCAAAAAAATTACATTACATGATGTCATTACATCAATTCTTTCAGGTGTAGAAAAATCTTTGCTGCACTGTTACTTTAATTAACCAGTAGGTGGAGCACAGGCTGCACTGTCTTGTGAATTCTATGAAAATGTTTACCATTACATTTTCTTATTTCCCCCATTGTCTTTTCTGTAGACCTTTTCAATTCGTTCTAAGATTTTCGGACTACTAGAAAAGTAACTGTAGGATGCTACATTTAGGGCCCTTCCAGACAGGCCCTCTATCTCAGGATCTGATCCCAGGTTTTCTGTTTATCCCAGATTATCTGGCAGTATGGACACACACAATCCAGGTGAAAGCAGAAAACCTGAGATCAGATCCTGGGATATAGGGCCCTTACTGTTGTTATATATCTTCAAGTCAACTCTCGTTTATGGCAATGCTGTCATGGTCATTCAGAGGTTTGTCATTGCTTTCCTCTAAGGCAGAGAGAATGGGACTTGCTCAAAGGCACCCAATGGTTTTCCATGCCTGAATGGAGGTTCAAATCCTAGTCCAACACTCAAAACACTGCACCATACCAACTCCCTACTCCCTTCATTAGCATCTACTAAAAGTCACAAGAATTCATAAAGTCATAACAATTTCATCAGGCTTTTAATCAAGTGGAATGTCAAGGAAAAAGGGGAGGGAGAGAAAACGATATGGCTGTGCAATGAAAGGAGAATATATATGAGACAGCTGGTTGACAACTATCATGGACAGAAATAATTTTGCTAGATCTCCTTTGGTTGCTGTGAGTCAGATGTATGCTATCACACTGCAGGTGTGTGACATAACAGATAATAGCAAGCATCCAAACTGCTTTTAAAAATGTAAATTTAATATCTGTTTATGTCATGCTATAGTCAGACATCTTTGTAACTTCAAGAGCACTGGTGAGAGAAAAACAAGTTGGTTTTGGATATCCACTGTACAGCTGACAAAACTTATAAATACCTCTTAAAAAATATTAGACTAGGTATGTCAAACCTGTGACCCATGGGCCGTATTCAGCCCAAGACAGTTATGAATGTGACTCAACACAAAACTCAACACAAAATAATAAATTCACATAAAACAATATGAGGGGTTTTTTTGTGATTTGTTTTTGTAACTTGATTACACGGTTCTCGAGCATGAACTTTGTAGACGAGAATGGAATGGAATAATCAGAGTATGTTACATCCACAAAATGTAGGAGCATTATCTATAATTCACATTATAATTGCAAACAGTATAACCAGAAAACTTGCTCAACAAATTTAAAAGACCCTCCTACCGTGTTTCCCAGAAAATAAGACAGTGTCTTATATTAATTTTTGCTCCCAAAGATGTACTAGGTCTTATTTTCAGGGGATGTCATATTTTTCCATGAAGAAGAATTCACATTTATTGTTGAACAAAAAAATGAACTTTTAGTATATACTGTACAGTAGATATCATACAAACCAGCATAACCAGACAAACTGTGAATCCTATCAAGAATTTCTTGTTACTACCATTATTTCCATGTACAACTATTCTATGGTACATATATTTGCCAATCCTGCATGCTCTAGTGTTCTGTTTGTTGGGCATGCTTCCAAACAAAAACTTTGTTAGGTCTTACTTTCGGGGGAGGCCTTATATTTAGCAATTCAGCAAAACCACTACTAGGTCTTATTTTCTGGGGATGTCTTATTTTTGGGGAAACAGGGTAACAAAGCGGTGCATAATTAGGATTAATTAGCATTTTTTGCTTATATATGTGTGTGTGGCAAATATCATGAAAATTATGCATGTTTTTGTTTGTTTTTCCCCATCAGCTATTGTTAATGTTAGTATATTTTATGTATGGCCCAAGACAATTCTTCTTGTTCTTCCAATGTGGCTCAAGGTAGCAAAAAGGTTAGCCATGTTTTAGCCTATCTCACCAATATGACTTAAATTCACTTATCTTGGCCAGAACCTGCATTTTATTTATTTATTTATTTATTTATTTATTTATTAGGCTTGTATACCGCTACTCCCAGTTTGGCTTGGAGCTGTTTACAGAAATAGATTAAAACCATACACTTAGCTTTAAAATAACAATAAAAACAATAAAAACAACAATTAAAACAACAATAAAAACAGACATAGCCCCAAGTTTTTCACCCATTGAAAGCTTGTCGGAAGAGCAAGGTTTTGCAGGCTTTCCGAAAGGCAAGTAGGTCTCGGATAGTCCGAGTTTCAACTGGCAAAGCATTCCATAAATGAGGGGCTACAATTGAGAAGGCTCTCTGCCTAGTAGAAGACAAATGATAAGTCCGTATGTTAGGGACTTCAAGCAAATTTTGGTCTTCGGACCAAAGTAATCTCTGGGGTTGGTAGGGGGATAAGTGGGCCCTCAGGTACGCCGGGCCCAAACCATGTAAGGCCTTAAAGGTTAGAACCAGTATCTTGAAAGTAATCCGGTACTCAATCGGTAGCCAGTGCAGCTGTTGTAGAATTGGGGTGATATGCCACCTCGCCGACATCCCGGCGAGAAGACAAGCTGCCGCATTTTGCACCAGCTTCAGTTTCCGGATTACTGACAGAGGAAGGCCAATGTAGAGGGCGTTACAGTAGTCGAGCCTCGAGATGACCATCGCCTGGATCACCATAGCCAGGTCGTGCCTAGATAGGTAGGGAGCCAGTCGCCTAGCCTGACGTAGATGGAAAATCGCAGATCTGCTCACAGCAGAGATCTGGGCCTTCATTGTGAGCAGAGGGTCCAATAAGACACCCAGACTTTTTACAGAAGATGACGGACATAGTGTCTCGCCATCCAGGGTAGACAGCTGGATCTCCCTCCCACCCGGATGGCCCAGCCAAAGGATCTCCGTCTTCGCTGGATTCACCCTCAACCTGCTGGCACGCAACCATCCAGTAACGGCCTCAAGGCACTGATGGAAACTATCAGGTACGGAGTCCGGCCGGCCCTCCATCCTCAGAATGAGCTGTGTGTCATCAGCGTACTGGTGGCACTCAAGCCCAAAGCTCTGCACCAGTCGGGCAAGCGGTCACATATAGATGTTAAATAATAGAGGAGAGAGAATAGCTCCCTGCGGGACCACACAAGTTAGCGGAGACCACTCGGAAACCATCCCTCCCCTCACCACCCGCTGTCCTCGATTCTGGAGGAAGGAGGACACCCATTTAAGAGGTATCCCCCTAACCCTCGTCATGGCTAGGCGGTGGGTCAATAGACTGTGATCGACCGTATCAAATGCTGCTGTGAGATCCAATAACACGAGCAGCGCTGATCCGCCTCGATCCCTTTGGCAGCGAAACTGATCTGTGATGGCAACTAGCACAGTCTCCGTCCCGTGCCCCCTATGGAAGCCAGACTGGAAGGGATCAAGTCCAGCTGTGTCATTGAGGAACTGCTGCAACTGTTCTGCTGCTGCCCTCTCAACCACCTTGCCCAGAAACGGAAGATTCGAGACTGGGCGGTAGCTAGAGGGAACCAAACGATCTAAGTCTGATTTCTTTAGCAGCGGAGATACCATCGCCTCTTTTAACCCTCTTGAAAAACTCCTTGCTCAAGGGAGCTATTTATTATATTCAACAGAGGTTCACGTAATCCCGCCAGGCAAGATTTTACTAGCCAGGAGGGACACGGATCGAGGGAGCAGGTGGTCGGCCTAGTCATGATCCTATTGACAGCCTCCACATCCAGCGGGGTAAACCGGTCCAGGATAGGCCCAGCGAGTGGCCACGGGGTCTCAAGTTCAATTACTGTATCAATCGTGGCAGGGAGTTCCTGGCGGAGCAGCGAGATCTTGTCTGCGAAATAGTTCTGGAAAACCTCAGCAGAAGGGGCCAGCTAATTATTGTTTTGGACAGAAAGAATTGTTGTCAGCAATCTAATAATCTTGAATAATTGTGCTGGGTATGAGCTGTCAGACGCTATCAAGGAAGCATAATAAGAATGTTTTGCCTCGGTGATAGCCTGCTCATAAGACACTCTGAAAATCTTATAAGCTGATTTCAATTCCTCATCACGGCGTTCCCGCCACACAACCTCTAGCCATCTTTTCTCCCGTTTCATCACACGGAGCTCCTCAGTAAACCAAGGAGACCGATTCTTGCAGGGTTGGAGCGGACGTCTAGGGGCGATCTGATCGAGTGCATTGGATAAATTGGTGTTCCAAGTATCCACTTGCACCTCTAGTGAGTCGCTGACAGGTTCCATGGCCTTCAGAGCATTCAGGAACCTGACCAGTTCCATAAGTCTCTCTGGGCGAACCCAGATAGGTTCGGCGCCCAGACTGGGTGAGGTGGTATGCTCTATACGGATTCCTAGGACGCAGTGGTCTGACCATGGAACCTCCAAAACAGAGGTTAGTGTCACTTGGATTCCAACTCCGAAGATCAAATCTAGTGTGTGACCAGCCTGATGTGTAGCCCCGTATTATAAAGTGAGAGTCCTAGTGTCGCCATGGTTGACACCAGGTCTTCAGCTGCTGAGGAAAAGGAGCCTGCATCAGCGTGGACATTGAAATCCCCCAAAACGATAAGCCTGGGAACCTCAAGGCCCACTCCGACACAACCTCCAGCAGCTAAGATAGGCTGTCCACTGGTACATTAGGTGCACGGTACACCAGTAGAAAGGCTATACTCTCCTGTGAATCCCACACAAGGCCGACACTTTCAATACCAGAAATGTTCGGAGTGGGGGCCGCCCTCAGAGATCAATTATCCCATGCGAGCATTGCCACTCCACCCCCCCCCCCCCGTCTCCCAGTCCGCATCTGTTGGGTGATAACAAAGTCTGGAGATGATAATTCCTGAAGGAGAACCTCATCACCCTCCTGCAACCAGGTTTTCGTAATGCATGCTAAGTCGGCTCCACTTTCAGTAATGAAGTCCCTGATGGTGTTGATCTTATTCCGCACTGACCTAGCATTCACCAACACCAGAGTAGGCGGGGAGATATTTGGAGACCTGTCACCGGTATGCCTAGGGATAGCATGCAGGTCAGAGGAGAGTCGAGTCTTCAAATGACTCGGCCTCCCTCTCGCATACGGCCTGCGGCCACTGCTAAACTTCCCCTCCCCGAGATTACAGGGATTTGCAATCCTCGATTTTATCCTGTGTGGGATGTAGCTAGGTGTCTGGTCGTCTGCCTGCCCCCTGAAAAGGGGGTTGTGGAGGACGGTCTGCATCACACTCATTGATGGCATTTTCAGATTGATAGCTAGTAACAATAGCTGTTGCCTCAGTGCAAACCAATAATTGTCCACAAGATAAGTCTTCTGGTAGGGCTCTTCTGGTGATTAGGCTCTTAGCACATTGCGGAGCCACCCTCTCCATTACTATTTCAGAGGAGGGTTTGCTCATTTGCCTAACTTTTGGCTCTTGAGGAGGTAAAGATCCCACTGACCTAGAACCACCCCCAAAACCCACCCCCCAGAAAACTCTGGTCTTAAATTTTCTCGGGCTCTGCCTCTTTGGTAGCCTATTAGGTTTGTTTCCAGTCACCACTCTTCTCTTTCCCAGGTTATCCCCGGGGGCTGCTGAAGCACTGTTCTTACCTGGGAGAGCCGCTTGCGCATCGACATTAGGGGGATCACGAACCTCTCCCTTAGGCAGAGGAGGAGTATCCGTGTTCTCACCGGAGGGACATAGGAGTATCGTCCGTTTTTTCCACTTCCGGTTTTTAGGCCGCCGATCCCTGCGCCTGCGTGCTGGCCCTTCTCGACTTAAGGGGGCAGGTGCTTGTTCGCCAGTGACTCCAAGGCCATCCGCCTTTTTGATGTTCCGCCTCAGCTCCTGACGTTCGGGGAGAGATAAGCAATGTCGCCAGCTTCTATTTTCGCCACTCTGGATTGCCTCAGTCGAGGAGGCCTGGCCCGCCACCAGGATCACCGAGATGTCGGGGAGTTCATCCACTGCCAGAGGAGCCTCAGCAAGGCCTACGATGCAATCAGCTGGCCCAGATTTATTCCTGGCTGACCATGGGCAACCAGTTGGGTCCTGGTCAAAAGGGCATTCGCCACCAAAAAGGCAGTCATGTTGGATCGCAGCACCCGGGCCAGCAGTTGATTGCCATCTCTCTGGACACTGATCGAACATCGGTCCCCGTCTTGCTGTCTGGGTTGCTCCACACTCCCAAGCCACCGCCCCCGAAGGTAAATCCTCACATTCTGAGGAGTCAAGTAGTGGATAGGCCTTTCCCCTAGGGATTAAATCCTCTTTCGGGGAGTCCCAAGATTGGTTCCAGAATGACTCCACTGGTTCCCCAGTCGGCAGGATTGAATTGTCCTGAGGGTCCACCTTATGAGGTAAGGTTAGGGGAGGAGGACACAAGCTGTTCAGGCACCTTAATAGATCTCCAAGGCATCTGAACCGGCCTGCTAAGAAATCAAATTCCTCCAAGAGGAGCTTTATAATACCAGGGTCACATCTTGGGTGGTTAAAGCCCCGACTGCTTCTGTTGAAAATTGAGTCAGCCTGTTCTTCTTGGCTCGAGGGAGCTTGCTCCTGTAGTACCGGAGATCTCATTAGGTAGTTCAGGGCGATGGCAGCTGCTCCCGGTAGATTTCCTTATCCAACAATGTTACTAAAGGCACAAGAATGTGTACAACCAGGCAAGCCAAGCAACCAATAAAAACAGCAAAAGCCGTAAAAACAACAAAAGGCAGACAGCAAATCCAATAGAGGGGTACTGGTGTTTGTAAACCGAAAGTACTCCGCCGAGTTGCTCACTATGGCGGCGTCTTATCTTATCTGGATGGATATTAGCAGCAGTCCTTTGGCAGCAAAAGCAATATTCAATCTCCAGCTAATGGAGTAACGAGCTACTAGAACTCAAAGCCAAGATAACCCACCAGACAAGTCAATTTGGTAAGTCAAATAAGGCACATTCCAGCGTTTGTAGCTGGAGCACTCCCACAGCTACTTACTGCAGCCATGTTCTCCCTGCGGCCATTATGAATTACAATAGTTACATTTTGGCTATTTCTCTACTGTCTTTTTCCAAAATATGGAATGCTCTTTGAGAAATTGCACATGGAGATATATTTTCAGAACAAGGTCTAGCAACACTAGGTTTAAATTTTCACTGATATTCGTCTTGTATGAAAGAACAAAAATACAGGATATTTTTTACCTGTTGGATAAAATTACTCAACTTTTTATATATTTTTCAATATTTTATACATTTTGGACTGTTTTGTTAAATGTTAATGACAAAAAGTCTTCTAATAGTTGATATTTTTTCTCAATACACTTCTTCCCCTTAGAAAGGAAGAACATTTGAGAATATTTTTTGCATTTCTAAATAACACGACTGCTTTTTTCAATTTGAGCCTGAACAGTTACCTGAACAGTGTACCTCAACTTAACATTTCTCTTTGAGGATGAAAATATTGAAAAGAGCATTTTTATTTCTAAGGAACCCCATTACTGTCTAGTCTGTGCATGAAATCCCTCTGTTTTGCCTTCTACAATTAAATTGAGCATTCAGTTAGGGGTGAAATATGTACTATCACCCTATTCTATAGCCTCCAGATCTTAGAAGGCCTATTATTATTATTATTATTATTGACACAACGACGTTGTATGACACAGCAAACAAGATAGATATGCTGGATTTCGCATCACAAAATCACAAGTCGAAAACTTCCTAAGTGTTTAGGACTGTGTGATGTATTTTCGGATGATGTGTGCAGATCCCGGTAAGGTGGCCTTTTGCAGTTGACAGATCATAATTTTGTCAATGTTTATTGTTTCCAAATGTTGGTACGGCACCCAGTGTGCCAGTCACTACAGGGACCACCTGCACTGGTTTATGCCAGAGCCTTTGCAGTTCGATCTTGAGGTCCTGATAACGGCTAAGTTTTTCCTGTTGTTTTTCGTCAATCCGACTGTCACCTGTATGGCGATATCAATAATCCAAACTTTTTTCTTTTCCACAACCGTGAGGTCTGGTATGTTGTGTTCCAAAACTGTCAATCTGGATTTGAAAGTCCCACAGCATTTTTGCATGCTCATTTTCCACTACCATTGCAGGTTTGTGTTCCCACCAGTTCTTTACTGCTGGTAGATGGTACTTGTGACATAGATTCCAATGAATCATTTGGACCACATCATTCTGCCTTTGTTTGTAGTCTGTCTGTGTTATTTTCTTACAGCCGCTGAGGATATGATCAATAGTTTCGTCAGCTTCCTTGCATAGTCTGCATTTTGGGTCATTAGCTCCTTTTTCGATCTTGGCCTTAATTGCATTTGTTCTGATGGCTTGCTCCTGGGCTGCAAGAATCATGCCTTCTGTCTCCTCTCCTCCTCCCCCTCCCCCTCCCCCTCCCTCTCCTCCTCCTCCTTCTATCTGCTTGTCCCTTTTAATACATGTGTACCGCACCCTTCCTACTGGAAACAAAAGGGAGCTAGTAATAACATACATTAATATCACACTGCAATGACACCACTTTTGCCATTGTGATGTAACATAAAGTGCATCAGGTTTAATGACAGATAAAATTATTTAAATAAAGGCTTGTCTCCACCAGTTTGACAACATCCTCCTCAAGCAGAGCAGGTAAACCAAATGAAATGTACTTCAAACCAAGATAAACCCCCCACTCCTGATGCCTTATTATTGTGCACCTCTATAATACATTATCTTCCATTTAATTTCTGGCAAAGAGAATTTTGAAAAATGGAAGGAAAAATCATTCAAAAATAAACCCATAAATTCTTTTTTGTTTACTTTCTTGTATTTGTTTCCCTATTGATATTATGCAATTTTCTAAATTGTTTTCAGCTCCTTTAGAATTGTAGAGATTGCTCAGTCATTTGACTATAGCTATCATTTCAGGCGCTGTTAATGCTTTTTGGAAGAGTCCAACAAAATATTGATACAGATTCAGGTTTTCATTATAATTTGACACTATTCACTACAGAAACATATAACACTTCACCCATACTATTTACAATATGTGGACTCTACTGTGCAGAATTAGATATGCAATTTTGTTTAAATCAGTCTCATGTTTGTCATAACTTTAACAATTATCATAAATTATTATTTGATATTTTCTTGATAAAATTTGTATATGTATGATACCATTTCCGCATAATTTTGTAAATTCATTACGATTTAATGTTGCCATTGACCTCAAGAAAATATATGATTCCACATGGGTTCTCATTATAAAATATTATTCTGATTCTTTTTCAGACATAGTCCATATGAGCTTTTAAAATCTATTTTTGTGCAGCATATTAAAATAACATTAATCTCAGTAACATTAAAATATTTTCCTGTGTAATAAAGAAATAACACAGAACAAAATCTTAGGCATGCCCACCTTCCCCACAATCAAATATTTCCTCTAATGTCAAAGGGGCTTCAAAAAAGGCATTATCTAGCTGAAAGAAAACTAGATAACTAATGAAATTCTTGAATCAGATGTTTATTTAGGAATAGCTTAAGACAATAAATATACAATTTTATTTCTTGCCCCTCCCCCTTTTTTCTACACCAGGTCAAAAAATATGCCCTCCACTTGGAACTAAGGTATGATATATTTATGTTTTTGTCTTTATATTCAAAAGAATAGAATTGATGATACATTTCAAAGAGTCTTGGATACAATGTTTTATGTGTCTGCTTTTGTGTGTAGGCTGATTTTCTTGAGAATTTTTTTTTGTGATGCATTTTCCAGTGTCATACTAATTTTTGTAATGCCATCAGCAAAACATATTTTTGGTTAAGCACATAGCCATTGATTACACTGAATCAGTTCCAGGGTTCTTTCTTTATTTCTTGTGTTTGCGGGTATAGCTGGACATCTGCAGCCTTCACACTAGTATGACCATTTTGAACATTTCAAACCACTCATAGATGACTCTACAAAAGAGAACTTTATCCCCATATTGAGCGCATATGTGGAGATGAATTTGTGCTCCCAGCACACCTTCTGCCCACAAAAGCATATGACACAACATTGTTCATCTTTGGTTCAATTTATAAGTTTCGCAGCTATATTCACCAAAGCATGACAACTTTTATACTAAACTACAAGGTCAGATAACTTGCCAGATGTACTAATCACAGAACATTCTTAGACACAACCAATTACTAGTTCTCCCACCCTCACTTTCCAACAAAAATATATAGAAGTGTGGAGACTTTTTGAAGACCTCTTGTAATCTTTTCTAAGGAGCGTCAAATTATTCCTCATAAAGTTTTTATTATTACCTTCTTCATGTAAATAATAATAATAATAATAATAATAATAATAATAATAATAACTTCATTTTTGTATCCCACCCCATCACATGTGGACAAAGCCCAACAACATACAATAAAATACAGCAGTATAAAATACACAGTATAAAATAAACAATATAAAATACATAACAATCACAACAGATTAATATATCAACTCTAAAACACAGCTTCACAGAATAAAAGCATGGCCATTGAACAGAGGCGATATCATGACACTTCAATCCACAATCTTGGAGGGGGAATTATTATAATTTGCAATGTATTAGGAGAATTAATCACAAACTTCTGTGATAAGGTGCAGAAGACTGGGATGTAGGGAAAGTTAGGGACTCAATCAGCTGTTCATCTCAGTCAAAGGTGGCTTGAAAAAACCTTTGACTGAAACCTTTTCAAACCTTCGACTTTGAAAACCTTTTCAAAGCTTATGTAAAAGACATCAATGTAGGGGATAATCTGATTTCTCTCGGGAGTGAGTTCCAGAGCTGGAGGGCCACGACCGAAAAGGCCCTCTCTCTCATCCCCACCCATCGGGTTTGAGACAAGAGTGGGAACGAGAGTAGGTCCTCCCAGTGGATCGCAAAGTTTGTGCAGGTTTGTAATAGGAGATGTGATCACAAAGATCGACTGGACCTGAGCTGTTTAGGACTTTATAGGTAATAACCAGCACTTTGAATTGGGTACGGACATTTATTGGCAGCCAGTGGAGCTGTTTCAATACCTAAAGAAGCCATAAACATACATATTGTTTTATAATGTTGAAATCTTTCATTCATGAAGTGTTTCCCTCTCTTTTAGGATTTCTTACCTTATGAAAAAAGGTATGTCACCCTGGAGAACCTAGCAAATCCTAGAGGCAGTACCTTTTGTGGGATAATTAATTTCAATATAGTTTCCTATTACCCACAATCTCCTGAATCCAAAATAAATTCAAGAACATATCCCCTGTAGATATGGAGACCATACTATATGAATTTTTCAAACCTATATCTACACTTTTTGATTATTTTTAGCTCTCCTTTCCTACATTTGTGTGTCAGTGACCACTCACTGCAATTTGTTGGAAATGGGCCTGACAAATGTCCTCAATTTTTTTCATGTGTTTTGCTTTCAACTATTACATTTGTGCTGCCGAAAATGGGACCCTTCACTGGTGCACAATACAAATATGGGTGGAATTGTTCTTGGTAAAGTCTGTGTGCCTTTAGATTTACTGGAAGATATCTTTGAACATTTTCTGGGCACACCGAGTATTTGTGAAAGGCTTTAGAAAAAAGGGGATATCTACAAAGTCCATATAGATGTTGTTGTTGTTGTTGTTGTTATCGTATTATCTTTAATATAGAGAATGACATTTCAAAAAATAAAAACAGTTTAAAAAGCTGAATGATAAAGTGGATAATATTTTAAGTTTTTATTGTGCTGTCTAAATTTTGACCCAAGATGAAAATTATATTGGAAAATGTTCCTGATACGTTTTTTCAATCCGAGTGCATTATAAACAGTTGATCTATAAACCACTATATGAATATAATTCCTTCAGATGTCAAGTATTTCTGTTATTACATAAACACTGAAATTAGTTAAAATCAGATTTTTTAAAAATTCGTAGACCTACTTCAAGAAAGAAGACCAAGCAAGAGGAAAAGGAACATTATGAATTGTCTCATGAAAAAGATATTATAAGGTATTTAGTTTTACATTTTGTATTCCACTTTTCTGTTCAAAAGTATGCTCAGTATGAGTCTATCTAAATTTTGGGAAAGGAACTTGGGGACATAATCAAGCAGTGGATGGGGAAAAAGACACAGGATCAAGGACAAAGTGAGTGACACCAAGTGTAATTATTACTGATGGAGATAATTTCCTGTTAAGCACACAAAGTACATGTCTATTTTTTTGGAGTGAACTTCTGCCCAATGCAACATCTGTTCACATAGCATGGTTCAATTCCATGCAGCTATTCTAATGCCTGTGAAGCATGTTTCAAATCCATGTGGACCCAGTTTTCCCCATGTATTTGGTATTTGCTCACAGAATACTCTTTTCAGCAGATTAGCAAACTGTGCCCAGCAGGCAGTTCTTAAAATGATCATCATGACCAAAATGACTACAGATTGACAATGTGATGGCATTGGGAAAGTTCCTTCATACTGCCACCAGAGCAGTTACCTTTATCCTCCCTCTTGGGCACCTGGACCTTTACATTAGCAGGATCTCAGCCCTCTGTAATACTAAACACTAATTAAGAATCAGAAAACATAACATCCAACTGAAACCTACCTGCCCTATATAATGTAGAAGCTGGGTTGACTTATCCATAGATCACTATGAGTTATGTACCCTAACTCTTACCAAATAATGTCAGGGGTGCTTTGAATGTGATTTCCTGCTTCTTGGCAGGGTGTTGGACTGGATGGCCCATGAGGTCTCTTCCAACTCTATTATTCTATGATTCTATGTCCATCATCTTCTCTGAGTAGTGCTGAAAGGCAAGAGCTTAGTCAATTCCAGACAACATAAAAGATGCACTGACAGCCTCTACCTTCTTTATCATGATGCTGCTTCTGGCCCTTTTGAACACTTGGAGAGAGAAGTGGTGGCAGCTGGCCTCCTAAGACAGCATTGGTGCTTTTCTATCTTCATAGAATGACTCTCTACTTAACCACAAGTCCATTATTATGGCCTCCAAACGTGCCTTTGACTTATATATGAAGCTATACCATAATCCAGCAGTCTAGATATATCAACAGATGAAATAATAACTGAAATACTCTTGTATTTTAAAGTTTAGCAGTAATTAACACTAGTTCAACTACTGTTTTGAACATTAATGTTTCACTTGATGAAGGCTGCCCAGTCAAAACTTAGTTATGCAAAATAAGGAACTGTTGAACTAAACAATAATTTCTACAGATATTAATCTAGGCTCTTCTGGTTCGCTTGTAGAACTGCACTTACAAAATAATAAAAACTAGACATGAATGCCACATAAACTGCCAATTAAATTCGTATCAACATTTCATGCTGTCCTTTTTACAGAGCAGTGACTTGGAGAAGGAGGCAAAACGAACTAATCTGTCAAGCAGAGGAGCGACGCATACTGCTAGAGCTTAACAAAAGGCTGTGCTCACGCAACCACTGTTTCACACCTACCAACTCTCAACAATGTAATGACATTGATTTTTCTTATCATAGCTTTCTCAAATGTAAAGCATTGGGGTATAAGAAATGACAAATGAATTAAGCTCACCATGGTATAACAGTCTGAGCAAAATCTACATTCTTTGTCATAGCCCTTTGCTCCACACAGTGGATTCTGTCTGCACAGAGATCCTATTCAGAAAGTCCTGAGATGAGTAACTTTGGCAAGAAACCCCCTTTTCATCCTACACCACAGATATTTAAGCCCACCAAGCTTTCTTTTTTGTCTGTTGTCAAATCAGCTTCACAGTTTTGGTTTCTGCTGAGTAATTCCGTCTTCATAGCTAAGATCTTGAGATTTGTCTTTTCTTTCTTTCTCTTGGCTTATTTTTTTCATCCTTCTCTTACTTTCTTGTTGGTATTTCTTTGCTTAAACTTTGTAAAGCATAAAAAGCAAATGAATTCTCAGAACTTGTATTCCACAAGGCATTATCCAGAAGGCCTACCCGGTCAAATGTAAACTATGAATTTCAAATTTACATTCTATTAGTATTGTGTTTAAATCATTGTACTATGACTGTATTTGTATATGTATATGTGTGTGTGTGTGTGTGTGTGTGTGTGTGTGTGTGTGTGTGTATATATATATATATATATATATATATATATATATATATGTATGTATGTATGTATTTTATGGTATCTATTTTATGGTAATGTGTTTTAACTGTGTTGTACGTCATTGTAAAGAGAGATGGGTAACAAAGAAAATTGATGATGATGATGATGATGATGATGATGATGATGATGATTATGATGATGATGATTATAATGATGACATTGACTTTAGGGCTACAGATAATGCAGAGCTACAAGGTATTACAATCTTTGTTTCTGTAACCATACCTACTTCTGATAATAAGTTTTTCCCAATTCAAGGTGCCAATTCAAGGTGCAGACCATCATATATAAAGCCCTAAACGGTTTGGGACCCACCTACCTTCGTGACCGTATCTCCTACCATAAACCTGCCCGATCTCTGCGATCGTCAGGGGAGGCCCTCCTGTCGCCACTGCCTTTATCCCAGACCCGCCTTGTAGGAACTAGGGAGAGGGCCTTTTCTGCTGTGGCCCCCCCGTTTATGGAACTCATTGCCCATTGAAATCAGGCAAGCCCCCACTCTTTCAGACTTTAGGAAAGATCTAAAAACATGGCTCTTCCGATGTGCTTTCGGAGAGTAACTGTTACATGCTTTTGTTACGCCCCCATTATTTATCCTCTAGACTGTCTGCTATCTTTTCCTTAGTTCCCTGTGGTTTTATTCTTATCCTTTTTCTTATCCTTTTCTCACCCCGAGTTTTAACTGAGTGTCAGTGCGGCCTGCCCTGTTATATTGCTCTTTGGATTTTGTGTTGTACTGTATATGATTCTTTATTGTATTGTTGTAATTGTATTATGATATGTTGTTTTTATATTGTGTTATATTGTATTTTTCCCGGGCATGGCCCCATGTAAGCCGCCCCGAGTCCCCATTGGGGACGGGGATGGTGGCGGGGTATAAATAAAGTTTTATTATTATTATTATTATTATTTTTCAGTTACCCATTGTGTGAGGAACAGTGAAAAACAGGTTGCTTACATGTTACTGGTTGCTTGGCTGTTCATCTGTGCCCTTACAAAATCTTCCCTATACTCCCCTCTTTCTCTGGTCCCAGTATTCTTTATTTTTGGTGAATTGGAAATCAAGGAGAGAATGACTTGGCAGGATGGTATATTATTGGTGTGGGAGTGGAAGGGGTTTCTTAACATAGGAACTCAGCTGTGGAATATTCTGAAGTGGGATCTCTGCTCCTCCTGTTACTTGAAAGTATTAGACCTAGTTCTGCTCTTTGAGATAGTAGAGGGAAAACCTAATCTCTCATCTCTGTGAAAGCCCTTCAAGTATTTAAAGAGTGCCATCATGTCATCCCTTAGCCTTCATTTCACCAAGTTGAACATGACCAGCTCCCTCACCCTTTCCTCATATGCGTTGTTTTCCCTATCATCTTTTTTGCTCTTGACTGAATGAGCTCCAATTTCTTTATGTCTAAACTGTCCATAAAATAATGCTCAAAATTTTACCATTAATGGAATGAGAAATGTCAGATGTTCAATCTGGGTTCAAGAAAGAAAAAGATTCAAGGAATCATATTCATACATATGCTGGATAATGGAGCAGACAAAAGAATTTCAAAAGGAAATTAGTCTGTGCTTTATAAATTTTAGCAAAGCTTTTGATTTAGATCATGAAAGAAGTATGGGTCACTCTTAAATAAATTGGTGTGGCACAATATTTGATTGTACTTGGAGAAAGAAAACTTGAAAATTGAAGGAACACCAACAATTTAAGATATAATTGATACCACTGTACTAACAGAAAATAGCAATGACTTAGAACGATTACTGAAGGAAGTCAAGAAATAAACTGCTAAGGCATGTTTACAGTTGAACATTAAGAAAACAAAAATAATGACAATAGTTGATTTTAATAATTTTGAAATAAATTATGAAGACATTGAAATAGTTCAATATTTTCCATATCTTGGCTCAATCGTTAATCCAAATGTAGACTGCAGTCAAAAAATCAGAAAAAGATTGAGGCTTGAAAGGGCTGTGAAGAAACTTTCACAAAATCCTAAAGTCTCAAAGTATGTAATTGAATACTAACATTAGGAATGTTCCTACCATTGCATGGTCATGAAAAAGGGTCATTGAAGACAGCTGAAATTTGTAGAAGTAGCCATTTATAGCCAGTTACACATGTTTTCCATGCCACTATAGGCAAACAATATAAGCAAAATCAGTATTCTATATTTTTTTTAAAATAACTCTTTTCCATTATATAGCAATATAGTGGATTATCAGTTGGAGTTAGGCCCCAGGATTTACTGTTGATACCCAAATCCTTAGAAGCTGTGTTCTCATTATACAATGATGCAGTAAAATAGAGAGAGACCAGAGAATCTGTGAAATGATAGAGGGCTACAGCAGGATATGCCTACACAAAAGTGTGCACTTTGGGAATTTCCCTTTGAATATTTTAAAACTACAGTTGATTTTGCTTTTAACATACAGTAGTTTTACCTGTATATACCGCTTGCTCATGTAAACAGACTGACTGCAAACAGGACTTAGATGAGTGATAATTCATAAAGTCAAGCTACAAGGTGGATTTAAAAATGAACAAAACAGCAGGTTACTTATATTGAAGACATGTCTTCATAACATGTCTGAAAAATCCAGGTCCATTTGCATCACAGAAGTCAAAAAGTTTTCACTCCCCTAGGCTACAGTATATACAGTCATAATGTTTATCACCAATATTTTTTTTACCTGAAGACAAGCTATTTCCTATCCATGATCTCATACTCTGTACCAACATGTTCATTTTGAATGAGATGCCTAGCGGGCACATTACCCATACAGCACTGCATGCACCTGGCACCTTCTTGTAATGGTGCCCTTAACTATTGCTTATTCTGTGTTAGCACACTTATGTGCTTCCCAGGCTACAGATCCATGCTAAATGTTGCATGCAAAGGAAAGAAAGCAAGTCTAAAAAATACATTGACATTGACAAATTTAAAAAATACATTTCCTGAAGAAAAGATCTGCCATGAGAAAGCAGACAATACATATATAGTAGATATATAACAGTATTTTGATAGAAGATAGAAACTGTGCTTCTGTGTGCTATCCAAAGCAATCTAAAAGAAGTGTGATTATTACACTTTGTGCTTGTGAACGAATACTAGTCACTCTGTGACAAGTGCACTTGAATTGAAGCTTCTTGTTAAGTCATTAAAAAAACATGGAGTTACATGAAGTGCTCCAAAAACTATATTTGTATTGTCAATATGGACACCTGGTTTCAATAATAATATAATAATATCTTTACTCTAATACCCCACCATCATCTCCCCGAAAGGACTCAGAGCGGCTAACATATGGGACAAAATGCCCATAGACACAAATACAAAACAATCCATCAAAGCAAAAACATAATTAAAATAAAACAGTTCTGGATTGTTATATCCAGAAAAAAAACACAATTCAATAAAATGTAAGAATATAAAGCAGCGGCATTAAAACTCAATCAAAAAAATACTCAACAAAACCAATTGCCATAGTACAATGGGTGTGACCAGGCAGTAAAAGGGCCGGGCATGGGATAGTGCAAGCAGCACTATGTAAATATTACAAGTTCCCATAGCTGGCTACAGTCATATTGGTTTTGTTGAGTCTTAATCTGGTAGTTCTTTGGAAGAAGACTGTTCCACTGTAAAATGCAAAGGCTGTTTTAGTAATGCAGTCATTATTACAATTTTTAAAAACTCACTACAAAGCAAACCTCAAATACTCATAATAACAGAGCATAAATGGGATTACAATGGTCCTTGGGTATCTGTCACAGTTTAGTTCCAGGAACTATTGTGGATACCAACATTTGTGGTTGTTTAAGTCCCATCATATACACTGGCACAATAATAAGACGTTGCTCATATAAAAATTGCAAAATCAAGGTTGTTTTTTGGATTTTTTAAAAAAAGTATTGAATCTATAGATAAGGAATCTGTGGATACAAAAATCTGACTGTGTATGACTGTCCTAGTAAGTTCAGTTTCTAGTGCTGCTGAGAAATAGCCATAGCAATAAAATGAATCCACAAAATCAATACATATAATAAAAAATACACACAATAAAATGAAGAGCAAATTTAAGTATAAGTAATAATCAAATACACAAATGCAAAAAGACTTCATAAATAATAAGGCCCTCATCTAGAACTAAAAAGATACCATGATAGATGCCAGCAAGTCTTTTGGAGCAAAACATTCCATTATAAGGATGCTGCTACTTAAGGATATTTCCTTAAGAATGAAGATAATAATATCATACCTTAAGTGTTCATTCTCTTGATCCTTGATTAACTAGATCAACATCTACAACCTTCTGAAAGCCTTCCTGAAACTTTGTTTTCCTGGATGCAGCCCGACAAACACAGCCATCCATACACTGTGATGGAAGAAACTATAATTAAGCTCCCCAGAGATTTCCCATACAGGTAAATGAAACATATTTACCTAACTTTTAAGTTTATTTGTTCTACTATGTTTTAAAATATACTTAAGTTATTCATACGAATGAAATTTCATTTTCCCTGAAATTAATAAGGGAGCATATCAGGTATTCTAGTACCTGATACACTCATTTATATTCTTATTGGCATGGAAGACTAGAAACAGTAGTTGTATCAAATACAGTGAAGATAAAGGATATCAACTAAATTGTTTCCCCTCTTCATTTAGCTTTTTTTCAAACTTCAGTTTAGAACTTTATCTTTACCAGCCCTTGGCAATAACACCTGTTTTGTTTGTCCTACTTCACCTTTTAATGTCTTGAAGATTGAATAACTCTGTCTTTCTTGTTTACAAAGACTGAATAACTGTCCTTCTAGAATTAACTAAAAACACTGAACTTTGGTTGGCAGGATATTTTTTTCTCCCTGAGATAGCAAGGTGATTTTTATTCATTGTACAAGGAGCATGTTCATAAATCATATATTCCTCACAACACAGTGTAGTACCATGAGAAATCATTTCCTCTTTTGTTTATAAATTTGCTTTGTTCTACCTTACTCTTTCCTGTGTTTTTAGAGTATTGGACTGTTCATTGGGTTTATTTTTTTATTCCTGAATGTTGAAGCTCATCAAAACTATCCATTCTATCACCTCTATGCTTATTATGCATCAAAGCTTGTAAGAGTGTAAGAAGCGCTATCAGAACAAAGTCCCACTTAGTCAAATGCTGTGTTTATGCAGTTACCAACCAGTTGTACATGAAAAGCCTACCAGCAGAATATGACTGCCAACTTAATGCTCCCGAATACCTGATATACAGAGACATAACTGTCACATTGGAGGTCATTCATTAAAAATGCTATCTTGACCAAAGCATTTTTGTTGAGACATATTTTGATCAGAAAATACTTTTAAAATAATGAAGTACTGTTGTGTACAATTGCCTTATTAGGCAGAAAAGTAACAGTGTCTGATCCAACTCTTGTTTTCATGGAAGCATATTTCACTTATGGGGCTTATGTCCAGATATCTATACTATACACACCAGACTGCCATCTGAAATCCAACCGTCTATTCTATTAATGTGCCATAAATCCTCATGAATGGTGCTTTGATTTGTCTTTTAATAATTCCTCTTTGTGCTACATTAGGCTGGCCTGGGGAACACCAGCCACACAAGACCTAGGCATTAAACTGTATTGCCCTAAGATGAAGCTGAATAAGGAACGTAAAATGAGCAGCCTGCTTATTGAGAAGAATTTGCAACCAACAAAATCAATCCCAGAAAAAGGGTATGTTTAAAACCTAACGGTCATCTTCATACAACTATGCCTTTGCCACCTTCACAACTATCTTTATTTCCTTGTGGATGTCACATCACTGTTCCTGCTACTGAAGTCACCATAATAGTTTATTGTAAAAGTTGAAAGAACTTTTATTTTCACTATGCATTTTTGTTTGCTTTTCAGGGTTTAAAAAAAAGTTCTTAAGCAAAAAGGTTTATAACTTCTGCTCTCTTTAGAAAATTCTAAATAAATGTGCTTACTTGAAGGAAGAAACATTAGCATTGCACAACAGAACTGAGACAATGGCTTGGCTGGATACTGTAATATAAAAGTATTGTACTACATCATATTATTTTCAGAAAATCTGGAAATGTGAACTAGCAGAACTCATCATATTTGTTTAGGGCTGCTTATCAAAAATGGCATTAAGTTCCATATGGCTTTCTCTGATGGCAGATGATTGACAGAGCCACCACATGGCCAGTATCACCTAATGATGTCTGTTCTCCATTCTACAATCTAGAGATCATTGCACAATTGTCCACCTATGTAGGTTAGATAATTTATCCAAGACCATATCATAATTAGAATAATCTAGAAGAGGAATACAGAAACATGATGTCACCCTCATATCTGTGATATGTCCAAGGCCCCATCTACATTTGCCACTTAGGTTGATGTAGAGGCAGATTAGCTCTATAGCGACCAAACACTGCTTGGGGCTGATTCACGGTAATGTGGGGCAAAGACACCTTAATAGGGTCTTGCTGCACATTTATTTTTTCACGACATTTCTATCCCACCTTTCTCAATCCTGAAGGGGACTCAAGGCGGCTTTACACATAGGCAACTATTCAATGCCTTTAGAAACAATGTACAATAAAATAAACATTTAAAATGGAATTATAAAATACTGTACAATTAAAACAATGGAAAAATTTTAAACAATAAGTTCACAATCACGTGATCCATAAACGTAGTCCAGGCCATTCCAATAGTCATTGCACATCAATCCATATCTATCTATTGCACCAGTTCTCCAAAGGCTTGGTCACAAAGCCACATTTTCACTTTCTTACTGAAGGTCAGGAGGGAGGGGTCAGGGGAAAGTCTAGAATTTGGACTTTTCCTCTCAAGTTAGAGCCTGTGGGAACAGTTGGGTTTGTTCCAGCATATCGTTAACAGTAACATAGTTAACAATTTAGAAACAATATCCTTATTGGCAGGTGTCAGGTAGTATTACTAATATATTGAACTTCTCCCGTGATATTGAGAAAAAGGATAGCACCAACAGAAACATGAAGATCTGAACTTTAAGGCTGCAACGTGAGTCCTACCTTTCTGCTGGCATTTGCCATAAACCCCTCTCCCCTCCTTTTCCAGCAGACAGCATCAGCTTGGCCGGCATCGCAACATGCAATGGTAAACAGATAGAACCCATGTCAAACTTTGTACTGACCTGGCAAATTTACCACCGTAAAATAAAAATCATGAAAAGTTCAGATCCTTTTCTGGGTTTCTATTCCTTTGTTTTTTTGTTTTTGTTTTTTGAGAGAGAAAGAGTGGGGAGGATGTTAACAGAGTTCTCTTTAGAGAAGAAAAATGAAATTATATTGCCTCAGAGAAAGATTTAAAATTGAAATGCAGAACAATACTGCTATATTGGAATGTGAAACAAAACTTTACCTGAGTATTCCAACTCAATAATTCCTAATGCTGGTAATTCATGATTGCCATTGGTGTGTAGGAATCAATGGCACTAAGACAATGCATTATAAGTCAAGAAACTTATTTCCTGCAACGTTGTTGGAGGATGAAGTCCTCAGTACATCCTCATAAAGCTTCAATTCCCAGAGATCATCACTACTGATAACAAACTAAAATAACAACAAAGCTTAACATGGCATTAGTAGACAGATATAATACAATTAGAAATTGTAATGAAATATTGAAGCGTTAAAAATTCATTTATGTGTCCCTCTTTTTAATTCTCTCACTTTTTCAGGCTCATTGCCACTCTCTTTGGAACTTCCCCAAAATAATTGAACATTTCTTTCTCTTCCCCTCTCTTTCAGGAGATATATCTTAGTGAATGACCAAGTTCCAGCATCTTCAACTCCTCCTATGAGCCCTCTGGAGAGCAAGTTACTCAGTGTGCGTTTCCCAAAGATGAAGGAAAAGATTCTTTGTTCTCTCATGTCAGACTTGTAGGGATCATACTAGTCTTTTCTTTGATTTTCAGCAGCCTTCGTTTATGAATCCTTTCAGTATCTTCTGTTCCTTCCATGGGTTCACTAGAGAGCAAGGTTCTGAGGGTACAACCTCCTACTCCCACACTGCTGTGTTTTCCCTCATATTGTTTGAATAAGTTCCCACGGTTGGTTGGCCAAGTAATAACACCAGTATTTGAGCTCTCTTATTCCATTTTGTGGTATGAATTATTTTTAAGATGCACATTTTGCTGCTTTTGATTGATTTATCACATGAATATTTCATAAATAATAGTTCTGAGTTTAATCATATTTAGTTTGATAACATATTAATAACTAAAGAAAATATTATTTATGGATTAATTGTGTAGTCAGCTAAACCAAGAAGTCTTACTCGTGCAGATGTATCATAGTTAATGCTGTAGAAAGCCTGGATTCCTGGAAGGGTAAAATAGTGTTTATCCTTTAGGTGCATCTAATGGTAACTTCTAGTGCATCATTAAAAACTATGCACATTCTTTGCTTCCATCCATTTTTCTTCGACTCCCCCCCGCCCCCCGCCCAAAAACAACAACAAAAAAACCCAACAAACAAGTCATTTCAAGCAGCCTTTGAAATACAGTTTCTTGTCTAGAGAGGGCACCACATGTTTTGGGACAATCCATTCAATAAGCTGATTGTCCATTCCTGTCCATTCTTTTTCTCTTTACTGACTAATTTGTAGATATCGGTACTCACTGCTGCTGATACATTATTGGCGATATCTAAACTCAAGTAATCTAAAATTGATTCGTCCATATGAACAATGATAGGTATTCATCTTGTGAAGATCATCCATCCCTGTACATCCATTTTTCCAGCTCCAAAATAATTGTATGCGCCAGACCTCAGCTGGCTCAAGTCTACTATTTGGCTTTTATTTGGTACTTTTGGTTTGGAAGACTTTCAAGATGACTTAGTACATGTTCAGTGAAGAAATCACAAGGACAGTGTCCCATTAACTAGTTCTAGAAAGACCTTAGTCCTTGGATCTTTAGCCCAAATATTTGATATCAAAACAAAAAGTGAAACAATGGTGCTAAATCGGTAAATACTATGCATTTTTAAAAAGGTACTCTTAGTTAATAGTAATTACCTTGTATAAGATTTTGTTTTTCAGATGCATTTGACTAGTTTCTTTTTTCAGCTATCAGTTGGAAACAATTCAATGTCGCTTCTCCTACATATCTTAAGGGACTGCCTTCTTCACTGTACTACTATGTTCTCCATCATGTGTAGTCTCCCTAGCAAACCAGCTGAATTACATTAGAATAAAGGCAATGTTAGAGACCTTAGTTCTAACATTTACCACGAAGCAACACAAAGCAGTTTCTTTTAGTAACAATTTCAATGAAAAAACAACAACAAATCTTTGTCATTGTTTATTAATAAAATAAACTTTATGACATCATTATTTGCCTCCTGTGTGAAAATATCTATGGATTGCTATGGCAAGCATTATTGTCTTTAATTTAAGCCCAATAATTCTTCTCTTTTCTTTCTAAGCTACAGCATCTTCTAAAAATATTGCAAGACCTTTCTGTTTGGGCAAGAATTCAGCAGCTCAAAATGTCTGTATCTGTGTTTTCTAGTTAACACTTTATAGTTAGTGTTAAATTACTTAGTGTTAAAATATACTTTAACTCCATTTAGGGGATTAGCACCTACTACCTAAGGTTCAAACTAGATAAAATATTTCAATGTGTTTTTACATTTAACTGAATGCACCAATATGGGATTTTCTTCCCAACCAGCACGTAAAAGGTCTTCAGAACAACACTTCAAAGGCAGTTTTGAGCAGGACTTCAACAGCATGTATTCTGGGGTGAAGGAAGACAGTTAAACTCCAGATCCTCATCAATCCTGGTAACTGACAACCCCCATACCTAAAGAAATGTTCATCTAAAAACAGTATATGCAGGTTGGCCCTAAGTGCTTGTGGTTCAGAAGGGTTATGTATCTTTTTAACAGCTTAAATTTAATTGGGTCCTAGTTACAGAACACCCACTGATTTAATGGAAATTATATATGTGTTAACTTCCAAAGTTCAAATGGATTTAATAGGTCCCCTCTGTTTGAGGTAAATAATTGGATTTAGACCTGTTACTACATTCTGAGATTACCTAATAAAGTTCTCTGGGAGGTGTATAAAACACATACGCAAAGATATCAACATCGTAAGACACATCTTAAAAACAAAACAAAATTGTGTTCTTTCCAGTGTAATTTTACTACTTGAACACAATTGTCCAATTAGACAACACGATGGAAAGGAACAAAGTGCTTCTGAACTGTAACCTACATTCCTGTTGTCATTCCTCCTGTGCATGCCCAATGACACATGCAAAGGAGAAGTTGTACTACACTCAATATTGGGCTGCCCTACTTTGCAGCACTTCTTAGATCATTCTGAAAATCTTGCATTTCAAGACAGCAGCAAATTCAGACTTGAGTAAATGCTGCACTATTTCAAGCACAGCTTTTGCCACAGAGGCTATAATTTGCTTTGCAAACAGGCAGCACACGCACCGCACATACATAAGCTTTATCATGACACTGGTTACATTTAGTTATACGCTCTGAAGAAGCTACACATTTATTCATTTTTCCATCAGCTGGAAAAAGCCAGCTGAGTAGCATCCAACGTTGCTTGAACGTAGTCCTTGTGAAAAACTTACTTCTCAGTTCATTTCTTTATAGCAAAGCTTTTGAACAGCAAAAGTATCTTCACAGTTGGATGGCCACTGTCCAGTTTAAGGTAGGCAGCAAATCCATCCCTAAACTACTTAGGAAAATTTGAGAACTAGTATTGGAAACAAGCTATAAAAGAATTTGACTGCTCCAGGCTGGAGGCATTTTTATTTCTAAAAAATATATACAATATGTTTTAATGTTTTTAACTTCTGCAGTGTAAGTATTTCCCTCATAAGAAGTACCCATATTGCTCATAGTACTTTGGCCACTAGCAACATGATTTTGCTTACTTATATGCAGTTTTGTAAACACACCAAATTTTGCTCTCACCCTTAATCTGCAAGTAATTTCCTTTTCTCTCCCTAGATTGTCCTCATTCTGCAGCTATACTCCGACACAAGCACACCTTTTGCATTTTTGTCACATGTTACTCTCTCATAAAGATTAAAATGCATTAGCCTATACAATGATACATTGATTAAATTTAATTCATTCAAGCTCTTAACTGAAAATGCTCTTATCGCAAGGTAGATTTTCCAATTGAAGTGCTACCAATCTGTTCTGCCCCCCAACCCCCCTCCCCATTTTTATGTGTTTCTAAATAAGACAATGCACTTTATAAATAACAAATAATGTATACATGCATATTCTCATTGAACAATAAAAAGAAAGATCAATTGGAGAAGAACACAGTTGTGGCAAGGAATGATAAAGTGAAGAGGCAGAAACCATAATTTTCTTCATATTGTACTGATTCCAGCCTCCCTCCCTCTCTTGCTTTCTCTCCCTTTCAATCTTCATGAAGCCAAACATATCAGGAATAAAAACCACATAAAATCAACTAACCCTGTGGTCCTCAACCTGTGGGTCCCCAGATGTTTTGGCCTTCAACTCCCAGAAATCCTAACAGCTGGTAAACTGGGATATCTGGGAGTTGTAAGCCAAAACACCTGGGGACCTACAGGTTGAGAACCACTGATAACCCAACGTTCCTCAAAGAGGACAAGAGCAAAGCAGACAGCAATCTCCCAAAGCAGATAAGAGTACGAGGCACGGAGGCTGTCCCATTAAGCCCTAAAGCTTAAAAGTCCAGGAATCAAACCTCAACAGAAACCAATGGCACACTATACAGTGGTTTCTTCTGTAAATACACAACTAGGATTGCCAGAACAGAAGCAAATAATTATTTGCATTCATAGTCTGCGCTTTGAACCCCACACTGACAGAAATAATGTACGTAAAATGATTGAAATCATAAGTGTAAGGTTTGGAATGGGTGATTTCAACAGAAAATAAAACCTCATTGCCTAAATGTAGATAAGGCCAAATTTGGTGGTTTTGTTTACTTCTGAATTCAGAATTTGGGAATTTTGAAAATTCTGACTAAAGTGAAAAAGATCACATTTCTCCCATCTGCTCCAGCAACAAACTATATCATATATAGTTTTGCTGTAAAAATTACTCTTCTATTTGTGGGAAATGCTACAAAAAAATTGGGGAGGATAACTCATAATTGGAAACATTTCTGGGACACATAATTTCATTATAGCGAATTGTGTTCTTATGAAAAATGCAAAAGTTCTCATTTACCCAAACCATAGTGAAATGGGTTACTGGCTAGGGAACATCTGGAAGACACCACATTGGGGGAAGCTGCTCTCCAGAAATTCTGTGGATTACTTTAGCGATCCCTCATTGTCCAAGTATGATGCCTTCCAAGTTCTTGGAAGACGCCTGTAGGTGAGGTTTTTTTTTAATGTGTGGAGGTTGGTGTATCACACAGTGTTCACAGAGTGAGGGTTCCAACCAATGACGTGGTTAACACGACAGTGGTTTATCAATCTGTTTCAGTCTTCTTCCTCCTTCATAGCCATTGTAACATGTACCATGTTATCTTCCGCCTGATCTGAGGTTGAGGTCTTTGGATTATGCTCAGTCTGGAACCTCCCCTGTGCCCCCCGCTTCCCGGGAGTGCATGACTCCAGTGGTTACGCCTGCAGGTTCACTGGAACATGCAAGCTCCCTCACTACAAGGTGCCAATCCATCGAGGGGATTACTGTGCATTTGATTTGTCTGGTAATATCCAGTATTAATTCATTTCTTGAAGCAGGGAAATGTGAAGTGGAAATGCCAACTGTTAAATATAGTCCCTAAATACACACAATTTTATTTGCCAGGAGCTGTGTTAAGAAGTGCTGCAAAATGCAAGAACATTTCAAGCAGATGTAAGTACCTCATACAGAGATTCTGTAGCCTGTAATTTGGTTTCATCCATCCTGTTAAATAAAGCAACTTGCTCTTTTTATTTTCAATTATACTAGCAAAGAAGCTATAAGAAGCAATGATTAGAGATTTCCTATAAACTTATTTTGGAACTTACCAGTATGTCACTAACTAGGTCTAGCCTTCCAGTCTGCATCCAATCCTTTCCAGGAATATTTTCTTAAGCATGACTCTGAAGGCTTTTTTCTTTCTTTACTAAATGGTATGTGGTTATGATTTCTATTCCTAAACAGATCTGTCAGCAGTTCTACATGTTACCACTCTAAAAACAATGTAAGTCCCTTCCAGGCAGGCCATATATCCCAGGATCTGATCCCAGGTCTTCTGTTTTAAGCTGGATTATATAACTCCACACTGCCAGAAAATCTGGTATAAACAGAAAACCCGGGATAAAGGGCCTATCTGGAAGGGCCATGAGTTATCTGGGGCCTCTTCCACATAGGTGCTTTGAACTAGTGTAGACTAAGATAACACAGTTGAAAGCAGATACTGCGATTAATCTGCCTTGATATTCTGGATTATATGGCTGTGTGGAAGGGCCCTGGGTCCACACTGCCATATAATCCAGTTCAATGTGGAACCTATGGATGTGAGAGCTGGACCATAAGGAAGGCTGAGTGAAGGAAGCTAGACGCTTCTGAACTGTGGTGTTGGAGGAAAATACTGAGAGTGCCTTGGACAAGAAGATCAAACCAGTCCATACAACAGGAAATAATGCCCAACTGCTCACTGGAGGGAATAATAAACTTTATAAACTTTATTCTTATATCCCGCCCCATCTCCCCAAAAGGACTCAGGGCAGCTTACAACAGGGATAAGCCCGAACAACAACATAGCAAAACATTACATACACAAAATGTAACAGCAAAATTAAAACATTTCAACAGTAAAACAAGACAGCATACTAATAATACTTAAAATCTGAGCTGATAAAATCAGAGTGAATAATTGGCCACATAATGAGAAGACAGGAAAGCTTGGAGATGAGACTGATGCTGGGGAAAATGGAAGGACAAAGGGAAAGGGGCCGTCCAAGGGCAAGATGGATAGATGTTATGCTTGAAGTGACTGGCCTGACCTTGAAGGAGTTGGGGGTGGTGATGGTCGACAGGGAGCTCTGGCGTGGGTTGGTCCATGAGGTCACGAAGAGTTGGAAGCAACTGAATGAATAAACAACAAATGTGGATTTTATACAGCTTTGTGTAAGGGGCCTCAGTCTCCCCCCCCCCTTCTCTCTGCTTCCCTCCCTCTATCTTTGGGAGTTATTGTTTATTTGTTTATATTTGGCAAACACTTGGTATCCTTTCTGTGTGAAGGGGACATGGCTACTCAGCAACAAAATTTTGGGCTACTGTTTCACTTTGAGTTGGGGAATATTATTTTTTGTTGGAATAGAAAACTGGATTGTGGGTATCACACTGTGGGGATTGTAGTGAACAGTAACTTTTCTAAGTACTGCTGCCTAATTGCTAAACTCCCATAGTTTTATATTGTTTGTCTGTTGTTTCCAATCTTTTTTCAGTTTTTAATAATGTTATTACTTACTATATAAATCCATTAGACTCAAAAATGCAGAACTGGGACACCAATATTCAAATATACTAATATACTAACTGCCTCAAAATGTGTGAGTATTTCTCATGGCGTTTGGCATGTACATAAAATTTCTCTCCCTTGGATACTGTAAATAAATTCCATACAGTCCCCTGTGGTCACAAGAGGAAGACAGGAATATAAATAAGATAGATAAATCCATTGCACATGGGCCTTTTAAGATCCATCTTTAATGAAAAAATATACATGGACTTGGATGCTGATAACAGCATTATAATGCTGTTATGGAAATGTCAAGGCCATTAAAAACATGCTCTCTTTTTCTTTCAGAAATGTCCTTGGCTTCCTAAGGCTATCTAAGTCTAAATTGAAACCAAGAAGCCAAGTTCTATTGTTAAGTTTATGTAACCTGTTTTGACTCTCTTTTTGTAAATAGCCTCTGAGAAATAAACTCAGCCAGCTCAATCTTTGTTTTCCTTCTTGCAAAATCCCTCCATCCCACATAATGCCAAAGATGCCTATGACATGGCCAGAGAAGTAAAAAAGGATATTGTTTCACCCTTTCTTCTCCTTAACCACCCCAAATATGGGTCATTGGGGTCAACTTTTTACTGGTTTCTTTGCAGATGGAAAAGTGCACTGGTGATTTGCGCGTCTCTGTGAAATTCTAATTTCTTACCAAAGTATAGCAGATATTGAGGATATGAAGGAACAAAGAAGCAAACATATACAAGCAGGCTTTGGAAAACCAGTTTTAAAAGAAAAACTGATGTTGCAATCTTTTGCACATTTACCTAGGCCTTCACTGGGCCTTTCATAAAAAAGAGTAAAAGAGCATAAATCACAAGTCAAAATCATTTTTTTCTCCCAAACCTAAACAGTCCTGGGTCATTGCACTTTCAATGTTGACTTTAACTTTAAATATTCCTATGATATGCCACACGATTTACACATTGGTAAACTGAACCAACAAATGATCAAACCAATGTAAAACTGTAAGTTGATTAGGGTGAGTTTTTTCACAACATGCTTTCTAATTAAAATGTATTAATTAGTTTTTGACATTATCTATGAAAACATTTTTCCACAAAAACCTTTAGTAGTGACTGAGGCTCAAACTCTTTTGCCCTCTATCTTCGGGCCCTTCCAGACATGCCCTATATCCCAGGATTGGATCCCAGGTTTTCTGCTTTAAACTGGATTATCTGAGTTCCCACTGCCAGATAATCTGGGATCAGATCCTGGGATATAGGGCATGTCTGGAAGGGCCCTTTATCTCTGCCACCCGCCCCATAAAAAGCTTGTTAAAATATACAACCCTGTTAAAGTCCTCATAAAGTTCTTCTAATTTTTGAATACATGTGGTATTGTTCCGCTATTGGAATAGATGGTGTTATAAGATTATTTCATTTTATGAGCCATCAGCTATATATTCTTGCTGCAGAAAAGCAACGGTTGCTTCTTCCATAGATAGTAATGCTGCTGTGACATAGAATTATTTCTTGAACAGTGTTGCATGATTATTTATTCAATTTAACATAAATTGCAAACAATGTAATGCATTACCTTGTACTAAAATTCGATCTTATTGCACCAAGATTACCTAGCATAAAGGAGACTTATATGGGAGTTGACAATGAATAGTTTCAGAAAGACAGTGCGGAATTTCCACCACTGATGCCAAGTATTCAAAGTTGACCTCCAGGGCTGACATCTGCGGCGAACAATGAACAAAAAAAAACCCTTGCTTGAAGACTGGTCAATTTTCACACTCCAAAAAAGCCACTTCTTCTTGACTAACTTCTCCTATAGTGTTTAAGATATAAATAAATACATAGCTTTTAAGAACAGAGAAGATGGACAACAGTACAGCAAAACAGGAAGTGATCATGCAGATCGTCTAGTTCATGATGGATCAATGCAACAGACCCAGAGATATCATATGCCTAATAGATAATATCCAGTCTCCTCCTGAAGACATTCAGTGAAGAAGAACCCACAATTCATCTGTGCTTTTGATGAGCCACTCTTTCTTTAAGAACCATGCTCGCAGGAAGATCTATCCTTCTATAATTTAAGCAAATTAGCTGCCCTCTGGAGAAGCAAAAACAGGTGTTTGGTTCTCTCTCTGTAAGATACTTTCAGGTCTTAGAAGACTACTGTTAGGTTCACAATAACCCCGTCTAGTAGGCTCCTTACAGCTCCCTTTAACACAGTGGTTCTCAACCTGTGGGCCCCCAGATGTTTTGGCCTACAACTCCCAGAAATCCCAGTCAGTTTACCAGCTGTTAGGATTTCTGGGAGTTGAAAGTCAAAATATCTGGGGACCCACAGGTTGAGAACCACTGCTTTAACACGTCATGTATGAAGGGATGCTGCTATCCTGGCATTATAAGCAGGCCCTGAAGCATAGAGATGGTGGGCACACTTGCCACCATACTCATACTTCTCTTAACTGCTGTGTTCTGCTAATAATTAGGGATGTTTGTCAGTGGAATAAACTAGGAAATGGTGGGTTCTTCACTGGAAGTATTTTAGCAAAAGCTCAACAGACATATTAGCACTGAGCAAAGGTTAGACTGGATTGGAGCATACTACATGGTACTCTCCAGAATTTTTTAATACTAGCATCTAGGATTCCTTAACATTGCCCATACTAGCAGGGATTGTGGAGCTAGTGGATGTTGAAGTCAAATATATATTAAATTGTACTTGCAAAACATCTTGAACCAGATGATCTCCATGGCCTTATCCAACTCAAAAATTTGATGTAGCAATATAGTGGGCACAGTTCAGCTCTGGAGTTGGGTGGAGTCAGACTCCAAAATCTAATTTCCCATTCAGAATGTTTAGTCTATGCTCATGTTTAATTACAAGTATAAAGAAGCTTCAACAAAATAGTAAAGTATTTTCAATCCATTCATCAAGGCAATCTGATCTATAATCACTGGTTTATGAATACAATTTTCCCTTTTAAATCAGGGCAGGAACCACTGGCACTCACTAGCGATAAATATAACAATTATTTCCAATATATATGTCAAATTCCAACTTTAAAAGACAAAATCAGAAAAGTTAGAAAAGAGAAGAAATACTACCTGAAGATCAGAAGAAAGAAAAGGAGAAGCAAATATAGAATAAAGGAAAAGATTTAAACGAAGAACACAAACACGATAAAGAAGACTGGAAGTTGTATATAGAGACTCTTATTAGACCCACCCCTTCCCCACTTTCCCTTATTATCACCTATCTCCCCTCACCCACCCACCCTATTTTACCATTTCTTTGCCCCTTTTTCTATAGATTTATTCTATATTTTATGATCTTTCCCCTTAAACAGAAGGCTCAAGGAGGCCGAAGGTGATACAAGGAGTTAGAGCCACTGAAGTAACCTGAACATCAAATAACAAAGATGGCTACAAGAGCCCTCCCACAAACTCTGTATTTCTTATAACCCCATTTGGAGAAAGTAGTTTGACCATGGGCCTTATCCCATGTAATTTTCCCGTTTTTTTCTGTTTTTGCACACTGACAAAACGGAGTCCCATGGAGGCCATCCCATGACACACGGTCACTTCTAGTGGCCACCCATGAAAGTAGGTCTTGCCAGCATGGAAAAATGGCAAGAAGACTCCATTTTTAGGAGTCTTTCTCAATGAAGAAAGAGGTGGGAAATGGGAGAAAGTAGGAAGATGGAGAAAGAACACGGGATGGTTGGCCATCCCTGAATACAGGCCTTGCTGGGCCTTCCTAACATTTCCCCCTGCTTTCCCCCACTTGAAGTTGTAGCACTCAATAACATAACTGCCAGATCATAAAATATAATCTCCCAATGCCACTGTGTAAAATAGTGAAATAGTTCTTATATCATGTATGTATTTCATTGTATTATCCAATTATAGTGCGAGATATATACGTAGGTCTTTCCCACCTCTGGAACTCCCTGCTGAAAGAGATCAGACTGGCCCCATTGTTGTCCTCCTTTATGAAGCAAATACAGTAGTCTCGCTTATCCAACTTTCACTCATCCAACATTCTGTATTATCCAATGCAGTCTGTCTCCTGCCCAGATTGGCAGCTGTTTCTCCAGGCAGGCAAGGATCACAGATTTTAAAAAATATTTACAGGACTGAACGTTTTATGGATTTAACTTCCGACAATGTTGTTACTGTAAGTTCATTTTATGCAATTATATCTTTATTTGTAGTCAATTTTTAGTAGTCAAAATGTTTTTGTAGTCAATGATTTCAATACATTGTGATGTTTTGGTGCTAAATTTGTAAATATAGTAATTACTACATAACGCTACCATGTATTGAACTGCTTTTTCTGTCGATTTGTTGTAAAACATGATGTTCTGGTGCTTAATTTGTAAAATCATAATGTAAATTGACATTTTCCTTAATCCCTCATTATCCAACCTTTTTGCTTAAATAGCCAATGTTCTAACAGCCTGTTTATGTTGGATAAGCGAGACTCTACTATAAAACCTGCCTATGTAGCCAGGCTTATGGAGATGCAAGTGGTTAAAGATCCGGACTTATAAAAAAGAAATGTAATATGGACATGGCTTTTAACCTTGTTTTTATTGATACTGTTTTTAATTTATTATTGTTGTTTCTCTTGTGATTTGTATGACTTTTGAATATGCTGTATTGTCCATTGGAATTTTGTTAATTTACTGTTGTATTCTGAATGTTTGCTTTTTATGCTATGAGCTGCCCTGAGTCCCCATGGGGAGATAGGGCAGGAAAGAAAGTAAGTTTTTCTTACTCACTTACAATGTTAGTTAATGGGAAGTATAATAAAATGCTGGTCTCATACTTTTATCAGTTGTTGTTGTTTATTCATTCAGTCAGTCGCTTCCGACTCTTCATGACCTCATGGACCAGCCCACAAGAGATCCCTGTCGGCTATGGCTACCCCCAGCTCCTTCCATCCATCTTGCCCTTGGTCGACCCCTCTTCCTTTTTCATTCCATTTTCCCCAGCATCATTATCTTCTCCAAGCTTTCCTGTCTTCTTATTATGTGGCCAAAGTACTTCAGCTTTGCCTCCAGTGAGCAGTCCGGCATTATTTTCTGGAGTATGGACTGGTTGGATCTTCTTACGGTCCAAGGAACTCTCAGAATTTTCCTCCAACACCACAGTTCACTTCTATCTATCTCATCTGATTTTCAGTGGTCATGGACAGAAAGTAGGGTCCGAAGCTTTGGACTCTGGGCTTTAGGAATGTTCAATTATTTAAGGAAGGAATAAGAATACTAGCTGGAATACCAATATCTAGTAGTGATAACCATTCACATGCATAAGCTTCCCTCAACTTTCAATGCATTTGTTGTTGTTTATTTGTTCAGTTGGTTCTGACTCTTCGTGAGCTCATGGACCAGCCAACGCCAGAGCTCCCTGTCCGCCGTGGCCACCCCCAGCTCCTTCAAGGTCAAGCCAGTCACTTCAAGGATACCATCCATCCATCTTGCCCTTGGTCGGCCCCTCTTCCTTTTTCCTTCCATTTCCCCCAGCATCATTCTCTTCTCCAAGCTTTCCTGTCTTATTATGTGGCCAAAGTACTTCAGCTTTGCTTCCAGTGAGCAGTCCGGCATTATTTCCTGGTGTATGGACTGGTTGGATCTTCTTACGGTCCAAGGCACTCTCAGAATTTTCCTCCAACACCACAGTTCACTTCTATCTATCTCATCTGATTTTCAGTGGTCATGGACAGAAAGTAGGGTCCGAAGCTTTGGACTCAGGGCTTTGGGAATGTTAAATTATTTAAGGAAGGAATAAGAATACCAGCTGGAATACCACTATCTAGTGGTGATAACCATGCACATGCATAGGCTTCCCTCAACTTTCAATGCCTTTGTTGTTGTTTATTTGTTCAGTCGCTTCCGACTCTTCATGACCTCATGGACCAGCCCACGTCAGAGCTCCCAGTTGGCCATCACCACCCCAGCTCCTTCAAAGTCAAGTCAGTCACTTCAAGGATACCGTCCATCCATCTTGCCCTTGGCCAGCCCCTCTTCCTTTTTCCTTCCATTTTCCCCAGCATCATGATCTTCTCCAAGCTTTCCTGTCTTCTCATGATGTGGCCAAAGTACTTCATCTTTGCCTTTAATATCCTTCCCTCCAGTGAGCAGTCGGGTATTATTTCCTGGTGGATGGACTGGTTGGATCATCTTGCGGTCCAAGGCACTCTCAGGATTTTCTTTCAACACCAACATCTATCTGATTTTCAGTGGTAATGGCCAGAAAGAACTTCAAGGATACCATCCATCCATCTTGCCCTTGGTTGGCCCCTCTTCCTTTTTCCTTCCATTTTGCTTTCCAACAGCTTGCTTTTTTGACAGACGGCTGAGAGGGGAAAGGAATGAGCCTGAGGCTGTTAGGGAGTTTTAGTTCAACACACCTGGAGGAAGGCCCGAATTCTGCCAATGCCTGCTCTAGAACCAGGGAGTTGTAGTCTGCCGAGGCACCGGTGTTTGTGGGCTGGTTCCTGCGAAGCGCTGAACTTTGGGCAGGTAGTGGGCTCTGCAAGGAAGCGCCCTCCCTCCGTCCCCCTGCCTCGGAAGGAAGGTGGGTTCCTCGACTCTCTCAGCTGGACGGATCCACTTAGCGAAGGGGGGAAGGCAAAGACCCGCCGCCTTTAAAAGAGTCTAAAACGAACCCTCCCTTTTCCTGCCCTTCTGGAAAGCTGCCTTGGGGAGACAACCCACGGCGTGGAGCGTGTGTTCAAAAGGTTTTCCCCGCCGGGAATCCCTTGGAGGCGCTCTTTCTCCGGCGGCTCCCCCCGCCTGCTGTTTTGGTACGGCCTGCCCCGTCCAGAGGTTCCCTTTGCCCCCAAGCGAGCGAGCGAGGGAGGGCGGGAGAGAGAGAGAGAGCAATCAAGCGGGCGGGGGCAGGACCTCCAGCTGCCGACGTGAGCGCCGCTTCTTCTGCTGCTGCTTCTTGTCCTTCCTTCCCTGATGCCTTCGCCGCGGCAGAGAGAAGCCGAGGGTCGGGCCAGGAGGAGCGGCGGAGGCGATCCCCGGTGTCTGGCCACTCTGCCCTGGACCTCGGGGCATGCCTGGTAGAGGCCGGGATGAGAAAAAGCCGGGCGCCCCGGGTGGCCCTGGCCACTTGCCTGGCCTCCTTGCTCCTGGTCCTCTTCTACCTCCAGAGCAGCCCCGACCCAGGTGAGTGGCACCTCCGCCAAGGCTCCTTCCTTCTCCGCCTCGCGTTTTCCTGCTTCTCACTTTGGAGGCTTCTGCCTGACTTTCTGCCTTGTGGGCTGAGGGTGCCTCTACATCAGGCATGCGCTGCTCGGAATGGTGGGAGTTGAAGTCCAAATCACCTGGAGGGGCGAAGTTTGCCCGTGCCTGAGCTAGACGGTAGAATCAATGCCCTTTGGCACCACTTTCACCGCTCTGGCTTAAGGCTATGGAATCATAGAGCTTGTCATCTGGTTTATTTATCATATCAGAAGCGAACCAAGGGCACAGTTGTAATGTATTTCAAAAGACAACGTTAAAAACTTGGCATTATACTCAATGTCCTTTGACCAGTAGCAGTGGCCACTTGGAGACATGTGGCAGAGCTCAGACTGCATTGCCATAGGTGGTCTGGGGTTGGCTCTTCTCCACACTCGCATGTCGTGGACTCCACTTTGTGGCCCCATTTCTTAAGGTTGGTTCTGCATCTCGTGGTGCCAGAGCACAGTCTGTTCAGCGCCTTCCAAGTGGCCCAGTCTTCTGTGTGCCCAGGAGGGAGTCTCTCATTTGATATCAGCCATGGCTTGAGGTTCTGGATTTTAGCCTGCCACTTTTGGACTCTCGCTTGCTGAGGTGTTCCTGTGAGTATCTCTGTAGAACATAAAAACTATTTCTTGATTTAAAGCATTTACGTGCTGGCTGATGTCTGAACAGGGGATGGGCCAGAGGTGTCACTGCCTTGGTGTCATCTGTTGAAGCACAAGCAGTCTTTAGCAGAAAAGGCTCAAGATATTGTCAAACTACAATTCCCATCACCTCTTAGCATTGAGCCATGGCAGTTAAAATGGAATCAAACTGCATTCATTCATTCAACAGTGTGATGCAACCTGTGTTGCATGCCTTGGTAGTAACTCTATCATGGGGCCAAGAGTGTGTGACTCTTCCCCAAATCACCCAGTAGGTTTCCGTGGCTCAGGGGCATCTAAACCAGGCATGGGCAAACTTCGGCCCTCCAGGTGTTTTGGACTTCAACTCGTACCATTTCTAACACCTCCCAACAAAGGATTCCCCCAGGAGGGACGCAGCCAGGCTTTGAAGCTGCAAGACCATTCAAAGCTAATCAAGGTGGCCAGTTGCAATATTCACACTTGCCTCAAACAAGCAAGAGTTCTTTTTCCCACCCCGGATCTTCCACAGATATATAAACCCCCCATTTGCCTAGTTTTCAACAGACCTCACAACCTCTAAGGATGCCTGCAATTGTCAGGAGAGAATGCTTCTGGAACATGGCCATACAGTCTGGAAAACTTACAGCAACCCAGCTGGTAGGCTGTTAGGAATTGTGGGAGTTGGAATCCAAAACACCTGGAGGGCCAAGTTTGCCCATGCCTAATCTAAACTGTAGATTAATGCAGTTTGAGTCCACTTTCACTGTCATGGCTCAAAGCAATGGAATCCTGGGAGTCATAGTCTGATTAGGCACTAGCATTCTTTGGCAAGAAAACCACCTTTTTTAAAAAATAAAAAACAGTTTCAAACTGCATTCATTCTACAGTATAGATCAGGGGTCCTCAAACTTTTTGAAAAATATGAATGAATCCCTATACACACTGCACATATCTAATTTGCAGTTCAAAACAGCATGAAAGAACAATACAATATTTAAACCTAAGAACAATTTTAACCAACATAAACTTACTAGTATTTCAATGGGAAAGTATGGGCCTGCTTTTGGCACATGAGATAGTCAGGTTAATTAGGGTTGTTGGTGGTGTTGTTGTCGTTGTGTGCCTTCAAGTCGTTTCAGACTTAGGGTGACCCTGAGGGTTCTTCCACACAGCCACATAACCCGGAACATCAAGGCAGAAAATCCCACAATATCTGCTTTGAACTGTGATATCTGAGTCCACACTGCCATATATTCCAGTTCAAAGCAGATGATGTGGGGTTTTATTTATCTGTGTGGAAGGGGCCTAACTCTAAAGTTTAGGGCAGAGACTGGGTAAATGACTTTAGAGAGACACATCCAGCCCGAGGGCTTTAGTTTGGTGACCCCTGGTATAGATGGACCCATCTCTTCCTATTTGGCCTTCCTTTAGCAAATGGATGGTCAACTAAGCACACAATATATCAACTATATATCAATCTTTTTTTTAATCCCCCTTAGTTCATTTAAGAGGAATAAATTTGGGCAACTGGTTGGGTCTTCTCCTGACATTTAGCTTTGCATGTTATGCTTTCTGAACTGAAGTACACTATGTCTTCATGCCCAGTCTGTGAAAAAAGATTGGTAAGCAAATACCAACATGCTGGGAGATCTTTCTTAAGCCAAATCAAAGAAAGAGCCCCCAGGGAATTCACTCAGAGATATTACATATTTTCAAGCTAAGATCACTGTTCTTATCAATGTATGTTTTTTAGGGGGAAATGAAAGGCAGAGTAGGCTTACTGTGAACAAAACTGAATTTAAAAAACTGATTTTGGCAAGTATGACAGTGTCAGGCAGTGTGGCTTTAGCTGAGATGGGGCCTACATGGAGCCTTGTAGATTTAATACAAGCTGGCTTCTTCTAGGTTATATTTTCTTGTGCCACCCTAGATGTTTGTAAGAAGTAAGCCCAGCTCTGGCGTTGGCTGGTCCATGAGGTTACGAAGAATCAGAAGTGACTGAACGAATAAACAACAACAAGCCCAGCTCAACACAGTGGGGCTTCCTTCAGAGTAATGCACTTAGACTAAATGTGACTTCACACATGCAGTTCTTAATTCAATGCAGATTTGCCCAATGTTCTTTTTTTTTAAAAAAAAAAATCTGCATTCTTTAACACCATTTTCTGTCCCCTTTATTCAATGGAGCCCCTGGGGGTACAGTAGATTAAACAGCTGAGTTGCTGAATTTACTGACTGAAAGGTCAGTGGTTCGAATCCAGGGAGTGGAGTGAACTCCCGCTGTTAGCCCCAGCTCCTGCCAACCTAGCAATTTGAAAACATGCAAATGTGAGTAGATCAGTAGGTACCGCTTCAGTGGGAAGGTAACGGTGCTCCATGTAGTCATGCCGGCCACATGACCTTGGAGATGTCTACAGACAATGCTGGCTCTTCGACTTAGGAATAGAGATGAGCACCAACCCTCAGAGTTGGACACAACTAGACTTCATGTCAGGGAAAACCTTATTCAATGGGATGGAAATAGAGGGACAAAACATTTATTTTTATATCCCACCTTTCTCCTGGTATGGGATCCAAGGCAGTATACAGTGTCTTAAAAAACATAATTGTTTTAAAAAACTCTTAATAGTATAATTGAAATACAATTAAACTAACCTTGTTTTAAAAGCACAAGTTGAAACATCATGAAAAAGGCATTTAAAACATAATAAAGTTAAAACACTACATCCAGCAAATGCTCGCTTAAAGGCACTGAGACATCCAGAATAGAACATAGAAAGTTCTTTTGATTTATAGACTCATTCCCCCAGCCTGATGCCTAGAACAAGGCTTCTTAAACTTTTTCCATTGATGACCCCTTTCCACCGAAGAAATGTGAAGTATATACAGACATGTAAAATAGGTATAAAAATAAAACATTTATTGATTGCAGTTCAGCATTTGCAAAGCTTGCTAACAGACTAATTTTTCTTTTTATGACGTAAAAGCATTTTCTGCAGAGTCCACTGTAAACACTCCACGTTGTTCCTAACAGATTCATGTCGATGTCTAGATGGTGTGCAGAAACCTTTTTCTGTTACCAAATTTTTGTGACCCCAACATTGAATGAACCCCATTTGGGATCAAGGCATTTAAGAAGCAGTTGCTTAGAAGTTCTTGATAGTTTGGGAGCAAAAAAGGTCACTTTTCTTGTGATAGCTAGATCACCGAAAGGCCCTTTCTACACTGCCATATAATTCAGATTATCAAAGCAGATAGTCCACATTATCTGCCATAGAATCCAGTTCAAAGCAGACAATCTGGATTTTATATAGTAGTTTAGAAGGGGAATGAGTGTCTACCATAAATGGGAAACAACTTGAAAGTGCAGAACCACAAAGTAGAGCAGAACTGAGTCTAGAAGGTTCTGGTAGGTAGGACTATGGGGAGAACACCCTCAAAAGGGAAGTCTCTCAGCTCTGCAGGCAGGACTGGTACCAGTTTAATTTTGTTTCTAAACTTATTCAAAGCTATTTTGGATCCTACATCAGGAAAAAGATGGGATATAAATGAAATATATAAACCAAAGATTAGATCTCCCACCCTTCAGGAACATGCTTACACTTGCTAGAACTTCTTTCTAGTGGATATAGATGTTTGACCTAAGCAAGGCAATTTAAAATAAGTGTAAATCATACATTTTATATATCTGCTAAATATAAAAACATCATGTTTTCCATTCATACTATAAACAAGTGAAGTCCAGAGAATTTTAAGTATAGATTCAGATAGTGTTAAGCACTTTTGTTGGCATCAGTGGACATTAGCACATGTGTAACCATCAACTTCAGCTCTACTCAGATACAAAACCCATTGAGCTCAGTGGATCTTACTTGTAAGTTGGTACATAAAGCATTGCAGACTTAAAAGGTCTAACTGAAAAGCAAAATTTCCAATGAATTACAGGAGCAATCTTATGTCTGCATGTGTTCAGTGGTGCTATTTCCCAGGCTAATCTTCATCATACTGTAGTCTTGGATTTGACTTTCTTGACTAGTGTGATATTAAAGTGAGCCATTCTGTTGCTTAATAAAAAAGTCAAGATTTTTTTTTTATTTTGTGAAATTATTATAAGCACAGTGACTGGCCCATGAAATTCAGAGGATTAGCAATAGAGCTATGAGAAGTCAACTAAGTTCACAAAGGGCCTGCTTTAATTACAGTTTATTTGAGCCCTCTGGCCAGTGAACTAATAGATTAATCCACTAATTAGTGTTTTAGGCTGTTGAACAAAATAGTGTGAAAGCGAGAAGAGTCAGTTTCACTCCCTCTTTCTGTTCTTGTAAGTAGGTTGTTTCCCACTTCTGGAAAAATGTTCTGGTGCCATTTTTATGATTCAACAATATATTGGTATTTCATGTGACATTTTCAGTTATTACCAAGGTTACCCTGCCTTAAGTCTTGACAGAATACTTTTTACCATTATGGGACTGAAAAGTGACAATTCAATTTTATTTCTGAAGAAAAAAATGAATTATCTAGGTGTCTAAATATCATACTACCTTAACAAGAAATTATAGAATTTATGTGTATGTTTCATACTATACCATAAATATTTATTATGACACAATTTGTAGTCCTTTATGTACTTAACTAGGGTTAAGTTCCATTGAATTCTCTGAATTACAGTTTTGTGGAAGGAAGAATTAGGAGCTGAAACACAATGGTTCCAAGAAAGTAGAAGTTTTAGATGTATTGTCAAGCTTAAAACAAATATCAGGTCCAGATTGCATTCATTCAAGAATCCATAAGAAATTGCTGGTTTTCCAACATAAATATTCAGTGCATCCCTAAGCTTGGCTTGTGTAGTAGACTGCTGCAAAGTGGCTAATCGAACGTGAGGTTCTTTTTAGAGGAGATCAAGGAGTTAAGCCCAATATTAGTCATACAGAGTAGACTAAATGATATCAACTATGATTAATAAGTCCCATTCATTTCAGTAGCACTATCCTAAGTAGGACAAATTGAGCCACTGGAATTTAAACATTGGTTAGCTTTGTGTCTGCTTTGTATAAATTGGCAGTAGCTTTTTAAAAAAGACAATCTTCTTAAGCATGTAGAAAGAAATGTCTTGCTGATGAAGCGTAAGTACAGGTCGAATATCCCTTATCTGAAATACTTGGGACTAGAAGTGTTCCATATTTTGATTTTTTTTTTTTGGTTTATGGAATACATTGCCTTCTCAGATTATGGAAATTCTATGACACAATATCTTAGTGCCAAAATGGGTAATTTTGATAGATCTGGGGAAAAATTTTCAGCTTTTTAAGCCACACTAGGCCAGAAACGGGGGGGGGGGGGGGGGGGACAACTTAAAAACCACCGTTTTTGACATGGTGACTAGAAATGCTTCTTTTAAACTTCTAGAATTTGGGGAGATCCATGTTTGTCTTTTTCTCAACACTGGCAGGTTAGTTGGGGGTGGCATCTTGGAGCCTGTATACACTCCACGAGCTATACTTTGACCCTTTTGTACATTACACAAAGTCATGGGTGCAACTATGACTAGTTTGTACTGTTCTGTCCAGGATATTATGAAGCTGGTTCTGGTGCCAAAAGGGAAACTGAAATAGCCAAAGGGCTGGGGGCAATTCCCCTGGGGAAAGTGTTGCAACATTAAAGCTTTTGAGCACAGGAATAAGGCAAGACAAGTAGGACATAATAGAAGAGCATAAAATAATATATGATATGGAGAAAGTGGATGAGGATAACTTCTCTCCTTCTCGTTGTACTAGAATGTGTGTCAATTCAGTGAAATTGAATGGTGGAAGATCTGGAACAAATAAATGGAATTCCTTCCTCACATAGCGGCAAAATGTAATAATAGCCGCTAGCTTGGATGGTCTTGAGAGGAGGTCAGGCACAATCATGGAGAATTAAGCTACCAGTGGCTACTAGTCATAATTGTGGAGGCTCCTGTTGCTGAGTTCTTAAGCTGGAAGTCAGTCTCAAAGGAACAATAATAGGATAATAATAAAGGAACAAGAAGGCATTTGCTTCTGTTTATGGGCTTCCCAAATGGTCATGTTTGATCACTCCAGGAAACAGGATGCTGGGTTTTGGTCTGTTTGATCTCAGGTTCTGCATCAGAAGTAATTTTTTTGCCTGAAAAAAGGAATGTGTTCTCTCAGTTATTCTTCAAAATAATACTTCCTTGTCTTCATCAGGTAGACCTATAACTGACTTTTGAGTAAATGAAGTTCCTTTCAGTTCTTTGTTTCAGTTCTTCATTAATAAATATTGTCCATTTAACATTGTGCAGTAATTTATAAAAATAATTTTGAGCAAGTATATACCTCACAAGTTTCCTGTAAAGTCATCAAGCTGACTTCTTGTGTTTTTTGGTTTTGGTTTTAAAAGTCATCATAGATTCTATTTTTAAGTTGGTTTTGGTGAACCTGATGTAGGCGGCACAGTGGTACACACAGCTTCTCATTAAGCTTGAAACACAAAATGTGGCATTCATCTGTGTCTCTTCCAGTAAAGAAAATTGCCATATCTTTCAGAAAAAAAGGCTTTTTCAAAACAGCATTCATTTCTATACTCCACAATGTCAGTTGCTATTTGTGTGGTTCATTTTTTTTAGGTTTCCCACTCAGGCTATCAGGCAAAGCTTTTATCAGTAAAACAGTGGCATGTTGAATTCTTAGACCCTCAGTGAACCAAAATATGATTGTCTGTCTCTGTGTTCCTGATAAAGAATTATCTGTACCTCTTCAAAATAAGGGTATTTTCAATGTCCCGCTTTGGGGGTTCATACAGTCTTCAAACCTGCAGGGTATGTTTTGGTTTTGCTAGGCTTTTCTAGGTGTATGCTGCCAAGGTTACAATGGAAACCAGTGCCTTAGGCTTCAAAGTCAGTTGTAAAACTAGGGTGGAAACAAGTTCCTTCAATCAACTCCAAAACACAGAAACAGTGTGTCACTGAAAGAAAACCTTGTACTGCTACACCTTAGGGCAGGGATGTCAAACTCATTTTCATCAAGGAGCACATTAGCCTTCAGTTGCATTCAAAGGGTCATTGGATCTATGGATGAGAAATCTGTGAATACAGAGGATCAACTATTTTTTTTTACATAGTGGTTGGTATTCTTCAGTTTTTACTTAGTTTGGGTCCCCAGATGTTATTGAACAACAACTTCTGTCACCTTGGATCTGCTATGTAGACTGTGGATAATGGGAATAGCAACTCAACACCATTTCTGTCTCTGAGGTTGGGGAAAGGCTAAAGGACATTTTAAAATCAGACATCCTATCCACAAGCCTTGTGTGTAAATCCAAACCCCACTCTCCTGACTAAACAGAACAAACAGCACCCTTTCAAATGTTACTGCATCACAACTGCCATCAACTCTAGTCATGATGTCTAATGATAAGGAATACAGGAGTTGTAGTACAGCATCTGGAGGGCCACATAAAATGGGCCTTGAGTTTGACACATGTGTCTTAGGGTGTCCCTAAGTTAGAAACGACTTGGCAAGTAAGGTTTTTCTAAAAAAACCAACATGTTTGCTTTTTGTTTAGAGGAAATACTGGACAACATAAGATTTACATTGGCCATTGATGGAAGACTACAAGTCCAAACGCAGCTGGGTTCTGCTTAAATAAAGCATCAGATGAGATAGTGGGCCATGTTTTTTCCTTCAATAAATGTATGACCTAAATACATAGAATGTAATTTATTGAAAGATAGGAGGAAGTAGAATTGTATTTGCAGAAAAGATAACTGCAAAAAAGATAGCTGGAAGACATATTTCTTTTGTTATTGCTATTTTAAATTTTATTATTTCTTTATTAGTATAGTGGTAAATAAGGTCAGTGTTGTGTATAGTTTGTATTTGCTGATTAGTAGTTTGTGTTTGTTATGTTATATACATAATCAGGTTGTATTTTGTGTAGTTCTTACATAGCAGTAACAAGAAGAGTAACTTATAGGGTGAAAAAACTCACATTATTTGCATCATATGGTCTTTATATATTTCTGCTATTTGTAGTGCATACTGTTTAGAGTTAATTTGAAAAAGATGATTATTTTAGTACACACACACATATATATACAGAGAGAGATGCAGAAAGACACGGGGCATCTTCACTGTAGAATTAATGCAGTTTGGCACCACTTTACTTATCATGGCTCAATGCTATAGAATCATGGGATTTGTAGTTTGGTGGGGCACTACCATTCTTTGGCAGAGAGAGCTAATGATTTTATAAATCAATGACTCCCATGATTCCACAGCATTGAGCAAAGGCTTTTAAAGTGTAAAACTGCATTCATTCCAGATGAACCCACAGACACATACAAACAAAGACACATGTGCAATTACATTTTATATTGATATCCTAACTCTTTTTTTACTACTTCTTTTTCTTATTGTTCTGTCCTACTCATAATGTAACCAGTGCTTACCCATTTACACAAGTTATTCAGCATACTAAGGAGCACTTGTTTGAATTCAGTTGTCTGCACACAGGCTGTCATCAGGATCGATAGTTATTGCAGGGTCAGGAGTGAAGTTATTAGGATGATAGTCCCAGCCAAAATAGTCAAGAAGAAGAAATGCTGGCTCTTGTACTCTTGCAACATCTGCAGAGCTATTAGAGAACATAACCTTTTAGAGAAGAGCCAAAAAACCCTTTAGAGCAAAATCTTATCTTGTAGTATACAACCAAATATAATTATGATAGGCAATGGTTTCAGTTGTTAGACTAGAAAACCAGCAATCTCTTATCTGTGAGAAAAACAGATTTGCCAGTATATAAAAACAGCAGAGCTTTAGAAGTGTTTTCTTTCAGTGCCCAAAAAGTGATCCTGGTGATATGGTCCCATTCTCTTCTCAACAGGTTTTTTCCAGAGTTTGGATAAGATTAGCCATTGCACTAGTTCCTTATATACTCTAGTAAAATTACATGCTGCATGGGAATTGTAGACCAATAAATTTATTGTTTCTAGACAAGTAAATAATAGATCTACAGAGACTATAACCAATAGGTCGTGATCCTACTGTTTTCTTTGCACATTAAGCTTACTCAATGTTATGATTTCGAAAGAGATCTGAATACTTTAATTGGTCTGAAAGGTTAATTTTTTATTCATTTAGTGTTTTATTCTTTTCAGACAAGAACTGGAGCAAATTTTCACTGGTTATACAGGAAGGAACTCTCATTAGCATTTCAAATATTTTATCTCCACAAAGGTTTTAACCTTAAAATTTCTGTTCTCTTCGGTGTTTTGATATTCATAACCCTACAATGAAAAATTGGACAGCCATAAAACAGTGAAGAAAGAAAGGAATATCTGTTTATATTCATCATTCTTTGTACTCAAGAGGGGTGCAATTTTTAACTCATGCCCATCTTTTAAAAACACTTTGCTTTTTTAAGGAAAAAAAACAAAACAAAACACACAGAGAGAGGGCAGTCTAATGCAGTGGTTCCCAACCTGGGGGTCCCCAGATGTTTTGGCCTTCAGCTCCCAGAAAGCCTAACAGCTGGTAAACTGGCTGGGATTTCTGGGAGTTGTAGGCCAAAACACCTGGGGACACACAGGTTGAGAACCACTGGTCTAATGGAATATTTGTGCCCTCGGTGGAAACTAATAATTTGCTGTTTGTCTGTCATCCAATGAAATTAAAAATAAGGAAATTCCAGACGGATAGAAGAAAAGACTAGTTAGCCTAAAAACCCTAAAGATGGCAGGCCCTGTCTAATCTTGAATCACAGCAGCGTCAGCCCCGATTAATACTTGAGTGGGAGAGTGCCGTCAAATACCAAGTGTTGTAGGCTATATTTCAGTAGAAGGACAAAATGCAATATTTTAAAGAGTGTTTTTGCTACAGTAAAATCGATATATACATATATATATTGCACTACATGGGGAATATTTTAAAATGAAAAGAATGTCATTCAGTACTGAAGTCGTCATGGAATGATTTGTGTATGTGAACATACGTGTTCATAAGAATACTCAGCACACGATAGATATGGCCATGTAAGCACACACCTATTTCTTCCTCTCCTGTATACAGGAAAAGTTTTTCTGTTAGAATTTCTATTTGGGATTCAAACCTCTGTCTTTAATATAGTTGCAAAAAACTTCTGGCTGTATTTAATACATTTAAATCAACATCTTCTGTTTGAATCTAAGCCCTTGGCCCAGTTCAGTTGGAACAGTTTGGTGTTCATAGGCTTCAACTGCGTTCTGCATCTCCTTTCATTCTTCCCCAAACTTGATTCAGGGCTAACACCATTTGCACAGTAAATATTCTTCTTGTCTCTTGAGAATGAGGGGGATTTGTGGAAAACAGAAAGACTCAAAAACAATTTGTTCAGAAATGAAATGTGGCAAACTGATAGTTTATCTATGTGCTTGCACATGTAGCACGCAGCAGAATAAAAGATGCTCAACTGAGTTCCTTGTGGTTTACTATTTTATTCATTATGTCCTTCCCATTTTCCTTGTGGTTGAACCTGGTTTTAGAGACAGGCTTCAATTTTTTTTGGTCATGGCACCCTTCAGTTGCTTTTGTTTTTCTGCAGAACCCTAACTCCATCCCTGATTTTTACTAAGCATTGTGAACCCACAAAGTTGTTCTTTCTTTCATCTACTCCTCTTGTCTGAGTATTTTGTATAACATAGTCAGTTTGTAAATGAAGAAAAAAACATTTTAAATATAACCCCAAACCTTTATTTTGGTATAAGAAAATATTGGATTCACACCTAATGTGAAAATGTGATGAATGGTCTTTTTTTCATTGTACTTAAAATAGTTCTGTGATTGGGCTTTATATCTGAAAGCTGAATACATAAATCTGAAACTGAATCCAACTTCAAAACTTGTTTTTGGTGTAAGCAAAAGCTGGACAAGTGTTTGAAGATAAGGTGCACCCCCCCTTCCTTCATATTAGAGATAATTGAATACGTGTCTGTGTGTGGTTTTAGTTTAAAATCCATTTTAAAATTGATTTTTAAAATTTTAAGAAATTATTTGATGCTTTTGTGGAACCCTAGAGTTTCATGGGACATAGTTTAAGAACTTCTGTCTTGGAGAGCTCATTTATAGTTCGGACTGAAACTTGGGCTGCAATGACATGGAAGGCACCTCCCGGTGATTAGAGACTGATTGTAGCCCCAAACATAATCTGCAAGGCTTCTCTATCCCATTATGGGGCTCATCTACACTGAGCAGTTTAGCCCAATATAAATCTGCCCCTGAACAACCCCGGATCTGTCATGTTTGTGCAGAATCCAGGCCTGTTGCCTCACCTATGTGTCACTCCCCACAACTACTCCTAGCTGCTCCATTGAAGATCCTGGCAGTTGCAGGCATCACTGCTAATGCCCACACAACCAGGAAAAGAGGGGGAGATTCCCATTGTGGGGATAGCTAGCAGTCCATTCAGGGTGAGTCCAGGTTTTTAGGCCCGTGTAGACAATCCCCTGGATATCTACCATTTATCTTGCATACAAACTGAACAAGGGGATTTCAGTATATAATTGAGAGGGAAAGCAAACAATCTCATAAGTATTTTTGCCTAAGAAGTCCTTATGAAGTAATCGGATTACTATCATTTGACAGACTGCTAGAAGACATATATTAACTGACAACATTCTCAGCACTTGGTCAGCTTCTCTAGGGAAGCAAATAATTGAAGTCCTACAAGAAAGCGAATGTTGGGTTGAAGACTTAGTTGCTAGTCACACTGGTAAGTTGAAAACAGAGGAATTCAGTGTCTGGGCTTCTGTGAGGATCAAATTGGTGAACTGGTCAGTGAGCAAAGTCCAAGATTCTCGTTTTTCATCCGTCTAAAATGTGACTTGTGGTTATGCCTCTAAAATGTTGTTGATGCAGTTGTATAGACAAAAAGAACTTTCTATTTGGTGTTATTAAGACTGGATAATTTCTTGGCATCAATTGTAGATTTCTGTTAACATTTCTATTTCAGCATTGCAAATATTGAAGGTAGCAACTTGGCTTGTTTTTCCTTGTCTTTCTTTCTCTGCCTGTTTCATTGGCAGTGGCTTTGCTTAGAACTGTGCTATCTTGTTGCTGTGTTTGAGGTAGGTTAAAGTTTTTCTAAAATCTTGAGACTCTTCCTTCTTGCCATGGCTTTTATACTGCATGAAGTTGAAAATCTACTCAGGCAGCCAGAATTGGGAAATGCCACGAAGTCTCCTATGTGCATTGATTAGACCAGAGTTTCTCAAACTGTGGTCCTTCAGATGTTTTGGACTTCAACTCCCACAATTCCTAACAGCCTAACGGCTCAGGCCTGCTCTAGGACATATGAAGTAGGCTGGACTGGAGAAAGGTGTTATGTTGCAACAAGTTTTCTTTGAATTTTTCTTTTTAAAATGTCAAGATACCTACAAACCTTTTTAAAGGATGCTTTAAACCATGGCTGTGGACAGCAGGTATTTGCCAATCCTAGGACATGATATATGTGTGTTTATCTATATTTGCATGCATTTAAATATTCAAACTCTGATCACTCTTATTAAAATAGAGGATGATGCACATGATTAAAGTTTTCAATACTGTATTATGATTCTTGAACTGGTGTTTCAGTAGACGAAATGTTACATTCCATGTGTTTAACTGTGTCAGAATTGTTGCAGAAAACAGATCTGACACAGTTACTTAAAAGCTAGCAAACACTTTGTAGCATTCATTTTCATAGAGCCTCCAGATTATAGTTCTGTGATTACTTTGAGCAACTTGTTTGAGATCCCTAATGCTCCCACCAAGACCTCAGCATTTTAACATCTCAGCTTATGTCTGTTTCAAATGCAGTGAGATCTATTCCAATCACCTCAGGCAAGAACTAGTGATGATATGCTGGAATGATATGGAAAAGAGATACTGTATCGTTATGCTCCCATAGTACGATTGTTGTATTGTAGGCTTGAATTAATCACCTCCAGATGTCGCGTTGGCGGCTTTTCTAAAGGCAAGTTAACCAACCTTGCACAACTTTCCGAAGAAGGCCAGGCAAGGAACAATACATCATCTAGGAAATCTTTTTCTCCTATGTGTTTGACACTGAAGATTTCCAGAGCTGACTTGGTGATGAGCAAAAACTGTAATGGGAAATGTCTGGGCAATTTGTAGGAAGACAGATGGGCACATTTATTCTGAAAAGTACAGGGTTGGTCATGCCAGCTTGACACAACTTGTGCATCGCTATGTGACGAAGTGAATACGTAAACACTAAAAAAGAGGGTTACTTTCTAATAAGGCATTTGTTATTCCATTGCCATTATTCCTTCATTGGCACGTGGGGTGGTCACTTCCCATACAACACCATGGTTTGTTTCTCCACTCTAATGTGGGAGACCCTACCAGCAGCAGGACTGTTGATAAGAGTACAACTTAGAGGTCTCTCATTCGTAGTAGTGCCATAAGTCAACTGGACAGCAATTTACATCAAGAAATATTTTCCCACTGCTGATTCTGTCTTTTTTAACTGCACAAAAGCTCAAAAGTTTTAGAAGAAAGAAAGAGTAATGTGTGCTCCATATATCTAGCAAACCTGGACCACTGCATTTGTGTGATACAGTGATTGCAGTGTTGGACTAGGACTCTTGTGAGGCCAGAGTCTGAATCCTTGCTCAGCCATGGAATCCCATTGGGAAATCTTGGACAAGACACACACTCTTAAAGGAAGACAATAGCAAACCTCCTCTAAATAAATAATTCTTGCCAAGAAAATCCTGAGACAGGGTTGCCATATGCTGGAGTTGACTTGAAAGCAGAAAGCAGCAACATATGTTGAGATGGGCAGTAGCATATTGAGCAGCGGTAACTGTTGAATTTCATGACTGTGTGGTGGTGACTTTTCTCTGGATTTTAGTTTTACATATAAAGGATCTGTCCAAAGTATAAATCTTTTTTGTGGGTAGAGTCCAGAGACTTAATTGGCCCCTTTATATTTCCAACTAAAATTCAGCATGCATTTAGGCCAATTTTGCCCAGTAGCTCACTTCCATAGGCTGCTGATTCCATCCAGAGTTAAAAGCTTATATTATAGCTGTAATGTGAGAGGCTATTTTTGGAACTCTTGCAGATGAATATTAAAAGTAGCGGTAAGCCCTGTAAATGGGTGGAGAAATAATGTGTTATTGGAGGGGTGGGTGGGTGGGTAGGAAGTGGATTTAGCTATACAATAGCAAAGCAATAGGTGAGTAGAAAACAAAAAGGGAGTCCTTCTAAATCAGTGGTTCTCAACCTGTGGGTCCCCAGATGTTTTGGCCTTCAACTCCCAGAAATCCTAACAGCTGGTAAAACTGGCTGCGATTTCTGGGAGTTGTAGGTCAAAACACCTGGGGACCCACGGGTTGAGAACCACTGTTCTAAGTCCACATGTGGTGGTTTATCACTGAGTTGCTCTCAGAACAAAGGTAGACCATCTAAGCTTGGCTAATAATTTACTCAGTCGGGTCTTGCATATTCTGCTATGATATTTGGCAGACTTTTGTTACTAGTGTCTGGAATTTTCATCGTATAATTTATAGCAGGTAAAATTTTCAGGGCTGGCTCACCAACTCTCTTCCTTCAGAGCTGTTTGGCTAGGGGCTTGTAGATGTGTCCCACAATGGGCTAAAAAGGAAAAAAATGGCTTTGAAGGAGCCCATCTCTGCATATTTTTTTTGGGACTTCCTTCTGAGGCCAGGTGGGACTGACTGGCTGTTATTTGACCAGAAGGGACCTGGGCTTAGTTCACAGTGAGCCAGTCAATTGATACTTGGGTTATATTGCTCTGGCTTGCAGGGGAGGGCTTATGTAGTGTAGTGATTTTCAATTGGGTGTGTATGAACATTTGCTAATAGCAAAGTACATTTCAAGGAAAAACATTTAGTCTTAACTTTCTTCTTGATGTGTGTGTTTGCTGTGTGCAGGGAATGGTTTTTCAAGCCATCTGAAGTGATAGAGCCCAGGCACAGGTTCACTATCTTATTCAGAACTAAATTAAAACATAAATAATATGTGAGAATAAATAGAAGAGCTAAGGACTGAGAATCACTCTTTTTCCCATCAGGATTTATAGGATATGTTTATGTGATGCTGCTGCTCCTATGCCACTAAAATACAATACAGAAATAAGGGAACAGAGGCCTGAGGGCTACATTTTCTTGTTTCACACTATAGATGTTGAATCCCACATTCCAAACATCAAAAACTCATTAGTAGAATGTTTAAAACATTGCTTTGTCCTTCAGAAACCAGAAAGGATTCTGGAAGTCTGCTTTTGAAGTCAACCTTAAGTTTCAAAGCTTGGAGAAGTCATTGTTTCAGACTAACTCCCAGACAATATGTTTGTCTGGACACATTGGGAGTTCCATTCCAAAGCAGTAACCTTTCAAAGATCTGCTTAAGGCTCCTGTCCCCAAAGGCTCAGTGTGGGATTGTTGAGGAAAAAGACCAAATGTTTATGTATCTAAGAAGAGAGAAAAAATCCATTCGTTTGATTAGCTGGTACATGCTTTCCTTAAGAGACATACTCTATATAGAACAAGTTAACTCTGAAGGGTCTTCAAAGCCAGGGTATTATGGAAAGAATGGCTTGGATACAGGGTTGGACTGGACAAGAGCTCTTCCAAGTCTATGATTCTATAATTCTATGATTCTGGCCCAGAAAGTTTTTGATACAGGTGACTTTTCAAACCACCCCATTTATAATGCCTTGATTCTGAGGACCTCCCAGAACTAGGCATTGAAGAAATGGTTGGCTCATTCTAGCAGAGTTGTACCCAACATTTGGTCCTCTGTTGGGACTCGAACTCCCAGAAACCCTGACCAATTTGTCCAATTCTGAGGAATTCTGGGATCTGAAGTTCAAAAACACACGGAGGACCAATGGTTGGACGTCACTGGTCTAGAACTTGCCTTTAGTAAGAACCAGTGGAACAAGTGGTTTCTTCTTCTGACATGCAGTAAGTGACTAGAATCACTTGCCACTCTTAGTTGGTTGGTTGGTAAGATATTTATTTGATTGTCATTTTATGTGGGAAAGAGGATCTTTCTACCTCCTGTTGATAATGTAAAAGTTTACAATAGATTCTGATGCATCCATTGTTTGACACTATAGGCATCTTGACTGTATTGGTGGTGGTTTCAGGGAGAGAAGCAGGATTTCTATTAATAATTAATACTTCCACCCATACTTCATCTGATATTGTTCTCTCTCATGGATTCCAAAGCAAATACAATTAATATTCCCCAAATCTGGAATATTTCAGATCATACTGACATCTAGCCAAATTTCCATGGATTCAGTTCTGAGAGAGGCTGATGTTTGTTTGCTGAGTCAAGGGTTATTTGCATAAAGTTGCTAATAAAAACAAAAGAAACTATGCATATCCTGTGGAACTTAATATCAAGATGGGTGTGCTTTCCAAGATATATAGCCTAATGTGTTTAAATGGAGAAATATTTGAATGACCTTCTTCAAGGGCCAATAGAAAAGGGGGAAATATATAAACATCAATGCAGAACATGAACTGAATAGATTAAAAAGTTGCCTGGCCACATTGTTTCATATTGATTTAGGCATGAAATGAAATCTGTATGACATATTACTGGAAAACTGAATATTGATTGTGCATGTGCCTTCAGGTTGCTTATTGAATTATTGCAAAGAAGGAAGCTTCCTAAACATCACTTCCAAAATCTGGGAGCAACTTAAGAAAAGGTCCTCTTGCATATTTTCACTAGGAATGCCTGTGAAGTAAAAGGGATAGGGAGAAAATCTTGCCTGAAATTTCAAGCTTGGGCCAACTCATAATGGGAAAAGCAATCCTTCAGATAACTTATGTTGGGCTTTATAGATCGTAAACAAAGCTTTGCATTGTGTCCAAAATTACCATTGCTTGAGACTGACTGTCAGCAGAGCCAGTGGAGCATACTCCTTCAAGGACAACCTCACTCCATATCAGTTGTTAAAACTCTACAGGTTCAGTACAGTGAGTAGCACAAAACTGCTGGTTTCTTTGCAAGACAAAACATAAGATGTGCTTTTGTGTAGGGCGGGCAGCCTGATATTCAACAGCGGTACTGATAAACTGAACAACCCACAACAATTTTGAGCTGCAGTCAATGATAGTGTAATTATGGCCTTCGCTCCAAATCCATGAAATGGTTCACCCGGCATCTGCCTCCCTCCTCTTCACTTAAAGCCCTTGGCAAGAGTGAATCAGCACTCTGGTGTATATAGACTTATGGCCTGTGGATTTATAACGTTTGCATCAAACTCTCCTTTCCTCTACAAGCATTTAATTCTGTAATGACTTACATACACTCCCTTAAAATGGCAGTTTTAATGTAACATTCTCTACACTCTTCTCCCATATTAAAGAACAAAACAAACACAACATGAGACTATGGTTTCTCCTGAGATCCCAAGGGATTCTGTAAGACAGCAAAAGAGTAACCAGAGCATTTTGCCCACTCCCACCACCTGTTGATAGAGAATACATGTTTCTGGCCAAAAACACACACATTTGGAGACTTGATGAATTGTTTTTTTAAATATGCAATTGTTCCGCAAATGGCAATAAAATTAATTTGGAGGGGGGGAGGAGAGGAAACCGCTGGCTTTTAAAGGGATGTGTTACATATATTAAGTTTTGTTTTTGAATGGAAGAAAGACAGCAAGCCTGGCAGAAGATATCTGTCTTATGAAAAAGAAAACACTTTACAAAAGATAAATATGGAACTCATCGCAGAAAGTGACAGCATGGCCCAGGGACACATGGACTCAAATCTCCGCTGAACCACAAAGCTGACGGGAAGGTCTTGAACCAAGATTGGCTTCCCATTTTAAATTTACTTTAGATATTATTGTCATACGGAATAAAGGGAGGAAAAGCCAAGTAAACCATCATGAAGTCCTGAAGGAAGGCGTTAATAAGAATCAATTCAATATTGAGTTTGCCAATATATTTGGATTGATAACTTTATCCACAAATGCACACCTGTGGCCCCATGTTAATGGGGTGCATTGTCAGCTTTGTTATACCATGCTTGCTTCCTACAGGACTTCTGAACTGCTTTGAAAATCTCATTTATTTGCTGTGGCGTCCTTATAAGTAACTTTAATTTAGTAGCTGGTGGTTTTAGTGGGAAAATTTTTATTGGAGTTTAATATTTTACTGGGTGGTTCTCATTCATAGTCTATTTATTTGAAGCTGATTGCTTTTTTGCAGATTGTGTTGACTTTGGATTGGTTTTTTTTTTACCACTAAAAGCAGCATATAGATAAAGTAAAATAAAAACTGTCACTGGTGTAGTGAACTATGTTTTACATTGGGACAGAATAATGTGGGACATGTGGTCTCTTCCAACTCTATTATTCTATGATTCTGTTTTTTGACCTTCCTGGGCCCTAGGGGTTATTTTGGGATATTTTGAGGCTAATTTGTTTTGTAACATTTCACAAAATTTTGTTTTGTCAAGGGAGGCTCCAAACATGCACAAGTGCTTTCTATACCTGCTAGAGATAATTTTAGGAACTTCAGAATAATTTTTTTCCAACCCCCTGGGAGCCACAAAAACAGCTCTGAGGAGTTGTATGCTACCCAGGCAGTAGTGGACTGGCCAGGGCTCCCTTGGACATTATATTTAGGATCTATTGTATACTGCTAGTAATATGTACAATATAAGTAAAGATAAAGGTTTCCCCTTGACATTAAGTCTAGTCACGTCCAGCTCTGGGAGGTGGTGCTCATCTCCATTTCTAAGCTGAAGAGCCGGCGTTGTCCATAGATGCCTCCAAGGTCATGTGGCCGGCATGACTGTATGGAGCGCCATTACTTTTCCGCCAGAGCGGTACCTATTCATCTACTCACATTTCCATGCTTTTGAAGTGCTAGATAGGCAGCAGCTGGGGCTAACAGTGGGAGCTCACCCCTGCTCCCTGGATTCAAACTGCTGACCTTTCAGTCAGCAAGTTCAGCAGCTCAGTGGTTTAATCCACTGCACCACCGGGGGCTCGCTATGTACAATATATGTACACTATAATTACTAAATGTATATATACATTTATTTTCCAATAATTTTAATTGCACCTTTTCCCCCTTATATATTTTTAGAATTTAACTTCGTTCTTCTTAAAATTAAATGGTAGCCATATATAGTTGTGGCTTTTGTCTCCTGGCAACCAATCCTTTTAGACCTAGTCCACCACTATATCTATGGGTTGCACTTTGTCTATCTCTGTTCTAGGCTGCCATTCAATAAAAGGTGGAATTGTTGAATGGAGGATTAGTTTAAAATTGCAGGTCTGGAAACCTTCTTCAGTTAGGAAGGGGCCTGGATTCTAGGAGGCGAAATCTCCAGTTCTAGAACTTCTGTATAAAAGAAAAAGGGTTGCTTTTTAAAAATATAAGAACCGAAAAGTCCTGTCATAAAAATATTACCTAATAAACCTAGTATGTGTTTTTGTTTTCTGTCTTTTTAAAGCCACTTTGTATCTCTTTCTGGGAAAAAGGGTATAAATAAAGTGATGATTGGATGTGTAACAAATATCATGGTATAGCCTAGCCCGGTTTGTAATTAGACAGAATGAGGTGGTTCTCAGTCAGCAAATGGGTGACAATTGTATTATATTAGGAGACTGCCCTTGTGCCCTACACCTCGTTGATCTTACTCTGTGCAGCCTATCCTGAAGCAAACATTTGTGGTAAGACTTTGACATTGGGATGTAACATGGCAAGTATATCATATTACATTCCAATATGGTACCGTATATATATTCATGTATAAATCTAGAAATGTTATAAACAAATCAACTCAAAAAACCTAAGTCGACTTATCCGCATGTCAATGTAAGTACTGTACCTTACCATAAAGGGAAGCACCACTCCTTTTTTTAAGTAAAGTATCAAAAGCTGGTGGCTTAGTGCATCCCAGGAGAACCTAAAAGAAACACCAGGACCTCTATTGTCTCCACCATGATGCCACATCTGGCCTTTTTGAATGCCTGGATGGAGAAATGGCAGTAGTAGAGAGGGATGGATGACCCCCTTAAGTAGCATTGCTGTTTTTCTGCTGTCCATGAAAGGAACCTCAACTTATCCATGGGTCATATCAAGGTCCATAAATTTGTCCTCCAAACCTACTCTCAACGTATATATGACATCAAATTGTATATGAGTTTATACAACTTTTTTGTCAACTGGAGAAGAGAGGCCACTGTATAAAAAATACTTTGCCCCATTCAAGGTGAATACGTATTGTCAATAGGGACAGGTTCCTTTAAAAATATATTTAGGTGGGCAGGGAGAGCACTGTCAGATTTCAAAATCCATGTTCTTTTTACTGGAAAGGTATAGAAGTACAAAACCAGGCACCTGAAAGTGAATATTGTGCTCAGTGTCTTTCACATGTGTTTCTTCAGAATTATCCTTCCAAAAAAGGAAAAAAAGATTCTGTCCCAAGGCCAAATGTGACATGCTGCTAGTTATTTCTGGCACTATGCATTTTGGAGGCTAGTCAGCTATATGAGGTGTTCCTACCAAGAGACATATTGGCTGTTAATGTTGTTAACAGACACTGAGACACAAGAAAATTTATTGCCAACAACCACAGCTAAGTCATCAAAAGTCTAGAGTTCCAATTTTTGTTTAATTTGACTGCTTATTTGAAACTCTTTCCTTCTTCTTTTCCATTGCTCTCAAGAACAGGAAACAGACTGGATGAAGCTTATTAAAGCATCAAATAACTGCCCTTAATTTTTAATTTTCATCAACCTGAATTTCAGCTTCATCCACTTTTCCAAAGTCACACCATTCTGTCTAAAATACCGTATAGTCATATTTGCAACAGAAAATTGTAAGGTGACCATTTTCTAGAAGTATAGAAGTACTACGGAAAAGCAGTTAGAATTGCTCAGGCAGTTTCCAAATGTGTTTGCTTTGTGCATGATGCAATTGGCTCAAATTGCTGTGACTCATTTGCAATGAGTTGGATTCCTTTCTTTGGATGCATTTATTGGGTAGTAATGAATTCACACTCCATTTCATTTTGCCTCAAATAAGAGCCATTACTTTCTATGAAAATGTAAAAAGAAATTTTGTGAACCACTTTCCAGAGTACCTGATACTTAGGCCTTGCCACTGCCCACATTTAACTCTTTGGCATAAGAGAAAGAAATTAGTAGAAAGTATATACATCTAGTAGTTTTGTGTTTCCCTCTATACTGAATCTGGCTGCTCCCAGACTTTGGAAGTGGTAGGAAGACTCCCCTTTTCTGTCTTTTCTAGCAAACCTTTGGTAACTCATTGTGAACAAGAGAAGAGCTTCTTACAGTGCTTTCTGAGTTAGTACTTGGATGTGAGTGTAGGCTATATTTCAGAGGAAGGAACCAGGAAAATTTCCTCTGAGTTTTCCTGGCCTAAGAAAACCCCATGAAATTCTTATGAAATTCATAAGTCAACAGGCAAGTACACAGACACACACAAACAGTAATAATAAATAAATAAATAAACAAATAAATAACTTTATTTCTACCCTTCCACCATCTCCCAAAAAGGACTCGGAGTGGCTTACAAAGTCCTCGTAATGGAACAATGCGTACGGCAATAAATGCAGATACATCAATATAAAATGAAAACATAATTTACATCATCAAAACATAAAACAATACCACAATAAAATCAATCAACCCTAAAATAGGCATCAATAAAACATTACGTAATTATAGACATAAAATGAATAACAACCAACCAGTCATATAAAGTGCTTTCAGTGAAAACCAATGGGTCTACAATTTAAACCTTTTGGACTCTATACCTTTTGGAAAGCTTGCTTTAAGTGCCAAGTTTTTAGGTTGGACCGAAAACATTGGACGGTGGGGGCTAGCCTAATTTCCCTCGGGAAGGTGTTCCAGAGCCGGGGAGCCACCACCAAGAAGGCCCTCTCCCTCATCCCCACCAACAATCCTTGTGAAGGTGATGGGATGGAGAGGAGGGCCTCCCCGGTGGAGCTCAGAATCTGCACTGTTTCATAAAAAGATATGTGGTTGCAAAGACAGCACACCATTTTAACTTAACATTCTTCACAGATTTTATTTCATGTGTGCATGACTATACCATCATATAGTATGGGACCCGAGGGGCCATGGATTTTGGTATCCACAGGGGGTCCTGGACTAAATTCCACTGGATACCAACTCTCTTTATCTAGAAATACAATTTAGACATCGAAAGAAAAGGGACAGGCCAAGTTGCCCTTAAGGCAAATCCATGATGGGGTTTATCTTTATTTTCTGAGGCTGAAAGAGTGTAACTTGTCCAAGATCACCCAGTTGGTTTCCATTGCTGAGCAGAGGTTCAAGCCCTGAGTACTTCTATGTGGAGCACAAAAGGAAAGGAATCAGTTGGGAGGAAACCAACTCTTTTGTTTAAGTTAATATTCCTAACCATGAAAACAAATGCCAGTTCCTGCCATTTCACCTTATCAATGACTCCTATGATATCATCTACAAGTCAACTGACTTCTCTAAAAACTGCCACCCTAAAATAGTGGTGGTACCTGCTAAAGCCATCAGTGTTGTTTACGGCTTTCTTCCCTAACATCTCCTTTAGTGGGAGCAGCATCATTACCCAGAGCTGAAACCACCCAAAGGGTGGTAACTGATTTTGTGAGAAGTGGCAAATGTAAATGCCAGATTCAAAGTGAAAAGTGTGAAATCCTATAGGCACACTTGAGTGCAACACCCTAGTAGAGCTTTCCATCTGCTTACTTTTTATAGAAAAATAAAAATGTAGTTGGGATATGGTGCCCTTGTTTAAGCTTGTGCTTGCTCTGAGGCATGGTGCTCTTTGGGGAGGGGTTAAGCATTTCCCCTGAAAGAATTCTGCATTTCCATTAAAATTTCCTGCAAACTTCCAGATTTCTAGCATTGCAGTAGCTTATATATCCAACTGAATATAATCAGTTCTGTATACCAACAGATTAAACCATCGCATGGTTTGAAAATACTACCCCACCACAATAAAAAAGCAAATCTTGGTTTTCCTGTTTTGTATAAGGGACACTATTTTCTTATATAATTGAATATAATGGGACTGGAGAATCTGTGGATGTTGGTATTCATGGGAATTCCTGTAACCAAGCCTCAGCAGACCCACATTTTTTGGAAATACAGTTTAGGCATGCCAAGAAAAAAAAGAGAAGCAACGTTATCAAACCAGGTATAACATAGCAAAGTTCTAGATGTGAATGCTTTTCAGCATGTCATCCTCTGTAATGCTAGAAATTTGGAGAATGAAGGAAAAATTCATTGGAGAGGCAGAATTCCTATTTGGAGGGCAACACTTTCATTTTGCCATGTCTTGAAAATTCAAAGATTCCCAGCATTGTTTAGTGCTATCTATACAGGCCAGGTGTTTGTTAAGCATATCTTATGTAAGCAGGAGAATATTCCTGCATTGCAGACGCTTTGCAAGGGACAGTCACTCAACTGGCTGGAATTTTGTCTGGATATTCACTGGAACACATGATATAATTGAGTGTAGATGCTTCTGAAAAAGGTTCTTGTGGAAATGTAAAAAGAATTGGTATGTCTGAGGTGTATGTATATGTGCCTTCAAGTTATTGTCAATTTCTGGGGACCTCATTGTGTTATTTTTCAAAGTCTCTGGCAGCATTAAAAAGAGGGAGGAAAAAAGAAAAAGAAGCATAGCTTACCTTTAGGACACATCCCTTTGAAAATTTAGGGAAATTTTTGGATTTGATTCCATTCCATTTTCACAACTGTGAAAATATACTTTAAACCTGAGTGTTTATTATCACTCTGTACTGCATCTGAAGAAGTACAAAAGCTTGGTTGAAAATAAAAACTATTTAGACTTAAGGGTGTTGCTAGACTTGTCCCCCCCCCCCCGTTCCTTCCGATTTTTTATGGGGAGCCATGTATTTTGTAGTGTTTTCTTATAAAAGGAATATGCAGAAGTGGTTTTGTCAGTTCCTTCCCCTGTTGCAAAGCCAATTTTACATGTGCTCTCTTTCTGGAAGGAGCATGGCAGTGATGATCCTGATGTCTACCAGACTGACATGGTTTACTCCAGTTGCTTCTTATACTCAATTCAGCTTCAAGAAGAGCATTTTTCCATGAGACTGAATCACAAACCATGACAGAATAGCAAAAGCTCTTATGCCAGTTGCTGAAGGCCAATCATTTCTTCCTGTTTGGTCTTTGTACGTGTCAACCATTCTTTTCTTTTGAAGTCAGTAATTTACTAATTCACAGGAAGCAATTTCTTGCACAACTATCTCTCCAGGGCAAGAAAAATGTATCTTTCAAAAAAAAAGTATGACATCCATACCCCATAAGAACCTAAAAAGACCTGTGCCAGATCAGAGCAAAGGCTTGTCTAAGCCAGCATTCTTTTCTCACAATGGCCAACCAATAGCCCCTCTTTGTGGGCCCCTTGGAAGCTCACAAAGAGGACAAGTGGACACCAGTCTCTTCGTGTCCATATTTCATATTAACTAGTATATACAGAGGCTGTATTTTCTCCACAAATTCTGGAGGCAGTGTAAAACCTTTATGCCCAGTAGTCATGCATTTGTCTTATCCCTTCTTAAAGCTCATATTGGTGCCAAATATGTCTTGTGATAATGTTATCTACAGTTTGGTGTCAAGACGTACCTGATGTAATCTTCCCTGAATCTCTTGCTATTCAGGTCAATTGGGTTATCTTAATTTTGAGATGTCGATTGGACCAGAATTAGCTTTTCTGAGCACCAGACCTCACATTGTCAGGAGAGTTCAATGCTTTCAACTACATTGCAAGTCTGCTAGAGAATGTTACCCAACATTGCACCCTTTCTGTCCTGTCAAAGGTCTGGATACCATGCCCTATGGGGAGCTGGGTATATTTAACCTGCAGAAGAGAAGGCTGAAAGGAGACATGATCGCCATCTATAAATATGTGAAAAGGTGGAAAGAGGGAGAACATTTGTTTTCTGCTGCCCTGGAGACTAGGATTCAGAGCAATGGGTTCAAATTACAGGAAAGGAGATTCCACCTGAACATTATGAAGAACTTCCTGACCATAAGAGCTGTTCAACAGTGGAACTCTCTGCCTTGGAGTGCGGTGAAAGCTCCTTCCTTGGAGGCTTTTAAACAGAGTCTGGATGGCAATCTGTCAGGGGTATTTTGATTTTGCTTTTCTGCATGGCAGGGCATTGGACTCAATGGCCCATGTGGTCTCTTTTAACAAAGCTTTTCCAACCACCATTGTATGTCCCAGCACTCTTTGTATTGTCAATAAAATCCTAGTTTGCCAATAAGAAAGTTAGCCTGGAGGTGGTTGTTTTGCCATCAGCTGCCCTACTCAAATTTTGCACACACAAGTCTGTGGCTTTCTTGATTGACTCCATCCAGTCATAGTACAGTTTTTGCTTTTTCTACTGCTTTCCAGTTTACCAAGCATTATAGTCTTTTCCAAAGAATCATGCTATCTCATGACATATCCAAAGTTGCTGTGGTTTAGTCATCTTGGCTTTTAGTAAGAATTCAGGTCTGATTTCTTGGACCTGTTTATTTGTATTTTTAACAGTCAATGGGATCTGTAAAACTCTCAGCACTTCATTTCACATCAGTTGACTATATCACAGGAAAAACACTGTAATGCTTACCATACCAGGCTAGTACATACTGCACAGTGGGCCCTTGGTATCTGCTGGGGTTTGATTCCAAGACACCAACCCTATCACCGTGGATACAAAAACCTGTAGACCCTCAGGGCCCATTATATATTTAAATTGTATACCTTATATATAATGTCAAAATTAAAGTTTGCTTTTTGGATTTTTTTCAAAATCAAGTTGAACCCGTGGATACAGAATCTGTGGATACAGAGGGCTGGCTGTACAATGTTTTGTGGGAGATGAGATGCCCTCAATGCTGTTGTAAGCAATAAGCTCACCTAGGTGAATGCGGGAGGTGGCTCCAATATCCAAGTCTCTGATTTTCCCCTCAGCAGTATTAGAAAATTTCATACCATGCTGGGCAGTTCCAATACCTCTCTCTTTGCCATGTCCTGTCAAGCAAATGCCTAGAGCAGCTAGGCCAAACATGGGCCTTTGCCAGTCAACAGTCTGCTGCTGCATTGCCTGAGTGAGGTGTCTGCTTGGTGGATCATCCAAGACTCCTCAGAACAGGCTCCTGCCTGTTGCATGCTGTTTGTCAGACCACAGGCGTGCAGTTCTACCTTGGAAAAGGAATATTCCTGTATTTGGGAGGAGGCAGAGAGGATTCAGGAGGAAAGCAATACTACTGATTAAGAAGAAAGATGCTATTCTAGGGCAATGTAGGTCAAAGACTGCCTGGCAGAGCAGCTATTGGCCATCCTCTATTCAGGGCTGTGCAAAATGAGCTTTGAAGCACCATGGCTTAGGGGATGAAGAGCAGAAAACACACCCTAATCTGGATGCAATGTCTGAATTGTGTGTATGGCTTTTAAATCCCAGAACAGACAAAGCCATTTATTTTTCTGGGCTAGTATACCACTGTAGAATTGATGCAGTTTGACACCACTTGAACTGCTATGGCTCAATACTGTAGAATTGCGGGATTTTGTGTTTGGTGAGATACCAACACTCTTTGGCAGAGAAGGCTAAAGTTCTTGTAAGACTACATTTCCTAGGATTTCATACCATTGAGCCATAGCAGTTAAAGTGATGTCAAACTGCATTAACTCTACACTGTAGATGCAGTCTTGGCAGCAAACAGCAGCTGCTGGCTGCACTCCCCAGAAGGACAGCATTGCAAAAAACCAAAGCTTTGAAAAGCATGTTTTGAGGGAAGACAATGCTACACCCCAGTTCATCCTGCTGTAATCTTTGAGGTGTTTCCCTGATGTCTACAGAAAGGCAGTAAGGCATATGATATGACGGTGGCAGTTCTTTTTGGCATGTGAAATCTTAAGAGACCATAGTATGCTGAAGCACCTCATGGCCATCCAGTCCCTTAAATCAGAAGCTGGGCATGGAGAAAGAGAGAGAAGAAGGAAGGTGAAAACAGTGGAGATTTCTGGAACAGCACAAAGAAACTGGAGTTTGTGTTATCTTTCTTAGAAACTTAATTTTTCAAATTTCAATAATTATTTCTGTAGAAGAAAGGAAGGGTACATGTTCTTCAAATCCACTTCCTCAGTGTGGTCATGTGTGTGTTATCTTTCTGTGGGGACACAGACGTTGATAGGAAATGGGGCAAGGGGAGGAAGTATGAGTCAGTCACACTTGCTTGCTTGCTTCTGTGGAATGTGAAGAATGGCCTCTAAAGCTCCTAACAGCTCAAAATATATTTTGTTCCATAATTTCTGACTACATGCCAATCTGTGCATCTGCCTGCAGCAGACATAAGTCAGCAAGTCACTGTGCTACCCAACTCAACATTGACAGACTTTTGATCGTTGTCCAAGTTTCAAAGTTTCATATCAGAATTCCAAACCAGGATAATGGATATCTGAACCCAAAAAGGGATTCTCACTTTTCTTATTGACTTTGTAACTGCAAAACCCCAATAGTCACCATAAGATTCACTCTCCAGCACACAACTGACACCTGCGATCCAGTTTTTCTACACAGTGTTGGTCTTGTTTATCATCATGTGAGCTGTCCCAAAAAAAGGTGGGCTACTATACTCATTGAAAATATTTTGAAAGAACCTAAAAAGCAGATGAGGATTCTCTAAGGTGTTGGTGCTAAAATTCCAGAGGGAGAAAATAATTTTGAAGTAGAAAGCAGTGGCACTGCTGCTAAGATGCCTTAGAAGATGGCAAGAAGGTGAGGGAAAGCGCATCTGAGCTTTTGCCAGTCAAATTACTGGGATAAAAAGAGAACACCCCCCCCCCCAAAAACAACAAAAAAAGGAGGTGTCATAAACTCCAATTGTGGCATGAAGTAGTGGCCCATAGCTAGAAAACTGGAAACCACTCTCTGGCATTGCTACCAAGATTTCCAGGGCTGCAGGGGAAAAGTCAGGAAAACAGGAGAGATTTAAGGTGCTCCTGGTAAGATTTATGTGGCTTAAAAGGAGCAGGAAGATCAGAGAAGATCGAAATATTGTTGGTATCCTGTCATATTAGGTGGGGACAATAAAATGCCCATCCATCCCAAATGGGAAACCAGACATAGAGTCTGACAATCTTTCTGCTAGTCTATCTATAAATTTAGATTTGAAGTGTTAATTGGCTGCAGTGCATATTTGAACGGTAGATTGATTTTTATTTCCCACTTTTCCCTTAAGAAGCTCGAACACAATGTGGCTTCTTCATATTTGGTTTTATATGTAATGGTTTTAATTCATAGCTATATGTTATTGTTTAGATTTGATTTGGTTTTTACATGTATGTTTCTCATTGAATTTTGCCATTATTATGTTAGAAACCACTTTGAGTCCCCCCAGGGGTGAAGTGGTATATAAATGCAATAAATAAATAAATAAATTTGCTGGACCTAAGGGCACAGGACCACAACAAAGGTCTAAAAACTGCAAATTAAAAGATCCACTTTTTATCTTAGAGAATACCTCTCTAGTAATCTCTGGGTTCTCCAGCTCAATTCTGTGGTCAGTCTTTGGCAGATGTTGGCAGAAGCATCACTCTGAAGGACCTAGACATTTCTAGAGAGCATTTTAATCATAGAATCATAGAATCATAGAATAGTAGAGTTGGAAGAGACCTCATGGGCCATCCAGTCCAACCCCCTGCCAAGAAGCAGGAAATCGCATTAAAAGCACCCCCGACAGATGGCCATCCAGCCTCTGTTTAAAAGCCTCCAAAGAAGGAGCCTCCACCACAGTCCGGGGAGAGAGTTCCACTGCCAAACAGCCCTCACAGTGAGGAAGTTCTTCCTGATGTTCAGGTGGAATCTCCTTTCCTGTAGTTTGAAGCCATTGTTCTGTGTCCTAGTCTGCAGGGCAGCAGAAAACAAGCTTGCTCCCTCCTCCCTATGACTTCCCCTCACATATTTGTACATGGCTATCATGTCTCCTCTCAGCCTTCTTTTCTGCAGGCTAAACATGCCCAGTTCATTAAGCCGCTCCTCATAGGGCTTGTTCTCCAGACCCTTAATCATTTTAGTCGCCCTCCTCTGGACGCTTTCCAGCTTGTCAACATCTCCCTTCAACTGTGGTGCCCAGAATTGGACACAATATTCCAGGTGTGGTCTGACCAAGGCAGAATAGAGGGGGAGCAGGACTTCCCTGGATCTAGACGCTATACCCCTATTGATGCAGGCCAGAATCCCGTTGGCTTTCTTAGCAGCCGCATCACATTGTTGGCTCATGTTTAACTTGTTGTCCACAAGGACTCCAAGATCTTTTTCACATGTACTGCTGTCTAGCCAGGTGTCCCCCATTCTGTATCTTTGTATTTCATTTTTTCTGCCGAAGTGAAGTATCTTGCATTTGTCCCTGTTGAACTTCATTTTGTTAGTTTTGGCCCATCTCTCTAGTCTGTCAAGATCGTTTTGAATTCTGCTCCTTTCTTCTGGAGTGTTGGCTATCCCTCCCAAAACCAGAAATAACCAATTCTACAAAAGTTAAACCCCAAATGTGGAAGACTTATTATTATTATTATTATTATTATTATTATTATTATTCACTTTACAAAAGCAGCTTACAATAATACCAATGCAATACAATTTAAATCCCAAATTTTTACCAAAATAAGGCTACGCATACTTCCCTCCTCAATTTTATTCTCATAACGTTCCTGTTAGGGAGAAAATGACTCTCCAAGTCATTTGAGTGGACATTATGAGTTAGGAGGGACTTAAACTCTAGTCCTCCTGTTAATAATCCCTCATCAATCAATGTACTGTAATGTTGCTTGATACTTCGATTCTTCTACTAGCTCCGATTATTAACATTGCATCCAGCAGTACTAGATTGGGGGGAGGGGAGTCAGTGGTGAGTATGATTCTGTCTGTTGTGTGTTAACTTCAAATTATGCACTAGCTTTGTGGTATAGTAAAAAAAAAAAGTATGTTCATCAGTCTTGTAACACAGCTTGTTTCATTTTCAGTGAATGAGTCTCCTAAATATCAAATACTGTTTGAAAAGGCACATAGCTTTGTGTCTTTTCAAAATTTCCCTTTTGTTGTCATTGAAGAGCATTTAGAATGTTAACACTCAGAACAAAAGGTAAAAGGGCCTCTAGATGCAGTTGCCCTCTTCAAAGCAGTAATCTTTCTAAAAGCAACAAAGACATACAATAATAATATTTCAAAAGTCTTCTGGAGCACTTTTCATGCTTTCTGCCTCTGGGAAGGCCATTGGCTCTAATTATTGCCTAAAGCTGTAATTTCTGGCTTTTAAGTCTGCTCTATCATTTCCCCTGTCTTTTTATATCTAAGAACAGAAAGAGAACGGAGGTGGCTGAATTCAGTGGGGAGCAGGGATTAACATTTGCACTCCAGTCCTATATATCTTCCAAGCTAGTGAAGGACATGATCCCGTCAAGCTCGCCTTCTTTTAAATCTCAGTTGATTTCAATGGGAGAGCTAAACATATTCTTCAATTGCTCCCATTCAGATTAAGAAAGTTTAAAATTCTTTAATATCACAGTCCACAGTATTGTTATTTCATGAACTGCCTGCTAAACTGACTTCTTATTCTGAAATAGCAGAAGTTTTGTTGACAGAACCAAATCAAGTCCCATTGATTTCAGTTGGACTTAAGGCATGACTTGAGGCTTCATCCCAATGGGGGATGGGGGGAGGAGCGGGGGAAATCTTATTTTTTGCGCGTCGTTTCATGTCACTCTGTCTCAAAACGATTAAGAGAAATTACTCCTCCCTATCACATGTGTTTTCCTTCTCCCCTTTCTACTGAAATCATTCGTTTGCTTTGCCATCACACATGATAGAACAGACTCCTCCCAGTTCTTCCCCATGTGGTTTTTTTTTAAGTACTGAAGAAGTAAATGGACACCATTTATGAAAAAAAACCCTTTTCTCTACAGCTAATTAACATAACTGGCATTGCATTTATAATAAAAAAATAAAAATGATTAATATAAAAATTACTGTTCTGTCTCCTGTCCTTAGAGTAATGGCAAGAACTGTACCATTGGGGTGCATTTGACTACCCATTGAAAAATGTCACTAAACAGATGGAACACGGGGAAAGACAACAATTCCCATCACACTTCAATTTACCCGCTTTAACCCGTCTCTATGCACAGGGAACCAAGTGAAGTGAATTCCTCATTGTCTTTAAATCCTAGCGTTTCTTAGCACTTAGAAATGGGAGCCCACAGGATGATCTTGTATCGTATAATGGGCTTTGTGGGGCTCCATGCTCTACGTGCTTACAAACTCTTGGAAAAACAGCATGGGATGATGTCCATAATCAGTCTAAATCTGATGGGTTGTGGAGTCTAATATATGCTCTATTCCTGATCATTACTGTACAGGGAAACCCTATTCAGCTGCCTCAGAATTTGGAGTAGTGTTTGCTCTGTTTTCAGCCATTTGGATTCATCATTGTGTGTGAGGTATCACTTTACAAATCACATGCCAAGAGGGTTATGAGAAACACTTAAATTTCCTAAACCTTCCTCCTAAAATAGATTAAGACAGAGATTTTCTTTATGTTCCTCTCCTTTTAAGTGTGTGTGCGCATATGTATATATATTCCATTTATTAGGAGAGCATTTGATTTTGCTTAAATGTTAAGGTTGGTCTTGAAGTGGACCAGTAAGTAAGAAATTTCTCTTAATCTGACTACAAAGTGAGTCAGTGTTCAAACAGATTGTTATGGAATTGACAATTCTTCATCACTCACAATTGGGTATTCACTAGCATTTTTGCCCTCTCTTTCATTGTTTATGGCTGAGCTCCAAGCAGTAGCACTTTCCTTAACGTCTCATGCTATTTCACACATCTTGCCCACACACACACTCATTTCTGCCAAACCACCAGTCTGGGCATGAGAAATCCGCGTTGTGAATTTCTCGCTTAGTTATTTCATTTGTTCCTTATGGGAGGGATTGGAAAGTCAAAAAGCACTGCAGTTTTGTCAACATTGCAGACTGGAGGTCAGGTCAACAAAAAAAACTGGAAGCCACGTGTATTTTCTGATTTTGATGGTCTTCTAGAAGCACAGAATTCTGAGGAACCCAGTGTTAATCCTTTTAAAGAAAAATTCTAGCTCTTAATTATATGGGTAATGACTGGTACGATTTCAGAAGCTTGCATGACAAGAGTTTGGGGAAATAATAATTCCTGGGCTTGGAGAATTACAGTAGTTACATATATAGATCTTCACTCCTTGTCATGACTAGTAGGAGGAAAATTAAACCAAAATAAGCTAATATAAGAAATCTGGAAATGCTGAAAGTTTGTCTCCCTGGCACTGGGAAGAGAAAGTCCTGGAAAATCTTGAGCTAGTTAATGCTGATTATATACGTATCTTGGCACTCTAAAAAAAATCTCTCCACCCAAAGTCCAACATGTTATTAACAGCTACACACTCTTTGTCATTTCCTTCCTCTCTTGTTGTTAGTTGATGCTAATTAAATCAATATTGCGTAGATATGTTGTAGATATGTGCTGCAGCTTTTTGGATGTTCCTGTACCAGAGATAGAGGCAAAAGACCGAGACTGTGATTTTGGGCTCGCTTTAGGGACGTGGTTGTAGGGAAAAGTAATGACGAATTACCTTGATTTAAAATGTACCACTATACCCCAAGAAATGCCAGAGTTTGGGGAAGTTACATTTTAGGTTCCTTCTATGCTGTCCTATATCCCAGGATCTGATCCCAGATTGTCTGCTTATCCCAGATTATATGGCAGTGGAGACTCATATAATCCAGTTGAAAGCAGATAACTTAAAATCAGATCCTGGGATATAAGGACAGTGTAGAAGGGGCCCTAGACTACAGCTTCCAGGATTCTCTGGTTTGGGTCTCTTCAACCTGCAACCCTCCAGGTGTTTGGGCCTCCAACTCCCAGAAACCCTCGACGGATTGTCAGGAATTTAGGGAGTGGAGGTCCAAAACACCTAAAGGGCCACAGGTTGAAGAGACCTGCCTAGGTAGTGACTGTATTGGGTAGATAGAGTGGATATCAGCAGTGAGCCTAAGGACCTTATCACATGGATTTATTGCTCCTTCCTAGAATGCTTCTAGTTTGGAGTCAGGACGAAGACTGCTGGAGCCCTTCACATGATGCAGGGCTACTTCTGGTGGGGCACCATTCCTGAAAGCATCCTAGAATGGAGCCCAGAGAGCACAGGAGTCTTTCCATGCTCTCATTACGTACAATGAGGCCAGCTTGGGGGGGGGGGGAGGAATCTGAGTGGTGACACTTTCCCTTGTGTGATGGGGAAAGCAATGATGTAGAGCATGGGGCAATGGCTTCCCCTGCAGCCCCATGGATTCACCATGCTGCCCAGTGAATCCCCCCAATATCGCCCGTATTTGGGACCTGAAGGTAATGAGGTCCTTAGTAGCTGGCCAGCTATTCCAGGCATGCTAACTACCTTTGGATCTGAGAAATACCTAGTTTCTGGTTAGACATGAAGTTTTCCAAGCAGTATATTTGTCAGAGGGTCCCAGGGAACATTCTTTCTCTGCCCACTATCTCTTTAGTCATATTAATAATCAACAAACAGTTTGAGATTGGGTGATGGAAACCAGTTAGCAAGTCATTCTAGGACTCTGGTTTAAAGCTATTATTATTAACAAGCTACTGGGTAAAAAATAGCATTACTATTTAATAGAATTGTTATTTCAGTTTATAATGGCACTTTGCTCTTCTTGATGCCCTGCAGGCTAGAATGATGACAGTACTGGTTAGCTCTGCAAACCATCCTTCAGACATTAAAGCCCTTAATGCAGCTCAGTCAAGCTCTGTTAATATGTATCAGCTAATTACTTTATTGAACTTTCCATTGAAAGCTCCCTCAAATGACTTATTATTTAGGTGTCTCTCTATGTGTTTCTGTTGGTGTTGGGGCTGCTTTGCAAACTACATAAATGCCTTATAAGTCTATGCCTAAGGAGTGTTGACTAACCTCCTAAAAATGTAAAATCCCATATGTAACACTTGCTTGTTTACATGTGGAGATCCATTCTGGGAGTACTATGTAAACCCCATGCAGAATAGAAACATTGCTCAAAGCATGTCAATAGTTACCCTATATACTCATATATAAGTCCAGGAATTTTAGTCAAACAACCAGTGAAAAAAATCCTGAATTCAAAAACCTTAACTCTTATCACGAGCTAACAAGTGATGTTTCCAAAGTGAGTGCTAGAGGGAAAAAACACCCATCTAAAATCTTTGCCCTAAGGGTTCAGGTTTTGAACCCTTTAAAGTAGGTTTCCCTAGCCTAGTATCTCCAGATATGACAGACTGTAACCCTTATCATCCCCATCCAGCCATACTGGCTAATAATGATGGGACCATAGCTTAACGCATCTGGTGAGGTGCTAGGTTGGAGAATACTGCCATTAACTGTGTGATTGAAAAGTTGACAGGTCTGGATTGCTTTCAGTAACATTGGGTTCTGGTCCAAAACATATGTTTTGTTCCATTACGTTAAACTCATTTCATTCTGCAAAATGAAGCTTGACATTTATCAGAAAATGGCTTGAACAGAATAGGAGGCTGTGTGTGGGGGGTAGGCAGGGCCACGGTTGAGCTTTCCTAATAGTGCTCTTGCTCTCAGAACTTAGTTTTTTGTGGCTCTGCTAAACTCTTTAAGTTTTTTTTATTTATAGGGAATGTTGCATATAGCACCCGATGCATCATAAAAGGGAGCTGATATTCCGCCAAGACTTTGTGATCTTGGAAAACAGGTTTGTGATGGGGAATCCTGCTGTAATTCTGATACAGCTGGCATTTGGATTGTCTAAGGATGACTTACGTTGGCCTGAAACAAAAGAGAAGTGTTACAAAAGGGTTGCTTTAGGAGCTACATGGAGGAGCTGTATGCCATAGAACTGGGAAAGTAAATGAAACCAAATTTTCTATGGGTTTGCACTTTTTAAGCACAAGACTGTTCCTTATCATTAAGATTGGTGTCACTTTACACCACCAGGCTATGGCTCCAATCAAGCACCAACATGTTGTCTTTCTCGGAGTTGGAAACCAGGCGTATACATATGACCCTCCTGTGCACTTTTACAAAATTCAAACCTTTGGCCTGTTTGGCAAATGGGAAAAGGCTGTAATTATTATTCTTGGGGGGAAGAAACAGCTGCAAGATGATGGATGGGAGAGCTTTGAAGCTTTGGCCTGCAAATGGGCAGCAGCCAAGCCCCTTCCTTGTAAGGAATCTGGCATTTGAATGTGAAATGTATGATTATACCATCTCTTTATTTGGATACTTTTCAACTGTCATGGCCTGATTCTGAAATGATGGCAGATTTCACAGATCTTTGTGCATCAAGAAGTGCTTTAATTCAGAAAATGTCTGTTTTGCTTTATATGCGATTTTCCAAAATTAAAATTCCTGCAGCTTGTCTGCCTTGTAATACAACTATAACAAAGTTTTGCTTGCAGAAATGGTTGCAAGAGAATATGAAAATATCACTTCATGATAGAAGGTGTTTTCTCCAGGAATCCTTAAGCAAACTTTTTGTTGTTTTAAACAAGGTAAAAAGGTAAACGTTTTCCCCTGACATTAAGTCCAGCCATGTCAGACTCTGGGGGTTGGTGCTCATCTCCATTTCTAAGCTGAAGAGCAGGCATTGTCCATAGACACCTCCAAGGTCATGTGGCTGGCATGACTGCATGGAGTGCCTTTACCTTCCAACTGGAGTGGAACCTATTGATCTACTCACATTTGCACATTTTCAAACTGCTAGGTTGGCAGAAGCTGGGGCTAACAGCGAGTGCTCACTCCGCTCCCCAGATTCGAACCTGCGACCTTTCGGTCCACAAGTTCAGCAGCTCAGTGCTTTAGCACACACTGCGTCATTGGGGGCTCCATTTTTAATTTAAAAAATTAATTTTGTTTGTTTTAAATAAAGGTTATGTTTATTTACATCTGTGGTATGATCGTAGATTATTACTCAGAGAAGCACTTCAGAGAAAACTTATTGTTGTTATTATATCCTTTTATTGAGTACATTTAGGGAACAAAAAAATTTGATTTCTATGCTACGTTGTATGACAGGGAAGTCTGCCTGCAAGTCATGTAGGAAGAAGACATTTTGAAAAACATTTACTCATGTAGCAAATTGGGAATATATAGAGTCTCCAGTTTGAAAGAGTATCAGAAAAGCTGCAAGAAGCCAACATAGTTTGAGCATTGGACCACAATTCTGAAACTAGAGTTCAAATCCCACCTGGCAATGGAAACCCATTGGGTTGCCTTCAGCAAATCACACTCAGAAGATGGCAAAAGCAAACATCCTCTGAATTAATCTTGCCAAGAAATTCCAGCAATAAGATCACTATAGAGCCGCTATAAATTGGAAACAAAGTGGAAGAACACAACAAAGTAGACTAAAAGACTGTGCAAAACAGATGGAAAATGCCACAGCTTGTAATATCAAATGGCTCCACCCTAGAAGAGTCAACCGTACTATTGAGAAATTATCATCTTTGAAGTTCAACTAGGGTGTTGGTTATGAAGTCAAGACTACTTGGCAGTCACAGGCATCACCCAACCCCCCCCCCCCCCCCAAAATGTGCACTCTCTCTGTGTTTGTGGATGTTGAGACCTCTACAGTTATATTGCATATTATAGCAATACTGTTACTATAAATGTGACACAAGATGTTGTTCTTTGCTGCCCTCATATAGGCCCTCCCTCCTTCCTCCTTTTTATGGCATACTCAAGTGGCAGTTACTGTGAGTGCCCAGGACTGGAAATCTGGGGACTGACCTGGCATTGGTGAGGTTGGGCTATGCCATCTGGCCAGCCTAATACAGACTGATGCCTCTGTGTCACTTATTCTGCTGCTGAGATTCAGAGATGGGTGGGATTAAGAAATAAACTGCTCTTTTGGCTGTTGCAGTGGCTGGGGATGGGGAATTGCAATGACACAACTATTTATTCTGCCTGATTGGCATTTCCAGACATACAATCAGGGAAACTCACAGACCAGTCATAGTACAAGAGCACAAGAGCAGCACACCTTGCCATTTCGCCATCTTGCCTTCTCAGAATATATGTGCAAAATTCTGTTTTACAAAAATGGCTCATAGAGCTGGGATATGTTGTAATGTTTGCAGCTGAGCTGTGATATTTATGTAGGGACTGCCATCGGCAAAAACGATTAAAAGCAAATTCAAGAAACAGCCTGCTCTGATTATAGGTTTACCGTCTCTTATCTGCTGGAACTCCCCGAATCACAGTTTTGCTGGTTCCTGGCATGCTATGAACTAGTCCTCTCCAACATCTGATGCCCTCTAAATGTTTTCAACTATCTTTATTTCCTGGCCACTGGCCAAGTTGGCTGGTACTGCAGGAAGCTATACATCTGGAATGCACCCAATTGAGGAAACCTGGTATAGAAGCATGTTCTTGCTCCCTGCTCCCCATTTTGTCGATTTGTTTCCACCAAAGCTAGTTGCTGAAATCTCCCTTTCTCTTTCTGATTAAACTGCCTAAGCTCCTCACCAACTTGTACTCCGCACTGAGAATTATATAAGATATTTAAAGTCTGCCCTCCGGCCCTTTTCCTGTGCTTTTCAAAAGGTGTGCTTTTGGCTCTGTTTTATGATCAGCCTAGACTTGAAGCTTCAGTGAACATACTAAATGTAAACCCAGTTTAGAAGTAGGCAAAGTATAGCCCTAGGTCATAGGCCACCTCCCAAAGCTGTTTAAGAGGTTGTTGACAAATCCTGGCTCCTCAGATACCATTGCTTCTGAAAAGCTTTTTCAAAACCTGAATGGGCTTTTTTGTTTTGTTTTTCTTATTTTGTTTATTATTTGATTCTACCTGATCCAGAAAGCTAAGTAGGGTCAGTCCTGGTTAGTACTTGGACGGAAGTGCCATCTACTGTCAGGTGCTATAAGTTATAGTTCAGAGGAAGGAAACCATTACTGAGTATTCCCCACTAAAATTCATGGGGTCACCATAACTCAATAGATGTCTTGGGCAGACATTCATGCACACACATATATATATATGATGGTTGTAATGGACTATTTAGAAAGCCACACATATTTTTTTCCAAAATAAATGTTTATTCCGTTTTTAATTAACAGGTGTTTCAGAGATTCAGATTAAGGGGCAGAATTCCTAGGCTGATTTCATAACAAAACCTGGAAGGGATTATTTGGAGGGTGGTGTGAACTACAGTTTCCAAAATCCCCATGGTATTATTGTCTAAAAAATAACTTTTTAAAACTGTAAGCCTTGGTAAACGCTATTGCGTGATTCTTTCTTTTCTTCCTAATACAGATTCTGTTATCTTGCCATGCATGGTAAAGATCATGTCAGTTTGTATAGGTCATCATCAGACATTTCCAGCTTGCTACTGCCTTCCTCTTGAGTAATCTCCTTGATCAAGCCCACACAGCAGGAAGTGGCCTTTCCTCTTGACCGCATGGATCAAATTAGTTACCAGTAGGTAGTGAAGTGAAACCTCAAATCCATACTTGGGTTCAAACAATTAGACATTTTCCAGGCAATTTTAAACTCGGTTTAAATGTACAGGACATCTAGTTACATGCTTCATTCCCCCCAATTATACATTGGAGTATCTGGCCTGTTAGAATTTGGGAAGATATATTTAGTATAAGAGTCTGTACACAAAGCTATATTTGAATGGAAAAATAGATAAGATCACAAGTGTAGCTTGTGAGACCTGGCTGGTTGGCACCTCCGGTAAGAAACGGCAGTCTTCCAAATGACACGTCACTGGGAAAGCTGGTTAGTGCCCCTTTTCTGTCATTCTGTGTTGATGGTCATTCGGTACTGAATCTGATCCAAAACAAGTTCTCCTTTTATCAAGAGAAAGTGTAGTTCATTGTTGATTTTACACATTTTTCTGTAGTTGGGTGGTTTTTGCTTAAGTCAAGTTCGGAAGTTTGCCTTAGGGAAAAGTTAACAATAGTGAATTGAATGTTTGATAGAGATTTTATAGAGAGAAGTAACACAAAATGTTTTCGTTTTATACTTATTACATACTTTTTTCTTTGTTATTTAGTTTAGTTTTATTTGAAAAGTGATGTCATTGTCAATTGTTTGTCAGATTAGTATAAAACGATTTTTAAATGAAATTCCACTCTTGAAATTTTTCCTTTATTATGTCCAGTTTTTCCCTGAGCTTTCCTGAAACCCAGGGTTTGTGTTTCACTGTACTCTTCTTCAGCCTATTCCAGAATAATGGATTCTTGCATCATATGGTCGCTTGCCCCTGTGTCAATGCTAGTGAACAACTCCGCTTTGTTGGTTAAGATCAAGTCCAGGATTGCTAATCCCCTTGTTCCTTTACTTTTTGAAATAGGAAATTATCTGCAAGCCACATCAGAAATTTGTTGGAAATGTTATGCTTAGCAGAGTTATGACCTCTTCACATTTGCTTGGTGGAGGGCATGGGAAACCTGTCTACCCACTACCCGTATTGCTTGTCTTCCCCCTTATCTCACCCCATGGGGGGAAGCATCCACCACCCAGTTTCCCCTGTAGATCCTGATGCAACATGTGAAGCCTCCTGTGTTGCTGCAGATGCGGTGTACGCCAGTTCCTCTTCAGTTTTGCCACAGAGCCCTGCCAGAAGTAAATGTACATTGTGGGATGGGAGCCGGCGGACTCTGACAAAACTGAAGAGGAACTGGCATACACTGAATTTGGTCCAGCTGATGAGGTCGCATGTCTCTTAGCAGAAATCCCCCATACCTATCAGTGCATTTTCAAAACTTCCAAGATTTTTCTCAATGGTATAATTCTCCATTTGGCCTACAGTAAACTCCTACCACACTGTTTTCATTTATTTCTTCACTTCTTATTACCCAAATGTTCTCGACTAGTCCGGTCTGGTCAATCACGTGGATTTCTGTACAAGTGAATTTGTATTTAACATATAATGCTATTTCCCATCCCTTCCCTCATGTCCTGTTCATTTTGAACATATTATATCCTTCAATTTTTAGAGTTAAGTACTGGGAGTCATCCTACCAAGTCATGTTTATATAAAGTCATATTTATCTTCCTGCACTGGGACTTCATTCTTATCTTGTTTGGTTCCCAAACTCTGGGCATTGGTTTAGAGACTTCTAAAACCGTGTTTGTGGCAGCATGACTCCAATGGTGCTTCCTGTTGCTGCCATTTTTTCCAGAGACACAGACGGCAGGAACAAAAGGAGGGCACATAATAATGAGGACAGTGATTCCCAAATTATAATTTTGCAGGTGTTTTGGACTTGAACTCTCAGCTGCCATGGCCAGTGATCAATGATCTGGGAGCTGAAGTCCAAAACATCTAGAAGACCAGACTTGGAGAAACGCTGGCTAGACTAGAGTATCTAGATTTTTTTCCTGCTCACTTAATTGACTTCCTGACGATCTCCCTGAAATAGACAGGTGAGAAGAAGTAGACAGTCCCAGGAAGTGCAAGCATGGAGGCTATGCACTTGCCTGCCACCCTGATTGTGTTCTTTCTGTCCTTCTTCTTGTTGCAATCCATGAGAGAGTAGACATGAATATGTTCTTGCACTTCGATTCCCATATTATCCTGTTGCACAATACTTCTGCGAAAACTAGGGTTATTGTGTTATCTCACCAAACTGGATTACAGTTGGTCCTTCATATCTATGGATTATGTGCCCATGGATTCAATTATCTGCAGCTTTATTTTTTTAATCCAAGTGCAAATGTTAATTTGGTTGTTTTATATAAGGGATGCCATTTTACCAGGCCATCCCAGATAAAGGTACCTTCCTGAGCATGCATAGATTTTGGTAACCATAGTGTTCCTGGAACCAAACTCCAGCAGATTCCAAGACCCTACTACATCTTATTCTAGGAAAGATTATGGTCTAGGATCAGTCTGTGACATGGGTGAATTGCAAATGTAAACTGCAGAGTAAAGCGTTTTCTGCCAACAGTACTTAACGGTAATTTAGAGGGCACGGGATTGTGGTTGCTTGCAACACCAAACTTCTCCTTTCCTGTGGTAGAGCCAGATGAGGAAAAGGACTGCCCGCATGACTTGTAGTGTGAGTCTGGTGATATTTACTTTCCACATCCCCATTGCATCAGTTCACCGATCCTTTTTCCTCTCACAGTGGTTGGCCTTCTTTATGCCTGAGTGGAGATACAGTTCCTTCTGAATGAGATTGCCTCACTGGCTGCCCAGGATGAGCAGAGAGAAGGGCTGTTAACATTGTCATGGGGAATTCTCTTTCTGAAGTCCATTTTTTCCTGTAAGATCTCACATCTCATTTGACATTATAGATGATCAGTTATAGTTTTCTCATGTTTAATAAAGCAATTACATTTCCCAGGCTCACAGCAGAAGAAAAGCGCCATTGCTTGCAGTGAGGCAGGACTAAAGGCCTTTCAATTAATGATCTGTGGTCTATTGCTTTGGTATGGGGGGGGGGGGGGTACTTAAGGTGCAGAGAACTATAACAATCATTGCTTGTCCCATTATTGATGTCTTCCCCAAACAAACTTACTCCTTTTATATGCATAACTTAACCTCAACTATCTGTATTTACCATTATAAACGTGACTCAATAATATGCTCTTAAATGTGGGGGCAACACACTGGGTAAAAATTATGAAGATACTTTCAGTTGACAAGTTCTGTGCTCTCATGTTTTCTGACTATTGCAACAACAATGACTGTCCCAGGCACAGACCTTGATTTTGAGACTATTCAGTTACTCTACTGCAATAGCAAAATATCTACTTTCCTATAGTAGGACAATAAAACTAATGGCCTTAGACTATTTTAGTTCTTAGTTGTTAAGATAGGTGAAAGTTCAAACCTTTTAAGTTGGGATTGGCTTGACAGATTTCTGTTTTAATAATAAGGCACTGGGAACATAGACTCAGAGTTGCACACCTCAGTGGCTCAGCAGAACGCAGGACGTTTGATCAGGTTCTTATCTCCACCCAATATAGCAATTGTTTCCCTTTATCGCAGTCCAAGGGTTGATCAGTTTGACAGCCAGCATTTGTTGGGAAATTGCCTGGGGAGCCTTGACACAGCAGGAAGTGGTATTTTCCTGAGTCCACATGGGCCTAATTACCAGTAATTTTCCTGGCATATCACCAGTAAAAGGTTTAGGCACTGTAAGAAGGATCTGCAAAATAGTAGCCCCCAACCATGAGGCCCCTTCTAATTATAGGATTCTATAAATCTTGGATTCCTTTTATGCCAGTACATATAGGCAAGACGATATTAATTTAAAATAATAATAGATTGCTGGAATGGAAACCGGCCTAGAGAGAGAGACTTGATTTGATTCAGCAAACAATTTTTATTCTTTCTGGAGTAGAAACCCTATAACCGTAATCAACCAGCTCATTTTCAACTTGACAATCCTATACTAACTGGGGATCTTGTTCTCTGAGTGTAAATCCTTAGGTTGGCAAAATGGTCCTACCCACACACAAGGAAAGTTTCAATGGGTTTGGGAGTACACAGAGTTTTGCAAAGTTCAAAAAACAATTAGGGAAACAACCTGTAATGAGGTGAGGGTAGAGACCAAAAAGCAGCCGAATCTGGATTCAAATATGTTTGGTGAGGACAGACTGGCACTGGTTTTAGTTAGTTGGCCAACCACATCTTTGTCTGGCGAGAACAGGCGACACCCTGATTACTTCCAGACTGCATTATGGTAATGGTGTCTATATGAGAATGCCTTTGAAGATAACTTAGACACTTGAAGGACTCTAAAATGTGGTGGTTAGATTCATTGCAACCTGGAATTGCAAGATCTGAGTGAATCCCTCTAATCTTGTATCATCTGGATTGGTTGGTAGTTCATTTCTGGGCCCCCTTTGAAGTGGTGATTTTAGTCTTTAAATGCCTTTAAAAAAACTTGGGCCCTGGCTACCTTGGGAATAGTATATTTCATGAGCTGGCCTGTTCATTAAAATTAGCATCTGAGACTCCTCTGTCCTTCCCATCTGGGGGATTAGATCAGTGTTTAGAAAACTTCTTTTTTGGGACAGAATCTTTTAGCCTCCAAGTCTAAAAAAGGACCTTTCTAAAGTTATTGCATTAGACAAATGAGACAAGTAGACAGGTGATTTTATTCTGTGAGTTTGCTTTTCATGGACCATTTTCGTTATTATGTTTAATCCAGATCATTCCATTGTTTTAATGGTCTTAACCTTGATTGTCTATTTGGACTGAGTTTAAAGAAGTAAAATTAATGGGTAGAGGATGTGAATTTAGTAAAACCTATTTTTTTTCCTAATCAGTATTAAGAAGAAAGAAAAATGATCCCTTTATTAGATCAGTTTACCTTCAGACTTAATCATGGCATTTTGTCATGATTAGACTGAATTAAAGTTGGTTTTCTGTGTGATTTCCACCCAACATTATATTGGTTTTTTTCTCTCCATGAAATTGAACCCAGGCTGGAGCATGAAAAAATAAATAAACTGACAACCCAATTAAAACAGATAAAACAAATTTATAGTGCAGTCTGGATAAATATACAAGATCCTCCTGTATAGTTTCATGATTTGTTATTCCTCTGTCCCTCTGTGTGTACATGTGCACACACACACACATTTTGGCATGTATACCTTTGGCAGAACCCATTGTTTGTGCTTGTTCTATTGTACAGCACCATGAATATTTAATGGCACTACATAAATAAATGATAAAATATTACTACTAGTAGTACTACTAGGTATAATTACTATTGTTGTTATTATGCCAATACCAGTCAAAAGATGACAGCCTGTTTAAATAAGGAAGCATCAACCAAAAAGATTTTCTCCCATATCCTCACCAGATGCACCAAGAGAAAGTTCTCTTTAAAAAACTTTAAGACAGAACTGCTTTTAACCTCCTTTTCTGGCGCTTTCCTTTCCAGCTGTAGAAGACAGGACTTTGAAGACCGTCTGGCATGGGAAGTCTGGCCGAAATCCACTCCAGACGCTATACAATAGTGACCAGGTGAGTGCGCTTGAAATGGGAAGGTGGCAGTAGTAAAAAAAAGTGAACATGCTGTAGCGGTATAATGTAGGTTGTCCAGTGTGGCAACTTTCGGCAGAGGTTGACCATAGTAACACTGGAGGACCTAGAGATTCCTAGAAAAGTATTCTTCCAGCTAAAAACAAAAACACATTTTTATTTGCATTTTTTCTATTTTCATGGGAGTTTATGTGCTCCAGAATATGTGGAGGGATGACTGCAGTCTACTCAGAATACTGTAGTAACACATTTAGGAGACAACCTTAGAATCCTCCAATCAGCATGAATAATGGAGGAATCTGAAATTGTAGTCCAAAATAAAAGTAAATTGCCATGCTCTATATGTGGCTTGAACGAAGTGAAGCTGATTGCATCTTCCTTCTGTTTTTTTGAAGAGGAAAAACATCCTATTTGGAATTATAGGTGCCAGCAGGTGAGTGAGAACCTAAGACAGGGAGGGCAGGTGGAGTAAATTACCTCTCTGACTGACAGTAGCTCACAACTGCCAGATGCCTTCAGAAATCAGAAAGTGAAGAAAAGGAAGGGTCACTTTTTCTTTGTCTCTGTGGCCTGGCAGAGGAGGAAAAAGCCATAAACAAGTAGCAAACACCTTGTGGAGATCTTCTAAAGTTTAAAGAATAATAGAACTTTAGAAATTGAAGGGATCCAAGGGCCATCCAGCCAAACCCAATTCTGCCATACAGGAATACAAAGCACCCTCCATAGATGGGCATCCAGCCATCCAGTCAAAGATCTCCAAAGATGGAGCAGCCATCATCCCCTGAGGCAGCCTACTCCAGTGTTACATAATTCACATGTTGCGTCGCCTAGATGTGGTTTCAGATCTATATGTTACTTAATGGAAGCTCCACCATTATAATTTTGGGACTGGGCGAGTGAAACAAAATAATTGACTTCAGTGTATTATAAAAACAACGTGTGCCCATGCAACTCTTTTGGACTTACTGAAGCAGTCTCAGCTACACAATGTGTGGTGTGGAAGCACTGCAATTACCCAGAGACCAAGGACTTTTTGTGTTTGTTAGGAGGGAAGGGGGCAAACCTGAGTCAAAAATAGAAGAGATTTCATTTGATGAAATGTGAAATTGCTGTTTCAAGTCTTCTTGTTGTAGAGAATAATCTGATTTCATGAGAACTAGGAAAAAGAGGAGGGAAGGCTTCCTCCATAAACCAACTTTAACTTGGAAAAGTTACGTTTTAGACTCCAGGTACAGTTATCTCCCAAAAATCCCAATCCGCATAGCTAGTGGTCCTGGTAGTTGGGAATTTTATGGAAGGTTTAGTTCAAACAAATCACTTCCCTAAGTTTTGAAACAGGTGTTGTTCTATGTTTCTTTAGAGAAAGACATTGCTAAACAAGTGGGAGGGAATGTGGGAGGGAAAGCCAACAAGAGAAACACAGTTCTTGAACTTGTTCTGAGCAGCAAGCCCTGGGGCAGAGCCATGCCCCCAGAGTGTCCTGGCATGGCCTTTCTACCAGATGGCTCCTGCAGGAAAGAAATGAAATGAGAAGAAGGGAGGGAGCGTCGGAATAGCCAAAGGCTGTCTGTGTTCATAAAGGCGGACGGGCCACGTAATTCTGTCCCAGGGTTGATTTTCTTCTGCTGAGAGCATTCAGATAGGTATTTGATGTAGGCCTCTGAAACTTTTCTTTTGCCCTTACTGTGCATGCGCACCAGAATTTAGCAGCACTGGATTGAGTAGCATACATTCCAACTCAGAGCAGGAGAGCTGCATTTTTGGAATAAAATTCCCACCCAGCATGACCAGTTATAATCCAAAAATTAGCTTTTTCAAAAACTTCCCTGCTGTGGCTTTCCTAGAAATGCAAGCAAGTTAGTTCGGATCTTTTAAACCATGTCACATGTTGCTTCAAATCCAATGAAAGGTAATGAGAGTTCTTCATATAACAAAGAAACAGGGACAAGTGATTCCATCTGTTCTTAGGAAAGGTTCTGAGAAACTTAGAATGGGTGAAGCAATAAGCCTCTATGTCAGTGGTTCCCAAACTTATTTGGCCTACCGCCCCCTTTCCAGAAAAAAATATTACTCAGCACCCCCTGGAAATTATTTTTTTAATTTTTTAATAGAAATTAAACAAAGATATATGTCTTAATGTTTCTACCTTTTTTGTAAAATATAGTAAAGAAATGTGTAAATTAGAAACATTGAATTTTGAAATTATGACATTATTTTTTGAACTCAGAATAGAAAGGTAATACAGTTATTCATCGCCCCCAAATGCACCTGTGGCCATCACCACCCCCCTGGATTGCTGCAGTGCCCACCAGGGGGTGGTAGCGCCCACTTTGGGAATCACTGCTTTATGTTGTGGGCATGTCAGTATTACAGATCTCCATGAGGAGTGATATATATATATCAATAGACACACATTGATTAAATGTTATATCCGGCCTATTCTCACAAGGCAGCTTTCAATACAACAAAAACAGCACAGGGAGAAAAAAATGAGTCAAATACAATAAGAATTGCATGGCTGCACAGATGTATAAAATATGTTATATACAGTAATTCATGTGATTAATTCAAATTCATACAAAGGAGAAGAGCAAAGTACTGAGGACAATTCTTGCCTGTGACTGGTGATCTTGTAAGCCTCACTTTAGAAGGAGACCAACATGCTTTCACACCTTCACACATAAGTACTGGAAACACTAAGCAAGGGACCATAATAGGGATCATGCCAAACACAGAATTTGGCAAAGGGCTCTTTTTTGTGAGAGAAATAATTATACAACCCCCAAATTTCCCATGCTACCCATGTTTGAGAGGAATATGGGAATTCTGTCCCCCCAAAAAGGCCCGTTGAAATCTCTTGTCCTGTGAACTGAACAGCCAGCAAACAGTAACTTTCTCTCCTTTATGTATTTTCTCAGGTCGAGCAGTCTTCCTTACAATCTACTCACCAGCGGAGGCGAGAACTGCTGAGTAGCATGTGCAGCCGTTACACTCGCAAGCGTCGCCTCCTGACTCCCGATGACTTGCGCCACCTGGTCGTTGATGACACCCACGGACTGCTCTACTGCTACGTCCCCAAGGTGGCTTGCACTAACTGGAAGCGAGTCATGATGGTGTTGACAGGGCAGGGCAAGTATCAGGACCCTCTGGACATCCCAGCCAATGAGGCACATGTGTCATCCAACTTGCACACCCTCTCTGAGTACAGCATCCCAGAGATCAACTACCGCTTGCGAAACTACCTCAAGTTCATCTTTGTTCGGGAGCCTCTCGAGCGGCTGGTCTCAGCTTACCGCAACAAGTTCACCCGCAATTACAACACAGCATTCCACAAACGCTATGGAACAAAGATCATCCGGCGACACCGGCGGGATCCCACAGAAGAGGCCCTGGAACGTGGTCACGATGTGCATTTTGAGGAATTTGTTTACTACTTGCTGGATCCACGGACACAACATGAGGAGCCTTTCAATGAGCATTGGGAGCGAGTGCATTCCTTATGCCACCCCTGCATCATCCACTATGATGTAGTGGGCAAGTATGAGACATTGGCCAAGGATGCCAATTACATCCTGCGACTGATTGGGGCTGATGCAGGCATCAAGTTCCCATCCTCCTCCAAGACCACCAGGACCAATGACGACATGACGGCTAAGTTCTTCCAGAATATCAGCCCCTTCTACCAAAGGAGATTATTTAATTTATACAAAATGGATTACTTGCTTTTCAATTACACCATTCCTTCTTATTTACATATCCGATGAGATTGACTCTTCCTTCTCTCCTATTCTTGCTGTGATTAACAGTTTAGTGGGAACCATGTTTTAACAATGCGGCCACAGTTCGATCTCTTCCCTCTCCCCTATTTCACTTGAAGGAATATACCGATATCCACCTGTCACTTAACCAAAGATAATTGTTTTTAGAAAGTAGCAGAATTGAGATACGGAAATTGTGGCCCTTTGTTAGGAGATGGAAGACTCAAACTAGAACATTCAGAGAAGCAATAATATGTGTCTGTATTGTTATGTGTTTACTTAACATTCCCACAAGCTTTTCTCTGCTTCATGTATTGAAGTAGGGAGAATGTGAACCAGAAGTGTCTTATTGAGAACAGTGTCTTAGTCTGAACTGGAATTTTCTATGAGATGCAGCCTATTTCATCTCAAATAGTCTTCCCTTCTCAGCTGCCCTTTGGCTTAACCAGCTGTTTTGTACACCAAAATCTGTTTGAGGAAACTCAGAGGACTAAAGCAGAAACTGTACTGGAGCACTATATTCTTCCCTTGGGATATGTTTGTAAGAGTGGATGGATGTGCATGTCCACTTGTGTATGTGAGTACCATGACTCGAAGTACAAATTAATGACTTTTCTCAAATATTAAAAAGCATGTCCACACATGGCCATGTCAAGGAGTGGTTTTCTCCTTTTCTAGAACAATGTGAACCTAGCCAAATTAAGTGTTGGTTCCATGTTCTTCACTTTAAACATAGAAAGGAAACCATTTTTAAAAGACATAGTATGAGATGGCCAGAAATATTCTGCTTTATAAGGAAGGGCTTGCTGTGTAATAATTTAAATTTGAGCATTTTGAGTCCCACTCCCTCTAGCTCTAAAGAAGGCACGACTGTCCCATCATGTCTCTCAGTAAGGGAAAAATACAGGTCTCCTACATGTTGTTTGTTCTTTTTGATAAATATTAGCTCTCAGTTTGTCAGTTTCTCTCGTGTGCCTGCCAAGAATGCCCATAGGAAGAATGTTTGCCATCTTCTGGTATCCGGTAAGCCTCACATGCTCTTTTTCAATCTCTTCTCTTTTGTGGGAGGTGGCGCTCCAGATATTATTGAACTGCAGCCCCCATAGTCCCTCACTAGTGGTTGTGCAAGGTAGGCCTGGTGGAAGGTACAAACCTCTGGCCAAATGTTTCCTACTTCTGCTTTAAGGAGCAAACTGGCTCTCTTCTTTTCCATTTAGGTTTGGAATACAATAAAGATTCAGGTGTTTAATTGTGAAATAGGGCCTGGTAGACAACTGTGCTGTTCGAATTGTTAGCTACTAGGGTGCGGGCTGCTAATTATTCCAGAATAAACACATGACTGTACATTCAGGTTGTGCCAAATGCTCCTGTGTGAACATTTTTAGTGAAAATGTCTTGTTTTGGAAGTGTGAGCATTCTCCATTAATACAGTTCTCCAGAACCCAGAATAAAGCATCTTAAAATGTTGATTATTATGGAAGTGTTCTATCTTTATGACTACACATGCACACACATATTTTCTTCAGTTGCATAGTTTTCCTTTTCCTCCTTCACTATAAATAATCCCCATCAACTGGAGACCATGTAGTAAAAATGGCATTACAATGCTGTGTAACTAACCATTCTTTAACTAGTTATGACATCAAGAATTGTACCCTGCACAAGAGCTGTTGCTTCTGGGGACCATACACTTTCTCCTTAAGTTACAGCTTTCCCACAAAAAATCACAAAAGAGATTGCTTTTCATCTGGGGAGAGACCTTTTTAAAATGGTATTTATCCCAGCCCTGCTAAAAGTGTTTCATTAGATTACTCCATTCACTGTTTTATTTTCTGCACACAAACACATAACAACTATCCCCTTGGTGATCCCCACATGTTGATTCTTTCTGTAGCTTTGAGCTTCTTATTATTATTCTAGCTTAATGTGCCTATCTCTGACTAAAACGCCACCTATTATTTGAAACTCCACCTATTATTTGAAAGGATTTGCTCTGAAACTAAGGAGCCACTGGTCCAGTTTAGGACCTCTCAACCCACAAGGGGAAAGGTCCTAACTGTATTCTTGCAAGTTGCATCTAAACTGGGACAGGATGTTTGCCCCAGCCTTAGGGAAGACTTGGAAAGAGTTGGCTCAATTATAATTCTCATTCTAAATGTGAATTTTGTTCAAAACAATTAGTTGGGTAGCAAACAGAGAACTGATTATTGGTAAGTTTTGTTTTGTCTCTATTTTATCTGAGGAGTCTTGTGTGTGCGTATGTGCTTTTAGGTTACCTGTAGGCCCATGAATTCCTTTGAGGTTTTTTTGGCATGGAATACTCAGTAGTTTTGCCAGTTCCTTCCTCTGAAATATAGCCTACAGCACTTAGAATCATAGAATCATAGAGTTGGAAGAGGCCTCATGGGCCATCCAGTCCAACCCCCTGCCAAGAAATACCTCTAAGGTATTTAGGTCTATCTTATCTTAAATTTTGACTATGTCATAGACCATTCAGTTTCCCCTTCCCAAAGAAGTTGTTTTCTTTTCAGGGACTAGGCTCACCCCCCAGAGTGTCAGTTTGGTGTAGAAAAGGAAAGATAGGAAACCTTACTGAGTAATTATGTAAATTGTAGAAGAGGGGGTTGTGGATGTAGGTGGACATTTTGCCAGGATGCAGAAACAGGACGGAAAGAGAGAACTGAATCTGAGTAAATAAACTAGCATGTCCTTGTTAGTTTGCCTAGCTCTGGAGCATTTGTACTTGAAGAGATGGTTCAAGAACTGTACATTTGATTCTGTCCTCATGAACCATTTGCTTAAATAAAAAGGCATTTTGTCTCTATTGTGTTACATTTATTTTTGTCTACATATGCTAAGAACCACCATGGCTAAGCAAATATGCTGATAATAGAATTACTGCCCAGCAGGGGTTGGAAACTTGTGGCCTTCCAGATGGATTACAGCTTTCTAGCCAGGAAAGGCAGAGGTGGAAGGCTGGTCAGAAGTTGTAGCCTACCAACATCTGGAGGAACAATAATTCCCTTCACACCTGCCGGATAACTGGCTCGATCCCATGTAGAACACTTTGACTTGTGAAATAGTGTACAACAAAGTTGGATCCAAGGCTGCAATGAAAACTGTGTTTCACATTTGTCATGAGTTAATTTCTATTGACTCTGTTGGAGACAACTACAACTGACTATACTGGTTCTCACCGTGGGAGTACTAAAACTAATGGAAATACTAAAATAAAAAATAATACCAACCATAGACATAAGTCTCATGGAGTAGGAGGGGACTAACTCTTTAGTAAGTCAATTTAAGATTGATGCCTAAGTATTCAGTGTTCAAACGAGGCAAACATCTGATTGCCAGCACACACACACACAGACACACACACACACACACCAGAATCAAGGGGCATATAGCTTGAGGGGGGAGAAGAACACCCCCAAATAAAAATTCTTCCCCCATGACATTTCCTTCCATTCCCCCAATCTACTTACTTACTTACTTACTCACTTAGGCTCGAGGATGATGGTCCTCCAAGCATAGTGTCTTGGCGGTGGATGCATAAGTGGCTGTGGAGACCTATTCTTGACCCACATGTTCTTCAAGACAAAAGGCGATTTCAAGACAAAAGGCGGTCCCAGTTAGGGTTGGCTTGATGCACTTTCCTCTTGGCATGTTTCTCCCTTAAGCCCTCCATTCGTGCCTCTACGAATTCTTCAGCACTGTCAGTAACAGCTGTCCTCCAGTTAGAGCGCTCAAGGGCCAGGTCTTCTCAGTTCTCGGTGTCTGTGCCACAGTTTTAAAGGTTAGCTTTAAGAGCATCTTTAAATCTCTTTTCTTGTCCACCAACATTACATTTCCCATTCTTGAGTTGGGAGTATAGTAACTGCTCTGGGAGATGGTGATCAAGCATTCCCCCAATTTATAGCATTGCAGTAACTTTGGTATTTAAATATTTAGAAATACAGTTTAGGCACCCAAAGAAAAGATGCGGGTAAAGTTACTAAGGGAATGTGAACAAGGTAAATATAAGAGTTTATGATGTGAAAGGTTTTCAGTCTCTCTCTCTGTGTGTAGTGCTAGAATTTTGGGTGATGGAAAACTATGGGGGGGGCAGAATTCCTATTTGGAAAGAGGGCAATGCTGCACCTCTGATCAGAATAAAGGCACTATAGCAGAGGAAGCATTAAGAAGGACAGCAATTATTCTCAGTGCAGCCGAAAACCTCAAGGCTCTTTTTACACTGCTTTTAACATGCATATACAGTAGAGTCTCACTTATCCAACGTAAACGGGCTGCCAGAACATTGGATAAGCGAATATGTCGAATATTAAGGAGGGATCAAGGAAAAACCTATTAAACATTAAATTAGGTTATGATTTTACAAATTAAGCACCAAAACATCATGTTATACAACAAATTTGACAGAAAAAGTAGTTCAATGCACAGTAATGTTTTGTTCTAATTACTGTATTTACTAATTTAGCACCAAAATATGATGTATTGAAAACATTGACTACAAAAATGCATTGGATAATCCAGAACGTTGGATAAGTGAGACTCTACTGTAGTTCAGAAATACATTCAAAAACACATGCGCTCCTTTAATCTTTTTTCTGGGGGTTTCTGAATCCTATTTATGTTTCTCTAGCCTTTTACCCAGATCATTTCTTGCCAAAGCTGCACTCCCTTATGCTTCTAAGAGTGGTTTGTCCTTTCCTTCCTTGCAGCAATGGACCACAGGAAGGTCACCTCCACCCTCTTCTATTTTAAGCCCAGGACAATAGGGAGAGTGAAATTCTGGAAATTCTATGTAGAGAACATGTATTAAAATGTCAGGAAAGGTTCTTTAAATTGCCAGCTTTGAGGGTCATGTAGTGAAAAAGCATGAAGAAAGGCAGATAACCAATTGTGCTTGGGAAGTTATTTTTTCTGGACTACACAATACTAAGAAGACTGGTTGTGATAGTCCAAATAACTTCTCCTGGGCTTTGATAACAGCACCAAGCATAAATGAAATTATGGATTCCAACAAGGTGCCAATTCTCATGCAATTAGTATCAACTAGTTTGTCCTGAGGTCATAATAATGTTGTTTTTTTGGTTAGGTGTGAATAGCACCTCAGCTGTACAGCTTCATTTACTTCAGAAGGGAGGAGAACAATGCTTAGCTTTACTTTCAAATGGCAAGCATATGATATTCAACATAGACCTATGGGGACATCTTGAGGCCACTTGCATAAGCTTCAACTGTTTAAATTGAACTAATCTAAGATGTGGTTTTCAAAGAAGTAGCCATGTTATTCTCTTGCAGCTTAAGAGACAGAGGGGGAAGAAAACATGCAACAGCATGCTTAAGACTAACTGGTTTAATTACAGATATAGGTGTGGGTGTGTACAGTAATTTTTTTAAGGCGCTTTCAGTGCATTTTTAAAAAATACAATTTGAAGTATTATGCTTGCAAAGTTCAAATTGCACAGGTCAAAAAGGTATCTGAGGCCAAAAAGATGCAGCATTTCAGAAGGATGGGGTAGACTCAGGGGCTTCACTAGGGACATGGAGAATGAAGACTGTACCAGTTGACACCATCAGAGAAGGCGATACCATAGTGATTGTCCAGAGGGAGCTCCCTCCCTGGTCCTCCACCTGCACAAGGGGACAAGAGCATGTGGCGCTGGATCTCTCTCTCCTCTCCTGTCAGTTTCCTTTCCTGCCTACAATAGGCCTAGTGCAGGGGCGGCCCTAGGTATTTTTCAAGTGTAGGCTAACAGAATTTTGGTGCCCCCCCCCCCCCAAACCAATCACTGAAAAATAAAAGTGTCGGATAAGTGAAAATGTTTGATAATAAGGAGGGATTAAGGAAAAGCCTATTAAACATCAAATTACATTAAGATTTTACAAATTAAGCACTAAAACATGTTTTACAACAAATCAACAGAAAAAGCAGTTCAATACCTTGCGGAGGCAGGCCACAGGAGACAGGAGTTGCCTCGATGGCGCCCCCAACAAGATGGCGCCACAGGCAACTGCCTAGTTGGCCTGGTGGTTGAAACGCCTCTGGCCTAGTGCTTCTCAGGTGTGGTCTCTTTTCTTTTTGCAGAACCCAAAGCCAAACTAGACACTGGTCATTTTTCAGACCAAAGCCACCAGAAGGGGAACATCTTCTGCTGAGACAACAGCAGACAGGAAAGGGACAAGGACAGGACAAGCATCCCACATCTCCTTCTGCTCATGTAGCATCAATAGTGCCTGACTAGCTTGTGACTGGTTTGCTCTGGGGAAGCTTTTCCTCTTCTTCATTGACTGAAGTCTGGTAACTGGATGGGCTCCCCAGATTGGTGAGGTGGGCTGATTTCTGGGTCTGGGTGGAGCTGCCTCCCTTCCCTGCACTGGGTGACACCAACCCCTGGTAGACTAGGGAGGCCCCTGATCCAATTGAGAACTTGGTCCAAGTATTCATATTTGTTTCCTTTCTACAATGGAGAGATCCAGACTCACCTTTGATTTGTTCTGAAGGTCTGATCTGCATCACACTTCCAGCATCTGACAGAGTTAAAATGCAGAGTTAATGATACAGGTAGGAAGGTGGGGGATGGGAATGAAGAGACAGGGTGTGAATCCTCACCAAAGCATGGAAACCCAGAGGATGTCCTTGGACAAATCTCAACCTTAGAGAAAGGCAATGACAAAGCTTCTTTGAATTAATCATCACACATTGATAAGGTTACCGCAAATAAAATTTGACTTGAAAACCCATAAAGATTATAGCAAAACGAAGAATGAAGTACAGGTGGAGTATCCCTTATCTGAGAATCTGAAATACTCCAAAATCCAAATCTATTCATGTGGGTGGGTGAGATAGTGACACCCTTGCTGTCTGGTGGTTCAGTGTACACAAACATTTTTGTTTCATACATGAAATTATTAAAATATTGCACAATAGCTATTGCAAGCTATTACTGTTAAAGGATTTCTGCTTGGTTACCATCTCCAAGATATTTCATGGCATTCCAAAATCTGAAGAAGAAATGAAATCCCAACCACTTCTGGTTTCAAACATTTGGGATAAGGGGTACTCAACCTGTAACAAGTCACAGTATTTGTAATCCAGATTATTTGTAATCTGAACTAGGCTAGATTGTCCAAATCCCTTTCAGTAATGAGAATGATGTTACTGAGTCATGTTTGAATGCCACCACTTGTGTGGTCTGCTTGCAGAGTACTAGTTTTATGACCTACACACCCAGGCACACCCAGCAGGTTTCCACGCACTCTTGCAAAGAAATTTACTTTGCCTTTAACAGCAGCTGACAAACAGATGCATCTCCTTCCCCTTGGAAATGGAGCAAAGGGGACAACAGATGGCTGGCCTACAGCAGTGGTTGCAGTCAAAAGATCTGAAAATCTGTTGGGCAAAGAACCAAGTTTATATTGTATTCAGAAGGTAGAGAAGCCAGCTGACTCTTGTACAGCCTGCAAGCTAGCAAGAAGGAAGCATGTTTGTAGCAGTGACCTGACACTTTAAAGAGGTCTTTGGAGCTAATGAGGGCTTATTTTTACACACTTTTTCTCCAGCATGTATCCACCTTCCTCCTGTTGTGAAATCCAGGGATCGCAGAAACCCTTGGCCCCTGACTCGCTGTCATTGGAAGAAAGATACTAATTCACTTTGTCTGTTTGCTCTGGAGCAGCCTTCAGTGAAATCATTTATTATCCCTCTCCTTCTGCAGAGCAGCCGGGAAAACCTCATGTGGTTTCAATCTCTGTCAATTAGATTGGAGCACATTGCGTAGAACAGATTTAATCGGCCCCTTTTCTCAGGCCGGAGTAATCAATAAACAGCCACCAAATGGCCATGCTTTCTGTCTTTCTCTCAGCAGGAAACGTGCTTTGTCCAAAAGAGCTCTCTGAATGGTACTTGAATCATTTTGTTTCAGGAAATATACCAGCACACTTAGCCGCACGATAAATCTTAGTTTCTCTCTGCAAAGATGCAGTAAAACTGACCTAATTACTACAAGATGCAGTAAAGACTGTTTTAGAGCTATGATTTCCCTTTAATTCCCATGGTTACATGCTATTGAATTCTGAGATTTTTAGTTTAGGGAAGAACATTGAGCATTCTCAGTCATAGAGCTCCATGAGACCACAAATCCCAGGATTCTGGCAGTTAAAGTAGAAGCATAGTTCCATCATTCCATAGTGAAAAACAGTTGAACATATTAGGAAGATTTCCTTTTTTGAACTACAGTTCCCAAAATCCCCCAATACCTGGAATAGAATTGATAGTCTGCAAGAAAGCCACATAAATTGCTTTAATGTTGTTTGTTTGCTTTAATGTTGTTTCTTTATATATGTCCATTTTCTGGCATGAGTTCCACAGTTTATTAATGTATATTTAATCTTTTCACCTGACAAGAAAAAATAGCCCTAATAAACGTCTTGGAGTTTGGACTAGCTTTATTGTTTTAAAAGCAAATTTAAACAAATTCTAAGTATTCCTGCTGATGGGAAGTTGGGGAGGAGTGTGCTACAAAAATGACAACGTGACTGGGAAGCCATCCTAGATTTAAAGGCAAAGTAGCTAGTCATAATTTTCAATTCAAGTCAAGCCTCATAAGGCTGGTTTCCAGACCTTTAACTGTCGTGGTCCCCTGCTCTGGGAACATCCTTCTTGACAACATCCTTCTTGAGCTGTGTTGCCCAGAACATGGGCAAGCACCACAATTACAAGGGACAGGGGTGGTTATGGGACTCAACAATGACACTGTTTGTAGTACGTACAGTTCTGTTCCCCAACAGCCAGAAGCAGTTGGAAAATTGCCAATGTTGTCCTCCAGTTGGAAAATTGCCTGAGTCTGTTTCCCTCTTCTACCCAAGGTAGGGCTGGCCTACTCAAAAGGCTGCCTGACACCTTTTTGACAAGCACTGGGTGCTGCCTCAAAAATCACTGACTAAAAGGGCCTCTTCACAGCTCCATATCACCACTGCTGCCTGGTCCTGTCGGTCTCATTTTTCTCTTATTTACTAAGGGGTTGGGTGCAATGTTCAGCAGAACTTGATTTAAGTCAGGGTACCTTTCACATTATGCAATTATGTCACAATAGTCTACTCTAATTTATCCTAACTGTAGCCTATGAAATACTAGACTTCACACTTTGGATAATCTCTAGAAGAATAACACCTGTCATGCTTGTTTGCTGAGAGATCATTGAGCTTTGTGCCAAACTGGCCTGTATGATTGTGTGTATTTGTGTGCTGCCTGACTATGAAGCACACCAATACCAATACCGTTTGGTCTTCTAAGATGGACCAACAACTGCTTTCTGCTGCACCTCTCACAGGCCTTCTCCTCCTCCTAGATTGGAACAAGATGATACACAATAGCAAAGACTTAAACAGAGATTCCAGATTCGATTAGTACCTCCCCACACACACCATTCAAAGCAAAATTCTAGTATTTTGAATGCTTTCAAGGCAACCAAATATGTGACTGTCTTCATTAAGAAACAAAACAACAGTTGAGTGCTGAGGAGCACTGGCAGTAGAGGAAGAAATTCTATTGGAATGAAAGGACAAGGTATATGTGAAGAGGGCAACTGCCCAAGTTGTTCACGTATCTATCCGAGTAGCGACGGAGAACATTAATTCATCCAGATGTTTTTCATAACTACTCTCAATCTCCTTCCCTGGCCATGCCATCAGTGTCTTCTGGGAACTGAAGTCTAAAACACATGGAGGGCTATCTCTTGACACTGGCCATTCCGGACAAACCCCATTGTTATTTGTCTCAAGATGTTTCTGACTCACAGTGAGCCTAAGACAATTTGTTCACAGGAGTTTTCTTGTATGGGCCTAATTTTAGCATTTAAGAAGCCATGCCAGTGAATTATTACCTTACATCATGCCAACTGAATCATTCTCGCCTCAGCTTTTCCTAATTGGAATATACCACATTAATGGGACACTTTTATCACGTCACCCCAGCACCAAAAGGTAAATAAACTATGACACAGTAGACTAGCATGGAAATGGTCTAGATACTCTCAACTATGCAAGTTCAGCTCCAGGTTGAGGGATGCTCTTGAGTGGGGCCCAACAGATGTGTCTGGTGGCAGTAGCCATGCTCTGATCAGAAATACATCATTTAAATGCCCTCAAATAGCCCAGATCCATGCTGCATAGGTACACACAAGTTTGGCATTATGACTTTTGCTATATTCTATTTTCTTCACAGTGTAAGCCACCTTGGGTCTTTGTGATGTTTCCCATCCCCTTCATGATGGGAAGTTCTGAATCACCATGGTTTCCCAAAGAATCCCAACTGAGAATACCATGTAATATCTGTTTATTGGTCAGAAATCAATAATAACAATCAACCAACTATCAATTCTGGAGTTCAAAAAGCTCAGTTTGAAGACAGTGGTATGACCTGCCAAGCTCTTTCCTTATTGGATCAGCAATCTTCAGTTTGCCCTAGGCTGCCAGGAAGAAAGTAAATGAGAGTATGGTGAGGTTCTCCCCTGTTCTCAAGTCTCTGGAGGCCATGCATGCAGGGGCAAGGTGAATATGTGCAGAATCAGACCCCGGAGAACCATTTATTACAACTGGAGTTGATACACAGGATCTCTGGCTGTTTTCCATCATTGACTGTATCAACTGCCTTCCTGACTATCTTGATATCAACATTGCTCCTATGAGCAGCATTAGAGTTGAGACAGAAGCAGGACAGGCACGCACAGTTTTTTCTTCCAGAAGAAGGAAAACACTCAGGGAGAGTGGATGGGGAGCTCACATTGCTGCTTCCCAGGGTGTGCCACCTGGGATGGACTCCTCACTTTGCCTAAGACACATGGAAAGACATGTAATTACCTGGAATTTTACGAGCCCAAAATGCTATTTTTCTCCTAACAAGGGACTCATTTCTCTTAAGTATGCTTGGCTAACCAATAAACCAACCTCAAAAATTTAGTCCACCTTTTTATTATTGGGACAGGGCATGAGATGAACTGCTAACCCATATAGGAGAAATGGTTTCAAGGATCCTTTCCACAGCATGAGCCAGCTGAAAACCAATCCCCAAGCCAGGTCTAGAGATGATCTGGGTTGATTCTCAGGCAGCGAAGCATTCCATCGAATATTTGACACCAAGGAGCCTTCTCTGCCCAAGGCTCATTTGAATGAGTAGGAATTGCCAAAAATCACAGCTGAATCTTGGACAGATGCTCACCTTGGACTGTGCCCAAGATGGAAACAAACTCTGTAGTAGGTTTGGACAAGAAAAAAATTCTCTCCTTTTTTTGTTTCTGTACTAAAAGGGAGACAGATTCTTGTTAAGATTCCAGAAGAAGGGACTGTTTCAAGCCCCTGTGAATAAATGACAAATTAGGACAGATGTAATTAAAAACAGACAATGTGGCAGCTGCCACACTAGCAATATATAGCTCTGTTAAAGCCACAGAAGTGCTTAAATGGCACTGAGAGGGTGTGCTGGCAAACCAAACATTTTGGGGACATGTGAATTGATCAAGTAATTACTATAGGGCAGGCAAGGGCAGACTACAGCCCTCCAGGTGTTTTGGACTTCAACTCCCAGAAATGCCAGCCAGCTTACTGGCCATTAGGAATTGTGGGAGTTGAAGTCCAAAACACCTGGAGAGCCGACGTTTGTCCTTGCATGCTATAGAAGATGATTAGGTATCCTGGTACAATAAAGGAGAACCCTGCTTCTCTAGGCCAGCCATAGCAACACTTTCCCCTTCCCATGATGTTCATATTGTTGGCATAAAATAGAAATTAAAGGTTTAGCTGTATGCTCATCTGTTTTAGCGAACCTGATAAACTTCATTTTGAAAATAGCTGACATTGCTGAACACGGTCATCTGTGTTATGCTATAAATGCTGTAACTACAGTACTATATGCCCATGGTTAACAACCAGAACTTATGGTTACATGTAGTCCCAGACGTTGAGTATCAAACAATTTCTGGATGCATTTTGGTCTGGTCACAAGACCTCAGATAAGTATTACCACATATATATTAGACATCGCTCATGTGCAGTTTGTCATCTGCATAGCTTTGAAGTTCTATAAAATACTGATGCTTGGAATAAACTGTCTATCTTGACCAGAGCTGTTGTAGCTTGGACTGAAACTAGTGCTGAGGCTTGGTAGGCCCTTTGGCCAAAGGTATTGTTTCTTGTCTGCTTTCCTGCTCAGTTTCAGGGCTTATTCCAACTTCACATCTCATCTGGAAGGAAATTGTGTGGCTGATATTTCAGTCCCACCCAACAATATACAATTCTTGGCTGTCAACTCTGGGCTACTGCCTCCTAAATCTTGGGCAGGTTTACAAAATGAAACAGTGAAAGCACTAACAATGTTTACATTTTATTTCATATGTGTCCATAAAAAGTCATCAGATTTGAAATTGTATAACAAAAATGAGGGGGAGAGAGCAGCACTCTGATCAAACTTGCCACTCGAGGGAGTAGCAAATTCTGTCTTCCTGGTTTTGGCTAGCATGGGGCTGTCAGCTCTGTATCCAGAAGAAAACTCATCTGATTTTTAATGATTAAAGACAACCGTGAACAGTTCTTCCCTGGCATAGAATTCCTAAAGGGCTGAAAGTAAAAAAGGCTTGTTCTATAGACAGTGAAGTCCACCTTGAATAGTCCATAAGGAAAACCCATTTCTACCCATAGGAGGGCCTTCAGAATATAATGCATAGAATTCACTCCATGAAGCATGTATTCTGTACTAGTATATATGCACAAAGATGTCCATGTTCTCCAAGTGGTTTTCAACAGAATGAGAATGACAGGAAGTTTAGTTGCCTTCACCTTAAAAGTCTGACACTTCAATCTTCATTGTCATTTGATCAGCCCCAACACAGAAAAATTAATGGCTATCCAGTGCAAACAGAAAGCTTCTTTCTAAAAATGGAGGTGGGTGTGGTTCTCAACTTCTATTTTGGACCAGACAGATATGCTAAAAAAAAAATCCCAGGACAAATGAGGTACTTGCTTTCCTGTTTCTGTAAGAAGTTGCTCTGGCTAAAATGGCATGCAGATGTAAAACGCTTGAAAAACAGACAATAGCAAAAGACTCCAATATTCAGTTTTGGCCATTAAATATCTCTCCTTTGCTTCCAATTATATTCTGCTGTTTTTTTTCTAACTTATACTTCGCTCTCAGTGTCACAATCTTAACAATATCAAAATTCTGCAAGTAAAAACAACCACAAACAAGCCCCCCATGAATTAAAGAAAATAACACAGAGAAATCTAATGCAAAGTACAGTACATGGATTGCTGTGTGTTGTTATGACTGTGCATGAGGTATTGTCAAGCAGAGTCTGAGCTACTGTAGTGCAAGGTCTGGTTTCCTCGGTGTCGGATGCAGAGCTTTTGGTGCACAATGTGAAGAACCTCCGACTCTTTCTCTGTGGGAGCATAAGGAAGAAAAACAGACAGTAAAATGCCCTCTCTGACTGCCAGCTGATGCCTGGCAGAGACAGTGCAACATCCTCATCTAGGATACAATCTAAACCCCACTGAGAACAGTGGATAGGCTCCCATTCATCTCAATGGGCTTTTCCAACCAGGACACTGAAATAACACCTCTTAACCAGTTGAAACACAGGCTGGAGCACAGTGTTTCTTTTCAAACACTGCAGTCTGTGCAGACGTTACTTCATTGACAGATATCTTCCAGACTTCACAGTTAAGTAGAATTGAGATCAATGGGGGAAGGGTATCCAATCCACTCCAGTTTAAGGACCTGGACGTCCTATTTTCAGTACCCTGTCAGACCGTGTCAAAAGCACCATAGTGAGTGTTTTGCTTGCAGAGTAGCAGGCAGGTCAACCTTGTAGCAGAAGTCTCCTTTAGTCTCCCAGTTTCGGCTTCAATTCATTGAGCAGCCAAACAGAGCGGAAGCAAAGTGCCAGGAACCCAGTGCCCAGGAGGTCTCCCAAAGCAGTGAGGTAGGGGATTGAAAAGTTGTCTGGATCCAAGCCCTTTCTCCACATCAGCCGCACAAGAAGGTCAGCCAAGTACAGCAGAATCCCCACCTGCAAGCAGAAATACGGGAGTGGTAACTGATACAGCCATGGACAGTTACAGTGTACACACTGCAGAGCCCATTCTTATGCTTCAAGTCAATTTATAATTACCTGCAAGACAGCAGCCATCAAGTAAAATGCCACAAAAGTGACCGTGAGTGTGGTGTGGCCTGCCTGAAAGACATGGATGGTGTAGAGAAACACCAGGTGCCCTGGGATCACCAGAAGGAGTAGGACCCGTGCAGACTTTGAATTTACTCCTGCAGAGAAGGAAAAGCAGTTATACTGGATGGAACAAGACACAAGTCCTCTTCAAATGTTGTGTTGTCTTCTGGCAATTATTATGCATTTGATGAGCTGAGTAGCAAGGTATCTGTCAACTAAGAAATTGAAAAGCACGAAAAGGATTCATCATTGCATACAGAATAAGAAAATGACAGAGACAGCAAAAGGAATGGGTGGAAATGTGGATAAACGAAGTGGCTTTCTCCAGGATTTCTCTGGTGCACTCCTTCTGGTGCATTAATATGTTTGTTAGGTTATGTGAAGGGCAGCATGCAGAGAATTGAGTTTGCTATTAATATTTATAATTTCATTTAAAAGATTTGTATTCTGTAAAAAAGATATATTTTGAGAGTGAAAAAGTGTTAATAATGATGCATCACAGTAAATAAACAGATGGTCCATTTGCAGGTAAAGCCAACATCAGGAGAGGTTAAAAGGATTTGCAAAGTTTAAACAGTAAAGATCTTCACTTAGTATTTGTCTGGTCTTTCTCCTGTGGCTTTTCTTTGCTAATTGAAGATCTTTACTGTTTTAACTTTGCAAATCCATTTAAAGTCTCTTGAATGAAGAAAGAGAGGGAGTATGAGAAAATTGATGTCATTAGTTCTGTTTTCATTTGCCAGTTTGGATTGAAGAGCAGGGTGTCAAACTCCAATTTATTCAGTTTCTCCTGCTACTTTCTCACCAACTGATCCCACTTCCCACCCACATCCCGATAATAAATGCACACCCAGAATCTTAGGGTGGAAAAAAACAGCAACTAGAGGAGGAAACTTGAATGGGGAAAATCTGGCCAATGCACAAGGATAACTATCATGGTTTCTTTTTTTTGCCTGCCATTTCTGCAATGAAAATCACCCTTCACATCATAGTTTTTTGGTTGGTATGTCAACAAACTGGGTTCATTTATCGGAAACATAAAGAGACTCTATGTATAACTCTAGCCCAAACTGTGATTTCCTTGCTTCAAATGAAAAGACAAAAAAATCTCTAGAATTTCCCTCCATTCTGTGACTGGTTCTGCCAGTGCTGTATTTTAGAAATTTTGAATTGGCTGAGGCCACCGATTCTTAGAAAAACTATAGTGTTATTAGAGGGGAGAGTTAACCTCCTTCCTGATAAACTTTTTCTGCAGAAAAATGTCCACAACCTATTTGTCACATAAGGCAAAACAGACAGGTAACATCTTGCTTGCTTGCCACTTCTTCTTGACCTTTCTCTTTGTCAATACTCTTCACCTCAAGGATTGTGTAAAAATGCAGTGTCCAATGTCCATAAAAATGACTAGGATGGGAATAGCTTTGAACTGGTGGCTAAAACCAGTTCTCCTTACCTGAAGTGAAGAAGGTGGTACATGGGTTGGGCCAGTGTTGCCTCATCTTGTGGGGCAGGACTCCAGGCATGCTCCAGAAGTGCAGAAATGTGGAGATACGACTGGCCTGGATAGCTACCAGATTGCCACCAACACCTGCAAGGCAAAAATACAGAGCACATCTGTTAAACTGCAGTGACAAATGCAGATCTGGGGAGGGAAGTGCTTCTTAAGCTATCTAATGTGACCTCCCCCCTTTAAATTGTTCATTTTCGCTCCCTTTCAGAAATTTCCAGTAAACTGGAAGTCAACAGATTGTGGATTAGTATCTGTCCATGGACCATTATCTTGAAACACACTGATATGGTGCTCCCTAGGAATATGGATAGATGATGCAGTAAAAGAGGCATTTGATCTAAATGTGGGGTACCAAAAATGATGTTTATACCAGCACTTTGCACTAACTGAAGCTTTGGTGTGGCCTTCAAGGGCACACATTCCTTTCCTGTGAACTAATGGGAAGGTGGCTGATTTACACCACTTGGGCACATATCAGAGTGCCCCCTAACCCTCTCTCATACATACCTCCAAAAATAGTAAAAACACAATGGAATAAAAAGGGCTCCAGTGAGCATTCCCCTTTTGGTACTCAATATCAGTGTTATGTGCTCTTAGACTTCTGTCATGAAGTGGCTGTCATAATCTTTGGCAATGATAGGTATATCTTCCATGAAGTATCTGGCACAACTTTTTCAGAGAAGATCCAACAGCTGCTTTCAGTTCCACTTCTCAGAAATGTACAGAGCCTGAAGACTCTTTTCATTTTAAACCAGTTATAAAGTACAGCAGAGCACAAACACATTGTTCTTCCAGAGCTATCAGATATTAACTTATGAGCAAGTGAATCAGTTCCATCTCAGTTGGACAAAATTATATAACAATTTTATTATTTCCAAAGGATTCATTTTGGCTAAGTGGAGAAGCCACTTGTCTCACCCAGCAAACAGGTTTGTTCTGTAGAACCATCCCAGCATTGCCTGAAATATGTATGGAATCTCGCATTCCTTGTCAGAACCACTTGTGCTGAGACTGTGGGTTTACTTGTGAATATGCATAGGAGTTGGGAGTAGAGGAGGAAACCGGGTTATAATATATTAATAAAATCCTTTTCGATTAGATGCTGAGCTCAGATAAGATCAAGCTTCTACTTGATGGGACCGTATCTCCTCCTATCAGCCCACTCGAGCCCTGAGATCATCGGGAGAGGCCCTTCTCTTGGTCCCACCACCATCGCACGTGTGGTTGGTGGGAACAAGAGAGAGGGCCTTTTTGGTGGTGGCCCTGCGGCTCTGGAAGTCCCTTCCTAGAGAGGTATGATTGGCCCCCTCTTTAATGGCTTTTTGATCAAAAATTAAAACTCCTGTGGAGCCAGGCCTTCCCAGATGAATGATAGTAAGCACTGCCAGATAATGGCTGGTAATATTCAACTCTGAACTCTTTGTTGGTCCTGGCAACTGTGACACGACCTTATGAAAATGAAATGTTGTAGGAGCTACATAACTTATTTTACAAATAACCTCAATGGCCTGAGGTTAGGGAAGCTTTTTAATGGTAGTTGTTGTAATGTTATTAACTGTTATATATGGGGTGTTCAAAATGGGTTATTTTCTAAATTAATGTATGATATTTTTAGTTGACTGTTTATTTTATGTATTGATGTATATGTAATTGTGTATTTTAATCCTTTGTATGCCGCTTTGAATTCCACCCATGAGAAAAAGAAGGATAAAAATGAATAAATAATAATGACAATACTCTCATACTAGAAAAATTCATGAGGGTTACAAATCCTTTAGTGTCTCCATCCCTCAACCAAGTGCACTTTCATTTTTCCTTTGTTCCTTCTTTTCTTTTTTCCCTTCCTTCATTTTAAACAAAATCTTACTGATCTCTTTCTCTCTCCATACCAGCCTGTTTTCAAACCATACTCAGCCCTACCCTCCTCCGCCACACCTTACCTGCCAGCACCTCCTCTCTCTCTGTCTCTCTCTGACCCTTTCCTCTTTCAACAGTTTGAAGAGTTCCGAGCAGGACCTGTTCCTTCTCTCTCTAACTCTTATTTAATGGTTTGAATTGTTTGGAGGAGGAAGCACTTCATGGAGCTGTGCAGGGGCTGTCTGGAGAAATGAATGGGTTGCAGCGTTGTGCTTATAGAAATCTTTCCATCTAGTAACTGAAGATGACACTGCAGGCTACAGACAGATTTTAATTAGCTAAAACTAATTAATCCATTAAAACAATTCTATTTCCTCCAATCTTGGTATTTACACCAAGTTTCACATAACTAGTTTAATGGTTTTGGAGCTATGGTGGTGGCAGACACAAGCATTTCTATTATTATAGATATTCCTTTTGTAACACAGTTTTATTTTGCTTTATATAGAGAGAATTTCATGTTTGCTTAAAATTATATTTGTGTCAAATCATTCTGTTTAACCTCAAATTCTCATGGTGCAGTATGGAGTAACTCAAACATTGCAAACCCATACTCCAGTGACACCTTGAGTTATTATTCTCTATAGTAAGGTATATTTTTCACTAATCCAAGTGGATCTTCTGGGTTTAGACAGGGGAGAGACTTTTCCATCCCAGTCTGGAGTTTCATACAGAGCACTGACCTAATTCACTGAGATACAGCCCCTCCCAAATGGAGATGAATGTAATCATGAAACCAAACATAATTCATGAAACTGAACATTATTCTAGTGACCGAATACTTAAATTTTACAGATTTTTTATAATGCTTAATTACACATTACAGCATGGTGTATGTGTGTGTGAGAGAGGTGGTGGTGGTGGTTCCATTACCTTCTAGATATTGTTGAAGTGCAACTTCTAGTATGTTTGATCAATTGGTAGTTGGACAACACTTGGAAAATTGTACAATTTCCATATATATGAAAATCACGGCTTATTTTGCCTAGAAACTGAAAAAACTGAGATCCTTAGTCATATAATCATGAGGAAGATAATACAACTTGTTTGCAGCCTCCATTAATTCACAATCTATATATTATACTGTGTATTAATATGAAAATGAAAGATTATACTCCAATATCCAGATGCCATCTTACCATTGATCACAGGAGTGAAAACAGCCATGCCTTGAAAATTTGGGTCTGTTATTGTTTTGTCCAAGATAAGCCCCCCAAGGCTGTAAAAAGAAACAAATATGAATAAACTATCCATCAGTCTTCACTACCTAATAGCTAATACTTGTGAATACTGTGCAGTAGAAGGCACGAGCAACACTGTGACTAATGATGCCAAAAGGACATTCAACCATTGGTGTGCTCAGAGGTCTAAGAAAAGTCCAAAGTTGCGCACAACACATTTAATAGGAACATGGAATGTGAGAAAGATGAATGAGAGGAAGATAGAAGTAGTTAAACAAAAAAATGCAATGTACAGACATTACAATAGCTCAATAACTATAACACTTGGGATGGGCAAGCTAAAGTGGACAGAATGGGGCATTTAGGATTAAATAATACTCATGTATTATGATAAGAGTTAAGGTACTTTCATTAACTCGTGGATAGGTCAACCCAGTTTTTTAGTGGGTTTTTGATTAAAATACTAGACTTATACATTAGTATACAGAGTAGTAGTAGTAGTAGTAGTAGTAATAATAATAATAATAATAATAATAATAATAATAATACTTTATTCTTATATCCCGCCCCATTTCCCTGAAGGGACTCGGGGTGGCTTACATAGGAACCAAGCTCAGTAAAACAAAGTTAATATATAACACCATAAAATACATTGCATTACAATAATTTAAAAACCATATAAAACATCATAAAACAAAATAAACCATAACAACAACAGGGTACATAGTGTTTGATTCAGGAAATGAAAATCTATGAAGAAATGGGCTGACAAAAATAATGAATAAAGTTGCAGAGAATGCAGTCAAAGGACATGATCCAAAATCTGACAGAATAATATCAATAATAGCACAATCCATTAAAATAACTGTGTTTGAAGTGGTGAGAAAGTGATCTGTAGGGAATTCATTTTGTGATCACTCATTCATATGTAGAGGTCAGCATTATTTCATATTGCAACCAATGATGTGCCCAAGGGTAACTCAGTTTCCTAGGTCCATATATATCAGGCCTGCACAACTTGGCAGTAGTAAGGGGCCAAAATTAAATAAGCTACACCTCTTTGGACCACAAATAGGTTTTTAGTGCTTTTCCCTCAGTCCTTTTTTGAGGGTAAGAAGGACCTCAGCTCTGGCCTCCATTGCTCTTCCTTTCTTTTGGCCTCTGGGTTGCTCATCTATCATCTCCTTCTACAGAGAGAAAAAAACTTCCAACTCTGCATCATTCATTTCCCTAATTTGAGAGGGAGAAACTTGGCTTTGCTATGAAGACCCCACAACAGCTTCATGGGGAAAGTACATTTTTCCTTCACGAGTGAGGGAAATAGACGGCGGGGAGTTGGTTTTTTCCACTGGAGGCGGAGGAGACGATAGAAGCAAGGAGAAAGGAAGACCGTGTAGCCAAGTTTCTCCCTCACAAGCAAACGATGCCGAGTTGGTGGTTTTGCCATCAGATGAGAAGATAATGACAAAGGCAAAGAGAACGGAAGAGTGGCAGAGGCAAAAACTGGGGCTCTTCTTTTTTGCCGTCTCCTTCTCCTTCTAAAACAGCCAATCTAATGTTAAATTTTAACATAACCTGGGGTCCAAGATTCCAACCTCCCTGAATAAAGGTTCCATATCCCTTAAAATTTCATTCCTCACTCCCCAATACTTCAACCTGAGTCCAACAATCTCACCAGGTCATGTTATCTGCTGAAACTAGCACTTCCAGCATCTTGACTGGATCTATCAGTGGTGCCTTCTTTGTCACAGATTAATTTGTGACTTTGATGCACAGAGAAAGGAAAAGTGTAGAGATAAAACAGTTGGAGGAGGGAATTGCGAGTTCCCATTGCTACTTTGCTATAGTGCTGCGTGTGACTGCCTTCTCTAAGGCTTAGGCTCAGAGCCTTTGTGGGCCGCACCAAATCCTTGTGAGAGCTGAGTCGAGGCAACATGTCATGCAGACCTGATGTATATGTTTAGAGCAGGCCATTGGGACCAGCATATTATATCAAAGTGTGGACTAATCCATGAGTCATTGTCTTTATTTAGGACACTGTGTTCCATTGGTTTCTCCTCCTCCACCAGTCATACTTGGTCACCACCTTGCATCCCAATTACTGAAAGGCGGTGTGGTGAACTAGTCTGAGTATTGGATTAAGATTTGAGGAAACCAGGATCCTAATTTCCACTCCGCCATAGAAAAACCATTGGGTGACTCAAGATAAATCACACTCTCTCAGCACAAGAAAAAAGTAATGGAAAACCTCCCCAAGGAAACCGCAGGAGAGTCATTAGTCAGAATTAACAACAAATCTCAGTTAATTCTCCCCCAGTTTTTTCTTTACTTCTCCAGACATTTTTGTTTCTCCAAACTTGCCGATACCTCCTTTCTGAGTATGGATTATGTTGTTTTGGCTACCAAACGATTCTCACCCAAAATGTTTGTTATCGCTATATGGAATTGATTTTGTCACCATATAACCTCTAACACAGTAAGAAGCTATCTCTAGTAACAATAGTGAAAAGGAGATCAAAATGATTTTTTTTCATGGGCAGATATCAGAGACAGGAAGTGAACTCAGTATGCCAAGTTCCAGTCTGCCCAATAAACTTCTTCCCTGCCAAAGAATGTTTACCTGCTGATGGCCATTGCAACAATGACTGGCTGCCATCCAGACTTTAAGACTTCAGCAATGGGCGGACTCTGCCTGGCAATCGCAATCCACAGAGGAATCATGACAATGAAGATGGCACAGATCATGGGGGAAAGGTATCTCACATCTGCCAAGGAAAAAGAGATCCTAAAGTAACATTCTCCTTCATTTCTATGAGATTCCATAATGGTACTTTCTTTGGAAAATCATTCAGTTTTTCAAGGAAAAGAACAGATACAACGGAAAGTAGCAAAGTCTAGGCACCCTTAAAATGATACAATGTGCATTATTTTCTTCCATCACTGTTTATTACAACAAGGTAGCATTAGCTGTCTGATACAGTAAATGTATAAGGAGTAAAGGTAGCAGAATAGAATGTGTTAAATATAAATTAAAAGAATGTCTGTTGGATGAAATGTTTTAAAGAGCTTTTTCTTTTTTAATTTCATTTTATTAATAGATTTTACTCTGGAAAATACTGTTTTAATATTGTAATTGGTGTAACTATTTTAATACTTTCAAAGAACTTGTACACTTTTAATTTTATTGTTCTCTTAAATTGTGAGCCACTTTGAGTCCTAATCTATGGGGGAAAGCAGAATATAAATAATAAATAAATACATAACGAAATAAATTAAAAAAATACAGATATAAACAAACAAATGTGATGCACCTAACACAGAGAATGGGAATGGGGAGTGATGCAATAAAACTATATACACCCAAGCTTTCCATACATAAAGATCTCCAAAATGGTCTTAACATCATTACAATTACAAAAACAAAATTTAGGCGTAAAAAAAAGCAATACTCTTACAGCATGCCCAACAATGAACAATAGAGGGGAATAACAACATAAAAGAAGCAACTAGTGATCTACTATCCCAAATTCATGAGTTTATATGGGAGGAGGTCCTATTGCTTTCAATGGGACCCAGCAAGACTTAACTTTAGTTGGATTCGGTCCAGTGTGTTTTCTTGTTTAACGTCTGTGTAAACATCACTCCAGAGTATACTAATCGGATTTGTGACTAATCTTTAAATAGGAGCCCTTCTATCATGCTAGCAAGGACTTGGCTCAAGCAGAATTACCTGAAGGTGAAAAATTAAGGAACCTTATCCAAATGCAGAAGGCTCTCATGGGATAATGTAACAAGCTCATTATTGCATCAAAGTAGTAATTCTGTCACAGTCAAGGACTCGGCATCTAAAATTAGCTTCTTAATTTGCAGAGGAGAAACCTGATACTTCTAAAAAGAAGCCAAAGACCACATGACTGGAAGTATTTAAAGCAGGGTGCAGGAGAGCAGCAAACTAACCAATCCATGTTATATATGTCAAATGAAGGAAGAGTACAGTAAAAATAGTTGACCGCAACTGATATAGAGTTACTTTTAATTTTGTAACTGTCACATATGTCTCATGCAGTGGAACTGTTGGGAATACGTCTCTGAGATCCTGAGTTTCATCTCTGAACCAAGTCTGGAAAAAAAGTTCACAGCACAGTGAAAAAAGGATGCACCTTCCCCTTTGTTATTGGGTAGGTATTAGGAAGGCATTATAACAGTGTTTCCATGCCACAGGACTTGAGGATTGTGTGTATTGATTCAGTGTTCTTCAGACAAAGACAGTGGGACACCATCTACATTGATCAATGCAGACTCATATAATGTGGTTTAACTGCATGGAACTGCATTATATCATGATTATATTATGCAGATTCAGTCTATGTTGAGTCTGTGCAAATTCCAGTGGTGGTCATTTGAATTAACACAGATGGAAATGGGTCAAATACATTTTGTTATGAAAATTTTTGGGATGTTTCATTTTTGATGGCACTGTCTCCTGAATTTTTGGTGCACCCCTGAGACAGAGCAGGAATGTCAGTCAAAAACCAACCTTCATACATGTGGGATAAATCCAGAGAGAACCAAATGAGCACCATTTATGACTTTTGACATTCCTTACCATTGGCTATCCTGGACCTATCACAGTCTGGACCTAAGGAAAAGCTTTGACATTTATACTAAGTCTACAAGTAGCTATATTTTGTTATTACAGGGGCTTTGAAATGCTTATTCTTGTTATGTTTATTGTTCACAGATTTGATTCAAAATAAAAATTTATAGGTCTTCCACAACATCTCTGTATTCAACATCTGGCAGAACAGAGTCATGCTGGAAGATGAAAAAGTGTTTTACCAGTTTTAAAAATGCATTAAAAATAACATATTTTCACTTTTGTGTGATCTTATGACCTTAATTTGAGAATGTGGTGGGCTTTACTCTATTTTGTATCTCTGGTATGGAGTGACCTGTATCTTTTTCCTTTGGGGTATTCTTAGTTCCATGGAATCTGAATTTTGCCTTCACATATACTTTTATGAAGAATCCAAAACTAATCTTGCAGCTGCCATATTGTTCAAATCAAATAAACAAACAAAAAAAGATTATAATGATGACCAGCAATACGAACTGGAATAGTTATAGCCATATTTTCCTGACTATCTTTATCACTTCTTTTATAGATGGGCTTCAGGAGCTTGGAGATATACCTCATGTTTGAATCAATTCATTCTGTTCTTCTTTTCTGAAGAAATGTAACCTTCAAATAACCTTTAGAAGCAGAAGGAACTTTACAAAGAAGAAAGAGAGGGGATGCTGTGCTATACGAAAACAAGCAAGACTCAGAAGCAGAAGGAGGGAAGCTTCAGAAGCACCTCCAAGCAATGGGGAATCTGCCAGGGTTTTTGATATGCTAATGCTCTTTCTTAAGAGGGCTCTCCATCTGTTCTTTGTAACTGGTCCAAAGATGGGCCAGTTGCAACACTTTTCGCAGGTAATGGGGCAGATGAAGCATTCTTGGAATCTGTTCTTTATTTTTTTTAAGTGCAGTCAATGCCTGAGGCTAGAAATATGGAGTTATCAAGGCTTTTAATCACAAATGTTGTACTAATCAGAAACTATATCACCCAGAAAAGAAGTGCAGTTCCCTTTGGGAAAAGCTGGGCAAGATGTAATCGCATATCCAGTGCTACAGGGAAGAAAGCCTGTTGTCTTGTGCAGCAGCATCAAAAGGAAGGGTGAAAGGACTCTTTATCATCTCCCTGGTTCTGTAACTGGAGGTATGGAAAGGACAAAATGTTTGACCTGTAACAACATTGATGATACTATCCTCTCAGAGAGATAAGACCATTTGGGTATGAAGTATGGGAATCTAACAGGATATGGGCAGCCTTTGGGATATGATGTACTCAGCTACATCTTCAGAAATCTTCCTATACAGTGATGGAGAACAGAGTTCCTTTGTCTCTGTTAACCCTCATAATGTTGATCTCTTACATTTTTACGTAATAGAAGAACGGTATTACATAAGAATATTATTTCCCATCACGATTATCTTTTTTGAGACAGGTAGACTTAGAAGAATGGACTGGGAAAGGATCATAGCCCAATTATAGTGTGAATTATTTGCATGCGGGAGTTACCAGATTCACTCTCCAGGATCAGGAAAGAATCTTCCCTGAAATCATCATTGACAATACTGGGCTTGTCCAATGTTCCTGTGATTGATTGAAAGTCATCCAGTTGAATTCAAGTCCTATCTATCTGCCTTCCTCCTTTCCCTGGTTCCGATCCAAAATGCTATCTACAATAACACAACACTGGTTCTCTAGCATTCTGAAGCACACGTGGGAAGAACTGGGAAAGTCTTCTTATATTTTCCTTTTTTATGAGAATATGAGATGCTTGTTAGCTTATAAGAGAAGGAACATGATATAAAAACACTGAGCATACCACGTGATGCCCTCTTAATTTTGAGATACACCTTGGATAATTATTGCTATATACTTCCAAGAAAATCCTTAACTGATTAAAAACAAAAAGCAAGCCAAATACCATGGGGTTAATTTTTATGGCAAATTTCAAGTCCTAAGAAAACTGCACTAAGATGTGTACCAAGAATTTTACATCCTAACTTGAATGGATTCATGAAGAAAAATATAGCAAAGGGATGCAAAGGAATAATGTTATCAGATGTATCCGGCCCATTCCTGGTCTACACAAAAAGGACACAGATAATCTGCTTCTCTTTTATCAGACACATAGAGAATAGGAAAGGTTAAGATCATTCACAAGCTCCTTAGAGTGCAGGAATTCTGCTACTAGGTTCTCTCCAGCAGTTCTTAAGTTAGTTGCTCAGAGTCCATTGCATTAAATTAAATGAACTGAACGGTGCTTTTACTGTTGGCCAGACCCAACAAGGCTATTCAGTACTATATTTCTTATTCGACCTAAGATCATGCTTCTTATTACATGGATTGCTGCCACGAGAAAGGCTTCTACCCTACCCCTTGCCCCCCTTGTTAGAGGTTTCTCATGAACCTACCAATATACTTGAAGAGGGTGCTGCTGATTCCAGCCAGCAAGGAAAGGGTAATCAGGTCTCCAAGGCTTGCAGCAATAGGGGTGGCAACATTGTCAGGGTTTATCCCCACTTTTCTTGCCCCAAGGATCACACCAATCATCACCAAACCTAGGGAGAAAAAAAGACAAATCAGAGGAGGAGACTAAGGGATTGGAAAAAGGTTCCTAACATTTCCCTAAAATGTTGGAATAATTTTAAATCCTGTTCATGAAACAACTGAAGATATGGTACTTGAGGCAGTAAGATAGGGCGGCTACATGTAAGAGAGCTCTTGTGCCTTTAATAGTTGCGCATAAGAGAGAATGGTTGAAATTTTCTCTTTGACATTATTATTAAATGCACAGGAACCATGTCCTCTTTTTTCATAGAGCTACTGTGTGATAGACAAGGTTGTATTTGTCTTTCCAGTGTTGTAAAATCATCAGTGTGGTTCTTCAACCTTGGAAAGCTTTAACATCACTCTGTACTGCATCTGAAAATGTGTGTTTAAATCCATGAAAGCTCAATCTAAAATAAACACCAGTTTGTCTTAAAGGTCCTACCATATTCCCTTTTTATCCACTTCCATTCTTCTTGCTTCTTATACAGAGATTATATGTCTGTACTTTAGACAGAGAAGAGCTAGAAGTGCAGGTTCAGAATCTGAATCTGGGCATTTTGCCAAGCTAAGTCATGACAAGAGAAAACAGCAGCTGTTCAGTGAGAACTATAGTAAAAAGTGGGGACACAAGTAGGTCATCTAAGTAGTGGCCTTGACATAAGCCCAGTTACATGTCCCTTAAAACTCCAAGCAGGTACACATTATTAGTCCAAGAGCACTTAGTCACATCTGAGGGCAGAAAGCCACAATGGAAATGCAGTTGAGTTTTGTGTTGTTCCTGTCCAATGACTGAATATGCCTGATAAGAAAGCCCCAGTAAAAATATTGGCTGGGAAATGTCAAAAAACTAGTTGCAATCTCTGTCAAAGCTGGCCTAAGGCTTGCCAAAACCTATTCATAATGGCTTCCAAAGGCTTCGCATAAAGCTGCTTTCACCAGCTGCCTACTATGCTATTCTTAGGTTGCAAACTATACATGGCAATGCTATCAACAGAGTGAGAGTGCATGTGTGCTAACTCTGGATAGTAAATTAGACTATGTCAAATTCACTTCTTATTTGGTAGATAAATGCCAGTTTGAGATAAAATGTGAATTCCTTTAATTGCTTCTGAAGAGATGCCCAAGTTCTTCCATAGACACCTTGCTGATATGTAGACATTTCCTCAAAAGATGAATTTGTGAAAAGCCTAGTAAGAAAAATGTAAACTCCATCACAGAAAGATATGAAATAAAAATTGTGTGCCTATGTTGATATATCTATGTAATGAAGTGATGCTAAGAAGAATGTGGATACATATTTATTTACATAAGTGGCAAGATTACAAGGTTGCCTACTTATTCTCCCCTCTCAAACACTTTGAATTCCAATGCTTAAGAGAATCTTTAGGGGAAGTGAAGAGAAAGTTGACTATAGGGAACTCCAGAAAGATAACAACATAAAATCTCCACTCCCTCAAATAAAGACACAGGGGTAGGTAACCATGCCTGCTTATTAACCAATTTAATCTCTCACACGAAGGCCCACATGCCACAGAGAGAATTTGGGTAAAAGCAGGAACCAATGTCTTTGATGGGAATTGTCTTCATAAGAATTATCCTTAAAAGACATAATTATCATAGTGGTTGATCCAGAAGAGTTGTTTGCCAATGAATTTTGCTTAAAACAATTTTAATTCTCTTAGGTTCTTGCAAAATATGTCAAAATTGAATGAAAAATTTCCAGAGAATGTCAGGAAAGGCACAAGTTTCCCACCCCTGATTAGTGAAAGGGATTACACTATCTCCCAGGTATTCCAGCCTTGGCACCTTACATTGTGCCATGTTGTCTTCTCCAATGCCCAGCCCCACCTTTGTATAGAATTATATTATTCTGTTTAGAAATGCTAATAGCAAGGAAGGATTGTGTTGATGTGAGGAACCTGAATCTAGATCTCAAGGTTTCAAAAGACTGATAGATATTCCATTTCGCAGCCAATCCTGACATTTCCAAGTGGTGTCATAAAAGACCTTTGTCTGGCACTCTGGAGAACCACTTACAATTAATGTAGAGAAGATTAAGCTAAACAGACCAATGTTCTGACTTAGTGTAGGGCAGTATCCTATGTTTATATGCTTTCCTACTTAGGGATAGTGTGACATGCTGAGATGCTTTTAATTACTCTGATTTTATCTGCTTGGATTTTAATGTATTGTCCATTATTTTATTTTGTGTATCGTTGGAATGTTTTAAATTTTTGTCAAATAGTTGTGTTGTTGTTTCGGGCTTGTCCCTGTTGTGAGCCGCCCCGAGTCCCTTCGGGGAGATGGGGCGGGATATAAAAATAAAGTTTATTATTATTTATTATTATGTATGGGTGTTGCACTATCTGATAGTGATACATTTCAGGTGCCAGGCTCTTCCCTCCAGAGATGGCACACAAAACAGCTCCAGATGAATTTTGACATTTCTGTGGAACTGTTACCAAAGAAGAGAATAAACCCTCTGTGGAAAGGAATAGAAACACACTTTCATCGGTGCTGGCAGTCAGACGCTGAGACTGAGGAATAAAGGGAGTTCGAACAAACTCACCCAGTGAGAGGGCAGCTATGAAGGCAGTTGTCAAACTGCTTGCACATAACACGGCGGCTTGGTTCAGCTCCACATACCCCTTGGACAAAGCACCCAGAAAAACTGCCGCTATAGCTGCCAGGAGTCCCACCACTGTGGCCTGAACCTGTTGAGAGCCAAAACAGCAAAGGACAGAAAGATTTAGGGAAGCATTGTCTGATGACTACTATCTGTCTGCATGCATAACATCTATTTCAAAAAGTGCACGACTGCCCTCTGGTGAATAAAGACGGACATTTTCTATCAGAAGTGGCACTATGTTAAATAGGTTGTACTATGGCCGCTTCTCTACACTGAAAACCTTACTATTGATCCTGGCAATTCTAGTTGGAGTCAGAATTGAGGACCTCTACACCATACACCAGAGTTTTCCAAACATTTTATGTTGGTGACACACTTTTTAGACTGGCACCATTTTAAGACACAGTAATTCAGTTTTATCAGCAAACCTGTGGTTAAATTAACTCTTTATAAGAGATAATAATACATATATAAAATCGTAATAATGAAATGTTTGGGAACAAAATGCATCTCATAAAGACCTTTATAATTGAAAAATATTTGATTTTATTTATATATTTTTTTAAAATGATTTCCATGATCTGTTATTTCTCGTTATGTTCTCATGACACTATACACTGCAGACAACACATTAACATGTCATGACACACAGTTTGGAAAGCTCTGCCATTCACTCTTTCCTCACTTTCCTCCAGTTCTTAGGACTTTCTGAGATTGGAAAATGATCTTTGAAAAAGTGCTAATCTTCAGTGAAAATATGTAAAATGTAGTAGGGATGCTAGCTATTTAAAATAATTCACATTTCTTAATACAGATGTTTCTGTTGGTGTTTTTGTATGTGTGTAATTCTATTTTAATTGCTTCTTTGTATTTCTGTCATCTTTTAACCTGTCTTGTGAGAGCACTTCTTAGTGGAAACTGATGGTAAAAAACCAAACATATTTGAGTTGTACAGTCACTTTTCAATTGTGATTAACATATCCATATGATGACATAGTTCCCATAATATACAGTAATCTTGTATTTTCAAAGGTATCCTCTTTCAATTGAACAATTAAGCTCAAATGATTTTAAAATGATATTTAGATACGAAAGAAGGCTTCCTTTGAAAAAATTACATAGAATAAATTGTCCCTTTAAAAATAATAATCATGTTTTCTTAAGAATGAGTTCTTAGGGTATAATCAAGTATTTAATATATGTCTTATTTTGTGGTTTTCTATTATTTTTATTGCATTTTAGAAGATACTTCAATTTGTGATTTTTATATATTGATAATTTGATATTGTTATAATAAAGGATTTCTATTAATGTTAAAATCTATGGTTATAACTGTGATTTTGTGTAAATTATTAACTACATTGAACTCTAATAGGAAGGCCAGGGAATAAATTCAACCAACACCAACAAATAGTAATGTTCAATTAATGGGGTGTTTGCTTTTGGAGAATGGAAACCAAGGGATCTGGGTCAGTTTTCAGACTCATGCTGACCAACAACAGTATACAGAATGGAGTACAGTAGAGTCTCACTTATCCAACATTCACTCATCCAACGTTCTGGATTATCCAACGCAGTTTGCCTCCTGCCCTGATCCACAGCTGTTTCTCTAGGCAGCAAGGACTGAGCTTTTTATGGATTTAATTTCCAATGATGTTGCTACTGTAAGTTCATTTTATGCAATTCTATCTTTATTTGTAGTCAATTTTTAGTAGCCAATTTTAGTCCTTTTTTCAATATATTGTAATGTTTTGGTGCTAAATTCTTAAATACAGTAATTCCTAAATAACGTTACCGTGTATCGAACTGCATTTTTTGTTGATTTGTTGTAAAACATAATGTTTTGATGCTTAAATTGTAAAATCCCAACATAATTTGAAATTTAATAGGTTTTTCCTTAACCCCTCCTTGTTATCCAACGTTTTTGCTTTTCCAACGTTTTGCTGGCCTGTTTATGTTGGATACGCAAGACTCTACTGTACCAATGAATTTCTAGAGGGACACAACTATCAAAGAATACAGGTATATTCCTTTTTTGGTACACATGGATGTATTCGTAATATGTATGTATCTTCAAGTTGTCTGTTGACTTTTGGTGATCCCATGGATTTCACAGCGTTTTCTTAGACAAGGAATACCCGGGGTGGTTTTGAGAGCTCTTTCTCTAAAATATCACCTACACCTGAGTTTCCTAAACTTTCCCACTTGAGTCCCTTTTTGGCCCAAGATTTTTTTTAATGACCCTGGGTATATAGCTAATAAAATAAGAACGAAAATCACACATTTACTGATAACAAGACAGCATTTGCAAAGCTTGCTAAACAGGCTGATTTTTGTTTTTTATGAGGTACAGCTGAAGCATTTTCTGCAGAGTCCCCTTTTAACACTGCAAATTCATGTAAATGTCTAAAACAGCAATTAGGTGACATTAATAAAAATTGGGACCCCAGCATTGAGGTGTGGGGATTTCAATTGGGTTCGGGACCCACAGTTTAAGAAGCAGTGGTGTAGAGCACCTAAGTGGAATAAGATACATTAAATTCCATGGGATTTAGATTAAATGTACAGTACTTAGTGTACATTTAGGAGCACATTGTCAGCTGCAGAAATGAAGCTAGCACAGAAGCCTAGATAAGGGCTTGGCTATTTGGACTCCTAACTGTAGTTTCTGCATCCCCCCCCTCAAAAAAAAAAAAAACATCAGCCCACCCAGAAGGTAGAATGTTAGCAATATCATCCAGATGTCTCAAGGAAAAGTTCAGATGTGCTTACCTGAATCAAGGCCAAATTACAGGTAGCCATTTTCCACTGTTCCTGTGTATCATCCATTCTTCCAGTGTTAGCCTCAAAGACAAAAGAGGAAACACTTATATCTCACAAACAGACAGGTATGATAGGGGAAAGTGCCAACCAGAAGACTGAACCTGCAATATTGAAGATGCTGCTCACTGTTCCCACCCTGGAACTTCCAGCCTCCTTTTACACTGGCCCTCTTCAGGGCATGCATTTTCTTCTCTTTCTATCAGGAGCAGAAGCATGAGAGAAACTGATACATGAAGCCAGATTGTCAAGGACACAGACTGCAGTTGCTGCAAATATCTTGCCCAAGACAGATGGATCTGAAATATTAATCTATTCATCATCAGTACATAAGAAGGGAAACAAACAAAACTGTTCTGCTCAGGCTATAAAAAGTTTTACTGTCCAGAAAAAGTAGTTATAGCACAAATGAAAAAGAAAAGACAAACTTATAGGCCAGAGTTTGATCAGTCTGAAGTCCTGTCCAGACTAACAAACAGAATATTTGATATTGTTTTTTATAGCATCTCACCAATATCTCTTTAAAAAAATCTAACCCTGAATCGCCTCCTTGTAAGCTAATAATAATAATAATAATAATAATATACTTATTTTGTATATTAATAATAATATACAATGATTTTGTATATTAATAATAATATACAAAATCAAGCAATACCTGATTCGAAAGCACTGGCTGAACACCAGAAAAATTGAAGAAGCTTTGGAACTCGTGAAAGAACAAATTACAGCCTGGACGCCATCGGGATTAGTAAAAACATTGGCACCTTCATTGAAAACATGATGGAGCACTGGAAAACTGAACTGTTTGTTGGAAATGAAAGCTATGGACTTGTCAACATCAGAAGAGGAATTTTCCAGGGAGATTCATTGTCCCCTCTGCTTTTCATTATTGCCATGATCCCTCTGTCAACAATCTTACAAAAAACAAATCTCGGCTACCAAACATCTAAGAATTCTCACAAAATTTCACATTTGATGTACATGGATGATCTGAAGCTATATGGGAAAACGCAAACTGAAATCCAGTCTCTGACCAACACTGTCCGAATTTTTAGCACTGATATCAACATGGAGTTTGGTTTGGACAAATGTTCGACAGTGGCATTGAAGAAGGGAAAAATCATTGAAAGTGAGGGCATAAATATGCCCAATGGCCAAACAATAAAGTGTCACCAGCCAGAGGCCTATAAATATCTGGGCATATTACAGCTGGACAACATCAAGCATGAACATGTGAAAACTGTGGTCAGCAAAGAATACACACAAAGGCTCAGAAAAATTCTCAAAAGCAAGCTCAATGGAGGCAACACAATCAAGGCCATAAACACCTGGGCCATACCTGTCATAAGATATACTGCTGGCATTATAAATTGGACACAGGCGGAACTGGGCAATTTGGACAGAAAAACAAGAAAACTCATGACTATTCATCATTCTCTGCACACTTGCAGTGATGTTGACCGGCTATATCTGCCTAGAAGATCAGGGGGCAGAGGACTCTTACAAGTAAAACAAGCAGTCAAAGAAGAAGAACATGCCCTGGCAGAATATGTAAAGCAAAGTGAAAAACCTGCTTTGATTGAAGTCAAAAATCAGAAACTCCTCAAAACACAACAGACAAAAAACCAGTACAAGAAAACTGCACTACAAACTAGAGCTGACAGCTGGCACAACAAAATACTGCATGGAAAGTTCCTTGACAAAATTGAAGGAAAAGCTGATAAGGAGAAGACCTGGCTCTGGCTCACGAATGGGACCCTGAAGAAGGAGACAGAAGGCCTGATCTTTGCAGCCCAGGAGCAAGCCATCAGAACAAATGCAATTAAGGCCAAGATCGAAAAATCAGCTGATGACCCAAAATGCAGACTGTGCAAGGAAGCTGACGAAACCATTGATCATATCCTCAGCTGCTGTAAGAAAATTGCACAGACAGACTACAAACAGAGGCACAACTGTGTGGCCCAAATGATCCACTGGAACTTATGCCTCAAGTACCACCTGCAAGCAGCAAAGAACTGGTGGGATCACAAACCAGCAAAGGTCGTGGAAAATGAACACGCAAAGATACTGTGGGACTTCCGAATCCAGACTGACAAAGTTCTGGAACACAACACGCCAGACATCACAGTTGTGGAAAAGAACAAGGTTTGGATAATTGATGTTGCCATCCCAGGTGACAGTCGCATTGATGAAAAACAACATGAAAAACTCAGCCACTATCAGGACCTCAAGATTGAACTTCAAAGACTCTGGCAGAAACCAGTGCAGGTGGTCCCGGTGGTGATGGGCACACTGGGTGCCGTGCCAAAAGATCTCAGCCGGCATTTGGAAACAATAGACATTGACAAAATTACGATCTGCCAACTGCAAAAGGCCACCCTGCTGGGATCTGCACGCATCATCCGAAAATACATCACACAGTCCTAGACACTTGGGAAGTGTTCGACTTGTGGTTTTGTGAAACGAAATCCAGCATATCTATCTTGTTTGCTGTGTCATACAATGTCGTTGTGTCAATAATAATAATATACTTTATTTATATTCCGCTTTATCTCCCCAGAGGGATTCAGAGCGGATTACAGTACCCATATAAGGCAAACATTCAATGCCTTTTTACATGAAAATTGACATACAATACACAGATAAGGTAAAGGCCTTCCCCCTTTTTCCATCTCCAGAATCTGATAAGAATTACTCAACTTCCAGCCATAGGGAGGTGCTCTTGTGCCATTTTTCATGCCAAAGGAGCCTTGCTGTCCATAGACATCCCCAGTCTTTTTTTTTTTTTTTGCTGGCATGTGAAGCACCCCTTTATCTTCCTGCTAAAGTGGTACCTATTGATCTACTTGCATTGCATGCTTTTGAAGTGCTAGGTTGACAGAAGCTAGGACTGACTAGCAGGAGCTCGTCCTGACTTACGGCTTCGAACTGTAGGTCACCAGCCTTTCCTGCAGCTAGCGACTTTAATCGCTGTGCTACCATGGGAGGAACTGTTGATATTTCCTCCTGTTACCCTGCCATGCTTTGAAAAATACTACAGGTTCCTAACATTTTTCTTCTTTTCAAATAAGCATCTATAATAAACAATGAACTAGAGCAAGAGAGAGCAATTGGAGACTGTGAAACTCCCTATCCAAAGAAGTTAGGTTAACTCCATCTCTTTTAAGCCTCTGGTGGGCAACCAAAACAATGTTGTTCAACATGGCATTCAATGAAGATATTTTAATGTGCATTAATATTTTTTTATCTTGGTATTGCTTCAATCGGGTTTTACTTGTTTGTTGCCTGGGAAGCACTTGTGGACTGGGAGGTGATACATAAATACTTTTCATAATAAATGAATAATGGCAGAAGTACTGTTTATGCTCAAAAGAATGGGAAAACAATTCATGCCCATCCTACACAAACATGATAATGTCTACTCTACTATTAATGGCCGCCAAAAACATAGTCCTTGAAGTCCACAAGAAACAAATACAATCCACTTTTACAAATAAGCCATTGAGGGCCCTCTTGATTAAATGTCACATTTTTCCTTGCCAAGTATCTATCACGAACACAGGTCTGCATGTTGAAGAAACAATCTCAATAATGATACTTACAGCTGTAGAAAGTCTAGAGGCCAAAGTCATTTCCAGGTTGCCCTTTAAGCCAACCAGAGCTGGAATCAGGATAAATATTTCTGTGATTGTCTTAAACACTGTCCAGTGCTGAAAGAAATAGAACAGAGAGGATGTAGCTCCACTGTCATATCAACCACAACCTTTTGCAGTAATAAACATGTATGCAAAAGTAAGCCTCAACACACAGCACTAAGCTTTGTCACCAACTTGAAATTGTGCACACGCATTTAGGGATATCATGGATGAGTGCATTTAAGTCATGGGAAGATATTGAGTAGTACCAATGAGATCACCATGGGCTCCACCTTTCCTTCTGTACATACCATTTTCTGATCTTTGGAAAAACCTATAATTCTTTAGTAAAAAAGAGATTGCAGATCTTCCTTGGAGTTACACTGTGGGGGGAATGTAAAATTTTAATGACCTTTGCATTTCCCCACAATGTAACTCCAAGGAATAACCGCAACCTGTCTTTTTCCAAAGAATGTAACATACAACAATTCTGTTCCTTGACCTCAGCAGATTCTTTGTCAGAGCAACAAAAATACATCTATAATGAACATTTGTTGTAGTTCTCTTTAAGATGTTTTCTTAAAAACACAAGTCTCTATTAAAAAGATTATTGTAATAAAATGAGAATGGTCATATTGATCAGAGATATGGGGTGGAAAATTTGTATGTTTTTTCGCTGTTCTGTAGGCTGCTGTTCAGTCATCAATCATGTTAGATGGCTAAATACAAGACATGAAATTCTAGTTATTCTTCTAAAGAGATAAGCATTGACAAATAGGCTAAACACGAGGAATGCACTAGTAAACTTTGTTCTGTTTCGCAAAATCTCTTGCTTCTCAATCAGTTACAAGTAGTCAAATGTGATATGTTGCCCATGTAAATAGCTATCATATACTTTATTGAAATATGTTCAACTAGTTTTATTGAATCAGTTTTTCTCAGTTTGAAATGGAACTGTTGGAGGAATAGTGCAGGATATTGATTCGCCCAGCACTATTGATCCTTATGCGTTACAACAGGAGTGGAAAATTTGTGTCCCTCTGAGTGCTGTTGGACTGCAGAGTTTGGCCATCCACTGATTGCAGGTTTGTCACTTCCAGGCTGCTTAGACCATGGGGAAAATATTAATGGCTTTCCAGCATTTCTGATTTACTAATAGTTGTAATCACAAGAGATGTGGGATGAAAATGTTTCCAGTGACATGTTTTATCTCCCATACAATTCGTAGAGAAGTTCTGTATGTAGAGCTATTATGTTATGGTTGAACTACAAAGAACACGAGCCTTAGTTGATCTGTAAGGATGAAGGTAACCAAGACAAATTGTCATAAGCCAGTACAGCATATATACATTCATTACTTAGTGAAATAAAATATTCAGTTAGTGCTACTAAAGCAGTTTTATTCAGCCTGAAATCAAATTTACAAGTAGGATACAGAGTGAGTGAAATATGGAGAAATCAAACACAGAAGAAAAAGAGGAGTGGATAAAGAGCTATGTCAAAACTAACTTAAAAAAGCTTTGGTTCAATTCTACTATTATATGCTTTCTTTAGAGCAGAATTCTAAGAACCCATACCAGTGATATCATTTTCCAGAAAAAAACAGAACTAGAAGAAATGAAATGTGAAATGTGGTACAATTCTGATTTTTGAATGTGTATATTTGATGTATGATAAAATATGGTTAGACTGTGACTTGGAAGATCCAGATTCAAATCCCAACAGAGCCATGAAATTAACTAGGTGATCTGGGGCCAGGGCTGTAGCCAAGGGGGGGGGGGGGGTTAAGGGTTCACTCCCCCTCCTGAAACTTTTCAGTTTTTTTTAAAAACTGGTTTACTCATGAATTTTAACTGGTTAACCAAATCTCCATAAGTGTCCACTGAAGCTTATTGTCGGAGCCTGGTTACTAAATTATTTTGCATTATGGAGCTATTCTTCATGATTTGCTGAGAGATCCATACTATCCTCTTGAACTCACTCAAGGAAAGGTGGGGTTTAAATGTAAATAATAAATATATAAATAAGTCTTCAATCCCTCCAAAATGATGTTTCTCCCACAAAGCTACTTAAGATATGCATAATACACAAAGAAAATTTAGACAAGGAAAAGGTTAAAAACAATAGACCAATATCCCTGCTAAATGTGGATTATAACATATTTAGCAGTATCATTGCAGAGAGACTTAATGGCTTCCTGACCCATTGGATAAAATAGGAACAATTGGGATTCCTCCCCAATAGACACCAAAGCAATAATGTTAGAATTATAGTTGATTTGATAGAATATTATGAACAAAAAAATAAAAAAGTTCTCTTCCTCGCCTTAGATGCCGAAAAGGCTTTTGATAACGTAAATTGGGAATTTTTCAAATCTATAATTAGGGAAATGGATATGGGATACTATTTTCAAAACATAATAGGAGCAATTTGCAATACCCAAGAAGCAAAAATACTAGTAAACAGACAGGAGACTGATACAATAAAAAATAGAAAAAGGAACTAGACAGGGATGTCCCCTGTCATCATTAATATTTATCCTAACATTAGAAATATTATTAAATAAAATAAGGGAGAAAACAGAATTGAAAGGTGCAACAATAGAAAGGCAGGAGTATAAAATCAGTACTTTCGCCAATGATATAATATGTATAATTGAAGAACCAGAGAAAAATATAGGGAATTGGCTAAAAATAATAAAAGAATTCAGGGAAGTAGCGGGATTTAAAATTAACATGGAAAAAACAAAAGCACTAACAAAAAACATATCAAAGAAGGAATAAGAAAAATTAAAAGAAAAATTGAATATTCAAATAGAGACAAAACTAAAATACCTAGGAATCACACTGACATCCAAAAATCTACAATTGCTACAAAATAATTATATAGCAAAATGGAAAGAAATAAAGAACGACCGAGAAAATTGGAGAAACTTAAATTTGTCCTTATTAGGAAGAAGTGCCCGTGTCAAAATGGATATATTACCAAAAATGATCTTTCTATTCCAAAACCTGCCAATAATAAGGAATCAAAAATTACTAAACAAGTGGAACAGGGATATAATGAAATTTATATGGCAAAAGAAAAAGCAAAAATAAAATTTAAGGATATTATTAACGAAACAAAGAGAGGTGGACTGGCCACACCAAAAAATTATACTTTGAGGCCTGTGCCCTAATGTGGGCAAAAGACTGGATTAAATTAGAAAACCAAAAAATTTTGAATTTGGAAGGATTCGACTTAAGACAAGGTTGGCATTCCTACATCTGGTATGGAATGAACAAAAAAAATTGGGATTCATTTTGTGAGATCCACTATAATTAAGATCTGGGAGAAATATAAAAACAAACTATATTATATCACCCCTAGAAACCTCACAAAGAAGAATATTGGGATGGAATAAATGGTTAGGATATAAAGATATATTAGAAAAACAAAGAGGAGAATGGAAAATTTCTCCCCAACAAGAAATGAACAGACTAGATAAAAACATTTCATGGTATCAATATTGGCAAATAGGAGAACATTTCAAAAAAGATAAAAAATAGGCTTTACAGATCAAAATAAATTTTGGGATAAAATAATGCTGACAAATAGAGGAGATCCAATAAAAGAAACAGCTGCTGCTGCTCAGTCGTTTAGTCGACTGGAGTAGAATAATGGAATATTTAAAACAAACAGATGGGGGGAAGAATATATATATATATATATATATATATATATATATATATATATATAATAAAAGTGAGAGATAGATGAAACAAGAAAACAGCATCCATCAGAAGGGAAACGTGTGGGGGGGGGGGAAGGAAAGGAGAGATGAATATGAAAGGAAAGATTAGATTCGAAGAAGAAGGAAAAGGTGAACACCCTGAAGAAGATGCCAGGAAGCCATTTTTTATACTGGTTTTTATTCCTCCCTTTATCCTCCCTTATTTTTATCTCATCTTATTTCTATTATTATTACCCTTTTTTCTTTTTTCTTTCTTTCTCTCTCTCTCTCTCTATTTTTCCCTTTCTTTCTCCCTCCCGTTCTTCACCTTTCCCTCTCCGGCCTACCTTACCTTCCTATCTATTTTCCCTTGTTATATCCCTACCATCACTACCCCTCTTTTTGTGATTTTTGAACACCTATCTATCAATGTATTCTGAATTGTAGAAAATTAATAATGGTTATTTATTTTAAAAAAAGATAGATTTTAATGCAGGTGAAATAAAGATAAATATTATTTTTACCTATTATAAGGCTGATGGAAGTGCCTTTGCTCTCTGTCTAAATGTTAGGAAGTCTCAACTGCCTAGGAAGTGTTAAACATTTGAGCAAAGCTTTCCATCCCTTTTGATTTTCACACTTCATTTCTGCTTCCTTCTTGGGTGTTACTTAATGGAGGAGCAATACCGGAAATTGTAACACTGTTGTATTTAATGCTACTTGATTTGCCTAATCACAGGGACAACTGACAGCTGGCAAAATAATGTCAGTCATATGAATTGTGGACTATTCATTTTAGAAAACAAATAAAATATAAACCAGTGGCTGAACATTATGTTCCAAATGACCTTCTGGAAAAAATGTGACCAAAACAAAGAATTAGATCAAAAGATAAGAATGCTGAAAGGAGAGTCAGAATTCTAAGTTTACAAATGAGAATCACTAAGAAACAGAGGGAGAGCAAGGGCATTGTTCTAGCCTCCCTACAACACATACCGTGTTTCCCCTAAAATAAGACCTCCCCAAAGAATAAGACCTAGCAGGGTTTTGGGGGGATTGCCAAATATAAGGCCTCCCCTGAAAGTAAGACCTAGCAACTAAGGCTGCAGCAGAGTTCCATTGGGAAGCATGGCTGCCGGGCAGAACCAGCACTCATACACACACCGGAGGGAGGGAGGGAGGGAAAGTGTTTGCTTTCTGTGCCTCCCTCCCTCCCTGCCTGCCTTGCCTTTCCTTGCCTGTCCCCCAGCCGAGGCTTGAAAAACCTTCCGTGGCTGCTACTGCGCTGCCCTTTCTTCCTTCCTTCCGTCTCCCTCCTGGCCATGCTGCCTTCTTCCCAGAGGCTTCTGATTGGCTCCTGGAGCCAGGGCAAGGGAGGGTGGGAGGGAGGGAAGGAAGAGGGCTTTCGTCCTGCTGCTTTTGCTCCTTAAAGGTACAGGACGCATTGGGATTATCCTCTCATCTTCCTATCCTATGCCATGAAACGGATTATTTTATACTATTATTCTATTGCCATATTATTATCATCATATTCTGTTACTATTATTATATCCCATTATTATATTATCCTATTAATATATTTTAAATCATTATATTATATTTTCTATTATTATTATATCATTATATTATTATTCTATTATTATTCTATTATATTTTCATATTATTATATTATTATTCTGTTATTAAATTCCATTTTATATTACCCTATTAATATATTTTATATCATTATATTCTATACTATTATTCTATTATATTATCATATTATTATTTTATTATTATTAGCATATTCTGTTATTATTATTATATTCCATTTTATATTATCCTATTAATATATTTTATATCATTCTATTCCATTCTATTATTCTATTATATTATCCTATTATTATTATATTATTATGCTATTCTGTTATTATATCCCATTATTATATTATCCTATTAATACCATATTATTATCATTTTCTGTTATATTATATCCTATATTATATTATCTCATTAATATATTGTATATAATTATATTATTATTATATTATCATATTATTATTATAGTATATTATATTATTCATCATTCATGACTACATTGAAACTAGAATAGAGAGAAATCAGCGTGGAAACCTTGTGAAACCTAAACTGCAAGAGGTACCATAGATTGTTGTACATGTAAATAATGGTAGTAACAAGAAATTCTTGATAGGATTCATAGTTTGTCTGATTATGCTGGTTTGTGATGACAACTACTTTACAGTATATAATAAATGTTCATTTTGTTGTTCAACCATAAATGTGAATTCTTCTTCATGGAAAAATAAGACATCCCCTGAAAATAAGACCTAGTGCATCTTTGGGAGCAAAAATTAATATAAGACCCTGTCTTATTTTCGGGGAAACAGGGTAGGTTGCTTCTTTCAGGTCCCCTGGACTCGGTGTGCACTATGCACCTTGTGCTCTCCACTTGCCTTCTTCAATTCTCACCCAGTTCCCTTCTTCTCTTTTGTAACTTTTATCTATACCCTCCTGCTTGCTTATCTCTCTGTCTTCCACATGCCTGCCTATCTTATTTCCCTCCTCTAAATCTCTCTATGCTTACTTAATCTTGCTTCTTCATTTGTCTTCTCTCCAGGATCCATCCCTTGCTAATACAATATGACCCACATATCTACAGAGTATATAGTAAACCCTATTGAAATGAAGGACTTCTGGTACAAGAATATCATAGTCAAACCAGAGGACCTAGAAAATACCTAAAGAGGACATATTCTATTGGACATAGACAACGTATACTGCCAGAGCTTCTCTCCTCTGCAATTCACCTAGCTAAATTCAAACTTCATCTCCCAACAGCATTCTTGTCCCAACTTTTTTCAATGTATGGGCAAAGAAAGTTCCCATTTGCTAAAGAACTCTATCAAGAACAGAGTGGGCACCTTTGAAAATCCTCCTGGTTAGTGACTCCTAGGACCAGCTTTGTAGGAAACTTTGGCTACTAGTTCAAGGACATGATGTTCTTCTGCTAGAGTTGCTATATTAAGCCTTGAGGGGGAAAGTAACAAACATTCCCGATCTGCAGCTGTTAGGAACAGCAAAAGGTTGGGTGATACATGTATTCCCTGATATTTTACCACAAACGTAAGTGGCCTTTCTCATTGGTCCTGTACTGCAGAATGTAGAACCACCATCAATGGTTCTGCATTGCCAATGCCAGCAAAAAGATTTACATGAGGTGAAGGATTGGCACACTAGAGACCAGCACTGAATGTGGGCCACCTAGACAAAATAGTTTCTTTCTTTCCCAGATACTCACTAAGAACTTGTAGCCAGTGGTGTATGGACCAACATCGTTCAGTGAACCACCATTCTGATCAGGACATAGATGAATTTTTAAATCAGGATTTTTCAACCAGGATCTCCAGAAATACTAGTGTTCTGTGAAAAGTCACTACAGATTAGCTGAGAGGATGTGATTGCAAAAGAAAAAGAAAAAAAGAAAAGAAAAAAAAGCTGCAAATCTGGAAAATACTTCAGGGATTCCTCCATCGTAAAAAGGTTGAGAAAGGTTATTTTAAAGATATAAAGATGCACAAACCAGAGATTATACTCAATGGAAGAAATAAGAAACGTTTTAGTACATTGTAAAGATGGGCCATCAATTTGGTACAGGCTGAGAATCCCTTATCTGAAATTACAAAATCTGAACTACTCCAAAATCCAAATTTGTTCATATGGGTGACTGAGACAGTGACACCTGTGCTTTCTAATGGTTCAATGTACACCTACATTGTTTCATGTAACATGTAACAATATTGTATGAAATTGTCTTCAGGTTATGTGTATATGGAGAATAAATGAATTTCATGTTTACACGTGGGTCACATCTCCAAGATAGTACATATATATAAACACAGGCAGTTCAGACAAAGGATAATAATAATAATAATAATAATAATAATAATAATAATAATAATCTTTATTTATACCCCGCCACCATCTCCCCAACGGGGACTCGGGGCGGCTTACATGGGGCCATGCCCAGAACAATACAATATGAAAATAATTTTATGGTTGGGGTCACTTCAACATGAGGAACTGTATTGGGCCACGGCATTAGGAAGGTTGAGAACCACTGAATTAGGAAACATGATACAATCAGCAATAAATGGTTAGCAAATCAGCTTACTGTATAATTACCTGTAATAATATGTGTATAATTCAAAAAGGAAAAAAAACCCTTGTCATTTTCACAAAACTCAGGAAAAAACCAAACATCACTTCATAATGAAAAGGCTTGTGATGACCTTGGGTTTATTCCTTAGATGAAATGAAGGATCCTACCTCTTAGTCATCCTAAAGCAGCATAAAGAGCTTTGCTATTTGCCTGGGATCTACATCAGATGTATCACAAAAGATTGTCAGAACCTGCTTGATATATTGAGTGCTGAGTGCAGTAACAATACTAAGTTACGTATGCACATGGGTGTGGGTAATGCTGTAATGGAAAAATCAAGCAATACCACATGTCAGACTACACAGAGAAGCCATTGAAATCCACAAGCATTTGGACAATTTCAACAGAAAGGAGGAAACCATGAAAATGAGCAAAATCTGGCTATCAGTATTAAAAAAAACTCTAAAATCAGAACAGTAAATAAAGAATGCCATTCAGAAAACAGAGGAATTACAGACATGAATTAATCAGGGGCAGCTAACACCTCTGAATAAAGGATTCCCCCAGGCAGGAATCAGCCAAGCCTTGAAGCTGGCAAGGCCATTAATGCTAATCAAGGTGATTAATTACAATATTCACACTGGCCTCCAACAGACAAGAGTTCTTTCTCCCACCCTGGACCTTTCACAGATATATAAGCCTCCCTTGCTTAGTTTGCAATATACCTCACAACCTGCCATAGATGTGGGTGAAATGTCAGGAGAGAATGCTTCTGGAACATGGCCATACAGCCCAGAGAACTCATAACAATCCAATCCCACATGGTTAATTCCAAGGGGGCAAATGCTTCCCTTTCCAACATACAGTTACTGGTATATATAATTTGGATTTTTTAAAAATTCACCAAATTCACCCTTAATGTTACCTGTTCAAGTTTAAATCCTCTTAGCAAGAAATGTGAATTTCCAATAGTCCAGTGAAGGCACATGAGTTCAAATGAGAGCCGGGCATTGCTCGTTCTTTGCCTCACTTATGACACTGTTTATTACACAAAGTGGTGATAAACACGGGCTGCCCTTTCATAACACAAGAAATGTATACCTGTATGTGATAAATTGTGTGAACGTATTTTGTGATTCCTTGTATCTAGTACAGCTTGGGTGTTTTGTGATTCATGTGGCTTAAAACCATGCAGGACACTTAGTCTAGATTAATGAATACAAAGTTCAAGAGTGTGATGTCCTTTTAATGTATGGCTTTAATGACTGAGCGTGAACACAAAAAAACAGGGCAGAAAAATAGCTAGGTCAAGGCTGCCAGAAGTAAATAGTTCTTGATTTCCATTCCTTATATGTAATGTATGAAACAGCTGTTCCCCTCCCCCTATTGTATTGCAGCACATCAGTTGATGCTCAGGGACAAATAGCAAGAACATCCTTAGTTCATTAAACATCTAAAGATTATCTTCAGTGTTGTTCCAAAACATACACCACACACACACATACAAAACAAGGCCTAAGATGCAGGAATGAGCTTTCTTTTCTAGAATCTGATGCTGATTAGATTAAGCCAGGGAATCTGTACAACTGGGCCTCCATACCCAGATTCTGCATCCACAGATTCAGCCACCCATGGCTTGGAAATAAAGTAAACACAGATTTTGCCATTTTTATAAGGGACACCACTTTACTATACTATTGTATACAATGGGACTTGAGAATCCATGGATTTTGGTCTCCATGAAATGTGTGTATGTGTCTTGGAACAAAACCTCAGCGGATACTAAGATTTCCAAAATTAACAGGACAATGCTATGCAATAAGTCTCACTCAATGGGTGGTTCCTACCTAGGTTTGTCCTGTGAAGGGGTAATTCTTCCTACCTTTAAGTAAAAATAGACGGCTGGAGGATTGCCCCATATCTCAACAGAGAAGTGAAACAGACTGGCTCCCAAACAAAGTAATAATATTTGCTTATTCAAGGAGGTTGCATATGCAATTATATGAAACTGTATGGACATAAATATTCCTCTATTCAAAAAATAGTCCTATGAGGACTGAGGAAGCTCCTTACCCTGGAGGTCAGTTGAATGTCCCTTGAAAAGGAAAAAGCAGGGGGCAGAGTAGGCCTGTTGCTCCGGAAGAGCATCCTAGAAGGCAGGAGAAGACGGTATGCCTCCTCTAACCCTCTGATATCCCTGTAGAAGATTCCCTGACACCCCTTCAGCTGAACCCTTTAATTCAGGGGAGTAAAAGTAGCCTTGGTTACCTGGCAGTGATCCTGAGAGATCAGTAACCTTGTGTAGGTGGCATTTCTCAATAATTTATATCATCATACATGACTACTTTTATCCCAACCTATTATTATTACACAACTAATGAAGACACTCTTTGATCAGTTGAGCTTTTGTGTCTTTGCTCCAAGACAGTAAGGTGCAGCAATATGCCTGAAAAATGAATGAGAGGTGTTTTATCTCATCGACCCTGTCTGTTAGGCTCTCTTTAAGCCTTTGGCATACTTACAGAAGACACTTCCCCCACACTACATTACTCTTAGATATCAAATAGCCATGTTAAAAATGGATGTTCAATGCCACTAAGGCAGGCCAGCCATTTACTTTCTCGTTACCAGTGCACTTAGAAAAACAAAATAAAAACATACATACTTGAATAAGATCCATTACCAAACCAGCAAAGACCATGCCCAACCCTGCCAGGATGAATGGCCCAAAGATCTGTGAAGCGATGGAGATGGCTGTTTCTGGAAGGAATCCACTGGCTGATCTGATGAACTTACAGGTGAAACCCCTGAGTTTATTTCCACGGAAACACAGCTCCAATTTCAACTGGGTGACCACCATGGTTGAATGTTATTAACCCATGCTCTGAAAACAGAAGAGCAAGAGGAGATCCAGAAAAGGAGGTGGCCTCACCTTTTGGCTGCACAGTTCAAAGTTGAAGGTTCTTTTCAGTCATGATTGTGCCAGCATTCAAGTCTGAGGTCCTTCTTGTCCTCCACCAAACAGCATGGATATTACTTTCCAAAATGCCCTTGACTTAATGGAACACAATTCCACTATGCTTTGGGACAGCTCCAGCGAGGGAAAAAAATCCAGAGGAATGGATCGGATGGCTAAAATGCGAATGGATAAATACATTCAAAAGAAATTCTTCGGCTATCTCCACTTGGCTGGAAATCAGAGAGACCTGCTTAAGCGACAGTATTCAGAATTACTAGTGCAAGGAGTGTGAGGTTGTCTAGGAATACATCAGCCACTGATGTCCTTTCTCCTCAAGTTACAATAAGGTGGTTTAAAGCGTTTGCCTGCACTGTTGCAACAGGCACAACTCCTTCAGGCTCACCATGCCAAACGCTGAACTTTTCTCACAGTCCCTTAGACGAGGAGACGGAGGGTAGGTTGATTCCTCAGTTTTCTTTTGTTTTCCCTCTTGTTTCCTCAAGGTTAAGAAAGGTCACCCAGAAAGTGAATTTAATCCTACTGAAGCTACGGATATTATAGAAGAGGTCAACAGGAAAAGCCAGGAATAGGTACTGGCTGGAAGGGCATTTTTATCCCTCAGTTCCCTTTTCTTCTGTCCATTTCCCCAGCTGTGTTAAGGTTGTATGAGTTCAGAAGTATGCGGTCTCTATCTCTAAATGACTGACTTGTAGAAGAAAGAAAAAAAAACGGTAAAAGCCAATGAGCTTCAAAGGCTAATCCTCTTATCTGCTGTCATCACTTCAACTTTCAGCTACTATGCAAAGGCCATGATAAGAGTCTCTGCACAAATTCTATTTAAGGTAGTTCTCCAGGCAAGGGGAAAGTTTTCTCCGTAGGTTTTTACTTTCCATTCAACAAGTCTGCAAGGGGTTGTAATGCATTACTTTTAAAGGCACAAAAAGTAACTGTCTCCATGGTGTTGTTACAATCCATAAGCAAGGGCACAAGCATGACGATGGCTAGAGGAATCCTATCGGTCCAAGACCTTGACAGCATTGGAACAGAAAGTTTTGGTCCAGATTGCTTAAACTGTGTCAGCTGTGTGGGAGTTTAAATACTTGGAGTTCTCTGGTTGGGAGATTTTATTATATCTGAATCTTTAAGAGCAAATTTCAGTGCATATTCCTATGAAGAATAAAGAACTTTGTGCCATCATGGATACTGAATGGCAAATTGTTTGTGACATAGCTTGCCTGTTCAAGGCTTGAGAATCTAATTTTCCACTGGTAGGATATATAGTCACCATTCCAAATCTACTGGGTTTAGTTAAGGGTGCAACCCCCCATGAGAATGGGAAAGCCCTAATTTTTTTAAAAAAAAACATGTTTAGCCTGAGAGAGCACCTCTCTATAAATCTATAGGTCCCCCAGTGCGACTCTATGGTCAACTTCTGCCAGAGAGTTGCATTAGAGAACCTATTGCTGGCAAGACCATATTAATCAAACTCACAAATAGTCCACAAAAGTTAAACCCACAAATGTAGGAAGTCAACAGTAATGATCATAAATAGTCTTGATATGATCAGTAATGAACCAAGTAAAAAGAGCTTTATGTGGGTTAAAACAGAATTTGGATTATTAGACATTCCAATTAAAACCTGCTTATATACCCGGGTTTTTTTTTTAAAGGGTTATTTTTTTCTTCAAAGCACACATGGCCTCATTTGCTGCGACTGTATGGTTGGTTAGGTTACAAGACCAGGACTGCTTTGGGGTGCCCCAATGGGCTTTACCACTAGCCACAATTAGGATCCAGTTTCTCATTAAGAACAGAACTGCAAAACAGGGGTGGGCAAATACAGAGTGGGTGAGGGTTATTTTCTGCCCGCACCATTGTGTTTCAGCATGGTGGAAATGATGTTACATCACTTTAGGATTTGGGCCGATTTTGGACTATTTTGTTGGGAGATTGGTGAGTGGTTGAGGGAGACAAACTGCCATTTGATTCATATTGTATGCATTTTTGGCCAGTTTTCAGATGGAAAACTGCCCACCCAAATAATAAGAAATCTGGGGTCTTTGTGGGAGGCTGTAGGGCCCTATGTTGGGGTCCCTTAGGCCATATTCTGCCCACAGGCTCCACTTCACAGAGGATACATTAACCTCATTCTGTGGTAGTCTGTTTACTCCAAAATGCAACAGTTGACCAATTAAAATACTGTAAGATGTCTTGGTGGAGGCTGGTTAGTCTAGCTAATGTTTTCTGTAATAACATATATCTTGGGATTACATCACAGGATTAATCTTCTCTAGCTACTTTCCTTTCTACAGATATTTTCAAAAATGCTTCAGTCTATCACCTCTATATCAGCTGAGATGGAAATTCACAGGGTAACCTTTAGAAATTACTGTGCCGCACAGGAACAGGCCTCTCCCAATTTCCTCTTCCTATGGAACAATTTCACTTCTTTGAATAAGTTTTCAGATCCCCCCTTCTCTCTAAGTGGAATGCAGGGGTAGAGGCACTCTTTTTTTTTCTTGCACTTGAGACACACAGCACTGCTTTGGTTCTTTGCATATGCATGGGGCAAGAATGGATTTCCCTTCAGATGGGGAAACAGAGGAGTAAATAGCAATTGGGGCTGAACATGCTTTCTGCAAGGGGATAGAGAAAAAGTTCTTTTCTGCTGCTCCTTCTCTGACCAGTGGATGGGGTCATTATTTATACACATAATAAAAGTGAAAATGTGTATGGGTGTATGTGGAGGAGGTATCCACTTACACAGACAGCCTTCCGCCTCCACAAACAGCTATAATTCCCACTGAGCAGGAGACACCAATGGCCCTCCCTCACCTGACATTGCAGGTTACAGTGAGTGCCATGAATATGTAGCCCAAACCCTGGCAGTGTTCTCCACAAACACCATCCTGCTCCCCATCCTACCAAAGGCTTTCATGTGGAGACAATTTCATCCTAGATGTTCTGCTTTTCCTCCAGAATGGATATCCCAAGGTTCCTTAATTTGCATGATCCTGCCCACTGCCTCCACCTTAACCCTTTCCTGTGGCACACAGTTAACACAGAAACTGACCAAGAACTGAACAAGAGGTTTGGGGAGAATTAACCATGATTTACAAGAGTTGTACTTGACCTACATCCAGAGAGCACTGTTAACCCAAACAACAATGGATCTGGACCAAACTTGCCATGGATTATGGGACTTGTAGTGCCTTCTGCAATACTGTGACCCACACCAACAATGGACTGGGAGTAAACTTGGCACAGAGAAGCCCCATGACCAACTGAACATACTGCAGGGGTTTGTAGGAAGTGACCTTGATTTTGGGAGTTCGCCCTCATCCAGAGAGCACTGAACCCAGGCAATGCCGGATCTGGACCAAACCCAAGATGGCTAGTTGTGCATATAGGCCTGGTTTAGGGAGGATTGACACAAAATTCTGGGAAGTGTAGTTCACCCACATTGTTATGTATTTTCTAATGGAAGCATTCATAACAAACAAAAGCCAAGACTGGCTTTTTTCTAATAAATACTGTTACTAATTAACTAAATGATATTACCTAACACCCCAAAACAACCAATGCCTTCTTCAAATAACCCAGGCACCACTGAGAACCCAAGCTAGTAGTATATAGCACAGAATCCTCTCCAAAAGGGCACGCCTATGCCTTGGTTCCCAGATGCCATTCATTAACAAATCTAACACTGTCAACCTTCACGATGAATCTTGTCTTTTCTGCCCACAATAGTGCCTCCTTGTAGTACAGCACTGATGACTAGCTGTTCTCAGGTGAGGGGATTTCTATTTCTTTCTGTCTTAGTGGTTTTGCGGAACAAGTAATGATTAAAGCTGGGTGTCAGGAAAGGAAGCAGTAGCACATGTCCCTTATAAAAAGGTTCAACAGTCTGGGGTGAATGAGTTTATTGCTCTTTCTCTCTCTCCACCAATACGTCAGGACCATAAAAAGAACTCAGACAGCAAATCAACAGTCAGAAAATGGCAATTGACTCATAAGATCTCAGTGTACAATTAATTATTTTTTTATTACTGATTTAAGGTGTCTCCAGGAAAGAGGCAGACTTCTTTAACACAGAAATAAGAAACCTGTGAATTTATTAATAACTGGAAATGAACATTTTATTTTTATCACAATCCCCCTATAAGGAACCAGCATCCTAAACCATTGAATAGGCTGTTTAAAAAGACATAAGAGTCGCTACAAAATACAAAGCACTAGTTACAAAATAACACACCTAAGTTAGCACACATACACATTCCATTCTCTATATACTGTAACATCGTTTCTTGTTGCATGACTTCAAGCAGTTACCAACTTATGGTGACCCCAAGGCCATTGTATCAAGAAGTTTTATTTGTAAAATCTATTCAGAGAAGGTTTGCTTTTTGCCTTGGTTGAGAGAATGTGACTTTCTGAAAGTTACCTAGTGGGTTACCATAGCTGAATGTGGCTTAAAACTTTGGTTTCTAGAGTTATTGTCTAGTTTCTAGATCTATTGATGGAACACAATGCTGGTTCTATCAACATCCTAGACCAATTCAAAAGTTGAATCCTATTCTTAGAAGAAAGTATACTAATCATTTGTTGTATATTCTAGAGTTTCAAACTACTTTACATTTATTGTCCCACTGTGCAGATAGCCATTAAAGCAGTTTGCAAACAGGGTCCAAGGGAGAAAGAGTGAGTGTCATGTGCTAGAGGGGTGAAGACAGACAAGATTATTACAAGCTCCACTCTAAGTGTGGGAAAGGGTTTAATCCAATCCAATCCAAAAGAACTGTGGTCATTTGGTGAGATTGCAATATATTCCAGCAGAAAAACTACTACCTTGAGGCAAATCAGCTTGTAAAAAGTGACCCCCCTCACCTCTACTCTCAAGCTGGGAAAAGGTCATTTTCAAAGGTGGCATCTTCCTTTGCTCTAAAATTAAAAGCCTATTAAATAATCTTAAAGGGGTGGTGATTAAATTCTCTTTCAATGAAAACCGTCAAAGCCAAGAATTGCTGTCACAGGGCATCATCTCTTGTGAGCTGAAGAATCACAGCCAAGTGTATGAAAGGGAATGAACACAGGCTCCTCTGTCCCCCCCTCGAAAGATAATCCTCTTTCAACTAAGAGAGAAGGAAGCAGTTGTGGTAAAAGCATAGGAAGAGTCCTAGGAGGCAGCACATTATCTCTTTCTTTCTCTCTCAACCACCCACGCACACCATACGCACAATTACTGAACATGTAATTCTAGTCGCTTTGGCAGCTACTATCTATTATTCATTATTCTTCCTGCTCCTTTCCTGACTCTCCAGATAATGCCCTGTCAAGTGTTCTGCAAAGGCGAGGGAGCCAAGTAGAAAGAGTAGCATTAGTGACTATGTGCATTTAGCTATTAGTTCGGAGTTATCAACACTCTTGTCTGGTCTGATCTGATCTCTTCCAAATCTCCAGTTGCTATGAAAGCTGAGAGAAAGCTCTGGCCAGCAATGGGATAGTTCAGGCATGGGCAAACTTCGGCCCTTCAGGTGTTTTGGATTTCAATTCCAACAATTCCTAACAGCCTACTGGATATTAGGAGTTGTGGGAGTTGAAGTCCAAAACACCTGGAGGGCCAAAGTTTGCCCATGCCTGGGATAGTTACTCTGATGTCTATCATGCAACTTCCAAATTGATCTTGTTGAAGCAAGATCAATTCATGTGTCTGTTTTGACATAACCTGCTCTATCTGTTATTCTTTTATTTCTAAAAAAAACCCCATACTTATATAATCTTTCACATCATAGATATATATATATAGGGGTTGATATAACAACAAACACTAACCTGATATTAACACATCAGTGAGGTGGAGAAGGCAGAATATTCAACTGAGGGTCCTATACTGCTTTGAACTGAATTATATGGCAGTGTAGACTCATATAATCCAGTCCAAAGAAGTTAACGTGGATTATCTGCATTGATAATCTGAATTATACAGCAGTATAGAAGGGGTCTGAAACTCCTTACCCACTTAAACACTAAAACGTGTACATATCCTTACAACCAATTTACACGAGCTTCTGATTTGCTGTCTGTATTTTCTGTAATTTCTAGATGTTCTAGTGAAAAGAATCAGAAGAATGTTTCAACACATCCTCAAGTACAATTTTGCCCTGTGAACTGGCCCTAAAAGAGTATTATAACTCAAATTTATTAAGCCATATGTTTTAAACCACATATGAAAACATCTGTTTGAGGCTGCTTATTTTTACTTTCTTCAAAAATCCCTTGCTGAAATTTTTGGCAACTCCCCCCCCCCCCCCAAAAAAAAATCCTACATTAAAGCATTGACAAAATACTTTTTGGTGATTACAATTCCCCAAATTGTCCAGTCAACATGACCCACTCACTTTGAGAAACTGAGAACTGTTGTCCCGAAAAAGAGAGGAACTATTCCAAGTTTGCATCAACCAACAGAGTAGAAAATTAAGCCCAATCAGAGGCAAATGAAATAACCAAGGAAGGACATTGCTTGTCCACTTATCCAGGACACCCCTTCCTTTTCTTCTTTGTCTTTTCTTTTGCTTCAAGCTTTAGGTCAAAAGTGGGCAGATATGGCCTGGCTGATGGAGTTGCAGTCCAGAAACCTCTGGAGGGCAACCATCTCTCATATCTGGTTTAGATAATGAACTTATTGGGGCAGGGGCCTGCCCTTCTGCCTGTTCTAAGAGGACACCAACATTGAAGAAACTATATAGATTAGAAGGAAAATGAGAACAGCAAGCTTGGTAAAGATGAAGAAGAGAAGAGTCAATTGTCAATTACAATACAATACATATCTGAAGAGAAGAGCAAACCCTATATTTAACTTTACTGGAGGGACAGCATAGGAGTGTAATAGATGACTTAGGGCCAGGGCCGGTTTAACCTATGAGGCTGGTTAAGCCACGGCCTCGGGCGCACGCCGCTAGGGGGCGCTGTCGACGCCTGGACAGCGCCCCGTAGTGCCGCCGCTGCCGCCGTGCCGCCCAGCAAAGCGCTGGGAGGCGGGGCCAGGGCACGCTGGGCAGGAGGAGGGGCACCGCCCTGACGGTGCCCTGCCTCCCGCCCAGTGCGCACAGCTCAGATCGGCCATGTCGCCCTAAATTGCTGGGCGCCTCCCGCCCAGAGTGCCCTGGCCCCGCCTCCCACGCTACTAGACCTGACCCCGCCTCCCACTCAGCATGGGAGGTGGGGCCAGGGCACGCTGGGTGGGAGGTGGGGCCAACCCTGGCCCCGCCTCCCGCGCTACTAGCCCTGACCCCGCCTCCCACGCTGCGTGGGAGGCGGGGCCAGGGGACGCTGGGCGGGAGGTGGGGCCAGGGTGCGGGAGGCGGGGCCCGCCAGCGCCGCAGGAGGCGGGGCCATGTGCCTCCCGTGACACATGGCCACGCCTCCTGCGGCGCCGGCGGGGGGGGCGCTTTTCCCCACCACCGCTTAATATTTTAAATTTTCTCCAGCCGGCCCTGCTTAGGGCCTTTCAACACAGTCATATAAGCGAGAATATCAAGGCAGATAATCCACAATATCTTCTTTGAACTGGATTATCTGAGTCCACACTGCCATATAATCCAGTTCAATGTGGATTTTATACAGCTGTGTGGAAGGGGCCATAGAGGGCCCACAAATACTTCTGGGATGGGAGGGAATATTTTTGGAGCACAGGTAAGTGAAGTCACTGGATTGTGCATCAACAAGGACTGAATCAAAGATAACACCAAAGCAAGACCCTAGTTCCAAGACAGTTCTGTAATATCCATTATGATTGCCCTTAGTTATTTTACTTAAAAAACAACAACAACCAACCACTGGTGTAATTCAAGAAAATTATTTTAATAATTTCAAAAGGGCATATAATTAAAAACCTGGTGCCAGCTTATTACTGGTCAGTGCCAATTAATATGAAATTCTTAACAAAATCAACACCTAGAAGTATGGAACGTAATGCCAATTTGAACCATGTGGAACCTCTAATCCTATGGAACGACTGGATTTTCCTTCATGCTGAAGAGCAGCACAAGGCTAATGCCAGAGGGAAATATTAACTCCAGCTCCGAGAAAGCTGTCAGGAGAATCAACAAGGCATTTAGTGTCATTCTGTCAAACAGATAAGGGGCAGCCTGACCCGCTTCTGCACCAGTTAAATAAATCAAATGGTGGAGGAAAGGGACTGACTGTGATGATTCTTGTTTAGTTTTAGAAAAGGAATATTAAATCTCAACATAAAGTGCTGGGGAAAAGGTCCCCCTTTTTTCTATTGGTTCTTTCATCTCCTGACACGGGCCCCTTCTACACTGCCATATAATCCAGTTCAAAGCAGATAATCTGGATTTTATATGGCAGTGTAGAAGCCTAGATTTTTTTTGTGTCAGGAGTGACTTGAGAAACTGCAAGTCGCTTCTAGCATGAAAGAATTGGCTATCTGCAAGGACATTGCCCAGGGGACATTCGGATGTTTGATGTTTACCATCCTGTGGGAGACTTCTCTCATGTACTTCTCGCATGGGAAGCTGGAACTGACAGATGGGAGCTCACCCCGCTCTCTGGATTCAAACAGCCAACCTTTTGGTCAGCAGTCCTGCAAGCACAAGAGTTTAACCCAGTGGTTCTCAACCTGTCGGTCCCCGGATGCTTTGGCCTTCAACTCCCAGAAATCATAACAGCTGGTAAACTGGCCGGGATTTCTAGGAGTTGTAGGCCAAAACACCTGGGGACCCACAGGTTGAGAACCACTGGTTTGACCCACTGCACCTAGAATGGGCCTGAAGCTCTTAAACTTTAAACCTGTCGCTGTAAGGGTGCCATTCCACTTTTTCTAGTTATTCAGATATTTCTTTTTACAGTTCCAGAATTGGTAATAGACATGTGGCAGCAAAGAATCTTGTGGTGCGTTAAAGACTAACCGTTTATTTATGCTACAGTCAAAAATGTTTATGCTAATTAAACCAGGTTAATTTTAAAGATGACATTGTTTGTATTTAGAATTATACTTTAAGAATAGCTCCTTATTTCATATATTCCTTGCCACTTTCTACACATCTTGCATTCAAGGCAATTCCAAAAATCAATTGAAAACAATATGCAAGAAACAGAGCAAATCACCAGAGATTAGTTAAGAAAAACATAGAGAAAAGCAAAGTTATCCATTAGAAAAAGAAATCTATAAAAGGGACTCAGCCTAGATTATTTTCTACCTGGCTTGTATCTAGTCAGACAGGTTTCTAATGCAGTGTTCTAATCCTATCTCCACTGAGAAGCTCTGTCTTGGAACAAAAATATGTGGGCTGAATAACTGCATGCCTTCATACTAAGTACATTTTCAAATAAGTGCACGTAAGATTGAGGTCTTACAGGTCACAACTACACTGTAGAATTACAGTAGTTTGAACCCATTATAACTACGTACTATGGCTCAATGCTGTGGAATAATTGGAGTTGTAGTTTTTGCAAGATCTTTAGCCTTCTCTGCCAAAGAGTGCTGCTGTCTCACCAAACTACAACTTCCCTGATTCCATAACACCGAACCATGGAAGTGGTGTCAAACTGCATGAATTCTACAGTGAAGATGCACCCACAAATGTTCATCCAGATGCAAATATACTAAGTTCAGCCAATCAATCCCTAAATATACAGAGCTGCAACTTCAAGAGAAATATAGTCAAAGAAAGTCATCTGAAGTCACACTTCCATAGTCAATATAGCAAAAAGAAAATTTATTGTCCACTCAAAACAAGATGGGTTTAGATGGTTTACTTGTCCCAGGCTGGCAGTACCTTAAGAAGACACATGGCAAAGCCCATTCTTTAGTAATGAAACACACTGGCGCAGACACACTACAGAAGGCTTCCTGTTCTTCCTACCTGAACGTAATCCAGGACCATCCCGGCTAGGACCATGCCCATGCCCGCCAGCATGTATGGCAGGAGCACCTGCAGGCCAATGGCGAGGGAAGATTCCTCCTGAAGCTTTGCCATCGCCACTTTGGCTTCAGCAGGCTGCTTTGGAGGACGGAGCAAAGGGCCATCCTCCGTCCCATGGCTGCCAAGTTTGCTCTCTTTCTGTTTACTCTTGCTCTTAGCTTTGTGTCTCGAACGCTCTCCATTGCGCGTCCGACCTTCTTTTCTTCGTTGCCGGGTCTCTTCACCTTTCATTTTGCTCCTTCCAATTCAAGATTTCTTTTTGGGTCAACAGTGAGATGGGCATTCAATTGAGGCAGGGGCTGGGGGGGGGGGGGGGGAGGTGGAGAGAGAGAGAGAGAGAAATAGAGAGATCATTAGAGAATATTTTTCATGGTGCATTCAGAACTTGGGAGCGTGAACATCCTGGTGTTATTCCCAATGTAACCTGATTTATCTTGGTAATTGAACATCCTGTTTCCTTGAGAATAATAATAATAATAATAATAACTTTATTCTTATATCCCACCCCATCTCCCTGAAGGGACTCAGAGCAGCTTACATGGGGACCAAGCCCAATAGAACAAGAATTAAAATACATCATAAAATACATTTACATTACAAGGCATAACCACATAAAAACATGTAAACCATCATTAAAAACATAACCTCAGCAACAACTGATACCAGTAGCGAGAAATTTTCATTTGTATACTTTTCATCAGAGAAATTCGTAAACACAGACAACACAACACCCAATCCATTCAGTTGGGGCCCCTTCTACACTGCCATATAATCCAGATTATCAAAGCAGATAATCCACATTATCATCTTTGAACTGGATCATCTGAGTCTACACTGCCATATAATCCAGTTCATAATCTGGATTTTATATGGTAGTGTAGAAGGGAGCTAAGTCTCAGGGCACATGACACTATTATACTGTTAAACTTAATTGGTTTCAACTGTCCATATCTCAAATTCAATCTGCTTAAGTTTCTTAAAGGAAAAGCTTTGTTGTTCTTGTGTGGCTTCAAGGTGTTTCTGATTTACAGCGATCCTAACATGAACCTCCAAAGGGGTTTTCTAGGCAATATTTGTTCTTAGCTTTTGTTTTCCTCTGAGGCTGAGAGAGTGTTACTTGCCCAAGGTAGTCTTCCATGGCCAAGCTGGTCTCTAGAATCATATCCCTATGCTCAAACCACTAACAAAGCTGGATCAAATGCGGGTACACCAGTTTTGTAAAGTTTACACATCAAATGCAACCAGCCAAAGATCAACCTGAATTCTCCATGCTACACTGTTACTCTACATACAACTGTACTTATCCAAAACTTTAGCATTGGTAGTAGCATTTATTTATTTGTGTAAGTAGATGGAAATGGGCAACAGTGTGGCCACTGGATCACATGTGGCCTTCTCAAAACTACTTTTTGGTCCTCCACACTATCAGATTCCTTGGATCACCCTTTTTCTGACCAAAAAGCAATTAATATTTCACATGGGTTGCAGAGTGCAGCATACACTGTTTATATATATGTGTGTGTGTGTGTGTGTGTGTGTGAACTAAGGTCAAGTCAGCATATGACAACCATATGAAAAATGGACCTCCAAATCAAATATATCTACTTTTCAAGGCCTTCTTCCAGGCCTTGGGGCAGGGATAATTTTGGGAGTCTATGTGGATGTACCACAGCTGCCCCTCTATGGTCCAGAAAGATCCTCTAAGGCTGGATATACACTGCCCTATAATCCATCTTGAGAAAGTGGATTAACTGCATTGAACTGGATTATATCTGTCTACATTGCCCTAAAATCCAGATCAATGCAGTTAATTCACATTCTAAAACTGGGTTATAGGGCCGTGCAGATGCAGTCTAAATTAGGGGTGGGAAGCCTGTGAGCAGATGCATTTCAGCTCCTTCTCCCATCACTGTCCCTCAACACAGGTCAGGTTTAGAAGTGCTGGGAACTGCAATGACAAGATGTCTGGCCTTGGCACATCTGTGCAATTTTTCCTGCTGGGCACACTTACCCTCCTCAAATATTTGACACAATATTGAAGGCTCACACTTTGTGTGGGTGTGTTTCCCAAGTCCTTTGTGGCGATATCTGATCTGGAAATCTGGCACACATTTCTGTGCCCTTTTGAGCGGCCTAATAATAGTCTGACACAGATTTCAAAACCTTCAGTAAGAAAAAGGAATGGGTAGATGATGTGATTCCTTCACACTTTTTGAGCATCTTTCATCATTCCTCCATTTTTTTGTTCCTTTGTTATAAAAACCTTTTCTCTTTTGAAGCAAATCCTTCCTGGTTTAGGAAGTCCTTTCTTAACCACACAAAAAGGCTTATTATAGATGTAAATGTGTGTCTAACTAGATAATGAATATAAACAGTGATAATCCTAATCTTCATCCATTTAGAGATTGTAAAAAGACTATGTATAAGGTAAAGGTTTTCCCCTGACATTAAGTCCAGTCGTGTCCGACTCTGGGGGATGGTGCTCATCTCCATTTCTAAGTCAAAGAGCTGGCGTTGTCCATAGACACTTCCAAGTTCATGTGGCTGGCATGACTACATAGTGCGCAGTTACCTTTCTGCTGGAGCAGTACCTATCTACTCACATTATTCAAACTGTTTTCAAACTGCTAGGTTGGCAGAAGCTGGGGTAACAGCGGGAGCTCACCCCGCACCCGGATTCAAACTGCCGCTCTTTCAGTCAGGAAGTTCAGCAGCTCAGCAGTTTAACCTGCTGTGCTATTGGGGGCTCCGGCCCATACAGATAGATAGATGGATATACACATATAAACACACACACATACAGGGTATCCCAAAAGCTGCCATACACTGGGAAATTGTAGCCAAATGTAGCTTCATTTACATAATATTCATAACAAAATGTTTACAAAATAATTTCTACGTGTTGTATATCTGAAAACATAAAAATATAAATCAATATAAATACAAAATATAATATACATATATAAAATATGAGTTTGTTAATTTTTCTTATGTACAGAGACTTTTGGGACACCTTGTGCATGTGTGAGTGTATATATATATATATATATATATATACACACATACACACAATATAAGATTACTATATATCTATAGTCTGTACAATATACTATCTCTCTCTCTCTCTCTCTCTCTCTATATATATATATATATACATAGTATATATCTATATACAAACGATATATACAGATAGATTATGTAGATATATATATAAATGTTTGTATGCTGGCTTTTTGCAATCTCTAATAATAATAATAATAATAATAATAATAATAATAATAATAATAATAAAAATCACGATCTCCCAACTGCAAAAGGCCACCCTACTGGGATCTGCACACATCATCCGAAAATACATCACACAGTCATAGACGTTTGGGAAGTGTTTGACTTGTGATTTTGTGATACGAAATCCAGCATATCTATCTTGTTTGCTGTGTCATAATAAAATAATAATAATAAATTCCTACAGGAAATCATTACTATATATCTATAGTCTGGACTATATACTCTCTCTCCATATATATATATATATACACTCATAGTATAATATATACACACAAACAGTATATACAGATAGATTATATAGACATAGATATAAATGTGTGTGTTGTGTTGGCTTTTTGCAGTCCTAAATATATCATACAGGAAAGCAAAACCACTCCTTCTTTATTATGATCACGAAAAGAGAAGAAGAGGACACAAAACGGAGTGAATAAAATAACGGAACATCTATTATCCTAGTAGGGAGCGCACTGGCAGCTGTCTATCTAAAGCCGCAAGCAGAAAGGGAGGGGGGGGGGGAGAACGGGACTCGCAATCCCGCGGCACTCACCCGGCTCCTTTGTCTTTCCCCGCCACGATCTATCGCCCCCTGGGATCCAAACCCGGCATCGCGCACCTCTGGCGGGGCCATGCAAAGCCCGGCGAGCCGGATGCAAATGACGGGGGCGTGGCCTCCTCGCCTACACCTGGAACGGGCCGCTTCCAAGTCCCCCCACCCCCGGTTGCCAGAAATGGTTCCGCCCCTTTAACGGAGCTCTACGAGCGGAAAGGGAAGCGCCCCCTCGACGCGTAACAAGGGGGGGGGGTGAGAAGGGAAAGCCCACGCTGAATAGGCGAAGCGGGCAGGGCGAGAGGCACAGCCAGAGAGGGGGCGTGGCTAAACACAATCCAATCCCTTCGTTTGTTTGCTATAACACAGCCAGCGTGGCATAGTGGTTTCAGTGTTAGTCTAACATTCTGTAGGTCGCAGGTTCGAATCCGCAGAAGGACATAGAAACCCATTTCCCTTAAGCGAGTTACATATACGCTCTACTTCTGAACAAGAAAACACTTTTGAAAGCACACAGCAACAGTAGAGCCTGGGGAAGGTTTGTACTTGGAGATTCTAGGTCCCATAATCTCCCAGTTATAGTGCTATGATCTCACTGTCATAGTAATATCCTGGATTTTTTTCCCCTTTTTATTGTTTTGTTGTATGCCTTCTGGTCGTTTTTGACTTGTAGGGACCCGAAGGCAAACTCATTGAATGTTTGGTGTTGGCATTGAATGTTTCCCACCATGTTTTATATTGACCTGAGTCTCTTCGGGGAGATAGGGCGAGTTATAAATAAGTATTATTTTTATCTTAGGAGCCTCCGGTGGTTGAATTCACAGGGTAAATGAAGCGGTGCGTTTCTGCATGCTGTGAGCATTTTTAAATTGTGTTATCAAAACAAGATCAAGCAGCATCTTTAAACAACCCTGAAGAATCCCTTTCCCCAATTCATTGCTGTAAACAGTTGTCACATTGCTGTTTTATTATTATTTTGCCTTTTAACTTCAAGTTGGATGCTTCGAGAGACTCTTAGCTATACAGCAGGGTAGACATTTTCAGGCTAAGTAATAAATGCCAAGCCAGAGATACAAGGAGGCTGGTGCTGTAAACAGGGAGGGAAGCCTGCCGTGAAAGGAGGGAGTGTTTGAAAATTGCTTTTGTGGTATACTTTGTTTACAGTGAAAATGAGAGGAAGCGCAGGCTGGAGAAAAGCTCCTTAATGATGGATAACTAGATGCCCTTTGGCAATGAATACAGGTAGCGAATGATGTGGAAAGAGAATGTGTGGCTCCTCCAGGAAAGCATAGGGTGCTCCAAGGTCATCCAGGAGGGATTTGAACCTGGGTCTTTCTCAGCTCTAGGCCTGACCTCTAGACCACATTGGCTTTTACAAGTAAGATCTATCAAAGCCTTAATAACTCCCTGTCTAATACGCCTGTGGGCAGGCACCTTATGGCTTCTTAGTTATGAAAGAAAACTACATTTCACATGTTTGTAGGCTGAGTTGGCTTTATGTTTACATCACAAAAACCAGGAAAATTGAATGTTTAGCTTGCAAACCAGTTCCAGAACAAAAAGTATATGGTTATATGTATTTCCTAAACATCTGGCACTATGTCAGCCTGTTGAATCTGAATATGGAAAATAAAGGACCAGATAAAAAGGAAGAATCAATGAAAGCTACTCATTGTGTTCCATTCCTGATCTGTAGCCTGCAGTTTTTGAGTTTGGGTTGCTGACCTGAAAGCTGCCAGGTTCAAATCCCACCCGGGGAGAGCGCAGATGAGCTCCCTCTATCAGCTCCAGCTCCATGCGAGGACATGAGAGAAGCCTCCCACAAAGATGGTAAAAACATCAAAACATCCGGGCGTCCTCTGGGCAACGTCCTTGCAGACGGCCAATTCTCTCACTCCAGAAGCAACTCAAGTTGCTCCTGACATGAAAAAAAAGTTTGGGATGGTTTGACTGTAAAAGATGTCTAGCATAGTTAAAATGAAATATAGGGTAGGTGTGATATTTATAAATACATTATTTAATAAACTCCATCAGAAAATAAATAGGGACATAGGGCAAAATGAGCACAGCTCACTGAGATCAACAGCATGGCCAGAGGTGGAAGACTAGAAAGATTTGGTGGCTGGTTTGGTCAATTTTCTCCAATGCTGCTACAGCTCTACTCAATGGAAAGAATAATATATGAACAAGATGGTCTATGGCCATGGGACACTGTGTGAAGGACAGTTTCAAAAAACTGAGTACTGTATATCCATCGTGATTAACAGTTTTATCAGTTTTGGTCAGTGTTGTGTTAGCATTCATAAAATCATAGAGTTGGAAGAGATCACATAGGCCATCTAGTCCAACCCCCTGCTATGCAGGAAAAGCACAATCAGAATACCCTCGACAGATGGCCATCCAGCCTCTGTTTAAAAGCCTCCAAGGAAGGAGCTTCCACCACACCCTGAGGCAAAGAGTTCCTGCTTACCAACATGGTGCATCTATGACCTATCTACACTGCCATATAATGCAGTTTCAAGATTGCCCAATGTGTTTCCATGGCCAAGCAGGGATTCAAACTCTGTTCTCCAGACTCACAGCCCAACTCTCAAATCACTATACCATAATATCTCTACATTGAAAAACACAGATTTTTTTAAAAAAACATATTCTAGTACTACTTTACAATGCTTTAGGCAAACACATTTCTGCTAAATTAAGCAGCACCTTTGGGAGCTATTTTGGCAATTTGATGATATTTTCACATTCTGATTGGAAGCCAATACATAATAATTTGCCAAATGTAGAATTTAAATGTCTCATCTGGGAGGGAAAATCCTGGCACAACATTAGTTTGTGATCTGTATTTATGAAATGAGATAGATAGATAGATAGATAGATAGATATTCTGAAATACAATAGTCTTTCTTTAAAAAATATCATTCATGCTTAATTCCTGGTGCATTTGGCTTTGGACTGAGAGAGTGGAGATTCCAATGAAACCCAGTACTGTGGACCTTACGGGATTAATAAACTCAAGAGTAATGGATTTAATAAGTCTGATGTGGTGAAACTTCATCATTTCTGAATTGAGAACATCATGTTCCATGTGTGCTAGCCCAGAATTTATAGGCTTTAGAAAACAAAATTAATGTACCAAGAAGGAAGGCAGAAAGTATGTGTGTGTGTTTTGGTTTAAAAGAGCCTGTTTGACCACACACTGAACTCCCAGTTCATTAATAGCTTCTGTTCTGCAACTTATATTTAATGATCTATTAGAAATATTGGATATGTCTGATAAGCTATTTCTTTTCTATAGTGCTGTGTGTCCAACTCATTCATTTATGTGATTCCTGTAACCGATTGCAGTTCTTCCCTGCAGAAGAACTGCAAAATCAGAATACATTTTGCATCTAATACATCTTTGGGACAAAGGCTATGATCACCAAGTCACCTCAGTAGTAGTAATGATGAAGCTCCTTTCGGCTGTCACGTCATGGTGTATTTGTGTGTCCCCTGTCAACTTATGATGACTTTATGGATTTCACAGGGTTTTAAGGCAAGGAATGTTCAGGAGCAGTTTTGCCAGTTCCTTCCTCTGAAATATAGCTTACAGCACTTGGTATTTGTTGGCGGTCTCTTGGAAACCAAGTACTGACCATGCTTGGGTTCCAAGATCAATAGAATCCATTGCCTGTTCCAGGAACAGTCATTAACACTACAATTAGTTCAAAACATAGTAGCTTGGGAGTGCCCCTGGATGCATCTTGTTAGCTCAGATAGATACAATGGCCAGAAGTGCTTGCTACCAGCTTTAGCTGATACTCCAGCGGTGTCCCTTCCTAGAACTGGAGGAACAAGCTGTTAACCTCAAGGCTGGACTTCTGCAATACACTTTACATTGGGCTATCTCTGTACCAAAGACTTCATCACATTAAGCTGGAGAAAGCAAGGGAAAGGATGGAGTTTCATGGGGTTCTGTCTTTAAAGAAGACAAAGAATTTACTCACTCCCATCAGATTAAAATTGCCTCCTCCAGCTTCTAACTCAACTATCCGTTTTGTTTCAATCACATGGGCAGGTGATGACTTCTCCCATTTAAAGATACCAATACACTTTTTAAAACAAGCATCCTTTAAAGCACCCCTGTCTTCAAACCTCTTAGACTGAAACAGAAGCACCTTTCTTAAGGTAGCACCAGGGTCGTTTGCACTCAAGACCCTTGGCTGAAACAGAGGCACCTTTCTTAAAGTGGCACTTTCCCTGGGGTCATTTGCACTGAGATTTCCACCCATTGTCCCTCCAAGATTTCACTATCTTTTGAAGGAAAAAAAAAAAAAGCATCGCACCTGATGGTAGAAAGTGGCTTTAAATTAACCCTTTCCCCAAGCCTCTGCATTGGCAATCTAGGGAAATGGCCATTCCGGCTCCTCCCACACACACATCGTTTTATTTATAAGCGAGCAATAACAGCAGGCAACAGTGATTAATATCACACTTGGAAACTGGCCATTTGGTTTGTCCCTAAAAGTAAGTCACTTGCCAATCAACTCAAGAATCATTGGAAAAACCAACACTTTAGAAATGCCAAATATCTTACTTCCACAGTTGAAACTTGCATCGTGTGAAGCAATTTCCTAAAAGTGTAGAAACATTGATTTTATTGGGGTTGTTGTATGTCTTTCGGGCTGTGTGGCCATGTTCCAGAAGCATTCTGGAACATGGCCACACAGCCCGAAAGACATACAACAACCCTGTGATCCCGGCCATGAAAGCCTTCGACAACACATTGATTTTATTGAGTGTGATGAAGTCACAAATTCAGAAACTTGATTTAGTTCAAAACACGGCAGCCAGAGTAGTTACAAGGACATCTAGGAGTGAGCATATCACACCCACACTAAAGTTACTCCACTGGTTGCCAATTAGTTTCTGGGCAAAGTACAAAGTGTTGGTTTTGATATTTAAAGCTCTACATGGTTTGGGTCCACTTGACCAACAGGATTGCCTTCTCCCATGGCCCCTTTGGACACTGAGGTCCTTTGAGGGACAGTTACTCAAACCATCCAGAATCCAACTGACAACCATCACCTAGATGACCTTTTCATCGGCCGCCCCAAGACTGTCGAACAACCTGCCAGAAGAGTTCCAACAGCTAAATGAACTGTCAACATTCAAGATACAATTAAAGGTCTGTTTCTTTAGGCAGGCCTAACCAGTCAATTTTTAAATGTGAATTTTAAATTTACATTGTATTGTTATTGATGCCAGTCTTTGTTCTGTGTAATGTGTGCATTTGGATATGATTATATTTTATCTCTTTGTTTTCACCATGTTAGACCCTGCCTTAAGCCATTATGGGTGGGGATGGGGGTGGTGGTAACAAATTCAATTTGTTGTTGTTGTTGTTGTTGTTGTTGTTATTATTTAAATTACTTTAGGCTGCCGTATTGTTAGAAAGAATTCAATAGTTTCCCAGAACAAAAGACATCTATGCATGAAGTGTGGTTGACCAAGAAGCAATTTAATCAGGGTTGACTCTGTGTCAAGGGAACATTTAGCAAAGTACTTTCTGTGGACCTTCTTATGTTGGTGGCCACTGGACCATGGGTAAAACATGGAAATGACACTTTCTCTTTTTTAGGCTACAGTTACCAGAATCTCTTGGCCATCATTGTTAACAGGAGGAACATTTCTTGACTTGGCTCTCAAAGGAGCCAATCAATTGTGTAGTGGCATATAAATGGAAAAGTCCTGTGAAGTAATGAAAAAGGAACTATTGCTTCTTAAATCGTGAAAATTATCTTCCATTCATCACAGAGTAGTCATAAAAGCACATTAAGGTTCAATGAAGCTTCTAGGTAAAGAGCCAGTATGGAATACTGAACAGTTCCTAACACAGGAAGCTGGAGGATATCAAACAAACACTAAAACAAAGAAAAAGATTAAATGCAGACTAAAAGTCAACCCTATAAATCAGGTTTGGGCAATTGTGAAAAGCAAAGAGGTTGTCTTAGCCCCTATGAAAGACCTGAAGGTCTGCACTGCTCTAATATTTGAAAAAAAATTGCTCTGCTCTAGGAGGCAGCATTTTGGGCTAAAGTTGTTTTTGAATCTAGGTGGCTTAGATCTAGAAATCCCTAGAGAACATTGCCTCAGATAAAAAATATAGGAATGTTTTATATTCAGTTCATGGTTTTTTGTGCCCTTGACCCAGGGGAACATGAAGTGCTGACTGCAATATACGTACGAGCATGCAGTGGTATTAATAGAGGCAGTCCCTGAGTTACAAACATCTAAATTACAAATGACTCATAGTTAAGAATGGGTGAGAGATAACAGGAAGTGAGAGAAATCTACCCCTCGGAAGTCAAATTTACTCTTGGACGAGGGAAAAGGGGTCTCCACTGAAGCTTTATAATCAATCCTTGATTCCACAACCAGCCACAGGGGTGCTAACCTTTCTCTATGCTATCTGAAGCATGTATGTGCATATATATGTATGTGTATGTATATATATCTGGAGTTACACTTAAAAATATACCTGCCTCGACTAATATTCAAAACAACTTAATAACAAACCTACAGAACATATCTTGTTCATAACTTGAAAACCATCTTTATAAGCCAGTAAAATAGATGTAAGATTGCATTTTAAACATACAGTAGAGTCTCACTTATCCAAGCTAAACGGGCCGGCAGAAGCTTGGATAAGCGAATATCTTGGATAATAAGGAGGGATTAAGGAAAAAAGCCTATTAAACATCAAATTAAGTTATTATTTTACAAATTAAGCACCAAAACATCATGTTTTACAACAAATTTGACAGAAAAAGCAGTTCAATACGCAGTAATGTTATGTTGTAATTACTGTATTTATAAATTTAGCAGCAAAATATCATGGTACAGTAGAGTCTCACTTATCCAACACTCGCTTATCCAACATTCTGAATTATCCAACACATTTTTGTAGTCAATGTTTTCAATATATCGTGATATTTTGGTGCTAAATTCATAAATACAGCGATTACTACATAGCATTACTGCGTATTGAACTACTTTTTCTGTCAAATTTGTTGTATAACATGATGTTTTGGTGCTTAATTTGTAAAATCATAACCTAATTTGATGTTTAATAGGCTTTTCCTTAATGCCTCCTTATTATCCAACATATTCGCTTATCCAACATTCTGCCGGCCCGTTTATGTTGGATAAGTGAGACTCTACTGTATATTGAAAACATTGACTACAAAAATGGCTTGGATAATCCAGAAACTTGGATAAGCAAGGCTTGGATAAGTGAGACTCTACGGTATTGATAATATTGTGAATAGTTTGTGTTAATCTTTCTACATATCACATCCCCACTTGACTACTATCATGGTTCCCCAGTCTCTTTTTACCTTAACCTACCAACACTGCAGGTTTTAGGGTGCCACCCATTCTCATTTCATAAAGCAAACTTTTATCCCTCATCCATTCCCAAATTGTATTGCATCTTCTGTCATTCCAGAGCTTACCACAAGTTCTCATTTCCCCTTATTTTAAAAGGGGCCAATCTATGACCTGTTGGTATCTGAGAATTTCCAAGAATGCAAGACATGGTTGTAAACAATGAGCATACATGTGGTCCTGATTTATACCATAATAAAAATAGTTACCAGTCCTGCACACCAGAAAGCCGGAGAAATGCGGCTTTCAAAACATCCAATCCCATTTTCAATCTTTCCATCTTTTCATGGCATGTTTCCCTGTTTGTTGCACCTCTGCAACCCTTACATTTCTACCTTGTCATTTTAAAAAAAGTTATTTTGAAAGTATCTACCCTCTTTAACAGCTGAAGATTCTCAGAACACCCAACAAGTTAATAAACTAGGAATAAAGTATTATCACAGATAAGAAGCCCACATTCCTGGCAAATGTTATTGCCAAAACTGAACAAAATCTCATGCTTAGAATCTCTTTTCAAAGTAAGCCATAAGTAGGTGACACCTTAAAGATCTGAAGTAATAGATGTACATGAACAAAGTTCCATGCTGTGCCTGACAGTGCATCTATATTGTGAAATTAATGCAATTTGACATCATTTTAACTGCCATTGCTCAATGCTATGGAATCAAAGGTGTTGTAGTTGAATGAGGCACCACACTTTTTGGCAGAGAAACTTGAAGACCTTGTCAAACTACAACTGCCATGATTATACCAGTAGAGAGCCACATGTGGTAGTTTGCCCAGAACTCATTGGAGGAATGGTGAGGTATAGATGCTATCAAAAGTACATACCTCTGAACAGGCACGTAGCCGGAGGGTGGTCCATGAGAAGGCCTTACATTTATTATTTAAACTGTTATGTTTATTCATATCATGATCTGATCACCATGCTCAATATATCCCATATGCATGGGGGTATTGGGATAACGATACAAAAGGTTTGCTAGGGTGGATCCTCTCTCTTGCAGACTCAGCCCCCCCCCTCCCGAACTAAAATCCCCCCCCCCACCCCAATCAAAATCCTGGCTACAGACCTGCCTTGAAGATGCCAGCCACAGATGAAGGTGAAACATCAGGAGAGAATGCTACTGGTATTTGGCTATACAGTCCAAAAAACACACAGCAACCCAAAAACACATAGCTTGACTTGGTGTGAAGTGCTAGTTCGCTTTTGTTTACTTAACTGTAGTATCTCTTGCACACACAAAATTTTGCCTTTCCAGAATGTTGAGTATTTTGTGTGGTAATTGTGCCAGATAGAGCTATTTCAATTCCAAGTTGTTAGAAAGCAACATTTTGAAAAAGAGGGGAGTTCAGTATTTCTGCAAGCCAATATATATTCTCCTTTCTTTCCCTCCCTTCCTTATGTCACCAACAGTCTGCTCCCTATTGGCATCCCAATAGGAGTTGGAGTAAATATTTATGGGAAATATTTATCGTTGTGTGTGTTTGTCTTATTAGTAACCAATGTATGCTTTGAACTTCTCTCACTTGGAATTATTTCCTCATTTGTGTTGTGAAAATAAGTTTAGTGTTTGTCAGTCTTGGCTTCTACATGACCATGACAGCTATTTTTAGATGGTGAGTCAATTTCTTAATATATAATTGCTTGTTTTAAAATTGGAGCGTTCGTCCATTTGACATAATACTACCCTTCCTTTATTGATGACACCAATGCTGTATGATTATGTTATTTCACATTTTCAGCTACATGGCACCGTCTATTTATCATATACTGGACATAATTGTAAGAATTTCTGATTGACCTTTTTTTTTTCATGAAGACGACCAGTGTGGATGCAATGAATTTTCTACCAACTATACATTGCTATCTGTTGCACATACGTTTTTTGTATTGTCTAATTTCCATGTACTAAGCTATTTGTAATCATTTTTATGAGTTCAAAATTTGATGCATGATTTTATAGCATTTAAAATGTTTGTGTTCTCTACACGTATCTCAAGTATTGTAGTGGGATTTACAACAGAGATGATAGCTCATAAATCCATGATGGGAACTAATCCTTTCAAAACAAAAAAAAAACCATGGATTTGACATGAATCCTCCTCAGTTAAATGTAGAAGAGAATTTATACTTTGCTAAAGAATGAATTGACATGGAAGAAGACAGTTCAGCAACTTTGAAGGAAATGTTTATAAGGACAAAAAAGCAGAAAGTCTTTAGGGTTGATCTTTACCATTAATGGCAGGGGGTTGGACTGAATGGCCTTTGTAGTCCCTTCCAACTAGTGTGCAAAACTAGTTGGAGAGATCAGTGTGGGAAATGATATTATAATACTGTCCATGTGTATTGATTTGTAGCACTTAATCCAAGGACTGTTAATGTGGTTGCCATTAGAAAGATTAACTGCTTTGGTTATTTAATCCTTTTCAAACAATTATTGGATTTTAAAACTATTTTAAAGAGAAACCTGGTGTATTTAAATGATATTTGTTTGTTATATTTAATGTGGGTTTAGAGGCAATGAATGAATGAATGGACAGATAATATCAGGCTTGGTATTGTTTATGCTTCAGAATGGAGCATCTCTCCAACTGGAGCTTTGGCTCATCCAGTTCAAAATCCAACTTTGTTTGGGAAATATTTGGAGGCTCAAGAGTTTCCACATCTAAAACAGTTGTTCCTGACCATGTATTAAAATAAGAAATGAGTAAATTACATCTTTGTTGCCCTGGATAAATAAAAATATTAGTTTATCCACAATATTCTGGGGAAAAATGAGGATTCTGGGGTCAAGATGTAAAAGTCATGCTTCCCAAAATAACTGTGCCACTAAACTCATTTAAATATGTGTGCATATATAGTAGGTGGGGTGTCTATATCTATACATAAAAAAACCCTAAATATGTAGAGTTTATTAAATTACAGTAATTTTATTGTAATCAAATTAGGGCACATTGTAAGTATATCCAAAGAGTACTCAAAGAGTAAAATAATATTCAGTAAATGTTAAAATTCTTTCTATATATAAATTGAAGAAAATCCTCATACACCTGACCCTAAAATGTAGTCTCAATACAACCTACATGATAGATATTTTAAAACCCAGAATTTTAGACTCTGAAACATTTTTGCACAAGGAAATATACAGCATGGAGATTACTGAATGGAGATAATATTTAGAATCAGAAGCACACATTGAAATCATAAGTAAATATGAAGCTAAAACATTCCTTGATTAGAAAAGGAGCATATTTTCTCTATTACTTATTTCTTTGTAATCACATATATATCCCTAACTAGTACAGCACAATGAAACTTATATAAACAGAAGAAACATTTTGCCAGCCAAATACCTCCTCAATGAATTGGAATCATGATGTTTATGTACTTTGAACATTTTCAGATTGAGAATTGTTACCTTTGCACTCTAAAAGAAGCCCATTTCAGGAAACAGGGTTGCTAGGTGAAAAGGTCCTTAAACTTGTCTTAAACAGTCCCAGAAGATTAAGGCTGGAACTCTGCAGCCCCCAAAGAGTTGCAAGATCTTGCAAGTGACAGTTGCTAAACCCTACAGCTGTTGCGCTCCGGAGCTTGCATCATTTCAGGGTGTCATTTTTAAACCAGCCAGGCTTAAATTTCCGCTTGTTCGGCATGATTATGTACCTCTGTATTTTCACAAGTGATGCTTCCCATTGCACGGGCCGTGGTAAGAGAAGGTCCCCCGCCCTCTCTCTGAGAAGTCACTGGATCCCCAGTAGTTACATGGAGTTCCATCTTGCTTACAGGAGTGGTTACGGGGAAAGGCTTAGGCAGGATCGCTGAGTGGAGGTAGTGAACCGGGCTGTTAAAAATAGCAGCCTTAGCTAGACACATTTAGCCTGGATATCTCCTATGTGATCACTTTTCAATTACAGCCAAACATCAAGAAATCATCTGAGAAGTAACTTGGGAAATATCCCAAGGGAAAGAGAGAGCAATCTCTGGTCACCAGCTAGCTATGTAAAAAACCAGTTTGGTTTTGCACAGGTTTTCATGGGCATTTTTTAAATGGACTATAATCCACAAAATAAAATGTGTTTGTCTTTGAGATATCTTTTCTGCCACATGCAAACACAGCTCCACTTCTGGAAATGTGTAAATACCATATATACTTAATTTGAGGGCATGATTTTCCCATCCAGGCATTCAAGAAGATCTGAAGTAGTTCTGTGATAGAGTAATTGGTGCTTCTTTTAAGTTCTCCTTGGATGAAATAAGCTCTTATCTTTCACCACTGTTTCCTTTTGTGTGAGAGTTAAGGTACAATACTCACATTGACTCATGGATAAGTACACCTATGGGCTGACATTTTAAATTAAAATTGTTAGAGTTATACATGAGTATATACAGTAACATCTAGTTCTAACTGTTTTAGCTTGTTGCTCTCCACTTATTAAATCATGGCTCCAGTCATCCCTCATATCTTTGTTCTGCTGGTTTGGGCTTATGGCAGTTGTAGGTCAACAATATGTATAGAAATCCCAACCTCAATTTAGCATATGGTACATAATTAATCATACCTACTGCAGCCAGGAAATCAGAAGAAGTTTACTTCTTGAGAGGAGAGCAATGACCAACCTCAATAAAATAATGAAGAGTAGAGACATCACACTGGCAATGAAGGTCCACATAGTTAAAGCAATGGTATACCCCATTGCAACCTATGGATGCAAGAGCTGGACCATAAGGATGGCTGAGTGAAGGAAGATAGATGCTTTTGAACTTTGGTGTTTGAGGAAAATTCTGAGAGTGCCTTGGACCACAAGAAGATCCAACTAGTCCATCCTCCAGGAAACAATGCCCGACTGCTCACTGGAGGGAAGGATATCAGAGGCAAAGATGAAGTACTTTGGCCACATCATGAGAAGACAGGAAAGCTTGGAGAAGAGACTGATGCTGGGGAAAATGGAAGGAAAAAGGAAGAGGGGTCGATCAAGGGCAAGATGGATGGATGGTATCCTTGAAGTGACTGCCTTGACCTTGAAGGAACTGGGAGTGGCGATGGCCGACAGGGAGCTCTGTTGTGGACTGGTCCATGAGGTCATGAAGAGTGGAAGCAACTGAATTAATATACAACAACAAAACATAATTAATGATTGACAGTGCACTTCTAAGCATGTACGTTCAATGACATTTACTCCTAGGTAGGTATCCTTAAGACTGCAATCCCAGTCTGGCCATGAAAGAGCACATTATGGAAATGGAGAACATCTTGGAGATATGAAAGGCTATTTTTCTTCCTTTAGAGATTTCTCATCATGGCAACAGTTCTGGCAGGATCCTTGTTGGTGACTTTTAACCAACATACCAGTTCTAGATTTTGGAAATTGACTTTTACTCTCAGTCATGGAACTTGGCTGTAAAAGAAAGCAGAATAGAGACAAATCTCCATTCAAGTTAATAAAAATTACCTCAAGAGCATCATGTTTCCTGTAATATCCTCATTATTCTTTCATATATGAAATATGCTGGCTTATTGCGGTCCTTTCATTTCAATTTTTTGAAAACCAGACTAATCCAATTTCCTTTTCTACTTCAATTTATTTATTTATTTTTAAAAATTGAATTAGTCACCACACTCCACCAATGTAGGATCTGCAGTATGTGCAAGATTTATTTGGGGTATCCCTGACAAATGTTCTTACAACCTCTGTTTTAACAACAAAGGAAAGTGAAATAATAGTGATACTGCTTTCTCCTTAAATGCTTCAACATGTCTATTGAAACACAAAATTTCAAATGAAGACCAGACCTCAGCTCTGAGGAGAAAAAAGCAAGTCCAAGACAACAGAATTAGAATTCATTGACTCAGTTGACTTCTCTGGATCTCAGCACAAAGCAAATTTGATTTTTGGCTGATTAACTGACATTTTAAAGATACCTACCCATTAAAACACTTTCTTTAGCAGCCAACCAGTTGCACTAACCCTGCCGAAATAAAGCTGTTGACCACAAGTGAAAGAATAATGGGTTGGGGTGGAAACAGTCTAACTTCCTTTGGAAAGAAATTGTACAGCTTACGAGAAGCCACTCTCATGTCTCCACCAGACAAGTTTGTAAAGGAAGCTTAACCAAGGGAATGGCTTCCTCCACAGACCTGAAAACTTATATGGGAGGAACAATCTTTCAGACAGCCTGGACTCATCTACACTGTAGCATTAATGCAGTTTGACACCACTTTAACTGCCATGGCTCAGTGCAATGGAATCAGAGGGGTTGTAATTTGGTGAGCCACCAGCACTGTTTGACAGAGAAGGCCAAAGACCTCAGAAAGCTACAACTGTCATGTTTCCGTAGCATTTTGCTCTGGAAGTTAAAGTGCCAATTAATTCTACTGTGTACCCTAGGCCTTTGTAGGTTAATGTGGGCTTGTCTTTTATCCAAAAGCCATATCTCATTTGCTTAAGGTATTCCTATTTAGTATCCTATTTATTGCTCCAATCAAAATTCAGATGATGCATAGATTTATCAGGATTTATTCCATACCCTTACTGATATAATTTTGCAGTCATGCTAAATTAAATGAAGTAACAGTTATAATGTTTCATCCATTCTCTTGAACATTCATCTAATGTATTTAATCTAATGTAGGGAAGAGGATGGCATAGCAATACTATATGAAACTTAGGCTGCTTCCAGATGGGTAAAACCCATGCTGAAGCGGGTTTAAAAAACCCACTGCAGCGTGGGTTTTTGTCCCCACAAGTTGCCCAAAACTTGGGCTTTCCTGGGCTTTCATAGAATCATAGAATCATAAAATAGTAGAGTTGGAAGAGACCTCATGGGCCATCCAGTCCAACCCCCTGCTAAGAAGCAGGAAATCACATTCAAAGCACCCCCGACAGATGGCCATCCAGCCTCTGCTTAAAAGCCTCCAAAGAAGAAGCCTCCACCACAGCCCGGGGGAGAGAGTTCCACTGTCGAACAGCCCTCACAGTGAGGAAGTTCTTCCTGATGTTCAAGTAGAATCTCCTTTCCTGTAGTTTGAAGCCATTGTTCCGTGTCCTAGTCTGCAGGGCAGCAGAAAACAAGCTTGCTCCCTCCTCCCTATGACTTCCCTTCACGTATTTGTACATGGCTATCATGTCTCCTCTCAGCCTTCTCTTCTGCAGGCTAAACATGCCCAGCTCTTTAAGCCGCTCCTCGTAGGGCTTGTTCTCCAGACCCTTAATCATTTTAGTCACCCTCCTCTGGACGCTTTCCAGCTTGTCAACATCTCCCTTCAACTGCGGTGCCCAAAATTGGACGCAGTATTCCAGGTGTGGTCTGACCAAGGCAGAATAGAGGGGGAGCATGACTTCCCTGGATCTAGACGCTATTCCCCTATTGATGCAGGCCAGAATCCCGTTGGCTTTTTTAGCTGCTGCATCACATTGTTGGCTCATGTTTAACTTGTTGTCCACGAGGATTCCAAGGTCTTTTTCGCACACACTGCTGTCAAGCCAGGCGTCCCCCATTCTGTATCTTTGATTTCCATTTTTTCTGCCGAAGTGAAGTATCTTGCATTTGTCCCTGTTGAACTTCATTTTGTTAGTTTTGGCCCATCTCTCTAGTCTGTTAAGATCGTTTTGAATTCTGCTCCTGTCTTCTGGAGTGTTAGCTATCCCTCCCAGTTTTGTGTCGTCTGCAAACTTGATGATCGTGCCTTCTAACCCTTCGTTTAAGTCGTTAATAAAGATGTTGAACAGAACCGGGCCCAGGACGGAGCCCTGCGGGACTCCACTTGTCACTTCTTTCCATGATGAAGACGACGCATTGGTGAGCACCCTTTGGGTTCGTTCGCTTAGCCAATTACAGATCCACCTAACCGTAGTTTTGTCTAGCCCACATTTTACTAGTTTGTTTGCCAGAAGGTTGTGGGGGACTTTGTCGAAGGCCTTACTGAAGTCTAGGTACGCTACATCCACAGCATTCCCTGTATCGACCCAACTCGTAACTCTATCGAAAAAGGAGATCAGATTAGTCTGGCATGACTTGTTTTTGGTAAATCCGTGTTGACTATTAGCAATGACTGCATTTGTTTCTAAGTGTTCGCAGACCACTTCCTTAATGATCTTTTCCAGAATCTTGCCTGGTATCGACGTGAGGCTGACCGGACGGTAATTGTTTGGGTCGTTCTTTTTTCCCTTCTTGAAGATAGGGACCACATTCGCCCTCCTCCAATCTGCTGGGACTTCTCCCGTTCTCCAAGAACTCTCGAAGATAATTGCCAGTGGTTCTGAAATAACTTCCGCTAGTTCCTTCAATACTCTTGGATGTAGCTGATCTGGCCCTGGGGACTTGAATTCGTTTAGAGTGGCCAGGTGTTCCTGGACAACTTGTTTCCCTATTTGGGGTTGGATTTCCCCCAATCCTTCATCCATTCCATGTTGCTGAGGTTGAAGATGGCTTTCTTTTTGTGAGAAGACCGAGGCAAAGAAGGCATTAAGCAGTTCTGCCTTTTCCCTATCCCCTGTCGCCATCACCCCATCTTCTCCTTGCAGAGGCCCTATCGCCTCCTTTTTCTTCCTTTTTCTACCAACGTAAGCAGAAAAGCCTTTTTTGTTGTTTTTTATGTCCCTGGCAAGCCTGAGCTCATTTTGCGCTTTAGCCTTGCGAACCTTTTCCCTACAGGTGTTGGCTATATGTTTGAATTCTTCTTTGGTAATTTCTCCCCTTTTCCACTTCTTGTGCATGTCATTTTTGAGCTTTAGCTCAGTTAGAAGTTCTTTGGACATCCATTCTGGCTTCTTTGTACTTGTCTTATTTTTCTTCTTTGTTGGCACTGTTTGCATTTGCGCCTTGAGTATTTCACTTTTGAAAAACTCCCATCCATCCTTAACTCCCTTGTTTTTTAATATTGGCGTCCATGGAATGCCGCTCAGTAATTCCTTCATTTTTTGGAAGTCAGCTCTCTTAAAGTCCAGCATGCATGTTTGACTGGTCTTAGTTTCAGCATTCCTTTGTATTGCAAACTGCAGGAGCACATGGTCACTTGCCCCTAAGGATCCAACCACTTCAACTGTATTGATTAGGTCTTCCACATTTGTTAAGATTAGATCAAGAGTTGCTGATCCCCTTGTTGCCTCTTCTACCTTCTGGACCATAAAATTGTCTGCAAGGCAAGTGAGGAATTCGTTGGACTTTGTACTCTTGGCTGAGTTTGTTTTCCAGCAGATATCGGGATAATTGAAATCGCCCATGACTACTATATCTCTTCTATGTGCCTGTTTGGTCAGCTGTTGACAGAAGGCTTCATCAAGTCCTTCATCCTGACTCGGAGGTCTGTAGTAGACACCCACGACAAGATCTTTTTGAGTCCCGGTTCCCTTGATTCTTATCCAGATGCTTTCAAGCTGGTTTCCCGGATTACAGTCTTGCATTTCTTCTGCAACGTAACTGTTTTTATTTATTTATTTATTTATTTCCAATATTTCTACCCCGCCCTTCTCCCCGAGGGGACTCAGGGCGGCTTACACAGCTGGTAGGATCACTACCAGTACATCATAATACAATAAAATAAGAATAAAACAGTTAAAATAATTAAATAACATAATAAAATACAATATATAAAAATTTAAAACAATGCAACACCAAATATATATACCAATCATCCATCAGACCTTGTGCAAAAGCCTTAATCCGATCCATGTCAATGCTAACTGAGTTCATTCATTAAACGCTTGCGCGCATAGCCAGGTCTTCAGCTTCTTCCTGAACCCCAAAAGGGATGGAGCCTGCCGGATGTCACTGGGGAGGGAGTTCCACAGCCGAGGGGCCGCCACCGAGAAGGCCCTGTCTCTCGTCCCCACCAGCCGTGCTTGTGAGGCCGGTGGGATCGAGAGCAGGGCCTCCCCGGATGATCTTAAGGTTCTCGTGGGCTCATAGGAGGAGATGCGTTCGGACAGGTAAATTGGACCAGAACCGTTTAGGGCTTTGTAGGTCAAAACCAGCACTTTGAATTGGGCTCGGTAGCATATTGGCAGCCAGTGGAGCTGGCTTAGCAGGGGGGTAGTACGCTCCCTGTAAGCCGCCCCAGTTATTAATCTGGCTGCCGCCCGTTGTACTAGCTGGAGCTTCCGGGCCGTCTTCAAAGGCAGCCCCACGTAGAGCGCGTTGCAGTAATCCAAACGAGCTGTAACCAGAGCGTGGACCACCGTGGCCAAGTCAGACCTCCCAAGGAACGGGCGCAGCTGGCGTACAAGGCGGAGTTGTGCGAAGGCTCTCCTGGCCACCGCTAAAACCTGAGGCTCCAGGCTCAGCGATGAGTCCAAGAGAACCCCCAGACTGCGAACCTGTGTCTTCAGGGGGAGTGCGACCCCGTCCAACACAGGCTGTAACCCTATTCCCTGTTCAGCCCTGCGACTGACCAGAAGGACCTCTGTCTTGTCTGGATTCAGTTTCAATTTGTTAGCCCTCATCCAGTCCGACACAGCGGCCAGACACCGGTTCAGGACATGGACAGCCTCCTTAGTGACAGGTGGGAAGGAGTGACAGAGCTGGACATCATCTGCGTACAGATGACACCGGACCCCGAAACTCCGAATGATCTCTCCCAACGGCTTCATGTAGATGTTAAACAACATGGGGGACAGTACTGACCCCTGCGGGACCCCACAAGTCAACGGTTGTGGGGCCGAGCAGGCGTCCCCCAATGACACCATCTGGGACCGACCCTCCAGGAATGAGTGGAGCCACTGCAGAACAGTACCTCCAAGTCCCATTCCCGCGAGGCGTCCCAGAAGGATACCGTGATCGATGGTATCGAAGGCCGCTGAGAGGTCCAGCAGAACCAGCAGGGACACACTCCCCCTGTCCAGTTCCCGGCGTAGATCATCGACTAAGGCGACCAAGGCTGTCTCGGTGCCATGCCCCGGCCTGAAGCCAGACTGCGCCGGATCCAGAAAATCAGTGTCAACCAAGAATGCCTGGAGTTGCGCAGCCACCACACGTTCCAGGACCTTGCCCAAAAAGGGGAGATTGGAAATAGGCCGATAGCTGTCCAATTGAGTGGGATCTAGTGATGGCTTCTTCAACAGCGGTTTGATCACAGCCAATTTAAGGCTCGCTGGAACAATGCCTTCCCGAAGGGAGGCATTCACCACCACCTTCACCCACTCGGCCAATCCCCCTCTGGCTTCTCTCACCAGCCAGGATGGGCAGGGGTCTAGGATGCATGTGGTAGCCTTTGCCTCTCCAAGCACCTTGTCCACATCCTCGAGCTCAACCAATTGAAATGAATCCATCAAAATAGGACAAGCAGGAGCTCGTGTTACATCCTCGGAAGCTGCCATTAATATGGTGTCAAAGCTAGAGCGGATCAGAGCGACTTTGTCCGCAAAGAACTGAGCAAATGCTTCACAGCGGGCTGCCGAGTTGTCAGGGATCCCATCTTGAGAGATGGGATTCAACAAACCTCTAACAACTCGGAACAGCTCTGCCGGACGGTTCTTTGCGGACGCAATATTAGCTGCAAAGAAAACATTCTTAGCAGCATCTATTGCCGCGGCGTATGCCTTTAAATAAAGGCACAGCCGTGCTCGGTCTGGTTCGTTCTGCTTCAAACGCCACACGTGCTCTAGACCCCTCTTCTTTCGCTTCATCGCTGCCAACTCCTCGGTGAACCAAGGAGATGGTTTAGCTCGGGTACTCGAGAGGGGACGTTCCGGAGCAATCGTGTCTATTGCCCTAGTCGCCTCCTTGTTCCAGAGGGCAACCAGAGCATCAACAGGATCACCAACCGAGGCAGCGGGAAACTCCCCAAGAGCCGTCAGGAATCCATCCGGATCCATAAGCCTCCGGGGGCGGACCATTTTATTAGGTCCTCCACCCCTGCGGAGGTTGGGGGGCACAGCGAGTCTAAACCTGATCAGGTGATGGTCGGTCCATGGCAAAGGAGTGATGGTGAGCTCCTCCACATCACCACCTTCCTCCCATCCCTGGCAGAAAACCAAGTCAAGTGTGTGCCCTGCTCTGTGGGTGGGACCAGATACCAATTGGGACAGCCCCATGGTTGCCATGGTGGCCATGAAGTCCTGAGCTGCGCCAGTCAGGGTGGTCTCCGCATGGACATTGAAGTCCCCCAGCACAATAAGCCGCTGGTACTCCAACGCCAGGCCCGAGACCATCCCCGCTAGCTCAGGCAGGGAGACTGTAGTGCAGCGGGGTGGTCGGTACACTAGCAGAATCCCTAATCTGTCCCGGTCACCCACCCTCAGGTGGACACATTCAAACAAGGTTGACTGCGGGATGGGGCACCTGGTCAGGGGGATGGAATCCTTGTAGACCACTGCGACTCCACCTCCCCTCCCTCCGGATCTTGGTTGGTGCTGCACGGAGTACCCAGGAGGACAGAGTTGGGTGAGATTGACCCCACCCGCCTCATCCAGCCAGGTCTCCGTTATGCACGCCAGGTCTGCACCTTCATCCAGGATAAGATCCTGGATAATTGCGGTTTTTCCATTTGCAGACCTGGCGTTCAACAGCACCACCTTTAGTCCGAAGGGACCGCCAGCCCGGATATCCAAATTTACCATATCAGGAGACCGTTTTAAATCTACAAGAAATCTCTCCCTAGGCCGAATTAATTTTGGTCTCCTTTTCCCGCATCTCCTCCTCCCCTGAATAACTTCAATGGGGGCTCCTCGGCTAGCGGACATCCCCCCTCCCTCTACATGGTCCCTCTTCCTATTCTCTAACATCTGGCTAACACTGGCTATAGCTGGAGACAAGAACACTGGCTATAGATGTAGACAAGCCACTCCTTTCTCCCCCCCCCTTAGGAGTTACTAGAATAAAGTGCACTAAGAAGCTTTGTAACTCCCCCCCCTCCTTAGCTTGATATTAAAGTGCACAGTGCAAAGACAGGGGGGTCTAGTTCATAGGTTCCCATAAAACTCACAGGGAGAGGGGCTCATGGAGAGCTAAAAACAATAATGGGTTCTCAATTAAATGCCAGTAGCTAACGCAGCGTTATACAATTTTAAGAAATAAAGTGACTCAGTGCTATGATATAAAAATCAGGACGGGTTATGGCTATATACTGGGTCGGTAACAGGCCCCCTCTCCCCAAAACTCCGCGGGCAACCCTCCCTAGCCCTCCACTAGCAGCGTCATATTATAGGACTAAACACAATTCATAAAAGTCAGGTGGAATTTCATAGCAGATGTTAGCAGCAATAAACAATAGAGCAATAAATTGTAGCAATTATAGCAGTAAGATAAAGTGCTGGTCCAGATGTTGGTCTAATAGATGAAATCAATATATCCTCAGGTAAACCCGGATACCAAAGCAGCCAAAAAAAAGGTTAGATAAGGCTGGTAGGGCAGGCAGCGCTCAGACCCAGTCAATATAGTTACTTATCGGGCTAACACAATGCAGTGGTAGGGCCCCAAGGGGCGGAATTGTGCTTTCGGTCTTATGGATGATGGAGGATGGAACTCCCCAACTGGGGGTAGCAAACTGCCCACGCTGACACAGCAATAGTTAGGTCTTTGGCCCAGATGAAACAAACAAACCACAGCCAGGTCACTGGCGGCTAGACTCCAAAAGCCCTCCTTCTCCACACAGCGCCCACAATGATAATCAGTGGCAGCAACGAAGATCATCCTGCCACCCACCGCGATGATGGAGCTGCCGTTCCAAGCCGGGTCCAGTCAATAAGCCCATGATGGCAAAACAAGGCGAAATGGCCTGCAGCGGGCAATGGTGGCGGCAGCGGGAAACGGTGGTTGGCACAGCGGTGCAGTGGGAAATGGTGGCTATTGGCAGAAACTGACCGACAATGATAGGCAATGGCTAACACTGCAGGAAGCAGCTGCAGGAACCGGCAGTGTAAAACAGCAGCTGGCACAGTGACTCTGTGCCCCACACTCCGGCTGGAATGGAAATAAGCCAGCAACTGATGGTGTTCTCTGCCCAGGCTCAGGTGGAGGCCTCAGGTTTTACAGTAAGCTGATCCCAGAAAAGTTCTTCCCACAAGGTATGAGGAGAAAGGGACGATGGAGGGGTCCTTGAAGGCAATTTGGCAGCTAGATGTTAGAGGCAACCAACGGTAGGCACAGTAAGGCTTCGATTTTCTTTAAACGCAGTCTCAGCGTCTAACGGCAAAGAGCAATGGCAGGCGGAGCCTTCCTTCCCTCTCTGTCACTCCAGGTTCCCGTTTGCTCCTTTCGCTTGTTCTGTTTGTTTGTTCTTCATTCTTATCCCTTTTGCAACACAAGGACTTCCTCCTGTGTGACCTGTGCCTCCCTGGGGTTTCAGTCCCAGTTTATTGCTCAGGGAAGGGCAGTAAAAGAACAGCAGTATTGGAGTTTTAAACTTTGCCTGGAACTTTGCCTGCAACAAACTCACGGGGCCCACAAAGGTTCTGCCTTACCGGCGTTGCCTTCTCTTCTGCAACTCTCCTGTCACTCCCAGGCTCAACCTGGCAAGCACAAAGCCTCACCAGGGGGCCAACACCCCAACCCTTAAGATGACACAGGGTTTGGGGGGGTTAAAGATGGAAAGGCAGGATTCTGGCGGTGATTAAAGATCTTCTGGCTGCCGAGCTCAGCAAAGCTCCTGCTGCCTCGCCGCCATCTTGTGGCCATGTACCTAGGAAATACTAGGTATCCTAGGTATTTTTGACATATAAAGCTACTCCCCCTCCTCTCCCCTTTGTTCTATTTCTGTGAAAGAGGTTATAGCCCTCAATGGTTAAATTCCAGTGATGGGAGTCATCCCACCAGGTTTCAGTGATGCCTATGACATCGTATGTGTGGTGCTGTGCTAAGAGTTGGAGTTCGTCTTGCTTATTTCCCATGCTCTGAGCATGAGTGTAAAGACATGTAAGCCCCTATGATCTCCCCTTGAGCTGTTTATTTGGGATTATTGTGCTCTCTGTACTTGGTCCTTGCTGTGTTTGTGCAGCCCTCCGTTTAGCCTTTTGGCGGTTCCCTGTGGTCGTGGGTAATATAGTGTTCGCCAGGCTGTTGTTCCCCTCCCCCAATGGATCTAGTTTAAAGTGCGCCTGATGAGGTTTGTGAGTCTGTGTGCAAAAGATGTTTTCCTACTTGTGTGAGATGCACCCCATCACTTGCCAGTAGTCCATCCTCTTGGAAGAGTAGACCATGGTCAAGGAAGCCAAAATGCTCCTCTTGGCACCATTTTCTGAGCCAGTTATTGACCTGTACTATTTTTCCGGCCCTTGTAGAGCCGTGTCCTACAACGGGGAGGAGGGATGAAAAGATCACATGTACATTATACAATTTTAGCTTTGTTCCCAGAGCTCGAAAGTCATTTGTGATCTTTTGAAAAGAATGCCTAGCAGTGTCGTTGGTTCCTACATGAATCAACATAAGGTGGGGAGGGTGATGGGGCTTTAGGAGCCTGCTGAGCCTCTGAGTGATATGGTGTATTTTTGCCCCGGGAGGCAGCATGTTTCTCGAGCCATCCCATCCGGTCTGGAAATGATGGCTTCCGTTCCTCTAAGGAGGGAGTCACCTACTACCAAGACCTGTTTCCTTTGAGGATTGACAGGGTCCCTTTTGTGCAAGACAGTGTGTATGTCCCCTGAAGAGTGTTCCAGTTGAAGTGAATCATGTAGGTGTAAAGTGTTGTCCACCTCCTCAACATCCCCAGTGCATTCATCAATGACAATCCATTGAGATACATCCGAGAGCCCATTACTCTCCCAAGGATGTTCCTGTTGCTCCTGGTCTACGATTGGGGATGGAGCATTTGCATGATTACATAAGTGTGAATGTGGTGATGCACTGTCCCCGTCAGGGCTATCCCCTGCACATTGATCAAGGGTGGCCCACTGAGTGGTATCTAAGAAACTGTGGTCCTCCACAAGATGTGTTTCCTGATTGTATGTTAATGATGTAAGAATTTCAAATCTGTTGTGTAAATCCAGCTGAGCAGAGGAGTTCTGCGGAGGCTGCCTGGTCCTGTGTATCCTTCTATGGGTGACCTCCTTCCAAGCCTGAGGGTTGTCTACCTTTGAGTTGATCTCCCCATAAGGTTCCTGATCATGGTCATGGTGGTGTTGGTGTGATGCAGGCTGCAGATCTACAGCAGTGTCTTGTGTAGTGTCGAAGAAGAGCTTGAGTGCCTGAATGTCCTTAAGGGTCCTAATACGGTGCTCGAGCTGTTGGATCCTCTGCTCCATCAGAGTCATCTGCATTTGGATTTGGAGCAGATGTAGTTGACTAGTTTTTGTGTGAAAAACATGCAAAACATGCCACAGCTGGTGCATGTGATGGGAATGTTTTGCTTTTGTTGCATCTCTTGGTGAGTGTGGTGGCCAAGTGGGATCTTTGTACAGTTAAGTAATATGCACGCACTTTATGTGCAGACTGCCCTAAACCACCTCTTTGTGTATTTGTTTATGTTGTTTTGTTTCCTGTGTGTTTCCCAGGCAGGGTGTCTAGATGCCATCCTGGTAACTACCAGGATCGTACCCAGAAGCCTCCTAAAACAAGCTTTAAATTTATTAAAAATTTACCAGGCCGCTATTACGGTGATCCTTGTGTCCTCCTGGCATGTAGAAATGATATGCCAGGACACCGGAGAGGCAAGCAATTTTGCTCTCTCTCTCTCTCCCCCCCCCCATCCTAGTGTGCCATTTCTATGTGCCAAGAGGAGGGAGGGACCACTGTAAGCTTATTTTGGGGGCTTGGGGGGAGGGGGTGGGGCCCTCTCAGTTTTCTGGGCTCATGGAGCCTGAAAAACTGAGGTGGCTGTGTGGACTGGGCCCAGGGATCGAGTGATGCAGTCCCCCGGGCCCAATCCACACAGAGCCCATACCTGGTAAGGTCCAGATCTTATCTAAGATCCTACCCTGCTTTGTTCCGAATTACTTTCCTTTTACCTGAGGCATCGTTTAGACGCCTCAGGTAAAAGCGTGTCAGGTCCTGCATTTTTGGGTCTGTCTGGAAGGGCCCCTAGTCAATCAAAGTGAATTGAAAGTACTGGTCATGCTTCTTCTTGTGTAATATGGATGATCCCCTCTAGCCCAGGCCCATACACATTGTCATCTATCAAAGGCAATTCCTTGCGGCCGAGTATGATTGCCTTCCAAGTGTAGAATTCTGGAGGTGGGTCCGTACTTGACTGTAGAGAACCATTCTTGATCCGCGTGTTCTGTCACAATGAGGACATTGGTTTCCAGATAAGCTTTCACCCTCCATTCATGCCTCTTAGAATTCCACAGCACTGTTGGTAACAGCTGACCTCCAGTTAGATATTCTGGGACCAGATCTTCCCAGTTTTCAGTATTTATGCCACAGTTTTTAAGGTTGGTTTTAAGCCCAACTTTACCTCTCTTTTATTGTCCACCAACATTCCATTTTCCATTCTTGAGTTGGGAGTAGAGTAATTGTTTCGGGAGATGGTGTTCAGGCATTCGAACAACATGGCCAGTCCAGCGAAGTTGATGGCGGAGGATCATCACTTCAGTACTGCTGGTCTTTGCTTCTTCCAGAATACTGACATTTGTTCACTTTTGTGCCCAAGAGATTTGCAAGATTTTTCAGAGCGACGCTGATAGAATCGTTCCAGGAATTGAGTGTGACTTCTGTAGATAGTCCACGTTTTGAAGGCGTAAAACAGAACTGGGAGGACAATAGCTTTATAAATAAGCATCAGAAAGAGAGTTAAAACCTGGCTTTGGGAGCAAGCCTTCGAGAAGTAGTTGTGCAATAAGTTTACTTGAAATCGTGCAATTGACTCTGGATCAGCCTTAGACCTTGTTTTTGGATGTTGTGTCTTAACATTGGATTATATTTAAATATGTTTTTATGTATGCTTATTTTAATCTTAATGTAACTTTTTAATCTTTTATGTGATAGGCACTATGTAGTGCTGTTTGTAAGCCACCTTGAGTCCCCCTAGGGGTTGAGAAAGGTGGGATATAAATATGGTAAATAAATAAAAAAACAAATAAGCATCTTGGTGTTTCTACTAATGTCAAGCACTCTATGCTTCATTCGAAAAAATATTGTACTCACAGAGCTTGGACAGTGTAGTATTTCAGTGTCAATGTTGACTTTTGTGGAGAGGTCAACATTTTCTAACGTTACACCATTATGCTGTATTTCTGGCACTGCAGAGAGAATGGTTGGTGCCTGCTGAAAGAGCACTTCAGTTTCTCGATGTTCACTGAGAGGCCAAGTTTTTGTATGCTTCTGCAAAGGTGTTTAAAGTGGCTTGTAGGTCTTCTTTTGAATGAGCACAGACTATATTATCATCAGCATACTGGAGTTCTATAACAGATGTTATGACCTTGGTTTTGGCTTTCAGGTTGGAACACAATTTTCATTTTCAAGAGAACAGCGAAAGGATGCAATATAGAGAAAGGTGATACATATTGTGAACATAAATGAAAATCACTAAAATAGGGAATGTTTTCCAACTCTCTTAGAAATGTTTTATGGATACAGTATGACTCATTTATCCATTCCTGAACTTTGCATGGATATTCAAAACTGTGGGTAACAGCAAACCTTATTGAAATAAAGGACATTGGGCCCATGAATGCCACAGGGTTGCACTAAAGGACCTAAAACATGATTACAGAGGGAACATTTTGTTAGACGTGAATAAATGAATCCATGGATAATAGCAAAGCAATTGATAGCAAAGCACAAAGAATCTGCCAACCTCACCTCCTCCTCCAAGGTGAACTGAACCACTTAAACTGGGCTCTCCAGGCCAATGGATACTCCAATATAGACATCAGAAGAGCTGTAAGGCCAAGAACAAGCCATGAGAGTAAAGGCAAAGATCTACCCAGAGGAAAGGTGTTCTTACCATACATCAAGGGAACCATTGACCGCATAGGCAAACTGCTACCTTATAGGGCAAGAATAAATTCTGTGAAGCTCTGTTACTTTTAAGGCTGTTTGAGAAACTTGGAGAGAACAACAGAGAGGGCTTGTGCAGATTTTGCAGTTTCACCCACTATTCACCATAAGGTATTTCAAAACAATATTTTACACAGAAATACATGTTGGTTTTTTGCATGAATATTGGACAGACGAGCTCACCCTGATTTAAATTAAGAATAAACAGCTTTAAAAGTAACAGAGCTTCACAGAATTTATTCTTGCCCTGTAAGGTAGCCTCTGGTCCAAGTAATGCCCTGTAGAAGACCCGTGAGGGAATCATGCATTTTTTTTGAAAAGTGCATATGAATTTGATTTATCTCCCACAAAAAACCCCCAACAACACTCAACCTCACTTATGTATATTTAAAGGACCATATACTCATGTATAAATCAACCTCACATTGAAGGCAGTTTTGCGGGCCAAAATTGTGGATTTTGATATGACTCATGGATAAGTCAAAAGGTGACAAAGCTCACCTTTGCTTAGGATGAAGATCAAAACTGCAAGGGGAAGAGGAGAAAACAGGACAGCAGATTGATAATAATAATAATAATAATAATAATAATAATAATAATAATAATAATAAAACCTTATTTATACCCCGCCACCATCTCCCCGCGGGGACTCAGGGTGGCTTACATGGGGCAGAGACCCAAACAACATAGAACAAAACATAGGCAACATAATACAAATCACACTATAAAAAGATAAAACAGTAATACAATATATCAATTAAAACAAAAATACAGGATAAAAAAATGCATCTAAAACACATAAATGGTAAAATTGTAATAAAAACGGAATAGATTATTAAAAACCCTCTAGGGCTGATTAATTAATGACTATCTCCAAAGGCCTGCCGAAACATCCAAGTCTTCAGTTGTTTCCTGAAGGAAGGTAGAGGGGGAACCAACCTAATAACCCTGGGGAGGGAGTTCCAGAGTCGGGGGGCCACGGCCGAGAAAGCCCTCTCTCTCGTCCCCACCAAATGCAGTTGTGAGGAGGGTGGAAGTGAGAGAAGGGCCTCCCCGGAAGGGTGGGTTCAGCGATCGGGTGGGTTCATAGGGGACAACGCGATCACGAAGATAGGCAGGTCCTGAACCATTGATGGAAGGAAGTTGGCTGGCATTCTGTCTCCTCCTGGCTCTATGAACATGTACAGTGGAAAAGGGTGTGAGAAAAGCTTGGAAACATCTAAAGTGATTTCCTTGATTTATGTTTAGTTACATGAGGAGTGGGCAGATGATGCTGGACTTCCACTATTCATCAGCTCTAAAGAGATCAGAGCTGGAATCCCAAAACACATAATGGGCAAAAGCTACCTGTACTTAATTCAAACATTTCTGCATGACATCAAGATAATCTAGAAAGGATAAGAGGGAAATACTTGATGTTTTGAGAAGCACGGATTGTTATGAGCAATAATCAACAGTTAGTGCTGTATGTAAATGAATCTTCGAATCCACAGATTTTTGTATCCATGGATTCAACCATCCATGCCTTAAAAACATTTTTTAAGAAATCCAAAAAGCAAGTCTTGCTGTTTGCCTTTCCATGCAAAGGACAATGTTTTACGATGCCATTGTACTTTTATTATGCCATAGATTTTGTTATCCACAGAAGGGTCCTGAAACCAAACCCCTGGATTCACTGTATCTCATCAAATGTGTTTTCAAGGCATTGGATTTTCTTCATCTCTTGTTGCTTGCACGCATTTTTCTTTTCTGACTTCCATTCAACAGTAATGTAAACAGTAGGCTTGAGAAATTTTTTTCGTTAGTTCGTTAAATTCGTTAAAAATTCATTTCGCAAGTACTTTTGAATTGATATTTGAACCATCTGCTCACTGCCTTACAAATATTACGAATTTGAATAATAAAAGTACCTTTTTTTGTTTGTTTCTGATGTCTTCGGATGTAGCTGTAGCCCCTCTGAGAGGAGAAGCCATGTTGGCATGCCTCTCAGCCAATCAGAGCGGAAGAGGGAGGGAGGGAGAGGCATGGCCATCGATCTGCTAGCATTTTTAAAAAAATGTTGCTTCAAAAAACCCCAAAAATCAGTGGATGGGTCAAACATTATGAAACTTGATAGGCTAAGAGTGGTTAATTTTTGCTTCCATTCTGGCAAATTTCATCATAATAGCTTTCATAATGCAGGAGAACGAAGCCTCTGAATATTGACCATTCTTTTAAGTGGAAATGAAGCAATTCGCCATAACGAGAGAAAAAACTCCATTTCCCAGAAGCCTTAGCAAGCCAATCAAAGTGGAAGGAAGAAGGACAGGGAGGCGTGGCCATCGATCTGCTAACATTTTAAAAAAATGTTGCTTCAGAAATCCCCAAAAATCAGTGGATGGGTCAAACATTATGAAACTTGATAGGCTAAGAGTGGTTAATTTTTGCTTCCATTCTGGCAAATTTCATCATAATAGCTTTCAAAATGCAGGAGAAGGAAGCCTCTGAATTTTGACCATTTATAAAAGCATTGGGCTGAAGCAAGCGTTTCTCCAATAGTACTATGCCCACTTACAAACTACAATTCCCAGGTGTTCCAGGCCCTCTCTCCTCTTAACATTCCCCACCCCCTTTTGTCCTCACTTAGAATCATAGAGTCATTGAACAGTAGAGTTGGAAGAGACCTCGTGGGCCATCCAGCCCAACCCCTTCTGCCAGGCAGGAAGACACCATCCAATCCCTCCCAACAGATGGCCATCCAGCCTCTGCTTAAAAGCCTCCAAAGAAGGAACCTCCACCACAGCCCGGGGAGAGAGTTCAACAGCTGAACAGCTCACAGTGAGGAAGTTCTTCCTAATGTTCAGGTGAAATCTCCTTTCCTGTAGTTTGAAGCCATTGTTCCGCATCCTAGTCTGCAGGGCAGCAGAAAACAAGCTTGCTCCCTCCTCTCTATGACTTCCCCTCACATATTATACATCATGTCTCCTCTCAGCCTTCTTTTCTGCAGGCTAAACATGCCCAGTTCTTCAAGCCACTCCTCATAGGGCTTGTTCTCCAGACCCTAGATCATTTTAGTTGCCCTCCTCTGACCATCTTGACCAAACTTTCATACAGTATGTGAATTCTTGGAAGGTATGAGAAGTTTAGAGAGAAGGAGGGAGGGAGAGGTTTGAATTTTGGACTCCAATTGTGGCTTGATTCCCCACTCAGCCACCCACTTGGGCAAGTCACACACTCTCAGCCCAGAAAAGCCAATGAAACAGGAAATAGCACTTTCAAACCAGGAACTAATTTCCTTATTCAGAGGCTGATGGCCATCTGTCAGGAATGATTTGATGGTGTACTATGATTTCTGTTCCTGGGTGATAAATGTCATTTCCTAATTGGTTCTGTCATAGAAACATGGCAAAATCTATGACACTGCCTGAACTTTGTGCAAGCGACATGGATGGAACATATTGTCACGACCCAGGCTACAGAGCACCAATAACCATACGCAGAGGCCAGATTCTATCTAATATCTTTATTAAGGAAATATATAAGATTAATAAAAATAAATGTAAAAGTTAGTTCAGAAGCAGACCTTTCAGGAAAGGTCAAAATTAGCCCAAAAAAGCAATGTCCAATATGAAAGATTATGATCCAAAGTTGTAATCCAATAACCGAAACACTCACTTTGCCAGGCAAAGTGAGGGGAGATGACAAGGTCCTTTAGTCCATAAACTTGAGCAAGGCTAGGAAATAACTTGATACTTGAAGCAAGGCTTAAAACGTGGAACAAGGTAACAAGGAACAAGAACAAGGTCCGTGGAATAACTTGGTAAAATCCGTGATACAAGGCAAGGTATAGTCCTGGAAAACAAGCAAGGTCCGTAGGTAAACAAAGGCTGGAAACTGGAGCGAAGGCTGGAAAGCAGGGCAAGGCTTGAGCAGGAACGAGGCTTGAAACGGAGCGCGCTGTCCAGACACAACTCGCTCCGGAGGCTGACGAATTGACTCCGCGAAGTTACTACGCGGGTAAAACACCTATATAGAGTCTAACTTTCTCGCCGAAGCAGTTCTCTGGGAACCAGAAACGAAAGCTAAACTCTGGGACCAGATGTTTGACTCCCTAAAGATTCTCACGGAAAGCAGTCTTAATTGGCTACATTCTTAGCTGCAATTCTAGCACTCCTGCGCGAAGCTGCTTCCAAACCCCTCTGTTGTTTACAAAACTCACGGCGCAAGAACACGGGAGATGTGGGCTCTGGGTTTGTTTGACATACTTCTGGGACACAACTTTCTTGCAGGTGCAAGGTTCCCAGATCTGCCTGGGAAAGATCTGGCTGAGAAGATTCCAGTTCTGACTGGGAAGGCAAAAAACCCAAATTTTCTTCTTCATCAGGGATTACAATGTCCTGAGCAGGACTACAAGGCCCATGGGTCATCACACTATCCCCCTCCTCAAGGCCCCTCCCAAACTGGGGCCCTCTCCCCGAGGCGCGAGGTCGCGGCTTGGCGGGATAGGTCTGATGAAAGCGACGGGTTAGATCAGGAGCATGGACTGTAGAGGCGTCTTCCCAAGAGCGTTCCTCAGGGCCAAAACCCACCCAGTCAATGAGATATTGCAGGCGGCGGCGGTGAAAGCGAGAATCCAAAATGTCCTCAACCTCGAACTCCTCCTCCCCATTCATCAAAACAGGAGGGGGGGCCGGTTGGTCTGTATCAGGACGCACACCATCCGCCGGAAGGAGCAGGGAACGGTGAAACACTGGGTGGATGCGCATTGAACGCGGAAGTTGGAGTTTGAAAGTCACGGGGTTTAATTGCGCCACCACTGGATAGGGGCCAATGAAACGGGCATCTAACTTCCGGCAAGGGCGGTGGGAGGGCAGAAAGCGAGTGGACAGAAAAACCCGATCTCCTACCTTGATTTCGGGGCCCGGCTGGCGATGTTTGTCAGCGTGGCGTTTATAGTCCTCCTTGGCTTGGTCTAGTTGCTGGAGCAAAAGTTGTTGTACCGCTGTGAGTTCCTGCAGCCAATCCTCTGCTGCGGGAACTTCTGAAGTTTCAATGACAGGGGGAAAGAAACGTGGATGGAAGCCGTAGTTTGCAAAGAACGGCGTTTCTTTTGTAGAAGCTTGAACTCCATTGTTATAGGCAAACTCTGACAGTGGTAACAGAGAAGCCCAATTGTCCTGTTGGTAGTTTACATAACAGCGAAGATACTGCTCCAAAGTGGCATTGGTGCGCTCCGTTTGCCCATCTGTTTGGGGATGATGAGCTGAAGATAAGCGAGAGTCTATGCCCAATAGTTTTTGTAGTGCCTTCCAAAAACGAGAGGTGAATTGAGATCCACGGTCTGTGACTAAACTCTTGGGCAATCCATGTAGTCTGAAAACATGTTGAAGGAATAGATCTGCAGTCTCTTTGGCCGTGGGAAGACCTTCACAGGGAATGAAATGGGCTAACTTGGTGAAAAGGTCCACCACCACTAGGATCGTGGTGAATCCACAGGAAGGTGGTAGGTCAGTGATGAAATCCGCAGAAATTATTTCCCATGGCCGAGATGGTGTAGGAAGGGGATGCAGAAGCCCTGAGGGCTTCTCCCTTCTTATCTTGGAGCGCTGGCATACTGGGCAGGTGTTGACATATTTTTCCACATCTTTGCGGATCTTGGGCCACCAAAAATCCCTTAGGATCAGATGCATGGTTTTAAATAGTCCGAAATGCCCTGCTGGTTTGCAGTCATGACACAGACGAAGCGCTTTCTCCCTGCCCGGTCCGGGTGGGATATAAACATGATTTCTATAGCATAGCAGTCCATCTTTAAGCGAAAAGGGAAAATGCAGACCTTGACGAAGTTGGTCCTGCGCCCAGGCATCTGCTTGCTGACTAGCCCTGATTTCTTGAGCACAGATGGGTCCTGGAGTAGAGGAAGTTGAACCAATGGGAGTGGATTTGGTGTTCCCCACTGTGAGCGTGGCAAAGTTCTCGGGTTGTAGTAATTGGGATTCAAAGGTCTCCTTGCGTCCTGCAGCGTATTCCGGTTTACGTGACAGGGCGTCTGCTTGCTTGGTTTGGGCTGGGGTCACATAATGAATCTGGAAGTTAAAACGTTCAAAGAACAAAGCCCAACGTTGCTGCCTCTGATTTAGTTTGCGGGCAGTTCTTAGATGTTCTAGATTTCGATGATCAGTGTGGACTTCAATGGGAAATTTGGCCCCTTCTAGCCAATGTCTCCAAGTTTCAAAGGCTGCCTTTATGGCCAGTAGTTCCTTTTCCCAAATGGTGTAATTTCTCTCTGGTGTGGTTAGTTGACGGGAGTAAAAGGCACAGGGATGAAGGTGGTCTCCCACCGGTTGTAAGAGTACAGCCCCAATTGCCACATCAGAGGCGTCCGCTTGCACAACAAAAGGGGTTCCAGGATCTGGGTGCTGTAGAATTGGCTGGGACGTGAATAATTTCTTTAGTTGCTGGAACCCTTTCTCTGCTTGATCAGTCCAGCGGAAGGGCTGTTTTCCACGGATGCAGCTAGTGATTGGGTCAGACCAGCGGGCAAAATCTGGAATGAACTTGCGGTAATAGTTCGCGAACCCCAAGAAACGCTGCACCTCTTTCTTGTTAGTTGGCGCCCGCCATTCCAATACTGCTGAAACCTTGGCTGGATCCATGGAGAGCCCTAGAGGCGAGATACGGTAACCAAGGAAATCTACCTCTTGTAGATCAAAAGCGCATTTTTCCAACTTGGCATAAAGTCCATGATCCCGCAATCGTTGTAACACCATTTTGACGTGGTTCTCATGTTCTGATTGTGATCTAGAAAACACCAAAAAATCGTCCAGGTAGATTATCAAGAACCTATCTAGATAGTCCTGAAAAATGTCATTGACAAAATGCTGGAACGTTGCGGGAGCTCCGCATAATCCATAATTCATAACTCGGGACTCGAATAATCCGAATTTGGTCTGGAAGGCGGTCTTCCACTCGTCCCCTTCTCTGATGCGAACTAAGTTGTAAGCCCCCCGAAGATCCAGCTTGGTGTAAACCTTGGCTCCTCGAAGCCGATCCAGTAGATCCGAGATTAAGGGCAGGGGATAGCTGTTCCGCTTGGTGATATTGTTCAATGCTCTGTAGTCCACCACCAAGCGTAGTTCCCCTGACTTCTTCTTCACAAACATCACTGGGGAGGCGGCTGGGGATTGAGAGGGTCTAATGAATCCCTTACGAAGGTTTGTCTCTATGAATTCCCTGAGAGCTTCTTGCTCTGGTTCAGTCAGGGAGTATAGGTGCCCTCGCGGGATCGGGGCCCCCTCCACCAGGTCAATGGCACAGTCATAAGGTCTATGTGGGGGTAATTTCTCGGCTTCTTTTTCATTGAATACATCCCAATACTCGGAGTACTTCTTGGGCAGGGTGATGATGGGCTCGGTGTCTGTGGCATGGCAGACCTTGGCTACAAGGCAATGGTTTTGGCAGTACTGTGAAGCAAACTGCAGTTCTCTGTTGGACCAGGAGATGCTTGGGTCGTGGAGAGTCAGCCATGGAATTCCCAAAATCACAGGGAAATGGGGAACCTCGGTAACAAAGAAGGAAATCTCTTCCATATGTTCCCTTATCCACATCCTGGTGGGTTCCGACCACTGACTTACGGGGCCCGTCTTGAGGGGGCGGCCGTCTATGGCTTGCACCACACGGGCATTCTTGAAATCATGATATTGTAATCCCAGAGAGTCGGCATACTCTCTATCAATGAAATTGTTGGTGGCTCCGGAGTCTATCATGGCGTGGATCATGACGGGTCCCCTTTTTGCTGACCATAAGGTGACCACGAGAAGGAACAGGACCCCGGTTGGCGGCTCTTGAACGGGTTTTTTGACCGGGTTGGCGAGCCTCTCTACGCCCGGTCGTTGGCTTCCCCCGCCGGCTGTGTGCCAGCCGGCTCAGACGCCTTCGTCTCCGTGGAGGACGCCGCCGCAAGACGGGCGGCGGGCTTCCCTTTGGCTGGGCACTCTCTGGCGAAGTGGCCCCCGTTCCCGCAGTACCAACAGAGGTTTAAGCGTTGACGACGGGCCTTCTCGGCGGCATCTAATCTGGGACGCACGTTGCCCAACTGCATCGGCACCTCCTCGCTTCCTCTGGGGTATGGGGTTGGTGGTGGGGGTCTCCACACTGGACGTGGCTGAACGCTGGCGGGAGCGGGGGGTTTTGCCCCAGCTCTACCGCTCTGGCCTCGAACCCACTGTCTCCTGTTGGCAATCATGACTTCAGCCCGTAAACATTGATCAATGAGTGCTTCGAGGGTCTGGGGAGGATCCACCTTGGAGATTTCCTCCAGCATTTCGATGTTGAGACCCTCCCGGAATTGTCCTCTGAGGGCTACATCATTCCAGCCGGTGTTGTGGGCCAGCACTCGGAACTCGGCTATGTACTGAGACATAGGTCTGTCTCCTTGGAAGAGGCGACGGAGTTTGTGACCGGCTGCCTCCAAATTGTCCTCGATTCCCCAAGTCTCTTTAAGGTGGTCCAAGAAGCGTTGCGCGGATCTTAGGTGTGGAGAGGCTTGGTCGAACAGTGCCGTCGCCCAGTTGGCCGCTGGCCCGTCTAGAAGACTGTAAACCCATGCCACCTTGATGTCTTCTTGGGGAAATTCGGCAGCACGGGCCTCTAGATAAGCTTGGCACTGGCGACGGAAAACATGAACCTTAGAAGCTTCTCCAGTAAACTTGGTTGGCAACGCCATGGCCGGTAGACGGATTCCGCGTTCCTTCAAACCTTTTATTTCTCCATCCTGGGCATTGAGCTTATCACGGATTCGATCCACCTCATCCTTGTCGATGGTGTAGGTAATCGGCTGGCCGCTCGGCCCAGGTACGGTTCCGGTAGACATTCTGGCCGAGGTTAATTGGTGCTTAGGGTGGCGGAGTCAAACTGTCACGACCCAGGCTACAGAGCACCAATAACCATACGCAGAGGCCAGATTCTATCTAATATCTTTATTAAGGAAATATATAAGATTAATAAAAATAAATGTAAAAGTTAGTTCAGAAGCAGACCTTTCAGGAAAGGTCAAAATTAGCCCAAAAAAGCAATGTCCAATATGAAAGATTATGATCCAAAGTTGTAATTCAATAACCGAAACACTCACTTTGCCAGGCAAAGTGAGGGGAGATGACAAGGTCCTTTAGTCCATAAACTTGAGCAAGGCTAGGAAATAACTTGATACTTGAAGCAAGGCTTAAAACGTGGAACAAGGTAACAAGGAACAAGAACAAGGTCCGTGGAATAACTTGGTAAAATCCGTGATACAAGGCAAGGTATAGTCCTGGAAAACAAGCAAGGTCCGTAGGTAAACAAAGGCTGGAAACTGGAGCGAAGGCTGGAAAGCAGGGCAAGGCTTGAGCAGGAACGAGGCTTGAAACGGAGCGCGCTGTCCAGACACAACTCGCTCCGGAGGCTGACGAATTGACTCCGCGAAGTTACTACGCGGGTAAAACACCTATATAGAGTCTAACTTTCTCGCCGAAGCAGTTCTCTGGGAACCAGAAACGAAAGCTAAACTCTGGGACCAGATGTTTGACTCCCTAAAGATTCTCACGGAAAGCAGTCTTAATTGGCTACATTCTTAGCTGCAATTCTAGCACTCCTGCGCGAAGCTGCTTCCAAACCCCTCTGTTGTTTACAAAACTCACGGCGCAAGAACACGGGAGATGTGGGCTCTGGGTTTGTTTGACATACTTCTGGGACACAACTTTCTTGCAGGTGCAAGGTTCCCAGATCTGCCTGGGAAAGATCTGGCTGAGAAGATTCCAGTTCTGACTGGGAAGGCAAAAAACCCAAATTTTCTTCTTCATCAGGGATTACAATGTCCTGAGCAGGACTACAAGGCCCATGGGTCATCACACATATTATGGTTTGGTCCACCAATTTAACAAAGTTTCAGCCACAAAAACAAAGTTTCTGAAGTAGAACAATGACTTTCACAGTAAAGACAACCCAATGAAACAGGAAATAAGACTTTCAAACCAGGAACAGATTTCTGCAATTATTAAAAAATGGTTTATTATAAAAGCTATGAAAATTCGCCAAAAATCAGAGGATAAGGGAAACGTTCCAAATTTTGGTGAGCTATCAGTGTTAAATGTGTTCTACCACTGTACCAAGTTTGAAGAAGATCACTCAAAAAATGAGGGCGGGAGAGTCCTGCAAAATCTCCCCTCGTGCTGTTTTTTTGCTAGTGTGCATGCACGTCCGCCATTAACGAATTACTTTTGAAACTAACGAATTTTCGTTAAATTTCGAAAAATTTTGAGGGCAAAATTCGGAAATGACATCAGAAACGAAACGCTGGCGCCCCCTACTTTTGAAACGAGTTTAGAATCAATTTTTTCATGGATCGCTCAAGCCTAGTAAACAGTAAAGATGCAGAGACTTGCACTAAAACTGTAGGTGGCAGCAGAAGCTTGCAAAATATAGTCCTCCTCATCAGTTCTAAAGGAACAGAAACATAATGTCTGTTGTAGATTAGGTCTGAAAAAGCTCATGGTACCAAATTTTTCTCAGTCTTAAAGATACTGCAAGGTTCTTTTATGCAATGTCTCTATAAATGTTAACAGTTTCATGCCTTTACCTTTCATCCAAAAAGTTAAAACTTCACTTGGAATGTTTTCATGTGTTGTTGTCATAGATTTTAACAGGATGTCTATATGATACTTTGATAGGTTGTGTTTTATATTCCTGATATTGATATAATAATCATATTGGCATACTTTGGCCAAGTATTTGCTTTAAAATGTAATGGTTTTTCACTGGAGTAGAAAAACCAGAGGGGCACTTCATTGCATTTTATATTTACAGACAGACAGGGTACAATTGCTTTGTTGTTGTTGTATGCCTTCAAGTTGTTTTCAACTTATGTCAACCCAATCATAGGGGTTTCTTGGCAAGATTTATTCAGTGTGGCTAGTCATTTTCTCCCAACGAGGCTGAGAAAGTGTGACTCACTCAAAATCATCCAGTGGATTTCCATGGCCAAGTAGGAATTTGAACCAAAGATTTTTACCATAAATAAATGGTGCCTGTCAGTGTGTTCTATCATTTTTTCTTCCATATGTCTCCAAATGATAGCACTCTGTTTGGGAGTGGAGAATACAATGCCTACTGAAATCATTTGCTCCAGGAGACCTCACAGTGTAAATAAAAAGAAAAGCAACAAACAGAATAATGGTGGAGAATATGAGTTGAGTAATGAAATGAATCCAATCTTAGGGGGGTCAGTAATTAAACAAATGTGATTTGTCAGGGATGATGTTGAGTAATACAATTACGTCTTCAGTACATGATAATGGCAGCAAGAATATTGTTTTCTCTACTTGGAAACAAACTGAAGCACTGGTGACAAAATAATGTATTCTTAAGGTTGTTTTCTGCTGCTGTAGAGACTAAGGACTTCATCACATTGAGGTTGAAAAAGTGGGCAACAGTGGAGGGATTAGTCAGGCAGCATGGAAAATCTGGAGGGGAAGTGGCCGAAATCTTTGCCCCACCCTGCAAGGTCAGCATGGTTGCTATCCATAGGGAAGTGCAATAACAGATTTGGGAATATATGAAATTACTATGGAATGGCTTGGACTACGATTATGGATGGCATGATTTTAATTATGGAGTGTCATGTTTTTAATGTTTAATATGTTTTAATTTAATCTAATTTTAATTGTAACTTTTGGAATTTTATGTGCTTAAGGCATTGAATAATTGCCTCTATGGAAGCCACCTTGAATCCCCTTCATGGTAGAGAAAGGTGGGGTATAAACATAGAATCATAGAATCATAGAATAGTAGAGTTGGAAGAGACCACATGGGCCATCCAGTCCAACCCCCTGCTAAGAAGCAGGAAATCGCATTCAAAGCACCCCCGACAGATGGCCATCCAGCCTCTGCTTAAAAGCCTCCAAAGAAGGAGCCTCCACCACGGCCCCGGGGAGAGAGTTCCACTGTCGAACAGCTCTCACAGTGAGGAAGTTCTTCCTGATGTTCAAGTGGAATCTCCTTTCCTGTAGTTTGAAGCCATTGTTCCGTGTCCTAGTCTGCAGAGTAAATAAAGAAATAAATAAATTTCCCCAACCCACTGAGGAAAGTGTGGCCACCCAGCTTCCCTTTGCAATTTCCCCAGTTTACCAAATGAGAACATGAGAAGCCTCCCATGTTTCAGAGATCCGTTCTAGGAAAGAATAATGCAATCTTTTATTAATGAACATTGTCAACATTAAAAAACTACATTTTTTCTTTCATACTTCTACTTTACAGTGAACAGGCTGGTTCACATGTATTATTGTAGAGCAGCCTTCCTCAACAGATGTTTATCAGCCCTAGCCAGCATGGTCAATGCGAAACTGGCATGTTCCCACATCAAATCTCATTGCGTAGAGCAGGCCCGTAGCCAGGATTTTGATTTGGGGGGGGGGGGCTGAGTCTGAGTGAGAGAGGAACTACCCTAGCAAACCTTTTGTATCGTCATCCCAATACCCCATGCATATGGGATATATTGAGCATGGTGATCAGATCATGATATGAATAAGCATAACAGTTTAAATAATAAATGTAAGGCCTTCTCGTGGACCACCCTGAGAATTTTCTTTTTTTTTGGGGGGGGGGGGGGGGTGAAGCCCCTCAACCCCCCCCCCCCCCCCACCCCGGCTACATGTCTGGTGCAGAGGGTTTGAAGAGTTTTTTGCCATTTGTTTAAACTACTTTTTCCTTATTACTTTGTTTTGATTTAGATGACATCATGCCCAGAGCTAGCGAGTAAGACTATACTCTGCTGTCTGTTGCACAAAGAAACTACTTTATGTTCTAAATGAGACATATTTATTTCTATAATATTCTGGCTTCAGGGGCTTAAATTTTGGGAGTGCTCTTGGATCTGTCTCTCCAAATGTCAGCCCAGATAGATATGATGCTCAGGAGTGCCTACTGCCAGCTTTGGCTGTTATGCCAGCGGCACCCCTTTCTAGAATCAGAGGTCCTAAAGATGGTAGTATATGCACTTGTAACCTCAAGGTTGGACTTCTGCTATGTGTTTTACACTGGGCTATCTCTATGCCAAGTTCAGAACCTTCAATTAGTTCAAAACACAGCAACCCGAATAATTACAGGAACATCAAGGAGTGAGCATATTACACCCATATTAAAGTCACTCCACTGGTTGCTAATTAGTTTCCAGGCAAAGTACAAAGTGTTGGTTTTAACCTTTAAAGCCCTACATGGTTTGGGTCCAGTTGACCGATGGGATTGCCTTCTCCCATAAAATCAATGGCCCCTTTTGACATTGGGGTCTACTGGGGAGCAGTTACTCCAACCAGCCAGAATCCAACTGGCAACTGTCACCCAGATAACTTTTTTGGCCGCTCCAAAACTGGAATGACCTGCCAGAAGAACTCTCATAACTAAATCAGCTTTCAGAATTTAAAACAACAACTAAAGACCCATATCTTCTAGCAGGCCTACCCAGTTAATTTTAAACCATGAATTTTAAATTTACGTTCTATCACTGCTCTATTTTGATCTTTGTACCAAATATTTCAATATGTACATTTTATAGAATTGCACATATTAATATGCAATTCTATTATTATATGAATTTTCCTGAATATATGTTATGATTGTATGTTTTAACTGTGTTGTGCCAGCACATATGTATTCTTACACCAATGCTGGCACCCTTCTGATAACAGATTCAGGAAACACATCAAATACATCTAGAGCCAATAGTGTCAGTATTATTATGTTCACTGCGCCTGACTAGTAGCTATTGCTTGAGTATGTTTTAAGTATGTTTTAAGTATTGCTTGAGTATGCTTTAATGTATTAATGTACATTAATACATTAATGTATTAATGTATTAATATGTATTTAATGTACATATTAATGTATTAATATGCTTTAATTATTATATTGTACTAATAATACAATATAATAATATTAATTATATATCATATTTTACATGTAATATTACTAATAATATTACAATATGTTGATACAGTACAATATAGTAATTTGTTACCAGTATTGTACTATACTAATATAATATTGTATGTAAATTTAATTTGTAAGCCGCTCTGAGTCCCCTTCGGGGTGAGAAGGGCGGCATATAAATGTAGCAAATAATAATAATAATAATATTATATGTTTTATGATTTCATGTTTATATGTTTTAAATGTATTTATTTGATTGTATTTTATTGTGTATTGCTGGGCTTGGTCCCCATGTGCACTGCTCCTAGTCCCCTCAGGGAGATGGGGCAGGATATAAGAATGAAGTTGTTGTTGTTGTTGTTGTTGTTGTTGTTGTTGTTGTTGTTGTTGTTATTATTATTATTATTATTATTACAGTAGAGTTCTGGTTAAACGACTTCCAGTTATCAAACCTTCTGTATTATCTGAAGTGCCAGGCCCTTTGGAAGCTCCCCGTTGCTGCTAGGCAGCAACGTGCACGAGGCTCCCCTAAACCTAGTGCTCACCATAGGGATGAGGCCTCCAGGGAGCACTCACCCCTTGGGAGGCGCCCCGTACACATTGCTAGGGAACAACGCACATGAGGCACTTCCCTAAGCCGAGTGCTCGCCGTAGGGACGAGCCCCGTCACTCCAGCGAGCACTCGCCCCTTGGGAGGCGCCCTGTGCGTGTTGCTAGGTAACAACGCACACGGGGCGCTTCCCTAAACCAGCTTGCGGGGAGGGATAATAGGGCCTCCCTATTATCCGTCAGTTCCGATTATTCGATTATTCGATATTTATGTTGAATAACCGGAACTCTATTAGTATTAGTATTAGTATTACTCCATGAAGCATGACTCCATGAAGCTTTGTTACCTTCCTGCCAGAGCAGTACCTCATTTGCATGTTTTTGAATTGCTAGGTTGGCAGAAGCTGGGGCTTACAGCAGGAGCTCACCCCACTCCCCAGATTTGAACTGCTGACCTTTTCGTCAGCAAGTTCAGCAGCTCAGCAGTTTAACCCACTGAACCACTGGGGCCCCGAGGTGAGTAACAAATGTTATTAAACATATCTTCAGAGTATCAGGTTGGATATCACTGATCCAACCATATTGAATGGGGGTGCATCTAAATTGCTATGGAATTAAGGGAATTGTAGTTTTATGAGGCCTTTAGCCTTCCCTGCCATAATGCCATTACACTGAGTCATGGCAGTGAAAGTGATGTCAAACTGCATCAATTCTATAGCTAAATGCATTCTAAAACAACATAATGGAGGAGGATTTTCATACAGAACGGCAGATCAAGTGTGTGCTTTCTTCTAGGGGTGTGCAATTCATTTAAACCTTGTTCTGTTTTTGGTATCAAGATTTTGGTGGACCCCCAGATCTATTTTTCAGGAGCCTTCCAAATTTGGTTAGGGGGGAAAAAAATCAATTTTTTGATCCAACAACTGAAAGATCCGGGAAGATCCACCTCATTGGCAGCAATGGGGATGTTACAAAGCTCACCTTTCCATCACTTTTAGAGCATCAGTCTTAAGAAACCACCCTTTCTGGGATCCTTTCTCCTTATATCCTTCCATAAGATCTGAATTAAAGGCATCAGACTTAAGAAACCATCCTTTCTGGAATCGTTTGCCCTCAACACTCTTTCAGTGAAGCTGAGTTAAGGAAGGCACCCTTTGCGAACATTTCTTTCAATGGGAGCCACACCACCCGAAGGAGCATTAGCCATTCTTTAAAATAGATATAAAATACCTCTTCATTTTATGGTGGCTTTAGGAATGGCAAGATTCATCCCTTACCCCATATTTGACACTTGCCTCATGTGAAGGGCACCATCGGTGGCAGTTTCTTACGTGTGTAGAAAATAAACTGCTTATGAATTGATATTTGAGTAAAAATGCAAGCGAAGCTATGCAAAGCTGCGAGCAGAACTGGGAATTTAGATCACCGATCTGTCTCTCTCAGAAGCCTCCTCATAACAGAAAAATGGAAGCCCAGCTTGGCTAAAAGACACGTTATGGGTTTCTTCTGTTCCAATTGGCTCAACAGGCAGGGCTCATAGGTAAATCCTGGGTGTGCGCGCAGCTGTCTCTCTGGTCATTTTCAGCAGCCACATGGTATATTGTGGCTGGAAAAAAATTGGCCGCAGAGCCTGTGCCATTACATTTTGAAAAACTTATCTATGCACAACCCTACTGTCTTCTAAGAAGGATCAATGCTTACCCCCCAGCCTCTCTTACAGCAGGGTGCCTCTTCCAGAGTTTCCAGCACACTCTAGCCTTGCAAGTATCTGTTCCTCACATACTCGAGGCCACAGCCCACAGTCTGAAAGACACCCAATCTGCCTGGTGGCTCTAGAATTAGCCCTTGATGCTAATTTTTGATGTTCCCTGGTTCACAGACTGTTCTGGGATGCAAAACAGGAAAACCCCAAACCAATTCTATTTGACAGTTAGTCATGCAAATGGATGGCATTGTGTGAAATTAAAGTAAAAATTGCATTGGGATGGGGAAGTATGTGTCTTGGTCTATTTTCTCCATACGACTGTGGCTTCATGTGTGATTTTAAACTGTTCTGAGAATAATTTTTAAATAGCGCTTGTAAACAAAGTGATTTACATTCCCAGTTTATTGTTACCACGAAGAGCATCAGAAATATAATATGGATCGGTGCCGAACACCTTTGGTGGTGAGCCAATAATAACAATGTGAAGAAAAAGAAGTGGAAGAAGGCCAGAAAAGAACCCATGAGATAAGCAATGTGCCCAGAAAGCATATGACTCTCCAGGACAGTTCAAGATTGTGCTTGTCACACAGCTCCCTCTGTTAAAGGAGTGAAAAGCATGCCGTTCGACCAGCTACAGGAATCCCTCTGGGGCACTTGGGCAGGCCTCCAGCCCGATGCTTTGCTTTGCTGCTAATGAATCAGCCTCTTTTGCAAAGTTACCTCCCCAGCTTGTTTACTTGGAAATGAAGTGCTTAAGGAACAGGGTGCTCTCCACGCATAACAATGATCCCTGTTTTCTGATGGCATTTCTCTTTGCTTTCCTTCGTATTTACCAAAGGAGGCATTGCGTGCGCACAAGGGTCCTGGCCTGCCTGTATCGGCAAAGAACTTCCAGGAAACAGTCTGAAAGAACATGAGAACATTTTCAATTCAAGAGAGAGCTGATATTTTATGGTGCCAACACTTGAACATTCTTTCTAATATGTGTTTATACACAAGCACACATATACATATGTCTATCAGCTTGGTCCAGGTTTGTTTGTTTTTTATGTTTTCAAGACCATCCTGGAAAGAAGTGACTATTAAAGTGCTGCAGGGTTCAGTCCTGGGTCCAGTGCTGTTCAATATTGTTATTAATTACTTGGATGAAGGTTTAGAGGGCGTGCTTATCAAGTTTGCAGGTGACATCAAACTAAGAGGGACAGTTAATACTCCAGAGGACAGGATCAGAATTCAAAATGACCTTAACAGAAAAGAGAGCTGGACCAAAACTAACAAAATTAATTTCAACAAGGATAAATGTAAGATAATCCACTTAGGCAGAAAAAAATGAAATGCAAAGATACAGGATGGGTGATGCCTGGCTCAACAACAATACATGTGAAAAATATTTTGGAGTCTTTGTAGACAACAAAGTAATGCAGCAGCTAAAAAAGCCAATGGAATTTTGGGCTGCATTAATAGGAGTATAATGTGTAGATCGAGGGAAGTCATGGTGCCTATCTATTCTGCCTTGGTTAGACCTCACCTGGAATACTGTATCCAATTCTGGTCACCACAGTTCACAAGAGATATTGACAAGCTGGAAGGTGTCCAGAGGAGGGCGACTAAAAAGACCAGGCCCATGAGGAGCTTCTTAAAGAACTTGGTATGTTTGGCCTGCAGAAGCAAAGGTTTAGAGGAGACATGATAGCTATGCATAAATATGTGAGGTGAAGTCATAGGGAGGAGGGAGAAAGCTTGTTTTCTGCTGCCCCAGAGACTAGGACGCAGAACAATGTGTGAAAGGATTCCATAAGGAAGAGGGAGCAGGCTTGTTTTCTTCGTTTCTACAAAAGAGATTTATTCCTAGAATGGGTTGGCATGATGGAGCTCCTTTCCAGGTGGGCCCCACAGTTCCAGTCCTTTGCCTCATGAATTTGTTGTTCTATGGGTTCCCATGGTAAGCTTCAGCAGACTCTATTTAAATCAATAGTTATTAAAAGGAATAAACACACCAGCCCTTTAACTATGGAGTCACTCATGTCTCCTCAAAACAATATCCAGTTCTGGGTTGCTGTGGATATTTTTGGGAGGTATGGCCATGTTCCAGAAGCTTTCTCTCCTGACGTTTCGCCCACATCTATGGCAGGCATCTTCAGAGGTTGTGAGATATGTTGGAAACCAGGCAAGGGAGGTTTATATGTCTATGGAAGATCCAGGTGGGAGAAAGAACTCTTGTCTATTGGAGGCAGGTGTGGATGTTGTAATTAATCACCTTGATTAGCATTTGATGGCCCTGTGGCTTCAATGCCTGGCTTCTTCCTGTTTGGGGGAATCCTTTGCTTGGAGGTGTTAGCTGTCCCTGTTTGTTTCATGTCTGGAATTTCTCTGTTTTGAGGATAGATAAAAAACCCAGTGATTCTGGCCATGAAAGCCTTCAACAATACAATATCCAGTTCTTCCTCTTGGCTGAATATCCTATCTTTATAACTGCTTTTCCTGTCTCTATGTTGCCTTTCCCCAATCTCCCTTCAATCTTAAACCTACCTCCATAGCATCTTTCCTGTATATGCCTTCTCTCAGAGGTAAGCCTTAGGCCCCATCTACACTGTCATATAATGCAGTTTGAAACTGAATTATATGGTCAGCGTAGATTCATTTAATGCTTTTAAACTGCATTGAACTCCATTATGTGAGTCTGCACTGATGATATAATGCAGTTTCAGATGGCATTATATGGCAGTTTTGAATGGGTCTTAGAGATAGACTTGCCTTCACTGCAGTCTTTTAGCTTCAGCCAGTTTTGCCCAACTCTTCCCTTCACTGACAGCAATCTAGTAATCCATTATATAAATAATATAATATATTTGATTTGATAGTGTAGTGGTTTGAACATTGGATTATGACCCTGGAGCACTTGAATCCCCAGTTGGCCATGGAAACCCATTGGGTGAGGTTCAGTAAGCTGCACACTTTCAGCCAGAGAGAAAAGCAATGGCAAACCTTCTGTGAACAAATTTTGCCAGGAAAACTCATGATAGGTTTACCTCAAAGTTGTCATTAGTCGAAAATGATTTGAAGGCACACAGCAACAACAACAACACATCTGATTTGATAATAAATACTAACACCGAGCAGGATGTAGCTGTGGTTCAGCAATGGTCAAAAAAGTCCATTAGTGATTTTAGTCTTACCTGCATCAATATCTATAAGTGGAGTACTTAGAAAATGTTCTATTCTCAAATAGATTCCACAGAGTTGCAACAACAGATAATAGGCATGTTAGCCTTGAAAAGTCTGACAAGTTTTGAAATAGCTGTTCTTGTGGTCTGATGTGGCTTCTCATCTAACAAAGCTCACAATACTATTCATTACCTCTTCTCTCCAGGGCGATAACAAGAAGATTTTTGGGATTTCCAAAGCATCAGAGTTGGAGAAGATCCCAGGGGCCATTTAGTCCCACCCTTCTGCCAATAGAGAAATCCCTTGGTAAAGCCCCCGCGAGGTGGTCACAGGGGTGCTTTACCAATTTAAAGTGCTTCCTTGTGATATTTTTATGCATGTTCACCCAGTAGTTAGAAATAGGAAGGCATAACTACTTCCAGATATCAGGAATAATTTCAAATGATCCAATCACATGATGTATACTTTTAGACATCCCCTGACATAGAAAAGAAATTATTTAACATTTAAATAGAACCTAATCCAGTGATTCCCAAAATCTTGTCCTCAAGACGTTTTGGACTTCAGCTTCCAGAATCTCTGACCATTGGCCAAAATGGCTAGGCTGCTGGAAACTGAAGTCCAAAACACTTGGAGGACCTGAGTTTGGAAATTATTGATCTAATCATATCTTAGAAAAGGGGTTCTAACATTGAGCCGCACCTGCCTTCAAGTAATTGCATCCTCTTTCATGCCAGCAGCAGCCTCCATGGTGGCCACTTGGTTTCTGTTTTGTTCCACATTCCTCCTAAATTAATTACTTCCCCTTTGCAGAAACTTTCCATTTTCAGCCGTTCAGGCTGGGAATGTAATGCCCTCTTTCTTCTACAATTTGTAAACATGGAGGCTGGGACAAGATGTTTTCTGTAAGCTGACTTCCCCTTTGGACTAGGAAAACAACAATTACACTATGTAACACAATTTTTGTTCCTGGGTTATAAATGTAATTTCCTAATTGGTTCTATCATAAAAAAAGGGGAAACGTTTATTAATGCAAAACCTTTGTTGCAATCTGCACACTGAAAGGTTAAAAATGGTATATTTTCAGTAAGGAAAATTGCAAATGAAGTGCCTAGACTGAAGGAAATAATAGTACCACCCTCAGCCACAAAATAAAATTTCTGGAGTATAACAATTACTTTTAAAATAAGTACTGCATAATTAAACAGGAAATAACACTTTCAAACTAGGGATTTTTCCCCAAATTTTGTTACATAGTATTATTACTATGATTCTAAGCAGAATCTTACACCTCTCCACACAGTTTTATTTTTCTTGGAATGTATTATATCTTGTTTATTCTACCTTGTTCAGATTGGCCATTAAGACTACCATAAAAACAATACAAATTCTAAAGTAATAGGGGGACACTTCCAGTGGTAAAACCGTTTTACCATTTTGATGAGATGGGATTGGCTGATTTCTAATCAGTTTTGGAACAATTGACTCAGTATTTGGTTCCCCTGGAGGAGTAAGTGTTTTGTATTACACAGTGGCTGGAATTCAGGTAGGAACATCTGCATGCTAAGTGTCTCTTATGCTTGTGGATCTCCTTTCTCGGGTGCTGAAAGGGTTGGTATTTCCTTCCTTTCCAAGCTGAGCCCATGAAACCCATTAGGTGGCCTTAGGCAAGTCACACTCTCTCAGCCTCCATTGAAGACAATGGTGACCCTCTTTTGAACGAATTTTGTCAAGACAGTCCTATGCTAGGTCACCCTTGAGGCTGTCACAGGTTGGAAATTACTTAAAGGCACACAACAACAGCAACAGCAATTATATGAACTATTGTTGCTAAGATCTGCATATGGATATTTACAATGTATTGTGGAGACGTTGAATTGAGACCCATGTTATTTTTATTCTGTTTTCTACTTTTGTATATTTACTTATACGACACTAAAAATCTTTCTAAGAAAAATATTTCCTAGAAACGTCAACCACAACCACTTCCATTGCCACAATAGCTGAAATTGCAAGGTATACTTAGCTGAATTGCCACCCCTGACATACACAACTCATGGCAAGTTGTCCAGTTAACAGATACAACTAAGTGGCACGGTGCAGAGATAGCATAGATGAGGAAAGCCCTGATTGTGCAAATGAACATCTTCCAGGAATGATAGACCAGAAATACTAGGAGAAAAGCAGGTGTCCATTATGACAATTAGCGGGCAGTGGCTTCTATATCAATGAAGTCATGAAGTCATTTCAGGTTTTATATTGAATCTTAAGGGAGTTATCTACAATGAATCTATATGAAGGATTAGATTCATGACCCAGGCTATTTCTTTGAAGTTTAGACTAAAACTCGTTCCAAACTGATCTCCCCACTCAAAAGGAACCCATCTGGTTATACTGCTCTGGAGAGTCTTCTACTCGAAGACACCCTTTATTTGAAGGCTGTGCAAATCTGGTTAAAAGATAAGGAACCCCAAGAAAAGACAGCAGAGGTCTCTGTGCTGTCCACCACAACTTAAAGCAGACTGAGTCCTAATCCTCCCCAATATTGTGAGATGTACCGCATTCCTAGTTAGATTATAATAATTCTAAACTTGTGGCTAGTTAACAGGTTATCACATGCAAATGTTGTTGAAAAATTGTGCCTCATTTCTCTTAGGCCCCTTCCACACAGCTTTATAATATCCAAATTGAACTGAATTATATAGCAGTGTGAACTCAAATAACCCAGTTCATAGCCGATATTGTGGATTATCTGCCTTGATATTCTGGGTTATATGGCTGTGTAGAAGGGTCCTTGGGTTTGTTGAGAGAGTTCAGCATTCACCTTAGTTACCATGCCCACAGATCCTAGTATGAGAGCCCCTTTCACACTCATGTTTATACTACTATGATTTCACTTTAGCTATCATGGCAACATATTATGGAATCCTGGTTTTTCATTTTAGGGAGGGATGTTTAAAATTCTCAGCCAGAGAGCTCTAGTGCCTCAACAAGGTATAAGCCCAAGGTTTCAAAGGACATACCATGGCAACTAACTGCATCTCATGGATGAGAGAAGATTGTCACCATTTCCTCCTGCTCCTGTGGATGGTGGTGAAGAATAATAGTTGATTTCCCCTACACCCAAAATGCAAAAATGCCAACATCTCCCTAGACCTATCAAGGTATGTTGCATGAATATGTTCTTGGCTCTGACACCATTTGAACAGTAAAGCAGCACATGTGCATCATAGCCAAGTGTTTTCAACATCATGTTGTGACTTCTGCGGCACATATAAGCTTCATAAATCCTTCACAATGATATTAGGACTATAAACCTCAATGGATGGACCTACCATGAACATATTTTTGTAGATTTCCTTTTCCACCAGCACTGCAATTTTGATTTCATGAGTCACTGAAGATTTACTATCTAGGTGTCCCATACTTTATGCAACCCCAGTTGTCTCAATGGTAGAAGAGCACTTTGTCTAAAAGTAGAAGAGTAAAATGTGTCTTTGTTTTGGAGCGTTCATGAAAAGAGAGTTTGGGCTACTTTTGGCACAAGTCAAAAGTCTCCAGGTATCTCTGAGAATTTTTAAAGTTGTAGTTAAGAAAAACTTTCCCCCAAGTTTCCTTTGTTGGTTGTTTTCTTATTTGTGGAATAAAAACACCTGAGGAGATCAGTTCTGGGCATGCATAGAGCAAGAAGATTAAAGGCTTCAGCATCCTCCCTCTTCCTCGTTTCTCTGGCCCCTTCCACACAGTTGTATAAAATCCACATTGAACTGGATTATACGGCAGTGTAGACTCAGATAAACCTGTTCAAAGCAAATACTGTGGTTTATTTGCCTTGATATTCTGGATAGTATGGCTGTGTGGAAGGCCCCTCTGTTCTAACTATGATGTTTCCATAGATGCTTTCCATTGTACAAAAATGTACCTGTTTCCCCTGTAACATCTTATTTGACCTTCAGCTCTACCTCCATTTGGTGTGTTTGGCACCTTTAAATACATTTAGAAATGCACCTGTGTGTCCCAAATAAGAGAAATAAAGCTATCACCCAACTCTGACAGATTAAAAGGCTCATGACTAAGCAGGAATTCAATCTCAACAGTTTATTCCCTGTGGCACATTAGTATTATGGTGTTTTCATGAATGACTCACAAAGTGAGAATTCCAAAAGAATCTCATCCCTCACACTCCCTTTTGCCCCAAGGCAACTATTTAGCTAATCCATATTTTCACATCCCATTGCATTTCAATAATCCGCAATTTTGTTTGCTTGCTGCTCCATAAACTTCTGTGCGAGTCCACTCTTGTTCCTCCCTGATCTTCATTTTTTTGAAAAAATATATATGGATATTCATTTCTTAGGTTTTCATTTTGTGGATAAAAGGCATTCTACTCAGATTGCTGAAAACAGACATGCTTCTTCTACAACTTGTTAATGTGAATAATAATAATAATAATAATAATAATAATAATAATAATAATAATAATAATAAATCACACAGTCCTAAACACTTGGGAAGTGTTTGACTTGTGATTTTATAATATGAAATCCAGCATATATATCTCGTTTGCTGTGTCATACTATGCCTTTGTGTCAATAATGATAATAATTTTATTTCTTACCCGCTTCTCCATGTGGCTTGAGACAGGCTACAGAATAATTCCACAAATACATGTATTAAAATACATATTAAAATATACATAACAGAGATTAAACACAGGACATGAGTTTAAGATCTATGCTTAAAACTGGCTGGGTAGCAGGAATGGAGACAGGAGAATGCATTTAAACACAAATTAAACAAGTCATGATTTAAAATAGACATAATTAAAATATTAAACAGTCATCCAAGGTGTTAAAAGGTCCAATATAGGACAACAGTCTCGGCGACAGTCAAAACTGATGAAGGGAGTGTCTATTACAGAATAGAACATACATCAAATAGACACAACAAGCAGGGAAGATAAATCTGAACGGAAATCAAACTATAAAGTGACAGGGCAAGTTTCAATGTGGATATGGGCCAGATTATAACAGACTTGTCTACTCAAAAGCACAACGGAACAGCCATGTTTTTAATTGCTTCCGGAAGACAGTGATGATGATAATAATAATTTTCAAGTCAATGGTAGATGGAGGGCACATGATGAATATGCAAGCTGGTCTGCTCACAGGAGTATCCCTCCCTTATTAAACCGCATTTCAATCAGAGGTGAACAATATGTACCAGACACAATGAAACTGGTTGAAGCAAAACTATTTAATCATTTCCTGATTATTCTAACTTGGAAGTAGTCAATCTAAATTCTTGAGGGGTGCCCTTCCTGCATCTAGAACCCTTTAGTCGGATCAGAAGGTAGCCTTCAGAAGTTGAAAATTAGTCTGGCTTGCCATACTGTGTTGTATTTTTTCCTAGCATTGGTAGAACATCCTCCTCCAAAGATCCTTAATCCACAAGCAGAATGATATGGAAAAATGTGGCCCTTTGCAAGTTTGGGTTCCTAGATCTTTAGAGGTGATAACTACTGCAGTCATTGTATTTGTCCTGTGAGCATTTTAAAAAGTTAATATTTTTCTTAACTTTCTCTCGCTCTTCTGTTTCCGCTGTTTTCAGTTGCAGGTCATTTTTTTTTTACAGTTTATACATTTTGATCATCCTTTATCTGGAATTTTGAACCCTCCACAAATCCAAAATTGTTTTCTTGGGTGGCTGAGATAGTGAAACTGTTGCTTTCTGATGGTTCAGTGTGCACAAACTTTGTTTCATGCACAAAGGTTTTTTTAAATAATGTGTACAACATTATCTTCAGGCTATGTGAATAACATGTATATGAAGCATAAATGAATTGCATGTTTAGACTTGGATCCCTTCTCCAAAACATTTCATTATGTATGTATATGCAAATACAGGTATTCCAAAAATCCTGAAAAATCTGAATCCAAAACAGTTCTGGCCCCAAGCACTTTGGATTTGAGATACTACACCTGTATTATTTGGATATATGTGCTTGAGTGAGCTTGCTCCTCCAAAAGTAGTCTATAATATTTAAATATAAGTAGGCAAAATAACTCTTCTGGCAATTCACTTTGGATTCCTTAAGCTCTGTTTCTTCTTGCTATATGTAAGTATTTGGGCTAAATCGGAAATTTGGGGGATGTATAACCCTCCAAATATTTCTGGGCTGCAACTTCTATAATGCCTAATCAATGAAGCCAGTGAGGAGGGGGATGATATATGCTGGAATTCATACATTATATAGGTATTTCCATCCTTGTGATGTCTTTTTGTGCTCTTTTTGACCCTATTTTTGCTTTGCCTGCTTAGACATTTTTTTGAACATGAATAACTGCTGCAGAAAGTGAACAAGTTTTACGCAGCAATTCTACATCTAGTTTACGTGAGCATGCCTTATCTACTTTTTACCCTTTTTCTAGCTTTACCTCTTGACTAATTTCCCAGCTGCACTAATTCTTCATATTTTCTTCACTAAATCTTACCTGGGGAAAATGTAAAGAGCAGAGAAAAGCAGACAGTCAAGATGAGTGGCTACATAAACAAAGGAACAAGGGAAGGCTGAGGATGGAAGGAACATTATTTGTCCACGTGCTTTCATTTTTCTGCATGTCCTCATACTGAAACATCAGAAAAATATTGGATTTTCCAATTTCTAGAGGTGGGGAGGTTAACATGGTATTGTGGTTTGAGCGTTGGACTACGACACTAGATGAGCAGAGTTCGAATTCTCACTTAGCCATGGAAATCCACTAAAGGATCTTAGGCAGGTTGACCAGGTCCAGTGGATATCCATGGCTAAGTGAGGATTCAAACTCTGCTCTTCTAGTGTCCTAGTCCAATGCTCAAACCTTACGCATGTAGCTCAAGGAAATTCATGAATCAGGATCAAGATAAGTCAGACAAGAAGAATAACATGGAAACCAATAAGCAGAGGTCTTCAGCAAGAGCAGTATATACTTAGCCATCTGCGAGTGTGCAGTTTATTTATTTATTTATTTATTTATTATTTACAGTATATATATCCTGCCCTTTTCATCATGAAGGGGACTCAGGGCAGATCACAGAACACACATACAGCAAATATTCAACGCTGATTAAAACAATGACAAGACAGACAACAGACAGAAGTATATATAGACTTTCAATCTTTCGGCATCTTTGGAGGTTGTGCTCTGTTCCAGTCACTGGTGGGTGCTGTCATTCCATCTCCCTGCCGAAGAGCTCGTAACCTTCCTCCTTTTTTCTGATCCAAGTGCAGAGCCTAAATACCTCCTCACTTTAATGCAGTTCCTATTTATCTACTCACATTTGTTTTCGAACTGCTAGGTAGGCAGAAGCTGGGCTAAAGGTCAGGAGCTCACCCTGACCTGGGCTTTGAACTCTCCAAATTCTGGATGGCAAGATTTATTTCACCTTGGTGATTAACCTGCTTTGCTAAAGCCCAGACCTGATTTAATCTTGATTAGGTCAGCTTCTTTGTACCCTTTCACAGCTGGCTTCTTGCACCTAAGAGAGTCAGTTCAGCGTTTGAATTCCTCTTCCTGCTCTTTGGCTAGCAGATCCCAGTTGGAGAGCCCTGGTTTTGCCTCTATTTTTAATGCCCCCAGGAGTAGGCTGCCAGTTGGCACTTCCAGAAATTTTCTCAGACAACTGCTGCTGGAACTTGTCCTACTGGATTTTCTCTTCCTCTTCAGAGGAGGACTTCCCAAGATAAGGCATAGCAATATGCATCACCCCTCAAACAGATTCAGCACCTTTGATGGCTGATCTAAAGTTCAGACTATAACCTGGAGTGGATTGTCCTTCACTCCCACCTAGAAACTACAATCTGGCACTTCGGCATTCTTGCTAATTAAACTTAATCCAATTGTTTGATCAAAACTACTATTTTATTGTGGGAAAACAAATTAAAAAAACAAAGCATATATGCATTGAGTAAGGCATACATGGGTAGGAAGTAAGGCCATGCAGAAGACTGATTATTGGAATTTGCATCACAAAATGACCAGCATTTCAGAATGGTGTGAAAGTGATAATTCCAATAACAGTTTTTTCCCCATTTGCTTAAGTGATATGATTGCCATGAGATTACAAGTTGGTGTGATAAAGTCACTTCGGATGCTCAACGTGCACCCTTGTATAGTTGCTTAGCCCATACCCTGAAATAAAATACTGAAGCTGCTTCAATGCTCAGTTTTTTCCATCTTTAAAAGGAACCTAAGCCACAGACTACATGATTTCATCAAAATATTTTGATTGGCTGTAAAGTATCTTTTATCCCTGGCATAGAAAATATCCCAGGAATCTGATGCATCAGGCAGAGGGGATAAATACTACATGTTGTGTTATGTTTCCACAGCAGTACTAGCTTTCAGTTACAAAGAGCAGTCAAAATAGCTTTTTGTACACCATGGTCTATGAATACATGTCTGTGGGGAGCCAAGGGTCCTCTGAATGATAGAAAAACCTATGCTTCCACATTTGGACATCAGCAGATTTGAGATGGAGAAGCCAAAGTAGGGAAAATAATGTGGTGCTCAAAAAGAAGGGTTGCTTATTCAACACAAGTGAATGAAATGCCTGTGAATGGAAGCTACTTCTCTGCTGGAAACTCTGGCAGCCCACACTGGGGAGTAACACAAACCATAATAGGCATGCAGCTCCTTTGCTTTCCATATTTGTGGTACGTCACTCACTGGGGCTGTTTGGAGCCTCAGGCATCTGGAATAGCAGTAGCATGTTACATCTTGTGACCAGCATGCTAATAATATACATGCAAGGATTGTGACTTTGAAAACATCCCAAACATTTTCTTGGAGGCTGTCATATAGAAAGAAAAATTGTGCAAGAAATCTTTTCAGAGTTGATTTTGTGCATGGAAAATCTGGGTGATACATGTGAAACCCAGTTTAGATCTTCCTTATTCGGGATGGAAAGAATGTTCAAAAATTAATATTTAAAAATTATTGAGGGTTTTGAAATCCTAACAACAAGAATCTTAAAATTAATTTGAAACTTTGGAACTTGGGACTTATAGTAAAAATAACAATAATAACTTTATTGTTGTACCCCACCTCCATCTCCCCGAAGGGACTCGGGGTGGCTCACAAGGGGCCAAGACCGGGTAACTACTATAAACAGAGAATAAAAGCACATCAAAATAAAATACAAAATTATACACAATTGTGACCATAGTACAGTTAAACATAATTTAAACACCAGAGTAAAAGTCATAAAAACGAACTGGGCCAAAGTGCACAGAGTGAATGTTGTAAACACAGGGGATGAGGTAGATGACTAAAGTGATACAATCAATAAGAGACTTGGGATGGGGTGGACACTGGAGCTATTTCCAACTGATGGAATAGAATACAGTGCATCAAATAAAATAATGGTCACTGGGACAGGATCTATCATGAGGATGAAAATTCATTCTCCAAAAGCATGCTGGAAAAGCCAGGTTTTTAAACCTTTCCTAAAGGCTAACAGGGTGGGGGCCTGCCTAATCTCCCTGGGGAGCAATTTCCAGAGCTGGGGGGCCACCATGGAGAAGGCCCTCTCTCTCGTCCTCACCAACCATGAGAGGAGGGCCTCCCCCGATAAACGAAAAGATTGCACAGGTTCATAGGAGGAAATGCAGTCATGTTATTAAACATGGTTTAAAAAAATGATTTTCTTATCATTTAAGGCAGGGTAGAAATTACATGGCCTCATACTATCCAACTATCATGAACTGGCAGTGAGTGACCATCAGGGCTGTAGCCAGAAAAAAAATTCGGGAGGGGTTTTGAAAATTTCGGGGGGGGGGGGGGGGTTGAACCCCTAGCACATACCCCTCCCCACTACAAACCTGTCAATATCTGCTTGAAATAGTGCCTGGAGGGACTCTTAATGTTTTGCATCTCATAGACTTAGCATGGGGATTTGGTTAACCAGTTAAAATTCATGAGTAAACGAGATTTTTTTTATAACTTGAAAAATTTCGGGGGGGGGGGGGTTGAACCCCTAAAAAAAACCCTCGCTAAAGGCCTGGTGACCATCCACTCCAATCAATTTTCTATCATCCCACTTTTTCAGATGCTTTTAAAATGTCATGATTTCTGTTTCTTCCTATTGCTTCCCTCTTTGTCCTTGGCTCAGTTTGGATTGCTGCAAACTGAAGCTCAGAAATCAACTCAGCAGGGGAAGAGAAGAAGAAGGGCACAATCCTGCCCTTCCCAGGAGGCTCAGAAGAAAGCAACTGCTGCAGCATCACCTAGCTAGTGTGTCCTTCCTCATTAATAACTTTTGTCATCTGGACGATGCTCTGATATCTTGTGTCCAGTTTTCAACTGTGAAATGTTGGAGGTATGTAATGCTCTGGAGGTTGGCAGACTGCAACTCCCAAAAGCTCTTGCCAGCATAGTGAAGAATTCTGGGAAGTGTAATCTAACAGGTTGTGGAGAGCTGCACAATTTTACATAGAAAAGGATAAAGAGGAATATAGGAACCTGTATTTCAATAATTTTCAGGTAAGCTTTCAAAGAAGCAAGTTTTTAGGAGCGAGCCAGTTGGGTTCTATAAGATATTTGTAGGGTACTGTAGGGTATTTAATTATTTTGATAGTTTTTAATGTGTTTCAAGTTATTTTAATTGACATACATTTAATTCTATTTTAATATTTATATGTCATGGACTTTTATTTGCATCGTTCTCTTTTAGTGCTGCAAGCCACTTTATGGTTGAGAGATAAAGTGGGATATAAATAACAACAGCAACTTTTGTCACCCAATCTTGTGTTGTTGTTGCTTATTCGTTCAGTCGTTTCCGACTCTTTGTGACCTCATGGACCAGCCCACACCAGAGCTTCCTGTCAGCCTTGGCCACCCCCAGTTCCTTCAAGGTCAAGCAAGTCACTTCAAGGATAATATCCATCCATCTTGCCCTTGGTCGGCCCCTCACCCTTTTTCCTTCTATTTTCCCCAGCACCATTTTCTTCTCCAAGCTTTCCTGTCTTTTCATGATGTGGCCAAAGTAATTCATCTTTGCCTCTAATATCCTTCCCTCCAGTGAGCAATCGGGCATTATTTCCTGGAGTATGGGCTGGTTGGATCTTCCTGTGGACCAAGGCACTCTCAGAATTTTCCTCCAACATGACAGTTCAAAAGTGTCCATCTTCCTTTGCTCAGCCTTCCTTTTGGCCCATCTCTCACATCCATAGGTTACTACGGGGAATACCATTGCTGTAACTATGCAGAGCTTTGTTGCCAGTGTGATGGCTCTACTCTTCACTTTTTATCGAGATTGGTTATTGCTGTCCTCCCAAGAAGTAGCATTGCCTATTTTGATTGGTAGCACTCTGCAGGAATGAGGTTCAATGCTGTTGTATTGCTTGATCTTTTCACCTGGAGATATCAGGGAGGAGCTTCTACATACCAAGCATACTTTCAGCTGTGAAGAAACAAAAGAAAACAAATTTGTCTGGTGAATGTAGGGGTCAGCAGGAAATGCAGCTTTTTGCCTCGAATACCAAGTCCCCGTAGTAAAGTAACCCATGGATATGTGGGTTACTTTCAGAAAGGAATGCTGTTGGAAACAAGGCAGGAGAAAGACATCTGGCTGCTGCCAGTATAGCTGATGTGTCCAGAAAGCCCCTAAGGGCTGGCGGAAGTGCTGAAATTCAGGACCCATAGCTGCGGTCACCACAAACATCACTGCCCTCCAATGGGGTGTAGAGCTCCGCAGCTAGAGCGTGAAACCACATCTCAGCTCCTTCAGCAGCTGCTTTTCATCTGTTTCCTCAGCTCTCCGATCATTACACTGAGAACTGAACAGTTAACAGAGCTACTGTTTGGTACCGCTGTTGCCGTCAAGGAACACACTGTGCTTGGCAACAGCAGAAGGGATCTGAATGCACATTCAGTGGATGAATTCAGCTCAGGATGGGTAGCGCGGCAATTAGGCCTGAGATCATAAGCAAAGCGGGAGGGCAACAGGAGTGGGGTGAGCGGTGAAGGACAATTAATCATTATTCCTAGGATAATTTCAGGTTGTTTTCAGAGGAAACTGTGTGCTAGGAGAGCACAAACATAACTCTGTGTAATCATTCTTGAAGGGATGAATGTCAGAACAAAAATGTTTGGCACAATCTGAAATGGCAATGTTTCATTTTATTTTATTTTATTTTGTCTATATCTCACCATTTTCCCAACCATGGTGCTCAAAGCAGCTTACAAAAGTTAAACTAGATCTAAATAAAAGTATATACCATACATTTTAAATCATAATTAAATGATCAATAGAATCAACAGTTATTAAAAGCATGGCAATAACTACAATAACCCAGAACTACCCACACCATATATCCTTAAAAGTCTAACAAGTTTTAGTTGGCATAAACTTTTGTGGATTGCAGCTGACTTCATCAAATGAATGTTGTCCAAGCTGGCAGATATTCAGACCCATTCAGGGCTAGGAGTTTACAATTTGCAAGATGAGAGGGAATCAAATGTATTAAGTACAAATATTTATCATTACTTTAACTGGCAGTAGCAAACTATAATTAGGTGGAAGCACATATTCCCTAACACAAGTTGGTTAACATGTACATTTCATTGTTGAAGGCTTTTACGGTCAAAGTCACTGTGGTGTTGTGTAGTTTCTGGGCTGTATGGCCCTGTTCTAGCAGCATTTTCTCCTGATGTTTTGCCTCCATCTGTGGCTGGCATCGTCAGGGGAGAAAATGCTGCTAGAACACGGTCATACTGCCCAGAAACCACACAACAACCCAGTGATTCTGGTCGTGAAAGCCTTCGACAATACATTGAACATCTCTATGGGGAGAAATTGTTCTAAGACACATGGAGATTGGAAGATCCTTTGAAGATGCCAGCTATAGGTCAGGTAAAATGCTGCTAAAAAACGACCATACAGCCCGGAAACCACACAACACTCCATATACATTTTGATGAAAAATCAAATAGGTGAAAATCAATTCATAATGAAATATTTATTCTGTATCTGTGAAGGAAATCAGGACATGCTTTCTTCCTTCGGTTATCAGCTTTCTTCATGCTCCAGCTTTCACAGCCATATAGAAATGGGAAATCTGGTGGCATGGATAATCCTAACCTTATATTTGTATTCTACCTTTCTCCCCTAACCATAACAACCTCATCACATGGAGGAAGAATTGGCGGCATGCTTCACTTCCCTGCTCCTTTAAGCACTGAGGTTACCGGCTCCCATTACATGACACACAACTACTTCCAGTGGGGCTTCGTGCTTTAAAGGGTGGCAAAGTGGAGCATGCCACCACGGTGGCAACACAGGAGGCTTCCCGTGTTTCGCCGGACGGTCAATGCTCCCCCCTTTGGATGCTCACTGGGTGAGTTGGGCGATTTGGGGCGTGGGACAAGGGGTTCCCCACAAGGACCAACATGCACAACATGGCGATTCTGGCAGCCCTTATGATGAAGTCTCAAGACTCAAAGCAGCAGTCACAGACAATCTATACCTTCCTCTCCAGTTAGTGAAAGTCAACACGGATTTACCAAAAACAAGTCATGCCAGACTAATCTGATCTCTTTTTTCGACAGAGTTACGAGTTGGGTCGATACAGGGAATGCTGTGGATGTAGCCTACCTGGATTTCAGTAAGGCCTTCGACAAAGTCCCCCACGACCTTCTGGCAAATAAACTAGTAAAATGTGGGCTAGACAAAACTACGGTTAGGTGGATCTGCAATTGGCTAAGCGAACGAACCCAAAGGGTGCTCACCAATGCGTCATCTTCATCATGGAAAGAAGCGACAAGTGGAGTGCCGCAGGGTTCCGTCCTGGGCCCGGTTCTGTTCAACATCTTTATTAACGACTTAGACGAAGGGTTAGAAGGCACGATCATCAAGTTTGCAGATGACACAAAACTGGGAGGGATAGCTAACACTCCAGAAGACAGGAGCAGAATTCAAAACGATCTTGACAGACTAGAGAGATGGGCCAAAACTAACAAAATGAAGTTCAACAGGGACAAATGCAAGATACTTCATTTCGGCAGAAAAAATGGAAATCAAAGATACAGAATGGGGGACGCCTGGCTTGACAGCAGTGTGTGTGAAAAAGACCTTGGAGTCCTCGTGGACAACAAGTTAAACATGAGCCAACAATGTGATGCAGCAGCTAAAAAAGCCAACGGGATTCTGGCCTGCATCAATAGGGGTATAGCGTCTAGATCCAGGGAAGTCATGCTCCCCCTCTATTCTGCCTTGGTCAGACCACACCTGGAATACTGCGTCCAATTCTGGGCACCACAGTTGAAGGGAGATGTTGACAAGCTGGAAAGCGTCCAGAGGAGGGTGACTAAAATGATTAAGGGTCTGGAGAACAAGCCCTATGAGGAGCGGCTTAAAGAGCTTGACATGTTTAGCCTGCAGAAGAGAAGGCTGAGAGGAGACATGATAGCCATGTACAAATACGTGAAGGGAAGTCATAGGGAGGAGGGAGCAAGGTTGTTTTCTGCTGCTCTGCAGACTAGGACACGGAACAATGGCTTCAAACTACAGGAAAGGAGATTCCACCTGAACATCAGAAAGAACTTCCTCACTGTGAGGGCTGTTCGACAGTGGAACTCTCTCCCCCAGACTGTGGTGGAGGCTCCTTCCTTGGAGGCTTTTAAGCAGAGGCTGGATGGCCATCTGTCGGGGGTGCTTTGAATGCGATTTCCTGCTTCTTGGCGGGGGGTTGGACTGGATGGCCCATGAGGTCTCTTCCAACTCTACTATTCTATGATTCTATGATTCTAAAGACAGGATCAGCACAAGATATTTTGATGCCTGGGGCTCACTCTCTTCAAACTAGTCAATTTATTCTAGAACATGAACCCTCAAGCTCCTTTCCCCCCTCACTGGCAGTCTAATATCAAAAACTATTTTCTTCCTTTTCTTGGCACCCAAATTGTCCTTCCTGAAGCTGCTTAGTTGTAGGGCTGGCTGTGGCTCAGGGCAAACTCAGGTGAGCTGAATGATGAGATTCATGAGTTGATAAAATCCCCTGTTTTTGGCATCTTTAAAACTGCGCAACAATTGCACAAACCAAAGTTTTAAAAAGGGGCTCAGTAAAAATAGAGCAAAGACATCATACTTGCTCAAGGGCCTTTAAGTAATACTCACTAAATCTCATGCCTACAAATGTACTTTGAATTTCCATCAGCCTGAAAAAATGTCAACTATGCTGCCCAGTAAACTCTGCAACACTATATTGTTTAGACTCAGCCTCTGAAAGAGTTTAATCCTGCTGGTTACATAAGCCATTTATTCCCTCCATGAATGGAAACAGATAGTGCTTGCTGTGGTATATTTTTGGCATCAGGCATTTTTGGACACCTGCCTTTGGGAAACGATATGGCAGTCAAATGGCATGGCTTTGCTGGTGTAGTCATTTAATTACTCATCATTCTTCACATAACTTAGACAAACTGAGTGGCAGTAAATCAAGCATGGCAAGAAACTACAGTGTGTGAAGATTACATTTAATTCTTGGGATTAAAGCTTATCAGCATTCATTCAAATGACCAGTAATGGGGAACAAGAATCAAATGTTACAAAATGGCAAGAATCCTTAGGAACTGGTCTACTAATTGAGAGAAGGAAAAGGGAAAAGGAAGGAAGGTATCCAAATGAGCAACTGAGAGTGTGCACACAAATAAAATCAGCTCGGTTTGTATTCATATTTGTAAATATCAAAATTCTTAAGCATGCCTAATTTGAGTGAGATTAGTCTCCACTAAGCTGATCCTCGGAGAGATGGCATTAAAAGAAAACAGTCTGGCCACTTTCATTCGGGGAAAGTTTCCTCTCCTCCACTTCTGAATCTCATGTACTAGTTGTTACTAAGCTTTGTTGAACTATAGGATGGTAATGCCAGATTTCTTTTCCCACGTGGGTTTAAGCATTATCTGCAATTATAGTAAGAATCATAGCCAGCTCTATAAAAGCAGTGCTTATTCAGCATATGATGTGTTACAAAGGTAAAGAAACTTTATCTGCATGCAGTGATATTTTCTTGACTATGAACCAAAAGCATACTTGGGTGTAAACAGCTCAAGGAGATTTATGACTGGTTTGCAGAATTTGACCTATGTGATATCGCTGATCCTCTGTGTGTGCAACTTTCAAATGTTATTTAGTGGGAGAAACTACAGGCTATTATTAGCTTGATAGACTGGTAAACCTTGTATCCTTTGATTTTTAAATAAATTTAAAAAATTTCACAGGGCATGTCTGCATGTGGGGTTTTTTTCTCTCTCATCCATTGTTGCCCTTTCAATCTCTCTCACAATCAGAGGGCATGGAATGGCAGAAAAGTCTCCTGTCCTAATTTATGTCCAAAATTTAGATTTAGTTGCCAAAAGTGAAATATCAGCGCACTATATCTCACCATAGAAAGGGAAACTATGTCCAGATGATACTTATTCCCTGTTCAGATGCTAATTGTTATTTGAACTTGACAGAGCTTGAGGGCAAAGATCCATAGTCCAATATCCATATAGGATCCATATCCATATCCATACTCCTGCATGGACATCGAAAAAAGGGACATTACCTTGATCTTGCACTCCATCCCAAAACTTCCTGTTCTAGTAGCTTTCAAAATCCTGAAAAAATTGTTGCTGTAGCTTTAGACCAGTGGCAAAGTAGGGGAAAGCAATTCAGAAGGAAAAAAAGACAGCTGCTCTTGGCTCAAGGAAAAGGAGAGCACACTCAATCCATGAGCACACAGAACTGACTCCAGCTGCTAGTTCATGGCCTGAATTCCTGCTCCACTAGTAGGCAGCAATAATAGTAGCCCCCCATAGATGTTCTGAACCTGACACATCACATCATGATTGGCTTATGATGTGATTTGGGAGGGTGGGATTTAAACTATGGCTGGCCCTTCAGATGCAGACACTTTTCTCTGTTCCTGGGGAAGGAGTTAATTGTGGGTGTAACTGGTTGGTGGGAGATGAGCATTCCTACCATGAAGTGGCTGTTTCTCCATTTGAATTTTATCTTTATTTTTCAAGGTTTTTGTGTACTGATGTACTCACACATCAGTACAGATATCCCTCTGCATTCATTGGAGTTAGGTGCACAGAACCTCTAAGAAAGTGAAATGCAATTTTTTAAAAATGCAAGTTTTTTTACCCGAGAGAACATTTTTTTAGGAAAGAAATTGGCACAGCTCTATGGTCACCTTCCATAGAAACTGACCATAGAACCACACTGGAGGACCTACAGACTACTAAAGATATGTTCTTTTTCGAAATCTCTAAGTCCTCCAGCATGATTGAAAGAAGTTGACTAGAGTCACACTGGAAGAACTAGATATTGCTAGAGAGAACAATGTAGAGAAGCCCAAGGTAAGAAAGTTTCTCAGGCTAGATCTTCAGTGCCCTATATCCTAGGATCTGATCCCAGACTATCTGCTTTGAACTGGATTATATAATTCTCCACTGCCATATAATCTGGGATAAAATATAATCTGGGATTAGATCCTGGGATATAGGGCAGTGTAGAAGGGGTCTTAGATCTATTATTTTGTTTCATAAGAACCAATGTTCTTTTGATCTAGAGAGCCAGAAACTATTTCTTATAATGTATCACACATCTACTGAATTGACATTTTAATTAAAATAAAATGAGACATACTGTAGAGTCTCACTTATCCAACATAAAAGGGCCGGCAGAACGTTGGATAAGCAAATATGTTGGATAATAAGGAGGGATTAAGGAAGATCCTATTAAACGTCAAATTGCATTATGATTTTACAAATTAAGCACCAAAACATCAAATTTTGCAACAAGTCTGCCACTTGTTTGGGAGCGTGGCTTCACTAGAGAAACAGCTGTGGATCCGGGCAAGAGGCAGACTGTGTTGGATAATACCGAAGCATTGGATAAGCGAAAGTTGGATAAGTGAGACACTACTGTATTACAATGTCTAAGTCATTTGAGAGAAATACAAAGATCTTATCTTCAAGTTCACAAACAAATTTGAAGAGACCTTATGCATGCATTTCTCATAAATTTTTTTGCATGAAGTTTTGTATCCTATGCAATTTTGTGTCACATGCATATATCATATGCATTCTGATTGCTACTTTCACTCTTCTGTGCATTTGTCCTAATATATGTCCTTTTGTGTCCAATTGTAGATTAGAAAACTCCACAGTAAATAAATTGGTAAAGTTGAGAAAGAAACTCAAAAATATTTGTGGTCATGTATGGGTTTGAAAATGCAAAATTAGGGAAGTCTAGCTCAAGTAATTTGCAAACTGAACAAAATTTCCCCTTATTCCTGTTTCATGCCTGCTTACTTTTGGATGGCAATACCTGGTGCAATTTTCTTTTTCTACCGGTTTCTGCAGAAAGCTTTCTTGGAAATCCTGGGATCTCAGTCTCTAGGGATTAAGTGGCACAAGTCTGTCCTGGCAGAGAAGAGTTAGAACATCATGTTATTTCCATTCATTCCCCTGTTGTGTTCTCTCAACGCCCTACAACTCTCATGACTTCCACGCTGAGTACCCTTCTCTGTGTTGCCATGGTGCAGCTGCTGGGTTGTCATTAATATTGTGGGTAACTTCAGATCCTTGACCCTTTTGCTTTTCAATGCTTTTCAGTGTGTATTTTCCTCTAGATTGCATAGCTTTGCATTCCCAAGCAAAGATTTTAAAAAACAAATTTTAAAAAAATGCTGCCACTGTTGAATAGGGAGATCTGTTTCACAAAAGCATGCCGCAGTGGTCAAGGCAGAATGCCAAAAAAAGACTCAGAACGAACACTCAGGATTGCAGGTGATGGATTTGTTCTAGACTGTTTGCATTGCTTCTGTGAACTTGAGAACCTCAAAGATATTTAATGAACTCAGTCCTTGTTCCCGTTTACATTTCTATTTAGTCATCTGTTTATTCATCGTGGGCTTCCTTTCAAAGGATCATTATACACATGGTGACATAGCTTATTCCTTATCTTTTTGGCACAAGGATACTCATATGTCAGCAATTTATACTGTACAGTACAGGTTATGCTCATTGAACACTCTTATCACTGTCGCTGACTATTGAAATGTTGAGCGGCATACAAATACACCTGTCTTCAAGGACACAGTCAGGATTTGCCACAAGGACACATTTTGTGGCCCACATCATCAAACCAAGGCACATAAATGGTGGCAGGACATAGAACAGAAATGTCTGTTGTGTTTTGAAAAGTATTCAGACTTGAACATGCCTTCCTACTGTATATACATTTATTCAGATAGCTGTAAAACTCTGTCTATATAAGACTTCACACATACTACTACTTAATTCAGGGTACAGAATATGCATGCAGCTGTATTGAATGGATGCAACGGATCTACACATAATTGGAAGAATTTATGAATACCCAGTAATATGTAAATACATGGGATTGCCCTTGCTTTTTGAGACTGAGGAACAACCATAAACATTTTGTGGTTCTTTGAGATAGTTCTGAGACAGAATGGAAAATATATGAGAGGGAGAAGAGGCTTGGGAAATTAAAGAGAAAGTTAAAAACAGAAGTATCAATTAGAAAAAAAAAACAGTGGAGATAGCTACAGTTAACATCCCTTTCCACTACAATCCATTAGTAGCATGATCACTGATGAGGCCATAGAGTAGCATAAGACCTCCAGCTGCATCGCACTGCAGGGCAATTTGGTCTCAGGTAGCCTAAATACTCACTAGTGCACTGGTTCTCAACCAGTTGGTCTCCAGGTGTTTTGGCCTACAACTCCCAGAAATCCCAGCCAATTTACCAGCTATTAGGATTTCTGGTAGTTGAAGACCAAAACAACTGGGGACTCACAGGCTGAGAACCACTGCACTGATATAGAACTACTAGCTGTGCCCGGCCACGCGTTGCTGTGGCGAAGTGTGGTGGTATTGATGACCGTCACCCCGGCTTTTATTTTTTAATTAAAAAACCCAGCGGAGAGTTCCGCAGATTGCTCAACAAAAGGAACGAAGCGGGACCGCAGCAGACTATTATTAAAAGACTTTTTTTCTTCACTTTCCCCTTCCCTGAACTATGTAACAAAATCCCCCAATAAAAGTAGCATTTATTTTAACAATAACACTCTCTATCTGGTTATTTTGTATCTTTTCTCTGACTCCTTCCTTTGCATGAAATCTCTCTCTCTCTCGTCCCTTTAACTCCGGCTGAGATTTCTCCGCCATAGATTAACATGGCGGTCGATATAAACCGGCTCATATCTCTATCAAAATTACCCCTAGAACGCTCCTCTTTTAGACCTAACCCTTTCTAAGGCTCCTGACTCGAAGACAACCAGCAGAACCGGAATCGGTCCGGTTTTCGGCACCTCAACAGCTGACTGTCAAACGGGACCGACGGCTCCTTTCAAGCTAAACTGCTGCCTTATCCCGGACTTTCCTCTCCCCGCGGAATGGGTTTAAGAGATCCCTAGCCCCTTTCTGTGAACTAGGGATGGGGGATCGCTCTCTCGCTGGGGAAACATAGTTCTCCAAGTACCCTTACCCTCTCTGCAGCTGCCAGGGGGTGCCCGGACGGATGCCCTCCACGTTTCATTCATACTTTTCATGATTTTATGAAGGAGAAGAACACTCTTCCCCAGACCTACCCCTGGACTTATGAAATCCTATACTTCCAAAGACTGCAACCCACATGTGCCTCTTCCCCATGCCATCTCTATGAATTCCTCCCATCACAGATGAACTCTTTTTCCTCATGTATTTGTGAATTTTCATATTCTATGTACTTGGACACTCTCATGACTCACTGTTGTATGAATTTCTAATCGTTGGGCTAACTTCATGAATTGTGAAATCATGCTGCTAGAACTCCACTCCTATGAATTTCCATATCGGGTTCCCCAGATGTTGTGAACTTCGTCCTAATCAAATGTTTTCTATTGCTTATATCATTCATGATTCCCCTTTATGCAATGTCACCCACCTTTATGGATTCTCCCTTATTTCCTTGAAATCTATCTATCTGCCTATATGTATTTGTACTCTTTGGGATCCCTGGAAAATATGTATTCTTCCCAGCAGGGTTTATGTTCCAACTTTATTTTAATTTTCATTCTATCCCATATAATTGCCAAATCATGAAATCAAATGGGAAATATTATGACCCCAACATGAACTCTAGCCCTATGACCCAGACCTCCCTTCCCAAAAACAAAAGGATAATCTGCCACAGTTTAATCCAATCTCATTCCGATCGCATGGACAATATAGGGCGAGTCACCCAAATTCCTAAAGGTGACTCACCCCCAAGGCAAACATTGTCATATCCCAGGCCAGGACGCCGCAGGAAGGCACCCTGTGGGGCCGTCAATGACGGCTCATCACCACCCATCACCACTTCCCGTCTGACACCCCAAGGCATATCTAAAATCTGTGAACGTGACAGGACCCCGGACACCCTTGATGGGTGCCATTAATTCCTTTAGAAATCGGCCGGGTCAGGATTAATCTATCCGGTCACTTCATTGTTTCAATAGCTCCCGCCTCCTCCTCTCTGATTGGCCCGAGGGGGGACAAAAAGCGGCTCCCCATTGGGCCAGCAGAGCAAGGCGGGAAACGAAAGCCCGCCTCGTTCAACCTCTCAGCCTATCCGCGATCAGATGGGCGGGGGAGCGGGGCGGGAAATTCAAAGGGCTGTCAGACCGAAACATTGTATAAATATGGCTTTATTTGAAACATATGTTACGCTAGTAGATTGAATGATCGCTATTAGCATCCTTTTCAGCTGAATTGCTCAATAAAAACTCCTTGGCGGATTTTCCTTCAACTTGGCGGACCTTCTTCATTTCAGGCTTCAGGTTGTATTGCGGCTTATATTCTCCTTTTGGCTTCGCCAAGGTCCGTTCCCTCAGGACCGGGTCGGGTCTCTCCTTAAGGGCCCGATCCCCCAAAGTGCGGTCGATAACAGTATGGGAAATAAAGGACTGAGGAATTGGTGGTAGTTAGTATATGTTATTTCCTAAAGCTTGTGAATATACAATATTTCTGGTTGTTCCCTTTTTTGTCTGTGGAAGGCAAGCATGAATGCTGCAATTAGCCAGAATGATTAGCATGTAGTGGCCTTTCAGCTTCAAAGCCTGGCTGCTTCCTCCCTGGGGGAATCTTTTGTTGGGAGGTGTTAGCTGGCCCTGATTGTTTCATGTCTGGAATTCCCCTGTTTTCAGAGTGTTGTTCTTTATTTACTGTTCTGATTGTAGAGTTTTTTAATACTTGGAACCAGACTGTGTTCATTTTCATGGTTCACAGCAACACAATAATAATAATAATAATAATAATAATAATAATAATAATAATCGTAATAATAATGACCCTGATAATACACACTACTTTTCTCCCTCCACAGCTTCCTGCCTGGGGGAATTCTTTGTTGGGAGGTGTTAGCTGGCCCTGATTGTTTCCTGTCTGAAATTTCCCTGTTTTCAGAGTGTGATTCTTTATTTACTGTCCTGAGTTTACAGATTACATTGTTCTGTTTATTATACCCCAGTAATTTTTATATATTATATTTATAATCTTGTATTATTTGCTTTAAACTGGATTATACGAGGTCCCTTCTACACAGCTGTATAAAATCCACACTGAACTGGATTATATGGCAGTGTGGACTCAAGATAATCCAGTTCAAAGCAGATACTGTGGATTATGTGCCTTGGTATTCTGGGTTATATAACTGTGTGGGCCTTGAGTTTACACTGCCATATAATCCAGTTCAAATCAGATAATTTGTATTTTATAGGCAATGTGGAAGAGGCCATTGGGGCTAAGGGGAATGCTAGAATGCAAAGTGAGAGAGGCCTAAAGGGGGCCAGGCCTACCCTTCTAACTGGCAGCCGGGGGAGAATGGCTCTTCCTCGTCCTTTGTAATTTGGACTTTATTTTTCTAGGTTTTTTTAATTGAAAGACATAGATTGAATGACTATGACTTTTGTGGCCAAATTTGGTGTGATTTGGTCCAGTGGTTTTGTTGTTTAATCCATGGGAAAAACACACATTACACACACACACACACACACACACACACACACATATGCATATGGATTGTTTGATGGAATTCTGGGGTTTGTAGGTTAAGAAGCTTAAGAACTCAGTAGCTGAGAATTATATATATTTTCCCCATGGTTCTATAAGGAAAATTTCCAGGTTTCTGTAGGATGTTACCCCACCAATTAAGGTAGGGTAATGTCTCTGTAACCTGTTTTATTGTCTAAAACACATGCAGTATTAAACAAATGCTCAAAAAAGGAAATCAGATGATCAAACTAGACTTTTCTACAAGTCAGAAGGAAATTAAAAAGATACTAGGGATTTCATTGCATGAAGGTGGGAATCTGGCATTGAAGCAGGATCATCACCTTTGATGTTGGCTCCTACTGATGTTCAGGGGAAAATGCATAATGGTTTTGTCTCTTACCTGGTTAGGTGAGCCAGTTCTGCTTCTGTATTGGCAGTAGCTTGTCAAAGAAGTATTTTTTTTAAAAAAAGAGCAACAGAACTGCAGGAGGGTGGAGTTATGTCCGTAACATGAAAATGGTCATGGAAACAGAGAGTGGTAAATCTTTGTAGTGGGTATTGCAGAGAGGTTCGATGGTGGAGGTGATCATCCTGGTAAGTTGCCACTGTAGCTGACCATGAACGCAGTGGGATAGAGGCTTCATGCTAAAAGTCCTTGGTGAATCCAGCTCAGCTGACAATCTACAATTGCCCACTCCTCGCCCCAGCTCTTTCACAATCTACTGTTAACACAGAATAAAGAGATGCTAGATCAGGGGTCCCCAAACTTTTTAAACAGGGGGCCAGTTCATGATCCTTCGGACCGTTGGAGGGCCGGACTATAGTTGGCCACCGAGCAATAACAACAACAACAACAACAACAACAACAACAACAACAACAACAAAGAGGGTTGGAAGAGACCCTTTGGGCCATTGAGTCCAATCCCCTTCTACCTTTGTGCACCGAAAGCACAAGCAAAGCACCCCTGACAGATGGCCACCCAGCCTCAATGTTAATAATAATAATAATGATGATGATGATAAAAGGGTTTGAAGAGACCCTTTGGGCCATTTAGTCCAACCCCCTTCTGCCTTTGTGCACCAAAAGCACAAGCAAAGCACCCCTGACAGATGGCCACCCAGCCTCAATGTTAATAATAATAATAATAATAATAATAATAATAATAATAATAATAATAATAATTAATAATAAGGGTTGGAAGAGAAGAAGAGACCCCTTGGGTCATTTAGCCCAACCCCCTTCTGCCCTTGTGCTGTGGGGACTGGATAAATGGCTTCGATGGGCCGCATCCGGCCCCCGGGCCTTAGTTTGGGGACCCCGTATTATATTATCATCATATCATTAGTTTACAATATTTCATTTAAATATTAGTAAATCAAAGAACAATACAGTATTTAAAAATAAAAATAATTTAAACCAACGTACTGTAAACTTATCAGGATTTCAGTGGGAAGTGTGGGCCTGCTTCTGGCCAATGAGATAATCAAGTAGGATTGTTGTTGTTGTGCCTTCAAGTCATTTCAGACTTTGGGGGAGCCTAAGTCTAAAACTGAGGGCGGGGGCCAGGTAAATGGCCTTGGAGGGCCGCATTCAGCCCCCGGGCCTTAGTTTGGGGACCCCTGTGCTAGATTGTATAATTTCAGTGATTTTATGCTTTCCCTTCCCAGAATTGGTGTACTTTGAGTACGGGTGAAAGTTGTGCGTAGTCAAGGCATCAATGAGCAAATCAATGCATCCAAGTGTTAATCAATAAGCTCAGCAACCATTTCCCTCTTCTGAATTATACAACCTTGATTTTTTTTAAAAAAAACAGGCATTTTTTCCTGAGTAAAGATACTCAGCAATACTAGCTTTTCTCTCCAGAGTGGTTAACCATGATGCAAAGTTGTTTTTTATGCATATGCAGTTGGCTAATGTACATCACTTGGCTGAAGAGTGGCCCAGAGGAGACCAGCATTAGAGTACAAACACACGATAGTTTTATGACTCCTAAATTTGGCCCCATTTGTTGGATGAGGCAGTTGTGTTGAGATAATCTTCTGTGATAGCCTAGAGTTATGATGATTGATGATTGAGTGACAGAACCACTCCAAACATTGTAATAAAATAGAGAAAGTCGAGCAGGGAGTAAACTGGGGCTTGCAGATCTCACCTGTGTTGACTCTTATGAGTAATTGGGAGGATGTAGACAACTCACTATTTTGAACATTGTCAAAGAAAGTGATTCTTATTTGACAAGATTGTAGGCACAGTACAATCTCTTAGGTTTAATCATATGATCCCTCTATACATTCAGTCTAAAACACCAAAAATCACATTTTCGCACATTGCATATTGCTGGTAGGAGGAGCTGCAGAAAGAAAGGGGAGTTCTGAATGAAAGGGGAGACAAAATTCATCTAGTTAGGCCCCCGTAATCATGGATTCTGTATCTATGGACTCAACCACAGTTTGGATACATTTAAAAAAAATCCAAAGATGATCTTGATTTTGCCATTTTATATGAGGATCACCATATAACAGATTTTGCTGTTCACAAGAGGTTCCTGAATCTAAATTCCAGTGGACACCAAGGGCTCACAGTGGATCAGATTTTGCTTCCACCTCCAGTACAAATTGTGAATATTTTTATGTTTCTTTTTTCTTTTTGTTCATCATATTAGAAGACCTGTCTTCTTGATAGAGCAACAGCTGAAATTTCAATGGATGAAAAAGAAATCTTAATCCATGTGGATTTTTTGCTTCGTTAATATTTATTTATTCATACATGCTATTTTGGTATGCAGCAATGAGAAATGAAAAGGAGAATTAGTAACAATGATTTACCTTCTAAAATGAATGATAGCTTTGTTAATTAAATTGTTATTTTACCCTTTTTCAGTATCTCAAAATACATTAAGATTTTAGTCATTCATTTTTTAAAAAAAAAATCAATTCGTTAAAAGCAATTGACCAATCAACTAAAAAGCCTTTAATCACTTGACAGATCTACAAGATAAATGTTTGTACTACTAAACAGAAAACAGTATTTGTAGAAGGAACTTTGTTTTCTTTTTAAAGAGAGATTCTGAAGTAGTGTTCAAAACTGGGCTGAACACAGTACCTAGTATTAGATGGCTGGATGAGAAACATGTTAGGATTTGCTAAAACTTGAAATTCTCTTGTTGCTGTTTTTTCTGGACAGGACTAACCCAGGCTCTGAACCCTATCTCCTTGGAGAGATCTATTAAATTCCTAAAAAATAAACTGAAATGGATTCACCATCCTGCTGAAACAGGAGCCACCAGTCACAATAAGAAAAGAAGCAAATCCTTAGTTATCCTAGGTACAGTAAAACCCCGGTGTCTGCAGGGGGTATGTTCCAGGACTTCACATGGATACGTGAAACGGTATTGAATGCATGACTTCCAGGAGAAGTATACTATAGCATCATGTTGAAAGCCCTGGGAATGCCTAGAGAAAACATCAGGACATATTTTGGCAGACATGGATAAATGAAACCATGGGGTCTGGTCTCATGGGTTAAGGGTATTATAACAGTGTCAAATATGAACATAGCTTGACCATGATGACTTGATGAGATATGATTTGACCCTGGCCCTGCTGGGAACCTCTGAAGGCTGAAGAATTAAGGAGGAACAGATCATTGCTCTTTCCCTGAAGGCCCAAAATGCTTCCATCTACTAGAACAATGTCGGTCTATCCCTGACAAAGTGTAAGTAGAAAGGGTTTATCTCCTGGATGGCAACTTACACATCACTCCAAAAAATCCCATAGATCTACATAAGATCCACACATTAAATAAATTTAGAAATAATTACATTTATGTAGAATTGCATATGGGAGAAGGGAAGGCCATGCATGCCTGCTCAGGACCAAAGGCTATTTGAAAATAAACATGTTTCTCAAATACTTGAGAAACCCTGATGAGAATCCTGGACTGACAAGAATCTTTGCAATTCAGGACTCATTCTTGATTAAAATTTGCACATAATTGTTTTTAGCACAAAATATCATATTTCTGCACAAAAAAGAGCCTATCTCTACAAAGAAAGTAACCTTTCTTCCTAGGAATGTTATTTTGTATACAGAACAATAATATTTTTTGGGAAAGAAAGTGTTTTTTTCCTGTATAGAAATTATACACAAAGAACCATATGTGTTTTTTGCACAGAATTAGTCTTCAAAAACTGCAATGTTAAAAAGAACCTTCTTGCAGGAAGAAGAAAATCATTACAATTATTAGTGCTAGTGATAGGCAAATTCAGGGACCCCGATCTTTCTTTGGGGGGTTCTTTATCTTTCACTCAGACCAGGACTGTACAGCACCTCAAACAAAGGACTGGCTTCTGACTTTCATGTTAGGTCTGGTCTCCCCTCCTTTCAGGAATCTAGGTTTCGTTTTGCATTGTTGGATCAGGATGAATGGGAATCCATCAGTTCACGTACACTATAAGAAGCATCAACAGAAAGAAAAAAAAACACCAGTCAGAAAGAGCTTGGGCCAAAATTGCTCTTTCTATGAGCCTAAGGTTGGGCCAATGCTGTTTTCATGAACTTTATTGCTATAATATTTATTTATGATTTTACAGTTGGCTTTCCAGGAAGAATTGCAGGATTTGTGTCATTCGCATGCAGTTAATTGCCCTCATCCTTCCCACACTATATTTATCCAGAGGAGAAGACGTCTAAACTCATTCTGCATGAAGGAGGTTGCCTGAAGTCCATGTAATGATGCTAGGAATGAAGCACAACTCTCACAGCTTGAGCTCATTACATAAAGCACTGGCAAAATGAGAGATGTTCACAGAGTGTTCATTTCCAATGCACAGTCATCCCTTCAGGAGCCTGGCTTTTATCCAGGAAGAACCAGGACTATGCTTAAACAGTAGTATCCACTGTTTCTGTATATGCCATTTTTTTTTAAAAAAAGCAGGAAATTACATTAACGTGAGTGTGAATCACACAGAAATCCCACCTTCTTCATCTCCTCCTCTTCCTGCTTCTCGTCTCCACTGATTGTGTATCTACTTGCTACAGATAGAGTGAAATCACATGTTGTCAAAATGGATTTTTAAAAATAATAACAACAAAAATAATTTGGGAGTATTTCCTAATTCAGTCCCCACTACCCTTTCCTCGCACACATGAACACATATTGAAGATTTGATATTGGGGACTGATGTTATAAACAGATGTCCTTCAAGGTAAACAACAGGCCTAGAGTTGATTCCAGCAGCCTCAACATGGGCTGTGTGCAATTTTTTAAAAAAATTCATGACTACATGGAGATCTGCCCTAAAAAGTTATGCATCATTGATTAAGGCCAGACTGGCAACCTCTTTAGTAATAGAAGAGTAACTGGAAAATGGTAGCCAGCATGGTGTATTGGTCTGAGGATTGGAATTTGACTCTGGAGACAAAGGTTTGAATTTCGGAGATAGATTTACCTTAGGGTCACTATGAGTTGCAAGTGACTGGAAGGAACACTACAATGATTTTATGTTTGAAATGTATATTTTCAATTCATAATGTATTTTAATAGTTTTAACTGTTTTATGTGCTGTTTTATATTGGTTTGCATGGGCATCTAATTGTTGCCACTGTTGTAAGCCACCCTGAGTTCTTTCGAGTGAGAAGAGTAGGATATAAATGTGAGAAATAAAATAAATAAATAAATAAAATAACTGGGGAATATTTTAAGTGAAAATTAGAACTGACTCAACACTGCCACTTGTGTTATTTTGGTGGAGAACATCATCCTGCTTTCATCCCTTATTCCTTACCAACTGACATCTTCTGACTGGCAGAGCCTTCACTGCCAACACATATAATACAACTCTTTTGTCCACAAAGAATATGCTCCAAGTCTTTGTATGGATACATGAAACCACTGGTACTAGTGAATGACTTCCAGCAGAATCATATCATAGAGTTGTGCTGGAGGACCTAGGAAGTGCCTAAAGAGGATACTACTCTAAGCATCACTGTGTCATCTAGCATGACTATGTTCAACTTCTAACATAACATGCCACAGAATCACCTGGAAGACCTAGAAAAGGCCCAGTGAAGTCAGATTTTGTTAGACTCAGGGAAATGAAAACACAGATACTGGTCCCATGGATACAGGCGTCAAATGTAATTTTCTAATGATACTGTGATGCACCAGGTGGAGTACTGCATCCCAGTTGTTCTTTTCAGTGCTGATATTTTCTGTTATGTGTCATTTCATTCATCTAGAATCTCCTTCACTGCCTCTAATTTATGATTTATTCCTTCTACCAAAAGCTGAGATCTTATTGCTTTTGCAAAGAAAACTCATTTAATAGTTACTGTGGTAATTCTCTCAAGGAATTAGCTTTTGTAGATGTCAGTGAAATAACAGCACCATCACATGTATATTCACCTGGAATGAAGTCCCACTGTGTTTATAAGATAAAAGCCTTACTGGTTCAGTTCATTTTTGGAATATTTTTTTAATGATAATCCCTATTTTTCAAAACTAGTAATAAACAGAAACATCTGTCCTATGAATGATGGATACTGAGCTATTTAATTTGTAGTCATTGAATTAATCAGACTTAATCATGCTAATTAATGATTCTTCCCTCCCAAATTAGTGGTCTCTGAACAAGTGACCTCATAGGAATGTTTATGTGGTATGCAAGCTTATGCCTAAGTATAGACGACCTGCAGATAAAGATTACAGGTAATCTGGTTTTAGAAGTAAAGCCAAACTAGTTGTCATCTAGGATAAGAGAAGTCTTTTATGAAAACCCCACTTCTACCTCTTAAAACCAGGCCATTTACAAATAAGCTTGCTGTCCATGTTGTAATCCAGATGTTGATTTGGCAACTCTTTGTGTTCTTGTGGACTCAATTTCTTCATTAATTTGAATCAAATGGCATGCTGCTTCTGAGAGAAATCTGTAATGGAACTCCTTCTATCAGTTCCAAGATTTATTAGCTGGTTTCAATTTGATTTTAAAATCCTAATGAGAGTTTTGAAGCAGGCGAGAAAAAGTTATCTGCGTCATGCCAAAAATGTTAAGACCAAAAAGGCCAAAGTAATTCTGGATAGGTCATTCCTAAGTCATATGGGTATTCATGTGGAAATATTTAATTTAATTTTAAATTAATATTAAATACTTTAAATCTGTGATACAGCATGCCTTTTTGGTTAACATTTCCAGAGGAGTAGGCCTCCTGGCCTGTTATAGAACAACATAAAAGAGCATGATTTTTTTTTTTGGGGGGGGGGGATATGAGATTGGGGAAAATACTGTTTCCCAATGCATTTCTGTGTTTCCCAGTGTCTTTCTGTTGATCTCTTTGTTGTTTCTCCCATCATTCACCCATCGGCAACAGAGGCAGGTGGCAAAACAACCTAAATGAGAAGCAGTGCAGGAGGCATGGAGGAGGAACTGTTACAAACAAACGCCACTGTTGGAGAACGTGAGAGAAAGTAAATCATGCAAGCAAACTAATCAAATTGACAAAGCAGAACTGAATAACAACCAATTACAACCACCAAGATGTTGCGTCAAGAAAATAAGTCTTCTTTTTGGAACAATATTTATGTATAATCAAATACATGGTTTAATGGAAGATATAAAGAGAGGAAAAAAATTGTTGAAGACTAGACTAATGTAGGATGGTAAACGCCCTGGTGGCGAAGTACGTTAAAGCCCTGAGCTGCTGAACTTGCAGACCGAAAGGTCCCAGGTTCAAATCCCGGGAGCAGCTTGAGCACCAGCTGTTAGCTCAGGCTCCTGCCAACCTAGCAGTTCGAAAACATGCAAATGTGAGTAGATCAAAAGGTACCGCTCCAGCAGGAAGGTAACGGCGCTCCATGCAGTCATGCTGGCCACATGACCTTGCAGGTGTCTACGGACAACGCCGGCTCTTTGGCTTAGAAATGGAGATGAGCACCAACCCCCAGAGTCAGACATGACTGGACTTAACATCAGAGGAAACCTTTACCTTAAACCCTGGTACTGTTCCATTATCCAGATGGAGGCCACAAGGGGGCGATAGAGAGAGAAAGATAGTCCATTTTACAGGGGGGAGGCAAGGGGTGTGTGTGAAGGAATTAAAACACTTTCTCCTTTTCCCTGTTATTCCCTTCATCCATGTCTCCATTGTCGAAATAACCATTGTTTATGACATGGGAAGTGGAAGGGCAAATAACTAGTGAAAATGGGGCAAATTGTTTTCCTCCTTCACACCCCCCCCCCCCATAAAATGAACTAGCCTTCTCTGTCTAGGTCCCCTTTTGGAGTCCGTCCAGATAATGGAACAGTACCTGGTAAACAAACAAAGACAGATTTTTGAAAAATGCAAACATTGTATAGCCAAAATCCACAAAAAAGCTAGTATTATGAATAAAGAAATAAAATACTATAAACTTTATGTATAAAGCTAGTAAGCGGTAAATATACTGTCAGTAAAGACACAAATAATGGAATTCCAGTATCTGTCTGTTTTGACCAACACATCATTTTCCCTCCAAAATTATTATGAGCCCAAGGCTTGTGCATAGAATAAATATGAGATGCTAATGAGCTTACATTCCAGAAGATTGAAAAGTCCCTACAAAACATCAATTGAGCAACAAAACATGTATATTTAAAGTTGGGTAGTTATAGCTTGAAAGCACAAACATTCAATTGATTACAATTCAATACAAATATACAAAGAGTTCCAGTTCTCCAGGATGCATTTCTTCCATTTCCAAAGCTCAACAAGCAAACAGCATGATGGTCAGTTCAAAATGGAAGCCATATGTATCTCTCTTTTGGGTTAAACAAATAAACTAACAAGCATAAAGTAACCATAAATATATACTGTATCTAAACATTAAGAAAGTAACACACACACACACTAGCAATTACTGAGTATGTGTCTTGAAAGATCGTTAACTATCTTCCAGGGGTTTCTTCTGTATCTATCCCATCTTGCTTTTTTGTTGTAATGTGAAAATCACGCAAAAATTGACTTTCAGTGTTTGTAAAAAGACAAGTCAATAAAGCAACCAAGAGGGATGGGTGGAGGATAGGATACAATTTGAGATAATGCAGTTTAGGAGACCCATGACTCAAGCAAACTGTTTCAAAGTATCAAGAGGTTCTCATTCTTTTGACTTTGATGGAACTTTTTGGTGTTCTCTCCAAAAGGTTCAGGAATTTGGTTCAGGTTTTAAGAATTTGTTTTCTTTCTGGAACGTCTCTGGCCCTAACATTCCTATACTAAAGTTTGATTGGCCCTCAGGTAACTAAAGGTTGGACCACACTGACTTAGATAATGTGATGGAGGAAATCCTTATCAAGTGTAGAGATGATATAAAAGATAATGGGAAAGTGGCCAACACTTTCTTTCACATTGGAAGAAAGGAACAGAATTCAAAAGAACTTAAATAAACTATAAAACTGGTCAAAATTAATAAAATGAACCTCAGTAGAGCCATGTGTAAAATTCTGCATCCATGTTGACTGCTGAGGATGATCTAATTGGATTTCCTGCACTGAGCAGGAGGTTGGACTCAATGGCCCATGAGGCCCCTTCCTATTCTATGATTCTCAGGTTTGGATTCAGTTTTTGGAGTTACGGCCAAAGTGCCAAGGACTTTAGCAATATTGAGCTAGTTAAGCATTATGATCATTTTGTTTTAGTGCTAACTTTACTCTTTCTTTCCTTTGATCTCTTGTGAATCTGTGTTCTGGAAGCAATAGCTGTTTACTGGGTAATATCTTTACAGAGACCAATATGTGGCAAGTAACTGAAACATTTCATTTCATAATGCAATGGGTTAATTTAAACCAAACTGAGAGAAGGAATAAAACTTCTTTGGTAAGGCTAGAAGCTCCCAGGAAATGATTTTGGATGAAGAAAATGTCACACAAATCTCTGAAATAAAATCATTTCATTCAGAAACAAATACTGTGATTTCCAGAGACTATTTTCCTCCCAGAGTTATATAACTTCTGGTAGGGATTTTTTCTTTAGTAAAGGTGTATTATTTTTGGAAATACCATGGTGTCCTCGCACAAGGCAGGCGTTCAGGACTTGCTGTTCTGTCAAGGGAACGCATAGAAGCCAGGTCAGCATGATATTCCCAAAATAATTGATGTATTTATTGATCTCATTAAAAGAAATCAGCTCAACTGAATTTGAGCTGAGGAATTGTAAAGTTTTCCTTGGTGACCAAAAGGTCTCTAATTTGATACTGGGGTATATTCAAATTAAATTAGTATGGGGGCTCTAAAATATATTTCACACAAGAGCCTGAAAGAAAATGGTCACCACTGCTTAAAATACTTTTATAATAACAATAACTTTATTTTTTATAACCCACCTCCATCTCCCTGAAGGGACTCAGAGCGGCTCACATGGGGACCAAGCTCAAAAGGCAAAACAGATAAAAGCTAAAAATACAACAACAATGTAATTAAAACAGTTAAGCAATAAAATAAAACATCATAAAATACATCAGTGGGTATCAAAACTGAAAGGTAAGGCTATTAAAATTATAGGGGAGGGGGAGGCATGTGCAAAACGCAGAACAATAGAATCAGGAGTGGGAGTAAAGTGCTGGAGATCAGGGCAGTAAACAATTAAGACCGGGCAGTAATAAATTATGAACTGACCTATTGTTCAAAAGCATATTGAAACATCTATGTCTTCAAGTCTTTGCGGAATGTGGACCCAAATGTTAGAAACATTTCATATTTGGTAAAAGTCTGGCTAAACGGGAGGAACTGTTGCCATCAGAGAAGACTTATCAAAGGGTTTCAATTGATTTATTCCTTCTGGTGTGATTACATTTAATATATGGCTTTGCAATGAATTACTTTACCCTCTGCTTTAAACTAATTCAGAAGTGTGTGTGATTGATAGGGGTTTGCAGGTAGTCTTTTGATTACAACAAGGATAGAAATAAAATGGCCTAGGGCTGAACATCCCAGCAGATTTTGCTAACATAGAAAATGGAAAGGAAGAGGGTCTTACCAGACTGGGAGGTGCTCTCCAGCAACATCTGGAAGCCACATGCTGGTCAACAAAGAAAATTGCTGGTCAACATACTGGTCATAAAATTTGCAAACTCCATCTTCCAAGTTGGTCTTCCCCCTGGGAAGATGGCTGTTATGAGCCTTCAAATTGATTCTATGATAATCCTATTGTAGCATTTCCCAAGACTTGCCCAAGGTCACGCAATGGGCTTTCATGACTTGGCAGAGATTCAAACATAATCTCTTTCAGAATTCTAGTCCAACTATTACACCATGCTGGCTCTCAATATCTAATGGCAGAATATAGCCCTTCCTCAATTTCCCAGTTCTGTATCATTGAAACAAAGAATTGGAAGAGACAACAAAAGTCATCTAGTCCAATCCCTGTCATGCAGGAACATACAATCAAAGTACTCCCAATAGATGGCCATTATACAATTGCATAATCATGATTCCCCCCCCCCCCCCAGGATGTGGGAAAAATTAGGCCCAAAGGATCCAGTTGCTCACCCTTGTATAAACTATGAGGAATAGCACTAGGCCAATTCATTCTCATGCTCTTCCAATTTTCTGTTTTTCTTTATCTACCAGCACTCATTTGTCCACGGCTTCTATAGACCATTGAGCCTTCTCAGAGCCCCACTGTTTTATATATTTTAGCACACCACAGATAAATCCTTCTCTATGATTCAGCAGTGGGCAGAAACCGCAAGATGGTAAATTGTAGGTATCCTGAAAGGACAGCAAACTCCTAGTTATTAAATACTTTATTATGGTTTTTAACTGTTAGAAAGCTGAAGAGAAGCCTAGGAGGTTTTCTGTCCAATGTGCTAAAACAGATGGGTATCATGTGCCAATCCACCTTGTTCAGCAAAATTATTTGTGCGAGCTCTGATGTCAGGACAACCTAAACAGAGTAATATTTTCTTCTTGTTTCTTAGTGCCCTCACCCCCTAGTACTCAAGCTCCTGGGTTTGCCAATGAATTGTAGAAATGGAAAGCATCCATTTCATCAAATCTATTTTATGTAAATGATATATTACACATGCTGTCATTGGATAGCACAAAACGTGGTTGTAATCTCACCCAAAATTAATCCCTTTCAAGTAGAAATGGGAAGGTTAGTAGGAAACAATTAACAATCTTAAATAACTAATTTAATTGCAGTTCTGTTGGAAGATACAAACACGTAATGATGTAATTAATGTCAATTTACCATCTAAATTTAAATTAGATGCCTTCTTTAAAACCCGTACAAATTCATGGTGGAAAGAAATTGTCATCTGTGTTTTTGTTTCATTTCACCCCCATTTGATCCTGTTTTTAGATGAATGGAGTTTGACAACTCCACTTTACATCCAGCCCACCAAAACATCCTCTCCTGGTTTCCCCTTATCCTTCCTTTATAACTTTATCTCCTTACACCACTCTTTCTTCAGCTTTCTGACTTTCATGTGGGTCCCAGCTAAATTCCCAAGGTTACACAGGTCAATTTCAGTTTTTTGGATAAATTTGAAACATTATGTGATGTTTTGGTGTAGAATATGGGGGGAATTATCTGGAAGCTATGAAGACCACCCCTTTTCTAGATTGTTAGTTTTAAACCTTTAAATCCTGGAATCAACTAAATCATCATGCTCTGTTTACGAACTAAATAACTGCTTTGGCTGCTCTAGCTTAAACTTTGTAAGCCCCCAGCCTTGAGGGACTCACAAAATATCTTTACAAACTTCCAATCACTCTTGCAAAAGAAGTAGCTAGAAAGTGAAAAGAAGCTAGTTCTTTAGAACAGTCTCTCATTTATTTAACAATAACGTAATTAATAGCTGAAATCTGAAATTAAAATAATGCTATAAGTCAAGGAATGAGTTAGCAAAATAAATATAATTCATTTTCCCCCTTTCTTCAAAAAGTTCCAACTTCATTGACAATTTAATTCATTTTAACTGGTAAGTTCCTATCTAATTTTAAACACTGTTCTTGTCTTTGAGACAAATATCACAACACAAGCAAAGTAGCACTAGTTCCAGATTGGGAATGAACAGAAAGGCATGATTCCAATTACAGGATGTAATCTTTCACAAAAGTTTTTTTTTTTGGGGGGGGGGGGGAAATCTTTCCAATTAACTATGAATCTTGGCCATTTGGATGTCCCAGAAATGGCTTTGATTTGTTAGATATATGCTGTTGAGTTTTACTCATTCTTCTGCCTAATGAAAGCCAGTACTCCCACATTGAGGGATTAATTTAATTACAGTATACGTCAGGGAGCCGCATCTGTTTGTTTGCAGGCAGGCCAACCACACTGCTCATTTCGGGGAAACTGTTTTAATTTCAGCAGAAATGTCATTATAGTCTCTTTTTCCTCTTCATTCATGGCAAGTGTCGCAAGGTGCTGCACAGCAAACTGATCCCATTCTGAGATTTAATCTGGGTGAGAACCAGTTGGATGTCGACGATTCATAGTCCCAGTGTTTCTAATTACCTAACACCAAGAAAAAGCAAAACACAGCCCACTGCCAACATTTCCAGGACACCAATTACATTAAGAGTTTTTGTAATCTTTTAAAATGCTCATTTAGAGCATACTATATGGATACGCGCTACCAACATCAACTCTGCGAACACCAAAAAAACAGTAATCAGACCTTGGCCAGCAAATGGAACTCTTATTCAAAAGATTAGTTCACATCATCTGCACTCCATTAGATGTGCTCTCCAGCCAGGGAGTATATATGCCAGCAATATCTTCAAGGGGGGGAGAAGGTCTATGTTTGCCAAGTGTTTGCAATTTACTGGCTTTTGCATTGGTGATACCGGGAGTCAGAGGGCTACAGCAGACCTATATTCTGGCAGTGTAAAGAATTAACCATATGGAATATATCTATTTCATGTGGGTGTTAAGAGATTATTGATGACAAGTTCGTGAAGCAGTGAAGGGGCCATTTTTTTGGTATGTTGGAGACATTAAGTTAAAATCCCTTTCTGTGTTTTGGTGGAATGGAATAAAAGCCACTGAGCGTCATCTCATCCCACCAGCATTTCCCATCCCTAGTGGCTGCTGCTATGTGTCCAATATCATTTTTCCAGCAGCTGCTATCAAAGGTTGGGAAACTGCTTTCAAAAAGGCAGGATTCAAGTGATGGTAATGAATTCCTGTTACTTCCAGGTGTTTGAAAAGTGACCAATTACCATTGCTTATTGCCATGTTGGGGGGAAAAAAATCAATTTTGAGTTACTTTTTGACTCTTCAGTTTGCTGTTACTTTCTCTTACCCTTTCAAAGTCCTCTATGGAGCATTTAGGTGTGATAAGAAAATTGTATGAAAGGTGAAAAATCCATTTTCGGATACCTCTAAAATTATAGAATCGTAGGGCGCATCTAAGCTGCTGAATTAATAGTTTGACACCTCCTTGATGGTCATGGCTCATTGCTATTGGAATCATGGGGGCCTTTAGCCTTCTCTGCCAATTAGTGCTGGTACCTCACCAAACTACAAATACCAGTTTTCCATAGCATTGAGCCATGGCAGTTACAGTGGTGTCAAACTGTATTAAGTCTACAGTGTAGATGCATCCAAAGTGTTGAAAGTGTCCTGTAGGCCACTGAGTCCAATCCTGTGGTCAATGTAAAAGTTAGAGCACCCCCAGGAGGTAACTGTCTGTCCATCTTTGAAAACAGCCAGAGAAAGAGACCTTATCACCTTTTAGGCATTTGGCTGTCAAGAAGTTTCTTCTAATATTCAGTTGAAATCTAATCCTCTATACATTAAAAACATTTGGTCTAAAATTCCCTTTAAAAGGAATTTTTGAAATTAACTAGTAAATTTTACCTTCTAAACTCTAGCTGTTATATACTCTCTTGGGATTTCCTTTAGGGATAGAGTCGATTGTATTTTCTTTCATATATTGTCCGTGCCAAAAAAAAGAAAGAAGACCTAATGAAATTTATGGAGTCTCTATAAGGCGACAAGCAACCTGAATGAAATATAGACACACAGAGGGACCTTTCTCAGAAAAGCCATACACTTTTATGCCTAAGGTATTTCTTTTAACTTTTTAGGAAGCTGTTTTAAATTACATTGATGTGAATACCTGCTTTAAATCTCACTTTAAAAATAAACACTGCTGTTTCCTAGTGCTTTCTTTCTTTTCTTTTTTTTTGTTGTCATTATAGCTACGCTTTCATTTTGTTGCTAGGTGCCTTGAGTGCTGCAGAGAAGTTGCAAATAAACAGGCAATTACACAATAATTTATTCCCTGTGTCCACCAAGTATCTGATAGTTATTTTCCTATTGCTACACACTATATCCTCTTTCTTTCTACATCACAATTACAGCACTCTGGTTCCACTTTATCTTCCTGGACGGCATCACATGGACTCCAGAGGTTTGAAATTTGGTGTCATGTACATGACAAAACCCAGGGTTCCATATAATGCATCCATGGCTGTTAAAGTGGAATCAGTGCTATACCTGCATGGTGTGAAAATGCCCCGATCTGATATACCAGTCCTCTTCTTATGTTCTCATTTGGTAGCAGTACTCACCTTGTGGAATTCCCTGCCTAAAGAGACTCACCAGCTGCCAAGCAACCCACTATCTTTGCCACACTAAACAAAGATGTTTTTAATTCTTCTAGGTTATAAAGTGCTATCTCTACTACTATGGTTTTCATTATATTTTGGAACTGTATTTATCTTTTGTCTCATTTCAATGAATACCACCCTGGAAGCAGGGCTAGAAGTGGAAGCTGATGCATAACAATTGAAAACAAACAAACAAACAAACAAACAATATATTCTGGCAGTCATTTGGGCAGTGAAGTACATACATCATGTACTGTTTTTGCTGCCAGTTCAGAGAAAATTACATGTAGTGAACTTAATAGGCATTTAAAAATCGAATAAAATAGCTGATGTTGCTGAGTAGCATTGGAAACGTGGTAAACAGATGTGTAGGTTGGGGAATTTAACCCTTTGTGAATATGTACACCTCCAAGTTACTATTGGCCTGATGAATGTCACAATGAATGATGTGAACATTTATTCCCCCTTCTCCATTCCACTAGCCAAAAAAGCTCATCCCACTTGGCCAAATGCCATGGTAAATGGCATGCTGTTTTATGTCTGGAGGGTTTGCCTTGCCCACACCCCACATCTATCTGTGCCTCAATCTTATGAGGATTTGTTATTCTGATTTGTGTGTGGTGTAGGCATGATTTCTATCCCTTCTTGAATGCAAACTTAGGAAAGGTGGGAAGAACATGTTGTCATCAGTGGGAATCACAAAGAAGTAAGGGGAGAAGTGAGACAAGAAAGCTAAAGAGGAAATTTACCCTTGGTTATCTTGGAAGGTCTTGGTTCAAAAGAACCTCTATCCACACAAAAGCACATTCAAAGGACCAGGATGAGAGAAGCTTCACTGATTGTCATGTTGTTGCATGCCTTACAGCCATTTTTCACTTAGGTCTAATGTGAACTTATTATGGTGTTTTCTTGGCAAGATTTGTTCAGCTGAGATTTGCCATTGCCCTCCTCTGAGGCTGAAAGAATGGTTATCACTGGGTCTCCATGTCAAGACATGGATTCAGACTATGGTTTCCAAAGTTGTAGTACAATGCCCACATTGTCTGAACCCTGTAAAAATACCTGTCAATATAGCAATGAGTGGGGCCAAATCCTTAGACTTTTGCCTCATATGGAGAAGCACTTGGTTAAGCTTGTGCTTCCACTTCCCTTATACCTTCATTTTCAAGAACTTGTCAAATGGCATGCATGGTAATATCATATCCAGTATGACTTACAGAATTTTGCTTTTTTGCTATATAGTTTCTGCTGAGCCTTGCTGTTAGCTATGGATGAATGAAATGGTCTCTTTCCAATTCATGTAAGCTTTGTATATGTTTAGTTACTTAGTTCATCCTGTTACATTTTCTATCTCTCTATATAAAAGGGTAATGAAATTTCGGCCTAGGACAAAACAACAAAACTACACATCCCAGAAACACTAAACTTGGCAGCACAACCCCTCATCCATGCCTCTATGTTCATACAACAAAAAGCTCCAGGTACTCCAGAAAATGGCCAGGCTTTGAGACTGCAAGGCTATTCAATGCTATTCCACCTGGCCAACAAAGGATTCCCATAAGCCACAGCAATGCGTGGCCGGGCAAAGCTAGTATATTTATAAAAAAAGAATTCTAAAAATCCCATTAAAATTGAAGTTGTTTTGAATAAAACCCACATTTTGTAAGCATTTCACTGTATATTATACATTTTTTCTACACATTTCTTTATAATACAGGCATACCTCACTAATATGGTAGGTTAGGTTCCAGACCGCGTATAGCCCTAAAGCAAATTACAGTGTTTTCAAAACTTACCAGTGTATATAAAAGCCTAAAATATATTTATACTATCTTTAATTAAGTGTGCAATAGTAGTAGCTCTAAAAATGTAAAAATAATTAAAATTTGTCAGAGTATAACACTGAGACATGAAATACACCATGTGGTAAAACAAAATTTAAGTATGGGTAACAAAATCCAGCTGTATGGAATAAAAGCACTATATTACAGAAGGACTCTGAAGCAAATAATCATAAAGTGCGGTATATGCCTTTTTTTGGTACAGATTAATTAAATTATTTTTAAAACCCACACAGAACAAACACTATTAAAAGCAAGATATAAAAATCTACAAAATTCAGTGAAGTGACTAGGACAATTGTGCGATAAAAGCATGATCTCAAATTTTTGAAAGCTGGAGAGCTTTATGTATTACTGGCACCAGCAATGCCAGTATTCACTTATTCATCTGCTTTTTAATTCAATTGATTAAAATATGTGTATAGCCTTTTAAAAAAAACTGCACTGCTTTTATGCAGAATAAAAGCCATCATTGCTATTCTATATTATATGCTTAGTTATGTATGCAGAACTGAAGTAATAACTCCTTGCCTTCCCCTCAGTCTATCTTAACATCCAGCAGCTGGAAGGAACAAAAGAGGTGTGTTCAGGGTGCAAGGAACCAGATGTTTTCAGGGATCTTTCTTCTGATGGGCAGAACCCCGCTCAGTAAAACTGCATAAAATAAAGGTAAAGGTTTCCCCTGACATTAAGTCCAGTTATGTCTGACTCTGGGGGTTGGTGCTCATCTCCATTTCTAAGCCAAAGAGCCGGTGTTGTCTGTAGACACCTCCAAGGTCATGTGGCCGGCATGACTGCATGGAGCGCCGTTTCCTTCCCGCCGGAGCGGTACCTATTGATCTTCTCACATTTGCATGTTTTCGAATTGCTAGGTTGGCAGGAGCTGGAGCTAACAGCGGGCGCTCAAGCCGCTCCGGGGATTTGAACCTGGGACCTTTCGGTTTGTAAGTTCAGCAGCTCAGCGCTTTAACGCACTTCGCCACCGGAAACTGCATAGTTTTACTGAATAAAGAACAGTTACAGATGTAACTGACAAATCTGTAACAGCAATACCAAATGCCAGCCAGTATTTAAAACCACAAAGCTTTCAAAGAACTACACAATCTATTTGACCACACAACCTGTTAAGATTTTTATTTTTATTTTATTTATATCTCACCTTTCTACCAGTAAAATATTCAAAATCTCCTTGCAATAAAAAGGTATGATGAACTATTTTAAATGGCAGTTCAGTAACCTTTTCTGGAAAAGGAGTTGAGTTATTATCAACAATGCCATCATGGTCTTGTGCAAAGATAACACAGAGAAGGTAGGTTGCAGCCTAGATCTTTTGATTTTTGCTTTTTTTGAGATTCTAAGCAATGACAGAATGAAGCTAAAAACCTAGTATTATTGTACCAAAAATGTTACATATATTTCTGACTTGAACCAATAAATATCCCATCATAACTTAAATTCAAGATGATATGCTAGTAATTACTCTATGATGTCTTGAGCTACTTAGAATCCTCCATCTGCCCTGTACAGATCGGGCCTTCAAAAAACAATGTTGGGATGGGCAATTTTGAGCAACAATAAAACAACCACCTATCTGGACCATGGCATTTTTCATCTCACCATTAGTCTCGCCAGATCAATTAGCTTTGAGTTCCCATCAACAAACCATTGGAGGCAAAGTAAAAGTGCAGACCATGCGATCATCAAACTGGGCCAAACTTGCCCAATCAACTGAAAATCTCTTTGAGCTTGCAAAATCAAAGCTTTCCCCTTCAACAGTTCCAAATTGTTTTCCCCAAGATGTATAATCAAAATATTTGGAGGAGGGACCTGTCACTTCTTGAACAAAAGGGGGAAAAGCCCACTCCATCTGAGGCCCCATCTGGCCCCTAGAGCATTGCAATGGTACTTAAATTCAACTGTTACCCAGGCCTTTCATTCTCTATGAGACAATAATAATTGAAAATAGATTTCAATAGTCAGCAGTGCCAGCAAATATAGACAAATCTTGCACTGCCACTGAAACAACATCAGCAGAGTTTTGAAACATTCAGAAACATTTTAGATTTTTAGATTGGGGTGTAATAATATCTGTACATAATCTTGTAGAAGTTCTCCCACTAATTGACATCTATATCTGAATGTATCTGTACAAGCATGTTTGCATATAAATAAGTTTTTAAAGAGTACAATCCCTAGAAACATCCCTTTCATGGCTACCTCAGGAATGTAACTCTTGTTCTGCACATATTTGAAAACAGGAGACATAAAATTGCATTCTTTGGAGCCAATTGGGCATATGAAAACAATTACGCAGTAAATAGTCATGCCCTTAAATTTAATTCAGATGGACTTTCATCCAAACTGAATAATTTCCTTTATCCTGAGCTCTTTGGAAATGTCCTGAGCTCTTTGCTAATCTGGGCAAAAAGGGATATACATTGAGCTAATATTGATCTATTTTTTCTCCCTTACTTTGATAATAGAGGTAGAAGAAGATGCAAAAAGAATGGATCTTTTAATGACACCCAGACCCTTTTTAAAAAAACTCTTCATGCTACCTATGCTGTATTATTTTAGCAGCAGTGCTGGAATTCCTCAATTTTGTTTGCACTGTTGTGTTCTCAGGGAGGCCTTTTAAGAAAGCTTAGATAAAATCATGGTAGGATTAAGACCACTAGATATGGCTCAGTCAGGGTGTGAGGAAGGACCTGGATGTTTGGTTGAAATTCCTTGGTTGCCACAATGTGGTGTGAGGTGTGGCATTGCAAGTGGATTCAGGTGCAGCATGGGGGCTTTTGATTGGGTTTTACCTTCAAGGACACTTGGATGCATGGTGATGGTCAACAGATTGGCTGGAAGGTGACATAGTTCATGACCTTACACTATTTATGGTAGTTTCCACCTGGATGGACAATTTAGGGACAATAATTTTTATTACACATAATAGAACATATGTGTCTAGTATGATATGGTGGTGGTGGTTTATTGTGAGTCCATCTCCCTGACCAGGTGCCCCATTTGTCAATTCTCTAGGTTTGAGAGTATCCATCTGAAGGTGGGGAACCGGGACAGTTTGGGGATTCTGCTTGTGTACCGTCCAACCCGCGACACAGCAGTCTCTCTGCTAGAGCTGGTGGGGGTGGTCTCCAACCTGACGTTGGAATCCCAATGGCTAATAGTGCTGGGGGACTTCAACATCCATGCAGAGTCTACCCTTTCTGGAGCAGCCTAGGACTTCATGGCTGCCATGACAACCATGGGACTGTCTCAATTGATATCTGGGCCCACTCAAGTAGCAGGATACACTCTGGACTTAGTTTCTAATTTGGACGGGGGGAATGTTGGAAGAGCTCAAAATTCTTCCATTGTCATGGACCAACCATCACTTGATCAGCTTTAGAATTATCGTAGTCTCCAACCTTTGCAGGGGTGGAGGACCCATTAAGATAGTCTGCCCCAAGAGACTTATGGATCTAGAAGGATTCCTGATGTCTCTTGGGGATCTTCCTGTCATGCTGGCTGATGATCCTGTTAATGCCTTGGTCAATCTCTATAATTTAGAGATGGCCAGGGCAATAGACACAATTGTCACACCTCAGGTTAGCTTCACCTTGCTATACACACCAGAGTGCACACAGGTTGAAGTCTTTTATAGTTTACTAGCTGTGCCCGGCCACGCGTTGCTGTGGCGTTGTCTGGTGGTGTTGGTGAGAAATTTGAGTTAGTGGTGGTATTGAATGTCTGTTGTATGGTTGTCTTTATGTTTAGTATGTACAGTAGAGTCAGGCCTCTCTGAGTATACAGCTATACTTTTTCTATGTGAAAAAGATAAGCAAACACTCTAAAGGTTCCAAACATAAAAAGAGATGTGACATGTCATGGCCACAGAAATAGTCAGGCCTCTCTGAGTATAGAGCTATCTTCTTTCTATGTGAAAAAGATAAGCAAACACTCTAAAGGTTCCAAACATAAAAAGAGATGTGACATGTCAGGGCCACAGAAATAGTCAGGCCTCTCTGAGTATAGAGCTATCTTCTTTCTAAGTGAAAAAGATAAGCAAACACTCTAAAGGTTCCAAACATAAAAAGAGATGTGACATGTCAGGGCCACAGAAATAGTCAGGCCTCGCTTAGTATACAGCCATCTTCTTTCTATGTGAAAAAGATAAGCAAACACTCTAAAGGTTCCAAACATAAAAAGAGATGTGACATGTCAGGGCCACAGAAATAGTCAGGCCTTTCTGAGTATACAGCCATCTTCTTTCTATGTGAAAAAGATAAGCAAACACTCTAAAGGTTCCAAACATAAAAAGAGATGTGACATGTAAAGGCCACAGAAATAATCAGCCTCTGCAAACATTAGGATTGTATGATGTTGTTGTTATTATTATTATTGAGAGGCTGGGTGGCCATCTGTTGGGAGTGCTTGGATTGTGTCCTGCATGGCAGATCGTGGGAGGTGTTCGCTGGCCCTGATTGTTTAGTGTCTGGCATTCCCGTGTTTTAAGAGTGTTGTTTTTTATTTGGTGTTGTGATTTTAAGCTTGTTAAAATATTAGGAAAGAGATTGTGTTGATTGTCATGGTTCATAGCATATATTTAAAATATAGAGTATTAAAATGGGTTGGATATTGTAGAAGGTTGGAGTGGAGATAAATGGTTTGGATGATGGGCGGGCGCTAGGACCCAGGGGACAGCTTTTTCCCATTGCCTGCCTTCCCTGTTGCCGGCGGCCATGAGGGCTTCTCTTTTCCCTCCCTGGCATGGCTCCCGATGGGGTGTTGTGGGTTCTCTCCATGTGGAGGTGCGTGAAGTGATTTTGTGTTGTTTCAACCTTAAGGCGTGGATGATGGGTTGTGTTGTCCAATGTCGAAGTTTAGAATCATCCAGTACAGACAAAATCAACTGTTTCAATCAGACCAAAGACGGTTCTACCAGAGTCTGAACCAAACAACAGACACAGTAACCATAAAGCCAGAGAAAACTGCAACAACGAAGTTCTGGAAAGAGCTTTGGGAAAACAATAAGAACTACAACAAAAACGCTGGGTGGATAAAGGAGTTTGAAGGAAAATTCTCACAGAACAAAATGGAACTGATGGAAATAACAACTGAAATGATCAGCAAACGAGTGCAAAAAGTCAAGAACTGGACATCGCCTGGTAGTGATCAACTTCATGGATTTTGGCTCAAACATCTGATTAGTTTACATGGAAAAATGGCCCAACAATTCAATGAGATGCTGCAGAAAGGAAGTATCAGTGAATGGCTAACAACTGGAAGAACATACCTGATACAAAAGGATCCAGCAAAAGGAGCAGCACCAGGAAACTACAGGCCAATAACGTGTCTGCCCACTATGTTTAAACTACTGACTGGCATCATAGCTGACAGAATTCAAGACTATCTTGAAGAAAAAAACATCTTGCCAGATGAACAGAAAGGCAACAAACGGAAAAGCAGGGGCACAAAAGACCAGTTATTGATTGACAAAATGATCCTGGAGAACTGTAAGAGCCGAAAAGCTAATCTTCACATGACGTGGATTGACTACAAAAAGGCCTTTGACTCACTCCCACACAGCTGGATCATCAAGTGCCTGGACGCCATCGGGATTTGTAAAAACGTTGGCACCTTCGTTGAAAACATGATGGAGCACTGGAAAACTGAACTGTTTGTTGGAAATGAAAGCTATGGACTTGTCAACATCAGGAGAGGAATTTTCCAGGGAGATTCATTGTCCCCTCTGCTTTTCATTATTGCCATGATCCCTCTGTCAACAATCTTACAAAAAACAAATCTCGGCTATCAAACATCTAAGAATTCTCACAAAATTTCACATTTGATGTACATGGATGACCTGAAGCTATATGGCAAAACAGAAACTGAAATTCAGTCTCTGACCAACACTGTCCGAATTTTTAGCACTGATATCAACATGGAGTTTGGTTTGGACAAATGTTCGACAGTGGCATTGAAGAAGGGAAAAATCATTGAAAGTGAGGGCATAAATATGCCTAATGGCCAAACAATAAAGTGTCACCAGCCAGAGGCCTATAAATATCTGGGCATATTACAGCTGGACAACATCAAGCATGAACATGTGAAAACTGTGGTCAGCAAAGAATACACACAAAGGGTCAGAAAAATTCTCAAAAGCAAGCTCAATGGAGGCAACACCATCAAGGCCATAAACACCTGGGCCATACCTGTCATAAGATATACTGCTGGCATCATAAACTGGACACAGATGGAACTGGACAATTTGGACAGAAAAACAAGAAAACTCATGACCATCCATCATTCCCTGCACCCCCGCAGCGATGTTGACCGGCTCTATCTGCCTAGAAGATCAGGGGGCAGAGGACTCTTACAAGTCAAACAAGCAGTCAAAGAAGAAGAACATGCCCTGGTAGAATATGTAAAGCAAAGTGAAGAACCTGCTTTGATTGAAGTCAAAAATCAGAAACTCCTCAAAGCACAGCAGACAAAAAACCAGTACAAGAAAACCACACTACAAACTAGAGCTGACAACTGGCACAACAAAACATTGCATGGAAAGTTCCTTGACAAAATTGAAGGAAAAGCTGATAAGGAGAAGACCTGGCTCTGGCTCACAAATGGGACCCTGAAGAAGGAGACAGAAGGCCTGATCCTTGCAGCCCAGGAGCAAGCCATCAGGACAAATGCAATTAAGGCCAAGATCGAAAAATCAGCTGATGACCCAAAATGCAGACTGTGCAAGGAAACCGATGAAACCATTGATCATATCCTCAGCTGCTGTAAGAAAATTGCACAGACAGACTACAAACAGAGGCACAACTATGTGGCCCAAATGATTCATTAGAATTTATGCCTCAAGTACCACCTGCCAGCAGCAAAGAACTGGTGGGATCACAAACCTGCAAAAGTATTGGAAAATGAGCAAGCAAAGATACTGTGGGACTTCCGAATCCAGACTGACAAAGTTCTGGAGCACAACACACCAGACATCACAGTTGTGGAAAAGAAAAAGGTTTGGATCATTGATGTCGCCATCCCAGGTGACAGTTGCATTGACGAAAAACAACAGGAAAAACTCAGCCGCTATCAGGACCTCAAAATTGAACTGCAAAGACTCTGGCAGAAACCAGTGCAGGTGGTCCCGGTGGTGATGGGCACACTGGGTGCCGTGCCGAAAGATCTCAGCCGGCATTTGGAAACAATAGGCATTGACAAAATTACGATCTGCCAACTGCAAAAAGCCACCCTGCTGGGATCTGCACGCATCATCCGAAAATACATCACACAGTCCTAGACACTTGGGAAGTGTTCGACTTGTGATTTTGTGAAACAAAACCCAGCATATCTATCTTGTTTGCTGTGTCATACAACGTCGTTGTGTCAATCCCTTACAATATCCAAGATGGCTCACTGCTACAGAATCTTGGGAGGTTTAGTTTGGTATGGTACCATTATTGGCAGAGAAAGCCAAGCTGTAGGAGTTGAAATCCAATCATTTATCCTCCCTATAGAATCAATTTTATATGCATTTTTAGCTACAGAAAAGCTAAAATCAGGACAGTAAAAGAACAACACCCAGAAAATGGGAATTCCAGACAGGAAACAATCAGGGCCAGCTAATACCTCCCAACAAAGGATTCCCCCAGGTAGGAAGCAGCCAGGCTTTGAAGCTGCAAGGCTATTCAATGCTAATCAAGGTGACCAATTGCAACATTCACACTTGCCTCCCACAGACAAGAGTTCTTTCTCCCACCCTGGACCTTCCACAGATATATAAACCCCACTTGCCTAGCTTCGCACAGACGTCAAAACCTCTGAGTATGTCTGCCACAGATGTGGGTGAAACGTCAGGAGAGAATGCTTCTGGCACATGGCCATAGAGCCCGGAATACATACCACAACAGTGTGATCCCGGCCATGAAAGCTTTCGACAACACAACCACAGTATCCATTCAAGTTCATGTAGCGTGGTATGGAGACCTGTATTGGGGGGAGGGAGGGTGCGAATCTGGGCCCCTGGGAGTCGTAGTCCTCCCTCCCTCCCTCCCCGGGAGCAGCCGAGGACGGGCCTGGCCCACACCCCCTCACATCCCGGGCCTCTTCCTCCTCACTGCCGGGCCCCTCTCTGTCTCTCTCGGTCTCTCCATTCCCGGCTCCATCCGCCGCCTTCCCGCCTCACAGAGAGACACCAGGCCTGAGCTGAGGCGAGGCGGCGGCGGCGGCCATTTCCCCCCTCCGTCTTCCTCCTCCTCCTCGGCCTCCTTCCCCCTCGCCCCCTCCCATTGGCTGAGCCCGTGACGCCCCTTTTGCTGAGGGGCAAAAGGAAAGGGCCTGAATGGTGGGAGTTTGGGTGATTTGCAAAAGCTTTTTTTTCCTAACGAAAAAAACGACGAAATAAGAAAAAACGGCCTCTCGCGATTCGAAACCGCGATATCCAGACGTGTGGACAATCAAGGCCGTATATTGCTTCAAAACAAACGAAAATAACGAATTAATAACGGGTAACGGGGAAATCGAATTATTTGAGCAAGCCTAATATATAGATTAGAAAATAGAAAATAAAAGGGTTCTTTAAAAGTGAAAGTAAAGTTCCAAAGAACATTGCAAAATATAGTCTTAGAGAATAGTTCCATAAATCACAAGGAATAAACAGTCCCAATAGAGCAGGGGTCCTCAAACTTTTAAAGCAGAGGGCCGGTCCACAATCTTTCAGACTGTTGAGGGGCCGAATTATCATTTGAAAAAAACAAACAAACAAATTCCTATGCACACTGCATATGTCTTATTTGTAGTGCAATACAACAATAACAATTAAAGAACAATACAATATTTAAAAATGAAAACAATTTTAACCAAAATAAACCTATCAGGATTTCAATGGAAAGTGTGGGCCTGATATTGGCCAATGAGATAGTCAAGTTAATTAGGATTGTTGTTGTTATGTGCCTTCAAGTCATTTCAGACTTTGGGCGAGCCTAAGTCTAAAATATTTATTTATTTACTACCTTTATTTACTACATTTATATCCCACCCTTCTCACCCCGAAGGGGACTCAGAGCAGCTGTATGTACATACAATATATTATGTTATTAGCATAGCACAATATTAGCATTATATATTACTATATTGAACTATACCACTATACTGTAATATTATATGTAATATATAACATATAATTAATATTATTATATGGTATTATTATTAGTATTATATTGTATAACATTATAATATTTTATCAATATTATATGTAATATAATATTATATTACATATAATAATAATAATAATAATAATAATAATAATAATAATAATAATAATATATTATAATAATAATATATTATAATATTATATGTAATATCCCCCCCCCCCCCCCCAAAAGGTCTAACTGCCATTCTGGACCAGAATGAAGAAGAAGGGGCCAGGAAGACTTCTTTCCACCATGTCTCCTGTATCAATTTAATGATATACTAATATATAATATTATGCTATACTTATATTGTAATATATTGTATATACATGTAATATTAATAATAATGTTATGATGCAATACAATGTAGTAATAATTATAATTCACTATTATAATTGTATATTTATATTACATGCAATGTTACTAATAATACTCCAATATTGGTTGTATAATATAATATATTGTATGTATTGTAAACCGCCCTGAGTCCCCTTCGGGGTGAGAAGGGCGGGATATAAATGTCGCAAATAAATAAATAAATAAATAAATACATTATATACAATATATTATATTATTAAAACTGATATAAAAATATTATATTATAAAAATGAGGGCGGGGGCCAGGTAAATGACCGTGGAGGGCCGCATCCGGCCCCCGGGCCTTAGTTTGGGGACCCCTGCAATTGAGCATGACAAAGTCCCACAAACATGAATACATGAGCTGCAAGATAATCCAGGAAAATGAGATCTTGCTTTTTGGTAAAACAAAACGTTACTTTGACAAAGGTTTGTCTCCAACACACTTCTTTAATACCCTTTGCAAAGCATGAAAGCATTTCTTTGGCCTCTGACCTCCTTCATATTTGCTATTCTCACACTCCTTCGAACCCTGAATTCCAACAGTCAGCTCAATCTAAAGATTCCATTTCATCAAGGTCAGCCTGCTCGTTAGTGGCCTGCTCACGAGCATCAGCCTGCCTGCTATCAGACTGAGAACTTTTCTGAATCAATTTGCACCCGGCTAGTTTCAGTATGAACATCATTCCCTGCTGTGGGAAAAACTCTCTGTTCCTCATCTTCTACAACAGGGACATTCTGAATTTGATTTTGAAACTGAATCCCAAAATCCCCAATCCGAAAATCCCCATCAGAGTCACTCTGAGGTTCCAGCTGAGTCACAACAACAATCTCCCCTGAACATCCCCTCTCACTGCACAGAACTGATTCAGCTCCCTGGTTTACTGACCATACCTTGAGAAGCCTGACTTGGTCATGGTGGTCCATGCCTTGGTTACATCTAAACTGGATTACTGTAATGCACTCTCTGTTGTTTGCCATTCAGAATTGATGGTGGAGCTTTTCAAAGCAGCCTACATTGTCACATCTTGGGGTGGTGGTGGTGGGGGGCTCTATGGATAGAGGAATTGGTGTCCAGTTCCAAGTCAGGCAAGTTCTGGCAAGCATCATCAAGGAAGATGATGTTAGCATTTGAGTGAAGCACTCATTGCTTGGAGAGAAAGGGTTCTTTCCCTATAAAATATGTTTATGCAAAGTTAATCTCAAGAGCCTCTTCCCCCAACTACTTCGCCTATCTGGAAAATTTTCCTCTGATGTGGTTACTACTGATATTAGTCTGATACCACTCTGGAGTAGTTGAGGCTCCCAACAGACAAATATAGGGCAGAATAGAGTCAGCCATGGTGACTGCAGAATGTAGTTTCCCTGTGGAAATGATTACGAGGTTAGGAAGGTGTCTATTCAGGGCAAAGGTAGGTTGGAGTTGGTCTAGCTTTGGGCTGGGAGACAGCATCTGGGGGCATGATGGAAGCTACCTGTCTGGATTTTGACCACATTGCCTGATAATGTTATGGCATCATATAACACAGAAATTGTTTTGGAGGGGAATCTTAATATACCAATTTTTGGTGGGTAATGCTAGAGGAAAAGAGAGGTTCCTGACTTCCCCTTCACTGGGATTTCACATCTGTAGTATAGGTCTACATCTTCCACTGACAGATGAACGGGGTTCTGTGTACAGAGCACTATTGGCTAGAACATCATGTACAGAGCACTATTGGCTAGAACCAATGTCATTGCTTACTCCTCCTGCTCCTTTCAATTCAGTTCAAATTGAAAGCATCTGTTTTCAAATTGAAAGCACCTTAAGAATGTACATTTATTTAAATTTATTTAAATTAGATCTGAAACTCAGAAATCAAAGATTGAACCCAAAGCCTGATATGGTCTTTTACTCAGTAATATGTATGACATATTTTCTTGCTTCTGTGCTCAACCCAAGAGAGGAAAATGTTCAGTCCCATTTTATAGTACTTCTAGGTACACATTTAGAGCCTTTAGCTTTAGAAGAGACTGGTTTTTGCAGCCAGCATGAGGTAGTAGTTTGTGTGTTAGACTGGGGCTGCAAAATCCTCACTCAGCCATAGAAACCCCACTAGATGACCTCAGATAATACATCACACTCTCTCTGCCTAAGAAGAATGCAATGACAAACCTCCACTGAACAAATCTTGCCAAGAAAACCCCGTGATAGTGTTGCCTTAGGATGGCCATAAATCAGAAACTACTTAGGCACACGACAACATGTAATTTCTTTACCATACTTATCACACTTACATTAAAGTGACACCCCTAACCCTGGAGGATTGTATACATATAAAATCATCTGTGAGATGTTCTTCCCCATCCCTGGCTGATGTATTACACAATAAAACATTTGTGTGTGGAAATAAAAAAAGAGTTGTTCCCATAAAGAAAGCTACAATATTCCACTTGATATTAGGAGACTTAATCTCTTTTTAAACTCCACTCCAGGTTCTTTGGCATCCTGTGCTAAAAAACAGATTTCTTACAATTGAATCTTGGAAATACGGAGCCACTTTAATTACTAAATTGAATGACTTTTAATTTTATTATCATCCTGCCCAATAAATATCAAGGGGTTCTTCCCTTCAGGAAATGGCAGCCAAGCATAACTCAGTGAAAAATGAACACTGTGTTTGGCTTGGCTTCCTGAACAGAGTCGGAGTGTTCAAAGCGTGGGACAGAACAAAACAGAGACCCAGGCAAACAACCTAGCCTGGAAAATGGGCTCTACTTGAAGCCAATATGCCACGATTTTACGCCAAACCAGGCTGATGGTACAAACATGCCAGTACAGATAGCTTTCCCTTTCAAGAAAGCCCAGCGGAGTCTTGTCAGTTCAGATCCTGGAGAAGAGGGAACAATGAAAGATTGATAGCTTCCAGGGCCTCACATCAATGCCTTTTTCATCTCCATCATAATATTTGTATTTTAAAACACACATAGGCATATGGGATCCAGAAATGGAGGACCCTGTCAGAAGTATTCTAAGTATATAAACTGTACTTTGAAGTATTTGACACTGAAGTACGCAAACTGTTTTGTGAAGAACAGGGCTTGCTCAGATATCCCACACTTTTCTTTCTTCGGCTGGATCTACACAGCCCTAAATCCAAGGATCTGATCCCAGATTATCTGTTTATCCCATTGTAAACTCATATAATCCAGTTCAAAACAGATAATCTGGGATCAGAACCTGTGATATGGAGCAGTGTAGATCCAGCTGGAGAAAGGAAAAATGTGGGACATCTGCAAAGCAACATCAGAGAGTGGTCAAGATGGCAACAGTTATTATTGAGGAAGAACACACAAAATATGAGATGTGCAGCAGCAGGCTTTTGCTACCACACATGGCTAAAACCTGCACCGAAACAGGTTCTAGAAATTCCTCCCTCCACTCCTGACAATTCATTTTCACATGCTAGGAGGACTGTAGGGAAAGGTCTGTGTTGCTGGCAGGCCTCTTTGCTAAGTTTTGGGGTCCAAATGGTGGTCTGTAGAGGAGGGGGCACCCTCTTGTAACTCCAGGAATCTAAAAGTGTGAGATGGCTGTGCATACTGACCCCCAGCGTCATGCAACGTGACCCCAGAGATCAGTCCCCATAAGCCTAATACCTCATTAGAACCAGGCTTTCCAGTAAGGCCCAGATTTAATGAGGTATTTAATTAATATGGATTAAACCAAGGAAGCCTTGGTTTTCTCCATGTTAATTTGCTTTTATCATAGGCATCGTTTGGACACCTTCTGTAAAATCGAGACAGGTCCTGCATTTTGGGCCTGTATGGATGGCCCTGAGGCTACTGGGAAGATTATGTCCTCTCCTCTCCTTTCCTCTCTTCTCCTCTCTACTCTTCCCCTGCTAAGTTGAGTGCAAACTAATTTTGAATGCTGAATTTATTTTGAGTGGAAGAAAGATTGAGGTCCCTACACTGTCATATAAAATCCAGATTATCTGCTTTGAAGTGGATTATATGGCAATGCTGCTGCTGCTCAGTTGCATAGTTGTTTCCGACTCTTCATGACCTCATGGACCAGTCCACGCCAGAGCTCCCTGTTGGCCATCGCTGCCCCCAGTTCCTTCAAGGTCAAGCCAGTCACTTCAAGAATATTGTCCATCCATCTCGTGCTTGGTTGGCCTCTCTTCCTTTTTCCTTCCATTTCCCCCAGCATCGTGGTCTTTTCCAACCTTTCCTATTTTCTCATGATGTGGCCAAAATACTTCAACTTTGCCTCTAATATCCTTCCCTCCAGTGAGCAGCCGGGCATTCTTTCCTGGAGGATGGACTGGTTGGGTCTTCTTGCAGTCCAAGGCACTCTCAGGATTTTCCTCCAGCACCAAAGTTCAAAAGCGTCTATTTTCCTTCGTTCAGCCTTCCTTATGGTCCAGCTCTCGCAACCATAAGTTACTATGGGGAATATCATTGCTTTGACTATGCAGATCTTCGTTGCCAGTGTGATGTCGCTGCTTTTCACTATTTTATCAAGATTGGCCATTGATCTCCACCCAAGAAGTAAATGTCTTCTGATTTCCTGGCTGCAGTCTGCATCTGCAGTGATCTTCGCACCTAGAAATATAAAGTCTGTCACTGCCTCCACATTTTCTCCTTCTATTTGCCAGTTATAAGTAGGTGTAATTGCCATGATCTTGGTTTTCTTGATGTTTAACTGCAACCGAGCTTTTGCACTTTCTTCTTTCACCTTGGTGATAAGGCTCCTCAGCTCTTCCTCACTTTCGGCCATCAGAGTGGTATCATCTGCATACCTAAGGTGGTTAATGTTTCTTCCAGCAATGCAGACTCATATAATCCAGTTCAAAGCAGGCAATGTGGATTATCTGCTTTGATAATCTGGATTAATGGCCGTATAGACAGGGCCTGAGAAACTAGAACATTTTAAAAGCAACTGAAAAAAGACTAACTGGGATTTTCTTTCTGCCAAACTGGGAAAATGTGAGAGCATATGATTGTCTGTCTTTAAACAAAAGTGGTCTTGGTCTAAAGTAGAGCATTAATCCAGCACAATAATACACAATTCCTTATGTAAGAACAGAAATCAAGGTGAGGACCTCAGATACTTTTCTTTGCAATCTAAGGCCCCTTCTACACTGCCATATAATCCAGATTATCAAAGCAGACAATCCATATTATCTGCTTTGAACTGAGTCTACACTGCCATATAATCCAGATCAAAGCAGATAATATGGATTTTATGTGGCAGTGTAGAAGGGGTCTCATATAATTCAGTTCAAAGTGGATAAATAATAAATATAAATAAAACTTTATTTGTAGACTGCCCTATCTCCCTAAAGGGACTAATGTGGATGATCAATTTTGATAACCTGAATTATATGGTAGTGTTATTATGGCCCCTTCTATATATAATGAAAGAAGGTACACATTGTCTGTTTCACGTACAACTGCAAAGACAAAGAAGAGAATAGCCTGAACGGCATTGCCAAACAATTGTGATTGTTGATACACTGCATAAATAGTTATCCATTATACTTCTGACTTGTTTGGAAATTCTAGGTTGGAAACAGATTTTTTTCCATGATACTTGAAGCTGTCTTGGAAGAGGAATTTATTCTACTTGTGGCGTGCAAGCACACATTCACTCCACATTTGCTTCTGGTTCCAAAATTTGGGGGACTTTCAATATTGTACAATGCTGTTTAGCTAAAGGTTAGTGATAAGAGTTGTAGGTAATGTAGTTATTTTCAGCATTTTACTTTTTAATAACAAAGTTATATTTCATGAGTGAAGTAACAAATAGTCATGGGCTTCCGTTGAGGGATAATATTTTCTTGTTAGTTTGAAAAACTGAATGCCATTTGAAGGTGTTCTCAGGCCAGGTAAACATAAATTATTTGTTTTATGTTGTTTACTTGCAAATCCATAGGGATTTTTCATAAAAAACAGAAAAAGTACCAGGAAAGTATTGAGCAATTCCATGGGTCATCTTTCAATCAGTGCAATGGATAATGAGTTACTTGTACAACACTATAAAGAAGAGGGGAGTTTTAGGTGATGTTTCTTACTCATACTTTGTGGGCCACACTTTCTCATATCAATCTCAATTGAAATGCCACCAGAAACACACTCCAGAATTTGAACTCAAAGACATTACTGGCACAAAGTTTAAATCAGGACTGTGCCTGTCAATAAGGGATAGCTTGAGGGTGTATTTTATCTGAACATTCATTATAGCCAAGCTGCGCTGATTGCTTAAATCTATTTGATTATACGGTTCTCATTCTGAATAAGTGGTTCCCAACCTTTGGGCCTCCAGGTGTTTTGGAGTTCAGCCCCCAGAAATCCTAACCAGTTTACCAGTTGTTAGGAACTGTGGGAGCTGAAGTCCAAAACACCTGGAGGCCCAAAGGTTGGGAACCACTGTTCTACATTCACTGGGATAACGGGTACAAGACCCCTGTGAAAGTGGAAAAACTATAGATAAAAAAACCTATTTTTTTAACCTAAGGAAATATCTCTCTAAGAATCTCTAGGCCTTCCAGTGCAAATTTATGACCAATTTCTGTAAAGCGTTGATCATAGAATTGCACTGGAAGACTTAGAAATGCCTATAGAATGCTGTCTCTAGGAATCTGCAGGCCCTCCAAAGCAACTCTGTGGTCAATGTCTGGCAAAAATTGGCTATAGAGTCACACTGGAGGACTTAGAGATTCATATAGAGAACATATTAATGAAATCCATCAAATCCACATAAAGTGGAACACATAAACCTGGAGGACTTACTATACACTTTTAATATATTATTTTAGACGCCATACTCTGAAAATTGTTTAGAACAGGACTTCTTACAATTTTTCCACCCGCATCCCCTCTCAACCTGAGGAATTTTTACATGACCTCAATACACAAAACAGGCATAAAAACCAAAACATGTATTGAAAATAAATCTGCATTTGTAAGGCTTGCAAAACAGGCTAATTTACCCTTTTTATGAAGTTTAGCTGAAGCATTTTCTGCAGAGTCCACTATAAACATTGCATGTTGTTACTAATAAATTTGTGTAAATGGTTGGCATTCATGTGTATTTTATTGTGGCCAAATTTTCCCATTTGGGGTCAGGACCCACAGTTTAAGAAGTCCTGTTCTAGAGAATTTTAAATTTCGGTCACTAGTATAGTTGCATGAAAAATATCTGATGAGATTTAAACAGCACTTTCCCCACTAAGGACAGGCCTTTGTCTTAGTAGGAATAATCTTCAGATCTATTTAATTCAGAAGTGAAAACCCCACTAATTCCTGTGTTTAGTGTCACTGGATTTCATACTTGTGTCCTTTTATGTTCGTACAAGGTAGCTAGTCATAGCTGCATTGAGACATTTAATATTTGTACTGTGTGTACATAAAATGTAAAATGCCATTATGAATGTGCGGAATTTCTGCGTAAGGTGAGCTGTCATGAAGTCTAGGACACACGCAGGCATTCACTTCATCCTGAGCTCTCTCCTTTCTGCAAAGTTAGATGATGCGATAAACACTGTAAATAGAAACTATTTGTTCCACGCAATTGCTCTTAAAGCAATAAATAGGCAAAACTTGGGAGAAAACCACTAATTTTCCCCTTCATTTATCAAACATGACTCTGTATCTTTATGCCTTTTTAAAAATGAAGAAGTTCTGTTTGTAAAAACCAAAGAGTGGTGAAAAACACCACAAGGCTGTCTTTCAGATCGTGTCTCTGGATTAAATCTCGGCTGGTTTTTCATGTCAATGGTGCACAGAAAGCTGAGGGATGCCAGTGTAAGTATTTGGCAGGGAGGCTGTTACATAATACAATCCTGTCTTTCACAGAGGAGAGATCACTGTGCTACTCAAATGTGCTAAATGTTAACCTAATGCTTGGCTTTCTTCAGCCAAAGCAGTTCTGCGCTATTTTCCAAAGCCGAGATGAAGGTACATCAGGAAGGAGCGGGGAAAAGTTTAGTACTGGAGAAAGAAAGACCAAAAAGATTAAAAAATATTTGCTTAAGGAAGTACACACTTCTCTGATCCCTGCCCACAAAAACTAAGATGAAGAAAGTATTGGTTCTGCAAATCCAAACGGGAATATTTTAACACACACCATGGATAAACTAACAAATGCCCACGAAGGGCCTAATGACGATAGCAATGTGGCTTTCCCCCCTCCAGAAATATTTGGGATAATAGAAATCTGAAATGTTTTACGATGTTGTTTACATGACAAAAGGTCATTGAGACACTGAGGACAGTGTGAAAAACATGGCCAGTTCATTCCAGTCTGTCTCTGTATTTAACCTGCGTACCACTTGACCCAAAGCAATGATTTTCCCAAAGGTAAATCATACAATGAACATAATCTAAAATACTGCAGGATAAGGGGCATCATTGCTTCATGGAGAGTTTCCATACCCTCAAGCTTTATACAAAATGGGACATGCATGGATAAGCTATATTAGAGTGTGCTCAAGATGGCAAAAGTTATGAACCAGAAAGAAAAGAGGTTACAAAAATTTGCTTTTGCTTGAGCCTATTGGGATGGCATCCTCCTTTCCTCTCTCCTCTTCTGTGTGGCAACTTCTTTTTCAATTCTAAACTTAGTTTGCAGCACTTGAAGTAAGATGATTACACTGTCACTCTTTCAACAGGAAGAAATGTAAGATAGTACATGTAGGCAGAAAAAATGAAATGCACAGATATGTGAAATTTGTTTCCAAAAGGTACCAAATCCATTTATTTTTTTTGCAAAAATGAGTTATAGGTGGCAGTACATTGTTGGTTAGGAGTAGAATATTATGTACAGATCAAAGCCCACAAAATGTATAAAATCACTTTGATACAGGGCATGGAAAATTCCATTTTATAGCAAAAGATTGTATATTCCCACCACGTTTTTTTCGATTCCTATAAAATTCGTTCGAATGAATTTGTTACCTTTTGGAAACAAACTTCACTTATAGGATGGGTGATACCTGGCTTGAGAACAGTACATGTTCTCATGTACTAGGGGTCTTAGTAGGCCACACAGAGTGATGCGGCAGCTCAAAAGACAATGCCATTCAAGGCTATATCAATTGAAGTATGGTATCTAGATCAAGGGAAGTCCTAGTCCCACTCTATTTTGTTTTGGTTAGACTTCAACTGAAATACTGTGTTGAGTTCTGGGCACCACAATTCGAGAAGAATATTGACAAATTGGGCATGTTCAAAGAAGGGCAATCAAAATGGTAAAAGGTCTGGAAGCTATGAATAATTTTGAGGAGCAGCTTAGGGAAGTTCTTCCTCTTGTTTACATGGAATTTCATTTTTTTTTTGGCAATTTGAATCCATTTTGTCATGACCAAAATAAAACCTTGCCTGTTCCTCAACATGGCATCCTTTCAAATTCTGAAACACAACTCTCATGTTCCTTTTCAACCTTCTCTAAGGTCCCATCTACACTGCCATATAAAATCCAGATTATCTGATTTGAACTTGATTATATTAGTCTACACTGCCATATAATCCAGTTCAAAGCAGATAATCTGGATTTTACATGGCAGTGTAGATGGGCCTTTACTCAAGCTGAAAAAAACAGTTACCTAAGCGGCTTCCCAATCTTTTACCATTTGCTCATTCTTTTCTGGAAGTGTTCCAGTTCGTAAATATCCTTCCTGAATGGTGGTACCCAGAACTGGATACAATATTATATTGTTATGCTACAGCTGGCAAAATCTGTAATGAAAAGAATTCACCTGCATGTTAAATACAAAGATACATTTAATATTTTGCCTTGTTCAGTCCTTTAAGTGCAATGTGAATGACAGAATCACAAAATATTGACAAGCTCTGGGGCCCTTTCACACCACACAATAATGAGTCTATTTAAGTGCTATGAAATCATTAGGTTTCGTGGAACCATAGCATCTTAGAGTTGGTGGGACATTTAGTCCAACCTACCAACTGTTAGGAATTGTGGGAGTTGAAGTCCAAAACACCTGGAGGGCTGAAGTTTGCCCATGCCTGGGCTAATGCCATGCAGGAATACACAGTTAAAACATTCCTGAATGATTCCCATTCAACTCTATTTAAAGAGTTTGTATCTTGGTGTAGCGCTAGGGCTCCCTGGCTTTTCTTTCCTTAAACAGCATGTTCCCAGAATCCTTGAAGCATTGCCATGGCATTTAAAGTGGAATCATAGCCCTATAATTATAAGGGCTCCATGGCTGGCCAAGTGAGTGAACAGTTTTGATTGCTGTGAAGATGGTATGGGTAGTTCCCTTGGGGTTTGGGTTTTATTTTGTCCAGGAAATGTGTGGGCTGCACTGGTTTTCATTATTTTCATTATATTAGGACTATATGACAGTTTGGGTCAACATGTTGTTTCTCCCAGTTTGCTAACCTGCTAATGAAAGCCAAGCGGAGGTTTTAAAAAGTCATCGGAAATAGATGCAACAGTTGCCAACAGACATGGCTGCTGCTATATTATAGTAAACTTCTTCCAAAGGAGTCCTTCCTGACTTTGAAGACTACCGCTCCCATCACCCCTAACAGCTTGGTTATTGACCAGTGATGGTGGGATTTGTTACCTATCAATATTAGGCTTGCAAAACTGAGCAATGAAGAAATGTGATGATTTGTGACCATTTTATGCCTGAGATTTTTGGATCTACTGTAATGCAGTAGAATGAAGGCATTACAAATATTGCAATATCATATAACATCATATGCGTTTAGGATGTTGCCATATTTAATAGAGGGAAGAAGAAGAAATATTGTACACATTTTCTTTCTTATATTTCATTGTAGTCTAATTGTTGTTGTATAAATTGTAATGGTATAGGGGCTTTTCAGACTACAATCCCAGAAAATGAGAGTGCATCTACATAGTAGAATTAATGCAGCTTGACACCCCCTCGATTGACATGACTCAACATTATGGAATCATGGGAATTCTAGTTTGTTTAGGCACCAGCACTCTGTCAGAGAAGGCTCAAGGCCTTGAGGAATTGCAGCTCCTATGATTCCATAGCATTGAGCCATAGCAGTGAAAGGGGTGCCAAAGTGCATTAATTCTATACCTTGTTTTGCTTTTAAGTCAAGCTATATCAGCAGATGGCCTGAGTAATCTGCCTCCTCCCACATATAGATTTTTATTAACAACATTATATGCTGGAATGACTAGTTTTGGACAATTACTTCTATTATTACTGAGGGAGCTGTTTGTTTTATTACACCTTACAATGAAGTGCACAGTCATGTTGTTGCCCTTTTTTGCTCCTTGTTCTTCAATAAAAGCAGACACCTCCCTGTTCTTTGCTGTTCCAGATTATTAAGCCTTCCATTATCAGACAGATTAAGCAAAGCACATTGAATAAACACTCCCAGTGAAGAGGCATTTCAACTGTAAGCAATGATTATTGGAGTAAGCAGTTGTACCCTGACCATTCATCATCCAAAGTATCTTCATATGAGAGCTGTAAAAACATCCAAAGACTTTTACATAAGTCTGCCACATGTGTTAAGTGATGAATGTATAGCAGATACATAAACACAGCTGTCTAGTCTTTGGGGAGGTAAGAGGGCAAAGAGAAAGCATGTTTTGCTAAAAGCCAAAATGTCAGGTTCTGGCAAATGAGGAGAACAAGAAACATTCTTCATCTTGCAAGCCTTGTTACTAATGAAGTTGTTTTCCTTGTGGATGATTGCTTTTCAGTCAGGAAAAACTGACATCACAAGGTGAGCTATAGTAGCCAGAAATTAATCATACAGGCAGTGTGTGCATGTTCCATTCCTAAGTTACACATTTGGAAGAGAATAATGGATGGCAATATATAGAGAGAGCTCGATCGTGTACACATTATATGGAACTGATCAACATCCTAGCCAGCTGTTTTCTCTTAGGGATAAATGACCATGTAAAATGAGGAGTAAACTAGCCTCAGCTCCTCACTGTTGATGCTGAAGAAGAGAGGGCATGTCTACACTGACCACAGCTTCAAACTTCAGTGGCTACAAAACACATCACCAAAGTGCACTGCAACATGAATTAAGGCCTTTAAAGCTCATCAAGCAAAATGGGGGTGGGTGGGGGTGGAGTCCTAGTTAAACTCCTAATTTGCTTCTATTTTATACAATTTTGTACATTTCATAATTTGAGGTCCAATTTCTTGATATCGCCATCATGTTAATGTAATCATCTGCACAGCAAAACGAATTCCTCTCAAACCAATTCCAAACTGACCTAAGTGATCAATGTAGATGTGCCAAGAGTCTCCTCTATTCATGGATGCTTTCCACAGGAGTTAGAACCCTGGTTTTCCAATATAGAGCTTTTGGGTGTAGAAGACCAGCCCCCAACTATTCATAATAAACTATCAGATAGAGCAAAGCGATAGTGCAGTGTAGAAAGAAGCCTAGTTTTCATTAGCATCAGAGGATGAATTATGTCAAGTTCTATTTCTTGTTTTTCACCATTTTCACATTTTTGTTCACGTGAGCCCATTGTGAATGACATAGAAAACCAAGTTAAAAGGGGTATTTCCAGAACTATTCAGAGGATCTTCAAATTTTCAAGGGGTTTGGACCTATTTTCTGGTCTCAAGGTGAGAAAAAAAGAATCTCAAGATAAGAGCACTAAATGGCATGGATATATGTATTTCCCTCATTTGTTAGTACAGTAGAGTCTCGCTTATCCAATGAGCTGGCAGAATGTTAGATAAGCGAATATGTTGGATAATAAGGAGAGATTAAGGAAAAGCCTATTAAACATCAAGTTAGCTTATGATTTTACAAATTAAGCACCAAAACATCATGTTATACAACAAATTTGATAGAAAAAGTAGTTCAATACACAGTAATGCTATGTAGTAATTACTGTATTTACGAATTTAGCACCAAAATATCATGATGTATTGAAAACATTGACTTACAAAAATGTGTTGGATAATCCAGAATGTTAGATAAGCGAGTGTTGGATAAGTGAGACTCTACTGTAGATTTTTTTTTACTTGAGTGGCATACTCCATGCAACTCTTATCTACATTTAATGTATGACGCTTTATGATATTTTCAGGGGCTGTCCTTTGTAAATAACAAGGCTCTCCCACCATGAATTCACTAGGGGACCTCCCTAGGTCTTGGGATTTGGAGCTAAATTATCAAGGCCTGGATAGTCCTGATTTACCCAAATTACAAGTTGTATCAAAGAGCAGTCCTGTTGATGCACTATGTTGGTATAAGCAGTGGTTCTCAACCTGAGGGTCCCCAGATGTTTTGGTCCTCAACTCCCAGACATCCTAACAGCTGGTAAACTGGCTGGGATTTGTCGGCCAAAGCACCTGGGGACCCACAGGTTGAGAACCACTGGTAAAAGGGTGCCAGTATAGATGGTGATGGCAGAAAAAGCTGGGAAGGCAGTAAAGCATGGAAGAAATAGTCTGGTCAGATTGTGTCTGTCTTCCGTTACCACAGCTGCACATCCCAGGAAAAACTGCAAGTGTTGGCCTAGTGCACTAGTGAAATTCTTGCCTTAGAAAGCTGGCAGGATGTAAAATTGTCTTGAGCAGACAAAAAAGTTTTTTGGCTTGGGATCACACCATTATCGGCTAACTAAATCAAATGTATTGGCATGAGAGAAACAATTGAACAATATGACCTAGCACCATGTTAAATTTAGTTTGATTGTTTCTTTAAATCGATGGTGCTTGATCCATGTTCTGGTTCTGACTTTGAAAACCACAAACATTTGTTTTTTTGAAAGAAGAGGAAATATTTCATTTAAAAAATGTTCTCTCTGCCAAATACCAGCCTAAGACATTTTTCTTTCTAAAGTGCAACAGCAAATGGTGCTGCCACCACAAGTCAAGGTGCAACATACCCAAAGCCAGCCAAGTTATTTTGGCATAGGAGGCAAAAAAATACCACAAACACCCCTGCTGATCATTGGCAGGAAAAGAGAATTAAATAACTAACCATTTTCTATTCCTTCATGCTATTGTGGTTCTGATGCCTTAGGCAACTACTTCATCATCACAAAAGGTAGGACCGGCTCTGCTCTTTGCTTTCACTACTTGAAACTTTTAGGGATTTTTAAAAAAGCATTAAGAAGTATTTTGAGATCTGAACAGCAATATATATTAGACTAGTGCATGTATTTGTTTTGACTATTTTATTTGGGCTCCTTCAGCTTCTTCGGATGCCCATAACAGCAAGGGCTCTGCCGCCATGGTTTTTTTTTACCAAGTCAGACCATGTGGCTGCCAATCGCAGCTCCTTCTACTCTATTCGGGAGCATGCAGCACACTGAGAGGCTGTTGCATGCTTGCACAGGATTTTCTTGTGAGCTCTGCCTGTTGGGCCAATCAGAATAGAAGAAAGCTATAATGTATCTTATGCAAAATGGGTCTATTTAATGGGACAAGTGCCTCCTCCATTGCTCAGTTGCGTCCTGGCTCTAGAGCAGTGTTTCTCAACCTGTGGGTCCCCAGGTGTTTTGGCTTACAACTCCCAGTTTACCAGCTATTAGGATTTCTGGGAGTTGAAGGCCAAAACATTTGGAGATACACAGGTTGAGAACCACTGCTCTAGAGAGAGGTGCTTCAGTCTGATTGCCTTGCCACCACTCACTCTCCGATTTACCTTTTGGCTTTCCTTGGCCTCTCTCTAACATTCTATCTATTTGATTTTCCTTTATTTTCTTGATTCTTTATTTAGTGAGACTGGGGGTTGGAATGTGCAGGTGGGTGGGTGTGAGGTGTTTGTGGCTGTGCTTTTATTTTAGGGTGACTCTGAGTTTTGAGTCACCTTTAGCCTCTACTAAAGCTTTTAGCTTCTTCTCTTATCTCTCTTTCCTCCTGTTTTATCAAAATAGTACTTTTAAAAGATTATTGTTATTAATAATTATAGAAATTCCAGAAAACAGCAATGTCTCATTCTCAAAAAAAACTATCTACCTACCTAAATTTACCACCAATGCCTAATAATTTCTGGATCAAACAGGAGTATTTTTTTCTAATAAGAGGACATGCTGCTTGCTTGCTTGCTTGTGGGTGGTGGGCTGTTGGCCTCTTCCAATATGTTGTGAGAACAAGAAAATGTAAATTGCAAAAGTTTTGGAAGAAGTTGCTGTTGTTGTTTTTTTATTAGTAAAGAAAGTGTAATAGTAGGCTGTGTGTGGAAGTACATCTTTGACATTTGGCAGGAAGGAATGGTGCCCTGCTGCTGTTCCTGGAGAAGTTACAGGGCGTGCCCAGCAGGGGGTACCTTATTGAGAATTTTTTAAATGAGATTTTATTTCCTTAAAAAAAGACATTTCTAAAAATCAGGGAATAACCCAAACGTTATGAAACTTGGTGGGCCAGCAGTGATAGATGTATCCTCCAGGTGTGGCCATTTTCATCCTGATAACTCTAAAAAATGATGAGAAGGGAACCTATGAAGCCCCCATTGCCATCAATGGGTTGGGTCTAGCAGCATTTTCTGGCTGTAGGCCGAAAACGCCAACTCAGGTACCCGCCCATTTTTGGAAGGGCATGAAAACATACCCTCCCCCCCCCCAATTCAGATAGCAGAAACGGCTCGACGTTCAACCGAAATGCACAAGCCTAATATATACTACAATTCTTTTGGAATGTTAATTCAAAAGCATCTTAAAACACACCTCATATGAATAATCCTGCTTCAGGAAAACACCAGCCTCTTGGGAGTAAGGAAAGCACATTGACTAATCTCCACTGAAAAAGAATAATATGTGCTTGTCCAGTAGCTAATTATCACACAGAAGAAATCTGATCTATTTGCTTTCAGCATCTTGAAACACACACAAAAGAGCCTGGTTCATGTTAGCAGTTTAGTAACTTTGCCAGATCTGATCCTGCAGAAGGGGAAAGTCAGCAGAGGTGTTTCTGAAGCACAGAATGTTCCAATCTAATAAGCTTTTTAATAATCACAATCTTTAGCACTTGTATAATTTCACAAGACAACTTTATGCCCAAAATGCTTATGTGTGCCACAGTATTACCTTACTTACCCTCACTTTGAAGAATATAAAAGCTCGGGACGTATGTAATGGGTATAGCTTTGTTTAGGATGAGTTGTTATGGGTTGGGGGGCATAAACAAAGGAATGTATAGAACCTCCTGGCACCAAGTCACAGCTATTGGTCTAACATAGACCATTTTTTCAAGCTTTCCCACAGTTTTTCCCTAGTTCTATTTGGAGATCCTTAGAATTCTGAAGTGATCTCTCCTCTAAAACTGTAGCAGGATCAATCAAGATCGGATTTGTTTATGTTAATATGCTGCTTCTATGTGTGGGTGGGGGTGAGGCTGTAGCAAAAAGCCCTGTGTCAATTCTAAAGAAATATTAGTGCAGCCATCCATAGGATTTCAGATTTGTAAATCCTCTCTAATCTGAACTGTTCTTCTAATGGCATTGACAGGCACAGATCTACCTCTAGTCACTGATTAATTGCTGGACATCTCCCAATAGTGGCTGCTATTGTACAACCAGGGAGGAAGGAGAAGCAGTATTCAGCACAAGTATGATGGTGGAGCTTCATCCAGTGTAAAATAGAATTTTGACTACTACATCAAAAATTGTGGGCATCATTTTGTTTCTTGGGGGAAACCTATCTTTTGGGAGAAAGCAATTTATCAAATTCCCCCATCCAGCCAGTTCATTAGTCATGCTATTTGGGGGAAATATGGGTGTTTTCAATGCAAAAAAAGAGTAACATTTCAAGTTCTAGTTTTGTTACCTGGTGGCAGTTAGTGAACACAATTGGCATTAATTGCTAAACAGTAATGACAGAAAGTGTGTTATCAAGAAACTGGAACCCCCAGATTGTAAATTATGTAAAAGTCAAATGAAGTAATATGAATTAGTAATTGTGGCTCTGTGAATTCCGTGGGCTGCTCCTTTTGTTTTCCTTTAACTTTTGCCATCAATCACTTTTAGAATGTGTCCAGCTGCACCTAGAATCCATTCCTGCATCTGCATCATCTCTTTACAATGGACTGGGAGACATAGGGGAAGCTGTTTAGCAAATATCTGTCAGAGCCTTCCCTGAGCTCATTAACCAATCTCCCAGTCTCAATTGAGACTTATACCTTAAATCAAGAAACAGTTTTCTATGATCTACAGATACTTGCAGGAACACCACAGCAAGCTAGAGTCCAGAAGAGGCAGGCTAGAACCCAGAACCTCAATCAGTGGCTGAGACCGGATGAGAAACTCCCTCCTGGGCACAAAGAAGACTGGGCAACTTGGAAGGTGTTGAACAGACTGCACTCTTGCACCAAGAAATGCAGAGCCAGTCTTAAGAGTTGGGGCTACAAAGTGGAGTCCATGAAATGCAAGTGTGGAGAAGAGCAAACCACAGACCACCTACTGCAATGCAGCCTGAGCCCTGCCACATGCACAGTGGAGGACCTTCTTATAGCAACACCAGAGGCACTCCAAGTGGCCAGCTACTGGTCAAATTTAGTATAATGCCAAGTTTTTAAACTTTGTTTTTAAAGTACCCTTGGTTTGTTTCTGATATGATAAATAAATAAATTGAGAAATTTGTTACTACTAGTGTTTTTTTGTTTTTGTTTTTTAAACCCATCCCACTGATGCTTTCATCGAGAGGTTTTCTGCTCCCATTGATAAAATTTGGATTATACGTGACTGGGACTCACTGGAGTCACTTCACAGAGTTCCCAGCCAACATGAGCCAAGATCCTAGCCGGCTCACTTTTCAGCCAATCAGGAGCTGGTGTGGATTTTCTGAATAGCTGTCAAAGTTAATAAAATGCTCTGTATTGTCCATTGCATTATGTCAGTACTTTGAGTGCTTGTTCTGCTGACATCCTCTTTCAACATTGAGAATAAAGACCTCTGTTTTGGCTTTCAACCCCGTCTGTGTTGTTTTCGATCTTCTGGCTGCTTGACACGCTGGGCTTCCAGACCTGCGGTATTGCGGAGCTGAAATTACAATAAGTGTGTCTGAATGGATGGTCACCTACTCTTGAAAAATAGTTTAAAGGTTCACATTCACCAGAGACATGGAGATACTGAAATGACTTTGTATAATCTAAGATTGGTTTCTTGCAAGACTTTTCAGCAGCCAACCTCCCTGCTTCAACCACAGAATGCTATCAAGTTCACTCTGTAATCCTTTCATGTTAGCCATAAATTCTTCCATATTTTTCCTAACCACAAAAATTTGTTGTGGGTGGACAGATTAAATAACTACACACAGACGCTTGACTGGTAGTGCTTGAAGCTTTCCATCTAGAAGCATCAGAAAATATTGTTTTCAATGTGTGAACTGATGCTAGGAAGCAAGTGTAGAATTGTTGACTTTGGATTCTGGATGGTAGAAGTGATCTCAAATTGTGATTCATTCTGCCAATTTGTGCAGTTGTTCCTGGGTTTGCCTAAAGCCTATCCTTAAACCCATAAAATGATAAATAATCCCAAGATTATGTGCCCACTGAGTTATTTCTCTGGATAAAAAATGATTCCACTGGCAGAGCCCAAACATTTCAATTGACCAGAGAAATGTGATCACAGAACAACTGCTCATCTATAAATGCTATTGGCTGCTTGTGGTTGTTTCTTGGATTACAGTCTTCATTGGTGGCACTCTTCAGTCTAGAAGATAATAGGGTTAGTAATTATTTAGGGCCAAGCTAGCGAATATTCTAATAGTAAGGTTAATAGGAAAGTTTTATATCTAGCTCCTAGATGGTAATGGGAGCTTTATTTCTATTATTAATTGCTGTGGGGTAGAAGAGATTGTTTTTAGATCACTACTGGGAGGCAAAGTAAAATCTCTCAGTCTTGTGTGCTAATTACTTACTTTACTTAGGCGATCCCTCATTGTCCGAAGATGATCATCTTCCAAATGTAGTGTTCTAGCGAGAGGTACGTAGGTGACTGCGGAGCCCTACTCTTGACCAACATGTTCTTCCACAGTGAAGACATCGGTTTCCAGATGGAAGGCGGTCCCAGTCAGGGTTGGCTGGATGTGCCTTCCTCTTGGCATGTTTCTCCTTTTTGCCCTCCAGTCGAGCACTGCTGGTCACAGTTGACCTTCAGCTAGAGCACTTAATGCCCAGAGCTTCCCAGTTCTCGGTGTCTATGCCACAGTTTTTAAGGTTGGCTTTAAGCCCATCATTAAATCTCTTTTCCTGTCCACCAACATTCCATTTTCCGTTCCTGAGTTGGGAGTATAGTAACTGCTTTGGGAGACGGTGATCAGGCATTTGGACAATATAGCTAGTCCAGCGGAGTTGATGGCATAGGAGCATCGCTTCAATGCTGGTGGTCTTTGCTTTTTTCAGCACACAGACATTTACTTGCCTTACTTCCCAAGAGATTTATAGGATTCTTTGAAGGCACAGCTGATGGAATCATTCCAGGTGTTGAGTGTGACATCTGTAGATGGTCCATATTTTGCAGGCATATAGCAGGGTTGGGAGGACAATAGCTTTATAAACAAGCACCTTGGTCCCCCTACGGATGTCCCAATCCTCAAACACTCTGTTTCATTCAGAAAAATGCTGCACTCGCAGAGCTCAGGTGGTGTTGTATTTCAGTGTCAATGTTGACTTTTGTGGAGAGGTGACTGCCAAGAGGTCTTTGGGTCCTGGATTGTTCCTGGTCAGGATCCTCCCCTACAGCTCTTCCTGGGAGTTGATGACTCTGGTGGTTGTGCCCACAGGTTCATTGGAACACGCAAGCCCTCTCACCATGAGAAGGTGACAATTCATCAAGGGGGTCTTGTGTGCTACAGCCCCAGTAGAAATCTCTCTCAATCTTATTGTTAATATGAAAGAAGTCAGACATGGAGAGCCATCATGGAGTGTCATGATTTGAATACTGAATTTGGATTTCTGAAGACCAGGGAAACCCACAAGGTGACTTTGGGCAAGTCATATTCTTTGAGCTTAAGACTCCAAAACCAACCTCCTCTGGTCAAATTTTCCCAAGAAAGCTTCTCTTTAGCCAGAAATGACTGAATGGTATACACACAGAGTGAGAGAAGTGAGACCATGTTGCTAATCATACAATGAGCATAAAGTCATAATTTGAGGTCCACAGATCTGCACCGTAGCTGTGGATAGGGGGTCTCTGATCATGGATGGGAAAACAAATGCATCCTTTGAATCATTTGTAACCCTATTTGTTTTATGTATTTAAAAGCTGTACTCTGAGATATGTTCTTAGGCTTCACCAGACTGCCCAACTGATCCATGGCACAAAATTGTTAATAAGCCTCAGATTAAAGCAATGGCTGAGATCCACTAAGCATGTTGGCCAAGCACAAGTCTGCATCAAGGATGGTAAACTATTTTCCTTCCTCCTTTCTGGGTACACAACAGCAGCTCTGTTTCCACAGACACCAACTAGTCTTAACAGTGCATCTAGACATGTTCTAGCTGCCTTTGGGCATGTGGATAAGAAGGTGCAGTCTCCAAGTACTTCTTCATAGCCAAGCATTATGAGAAACAAGTCCCAGGTAATCATCCTAGTTATGATCGCCTCTCCTGCTCTCCCGCCCACATCAGGAGAAAGTGACTCCTGATTACTGTTACAAGTCTAGCTACGTTGATCTCATTTCTATGAATCCTGAATTATCAGTTTTCCCTATCCGCTTTAAGCATCACCACAAGTCAAATTGGACACTTAAAATTACACTTTTGTTTTCCAGTATCACTAGCCAGTAATGAACTTGTTCAGTAATGAATTCTCGAAGATTTGGAAAATTCACCTTCTTATTAGTGTCTAATTATCTGCAAATTGATGTAATGCCAGTATCCACTGCCTGCTATGCATCTTTTTTCCCTTTTGTATTGGCTGCCATAACTGGCAAGGATAATATTTTTGTTTCTTTTTATTGGTCTTGGGAACTGAAAAAAATGGGGGGTGGGGGGAATGGAAAACTTCAGGAACCAAGTATGCAAAAAAATATCTCTCTGCAGTCCAACAGCCTAATTAGAGATGATGTACTTTGCCATCACAGAATGGCATGGGAGGAAGGGGGCTTGAATTTTGGCCCCTGCCTATTTGTGATGGAAGGACAGCTCAATTCTGTACCACAGCTGGAATCAACACAAAACTGTTCTGAGAGATTATGTGTTCGCTAAAATATCAGGTTAATAATGTAAGAATAACTGAATTTTTCTCAGATCCCAGACTCTGATGTGCTAGTAGTGAGAAGTATATTTGACTGATATCCCATGAATCAGTTTAACTTGGGAACCGTCATCCATGCATTACATACATTGTGTCTTGACTACTTTAATTTGTTTCATGTAAGGTTGAATATGAAGACTGTCTGGTCTTCCAGTTAGTGACACATGTGACAACTAACTTGTTCTCTGCTATATGGTTTACCTTCTGACTGTCCTGACTTTACAGAAACAATTCCAATTACTTATCTGTCATCCCACTTTTTGAGCTGCATTTATGTCTCAGTTTCTCTCTCCTCTCCACTCTTTGTCCTCAACTTACTTCAACTGGTTTAAACTGAGTGTTCCTTGCCTAAGAAAACTCTATGAAATTCATGGGGTTATCATATGTCAACAAATGACTTGAAGGCAATACATTTGTTTAAAAGCTGTTCAAAATGCTGCTGCTTGATGGCAGGTCAGTGAATGGTAAGACAACTGTCACCCTGGATTTGATCCTGGATGAGCATGCCGACATGACTTGCATCACGGAGACCTGGTTGGATGAGAGAGGGGGGTAAATCTATCCCAGCTTTGCCCACCAGGTTTCCATGTGCAGCAGCAGACGAGACCTGGGGGTCGGGGAGGAGGAGTTGCAGTGGTCTAGAGATACTATCCACTTAACCAAGTATCCTGTCCCACAGTAGGCCACTTTCAAATGTGTCTACCTAAGGGTGGGTGGCCAGGACAGAACAGGGATTCTGTTGGTGTACTGCCCACCTTGCTGCTCAACAGTCTCCCTGTGTCAGAGTGATTTTGGGCCTGGTGTTGGAGTCTCAATGGCTAAAAGTGCTGGGGGACTTCAACATCCATGCCGAAACTACTCTGTTGACATTAGGCTTGATCGATCCATGAAAAATTTGATTCTAAACTCGTTGCAAAAGTAGAAGGTATTTCCGAATTTTGCCCCCAAAAAATTTCGAAATTAACGAAAATTTGTTATTTTCTAAATTAATTCGTTAATGGCGGAGGCGCATGCGCAATTCCCAAAAACAGCACAGAGGGAGAGGACTTTACAGGACTCTCCCACCCTCATTTTTTGAGTGATCTTCTTCAAACTTGGTACAGTGGTAGAACACATTTAACACTGATAACTCACCAAAATTTGGAACGTTTCCCTTATCCTCTGATTTTTGGCGAATTTTCATAGCTTTTATAATAAACCATTTTTTAATAATTGCAGAAATCTGTTCCTGGTTTGAAAGTCTTATTTCCTGTTAAATTGGGTTGTCTTTACTGTGAAAGTCATTGTTCTACTTCAGAAACTTTGTTTTTGTGGCTGAAACTTTGTTAAATTGGTGTGTGTGTGATATATACTGTGTGTATATATATATAGTCCCTGCATATGTGTGTGTGTGTTTGTGTGTGTGTGTGTATAGGTAAAGGTAAAGGTATCCCTTGACGTTAAGTTCAGTCATGTCTGACTCTGGGGGTTGGTGCTCATCTCCATTTCTAAGCCCAAGAGCCAGTGTTGTCCATAGACACCTCCAAGGTCATGTGGCCGGCATGACTACATGGAGTGCCATTACCTTCCCGCCAGAGCGGTACCTATTGATCTACTCACATTGGCATGTTTTCAAGCTGCTAGGTTGGCAGAAGCTGGAGCTAACAGCGGGCACTCACTCTGCTCCCGGGATTTGAACCTGGGACCTTTCGGTCTGCAAGTTCAGCAGCTCAGTGCTTTAACACACTTCGCCATCGGGGCTCATGTATATATAATATACATACACATACACACAATGTGGAGAATATGTGGAAAGGTAGATAGATAGATAAGTTGGGAGCCACAGCGAAGGCACCTTCCTGGGAGCAAGGTCTAATAATAATAATAATAATAATAATAATAATAATAATAATAATAATAATAATAATAATAATAATAATAATAATAAAAAAAATCCCTTACAATATCCAAGATGGGTACCATTATTGGCAGAGAAAGCCAAGCTGTAGGAGTTGAAATCCAATCATTTATCCTCCCTATAGAATCAATTTTATATGCATTTTTAGCTACAGAAAAGCTAAAATCAGGACAGTAAAAGAACAACACCCAGAAAATGGGAATTCCAGACAGGAAACAATCAGGGCCAGCTAATACCTCCCAACAAAGGATTCCCCCAGGTAGGAAGCAGCCAGGCTTTGAAGCTGCAAGGCTATTCAATGCTAATCAAGGTGACCAATTGCAACATTCACACTTGCCTCCCACAGACAAGAGTTCTTTCTCCCACCCTGGACCTTCCACAGATATATAAACCCCACTTGCCTAGCTTCGCACAGACGTCAAAACCTCACCGCCGGGCCCCTCTCTGTCTCTCTCGGTCTCTCCATTCCCGGCTCCATCCGCTGCCTTCCCGCCTCACAGAGAGACACCAGGCCTGAGCTGAGGCGAGGCGGCGGCGGCGGCGGCCATTTCCCCCCTCCGTCTTCCTCCTCCTCCTCGGCCTCCTTCCCCCTCGCCCCCTCCCATTGGCTGAGCCCGTGACGCCCCTTTTGCTGAGGGGCAAAAGGAAAGGGCCTGAATGGTGGGAGTTTGGGTGATTTGCAAAAGCTTTTTTTTCCTAACGAAAAAAACGACGAAATAAGAAAAAACGGCCTCTCGCGATTCGAAACCGCGATATCCAGACGTGTGGACAATCAAGGCCGTATATTGCTTCAAAACAAACGAAAATAACGAATTAATAACGGGTAACGGGGAAATCGAATTATTTGAGCAAGCCTAGTTGACATCCATGGACCTGTCCTAAATGGCCTCACCCATAGTGCTGGACACACCCTTGACTTGGTCTTCTGTTTGGAGTGCGATTATGGTAATGGTATGGTGGAGGAACTATCTACGGTTTCTTTGTCATGGACCGATCACTACCTGGTCAGGTTTAGACTCACTGGGGCTCTAAACCTGTGCAGGAGTGAAGGACTGATTAGGATGGTCCGCCCCAGGAGTGTTATGGATCCGGATGGATTCTTGACGGCTCTTGGGGATTTTCCTGTCTCCTTGATAGTTGATTCTGTCGAAGCTCTGACTGAACTCTGGAATCAGGAGGTGGCTAGGGCGGTTGACACAATCGCTCCTAAATGTCTCTCTTAACAAAGCAGAGCCAAGTTAGCTCCCAGGTTCTCCCAAGAGCTGACAAAGATGAAGCAGAGACTAGAGATGCATTGGCGGAGAACTCTTAGTGAATCTGACCAACCACAGTCTAGAGCTCATTTAAAATCCTATTTTGCAGCAATGAAGGCAGCACAGAAATCCTATGCTGCTGCCAACATTGCATCTGCAAAGAACCGCCCAGCTGAACTGTTTTGAGTATCAGAGGATTATTACATCCTGTCTCTCAGATGGGGAACCCTGACCACTCAACAGCTCATTGTGAACGATTTACTGGGATCTTTGCAGATAAAGTCACTCAGATATGTTTTGACAGTGTTAATGCAGGTTCCATTGATGTACTCCTGCTTGCCCTATTTTATGAGATTCTTTTCAATCTACTTTGTCTGAGAACATGGACAAGATCCTGAGAGAAATTAGGGTGACCATATGTATCCTTGATCCTTGCCCATCCTGGCTAATCAAACAGGACAGAGGAGAACTGGGAGAGGGGGTGAAGGTGCTGGTGAACGCCTCCTTGACTCAAGGCATAATGCCAGCTAGATTCAAGGAGGCAGTAGTAAGACCTTTATTAAAGTCACTGGAACTGTATCCCATTAAATTAGACAACTTTTGATCAGTTTCAAATCTCCCATTTCTGGGCAAGGTTCTAGAGAGGGTGCTTGCCTCTCAGATCCAAAGTTTCTTGGATGAAACTGATTATCTGGTTCCATTTCAATCAGGTTTCAGACCCGCTACAAAACCGAGATGGCATTGGTCGCCTTGGTTGATGATCTATGAAGAGAACTAGACAGAGGGAGTATACCCCTGTTGGTTCTCCTGGACCTCTCCGTGGTGTTCAGTACCATCAACCATGTATCTTTCTGGGCCGGCTCTCTGGGATGGGGATGGGGGGCACTGTTTTGTTTCCTGGAGGACCTAACCCAGATGATGGTGCTGGGTGACTCCTGTTCGACCCCCTGGCCTTTGGGGGAGTCCATTCTGTCACCTATGCTATTTAATATCTACATGAAACTGCTGAGAGAGATCAGCTAGAGTTTTGGAGTTTGGTGTTATATTTATGTAGACATCACTTTTACTCCTTTCCACCAAAAGCCAAGGATCCCATTCTGGTCCTGAACCAGTGCCTATCAGGTGTAATGGTCTGGATGAGAGTGAATAGATTATAATAAAATCGTGACAAGACAGGTGTTCCTGGTCAGACACAAGGCAGATCAGGGTGCAGAGATGTATCTGTGCTAAATGGGGTTATACTCCCCCTGAAGATACATGTATGCAGCTTGGGGGTGATCCTGGACTCATAGCTGACCTTGGAGCCCCAGGTGTCCGTGGTGGCCAGGAGCGCCTTTGCACAATTAAAATTTGTGTGCCAGCTGTGCCCACACCTTGAGACACAAGACATGGCCATGGTAGTGCATGCCCTAGTTACATCTTGCTGGACTGCTGCAATGCACTCTACGTGGGGCTGCTTTTGAAGAGTGGTTAGAAGCTTCAACTGGTACAGCAGCCAGGTTACGATCTGGAGCACCATACAGGGAGTAAACAACTCTCATGTTGCGGCAGCTTCACTGGCTCCCAGTTTGCTACCGGGCAAAATTTAAAGTACTGGTCATTATCTTTAAAGCCCTAAGTGGTCCAGATTATTTGGCCAACTTTCATACGAACTTGCCTGGAAACTGCAATAATCAGGGAAGGACCTCCTCATTCTCCCACCTCTGTCTCAAATCTGCTGGTGGGAACAAGAGAGAGGGCCATTTCTCTAGAATTCCCTTCTGAAAGAAACCAAAATGGCCTCCTCGTTTCCCTCCTTCAAAAAGCAGTTAAAAATGTTTCTGTGCATCCAAGCATACAGAGAAGCAAATTGTTAAGTTAAGGTTTTAAGAAATATGGACTGGAATAGGAATATGGCTTTTAACATCATTTATACTGTTCACTGTGGTATAGTGTTGTATTGTTCAATCATGATTTTTAAATGATTGAAATTTTGTTGTGTTTTTTACATGTTTTATTAAGTTATATACGCATATATTTATTTGTTGACATTGAATACTTGCCCTTTATGATGTTAGCTGCTCTGAGTTCCCTATGGGGAGATGGGGCAGGATACAAATAAAGTTTATTATTATTAAAATTATTATAAGTTTTGATATAATCGTCTGATGAGATGACTGTTGAAAGGTGTCATAAGGAGCATTTGCTGTGACCAAATAGCTGCTTATTACTAGATTGAGAGGCTCCTTTTTCTCACTTTAGTATGAGAATATTCATTTTTGTTTTCAGACTTGGTTGTGTCAGCAACACTATTCGCTTTGGATGATGATAGTAAAAAATCACAAGCCCCTAAGGATGAAGGAAGTTGCCTACTTATTGCTTTATAATTACCTGTAAAGTTTGGATGAAATTGTCTGGAGTCTACTGTCCATATTTTGTCCTGGCTGACAAACCTGGCAGAGGATTCTTGTACCAGCAACAGAGGACTAGGAAATGAGCTGGAAGCATGCTAAATCTGGAAAATGAGCTTTTGAAGCCACAGAGGAGCCTCTGATGAACTGGAGAGACAGGCTTTGCTCCTCCTGGTCTCTCTGTGAACAATTCAGATTTAGAGAAGTAGAACAGAAAGGCATTTTATTTTGGGACTTCTTGAGCCAAACTGAATGAACATTGGAGAATTGTTCCTATTCTGATGGCGCCTGGGTGAAGCCGGTTTTCCATAGACAAAAGAGAACATAAGAGCTAAATATACCAAAACATTATAAATTGGTGGGAAAATGTAGGAAACACTTCCTGAGCTTCCATCTCTCTTGTGTATCTTGACGTTCCATCTTTTCCACATGGAACCAGGTGCCAGTAATCAAGGACCATTACGGTTTTGGCCAAAGCTCAGGAAAGTCACTTTTTTGGATGACAGCCCTCCAAGTCCCATGGCCAGCCTGGTCACTGGTCATGTTGGCTGAAGATTTCTGGGGGTTATAGTCCAAAAAGTAAGCTTTCTGAGCTATTTCTAGATGGATCTCTTTGTTGACTTTCTTATATTTCCTCTGTGCTTTGCTTTTCATTTGTTGCTTCTACTTACGGGAACCCTATGAATCAAAGCCAGGCCATCAACAGCCCGGCTCTGGTTTTGCAAATCCACTGCCATCGTTCCAATTGGCAAGGGGTACAGACAATATATCATCATCATTTATGATAATTCATATACAAACCTATTATATGGAAAGCAGGATTAGATGTAGGAGAATGCGGCATAAAAATTGTAGGAAGGAAGATAACTTTTAAAAAAAGAAAATACGAAGACTCAGAATGGTGACTAACAAGAAAGTGCAAATGCAGGGTGACAGCTGAATATTAAGTAAACTAAAATAACAACCACAGATGATTTACATTACTTTAAAGACATTGAAATAGTAGTTTGGGGTTGCTCTTGGACCCAGCACTACTCCTGAAGAGTCATGTTGCCCAGAGCACCTTTGCACAACTTTAGCTGATTCACCAGTTACAGTCTTTCTTGGGGAACAAACACCAGTTTTGCAAGAACAAGACTGCCTACCAATGTGCTTTCAAGCTCAATCCAAGTTTCTGGTGTTGACCTACAAACCCCTAAATGACCAAGATATCTAAAAAAAACAGCCACCTCCCATCTGAATCTGACAGATTTGACGTCTTCAGAGGAGGCCATTTTGCATGTCCTAATACCTTGTGAAGTTAGTTTGGTGGGTAAATGTAATAAGACTTTCTCTGTAGCCACACCTGCACTGTGGAACAACCTAGCCAAGAAAGTTAGTCTGCTCCCATATCTTTTGGCACAGTCATTAATCAAAATCGAGGTGGAAAGGCATTGATGAAGGAACTACAAAGAATATATAAATCAATGTCAAAGTCAGAAACATCTCCACCATTATCATTTGACATGAACTGAAATACACCCTCATCATGGTAGATTTTGTTTTTAAAAGAAATTTACTGAGAGCCTTAATCTGGGGTACTTTTGCTCTTAGTGAGAATTGCCATATACATAGGGTAAAAAAAGTTTTTCTCCAGGTGCATCTTCAATACCTAGAACCAAACAAAAAATAGATGCTCACATGAAGCAGAATGTGATTGCTCTCGCTGGGCAATTCCAAACTATTGCAAAAGGAAGGAAGGAAGGAAGGAAGGAAGGAAGGAAGGAAGGAAGGAAGGAAGGAAGGAAGGAAGGAAGGAAGGAAGGAGGGAAGGAAGGAGGAAAAAAAGAAAAAAAAGGATGGGAAAAAGAAAAATGTCAGAGCTCTAAAAACAGCAAGCCTCAGTTTTAATGCTTGATGTCTTCTCATCTTGTTTATAGGTCTAAACTGATTTCAGTTCCTCTAGTACAGGGGTTCTCAATCCTTTTCAGCCATTGAGCCCTTTCTGAAGCAAAGTTTCTTGTGGAGCCCCATGAAATGTTTGAGCTGCTGAACTTGCTGACCGAAAGGTTGACGGTTCAAAAAGGGGAGCAGGGTAAGCTCCCACTGTTAGTCCCAGCTTCTGCCAACCTAGCAGTTTGAAAACATGCAAATGTGAGTAGATCAACAGGTACCGCTCCGGCGGGAAGGTAACGGCGCTCCATGCAGTCATGCTAGCCACATGACCTTGGAGGTGTTTACGTACAATGCTAGCTCTTCTGCTTAAAAATGGAGATGAGCACCAACCCTCAGAGTTGGACATGACTAGACTTAATGTCAGTGGAAAACCTACCTATATATGTATCAGGCATGGGCAAACTTTTTGATGTATTGTGATTTAAAATTTGACAGACTGGTCAGACCAGTGGCAGATGGATGGAGAGTTTTTTGAGTAAACTAACTGAAAAAAATTCCTATGCACAGTACTGCACATATCTAGTTTGTAGTGTAAAAAAAGAGGGGGGGGGAATAATACAATATTAAAAATGAAGAACAATTTTAACCAACTTAAACTTAAGAGTATTTCAGTAGAAGACTCCAGGGGGCGTGCAGTCCACCCCCTTCTGCCATGCAGGAAAAGCACAATCAAAGCACCCCTTGAGTGATGGGAGGAAAATAGGGTTTTGAAAGCAAGGAGGACAAGGGGAAAAGGATCTAGCTGGCAAGGAAGGCTTTTAGTGGTGAGGCGGGGGAGGTTTTTGGCATGAGCGGGCTGAGGGAAAAATGCTTTTGGCAACAAGGGGAAAAGGGTTTTTGGCGGTGAGGGAGCCAGGAGTAATAGCAGGAAAGAGCAGGGAAAGTCTAGAGGGGTGAGGAGAGAGAAGGAGGCTAGTGTGAAGCCCCTAGGTATGCTTTGCGGAGCCACAAGGGCTCTGTGGAGCACACTTTGAGAACCACTGATCTAGTGGTTTGAGTATGGGACTACAGCTCTAGAGACCAGGGTCCAACAAAAACACACACTTCATGTGTTTACTTCCCTTGCCTGCAAAAAGTACCCAGTAGAAATACAACAAATGTATGGAAACAATTTCTATACATTTTAATCTCTTATAAAAGCTCCCCTTCTTATGGCAGGTTATAGATGGTAGTTTACAATCCTTCCAGTTGATGAAGCTGTAAACTGCTCTCCTTGTGGGCCTAATTGTGTGTGAATATTTGGAGGACAGAATGCCTGATCTGATAAAACATCTGGACTAAAGCAGCCAGTTGAAAAGGCAGAAGCCTCCAGTAGTCATAATGTAGACTTAAGACCTTATCAGATGGGGCAAATTTCAGCGGCAATGCCCACGACATACAGCTATTTCAGCAGAGCTCCATTGCAAAACTAAAGAGGAACCAGTATATGCCACCATGACGGCAACATGGAAGACTTCCTGTGTTACATTGGGTTGGACAAGAGGAAGCTGGGTGGGGAACAGTCCCCTCCCCCTGCCAGTGGTATGAGGTGGGGGGAAGCCAGGCAATGCGGGGCACAGGGTGACAGTTTCCCCACTGGGCATTGCTGGATTCACCATGGTATGTGGCGATTCTGGTGGCACATATGATGAGGTCCCTTAAACTCTGTTCAAGGAGAGTATATTGAATTACTCCACTGCTTCTAATTTTTCTATGGAAGATTAATTTCAAATGTACGACTTGTCAATATTATACATTGAGCATTTTGAACAACAGAAAAGGGACAGGTTTATGTAAAAAAAATGAAACCAGTCAATACAAATTCCAGGTCCTTTTTCTTACTACAATGTTCTGCTCTTGATACATAGGCGAAAGAAATACACATATAGCTCCCCTCCCCCCTTGCACCCACAGATTATTTATCAATCATTTCCATTGTCTACATCTTCAAAATATTAAATAATAAATTTAAAATAGAAAACGTTGATTTTGCCATTTTATAAAAGGGATGCCATACACATTTTATAAAAGAGATACTGCTGATATACACCCTGATCAGGTGCACGACTGGGTGAAATGGCACCAACAAACTAGTAAAGTGGACCCTGCCACTAAGTGGGACACACGCTGAAGAAAAAGAAGAAGATAAAAGTGACACCATGTGACTACACTATTTTATATAATTGAGCATCGATTGATTTTGGGATCCACAGGGCTTTTAGAGCCAAACCCCAAAGGATACCACAAAATCCAGCATCAAGCTCCAACAAGCCATTCTGGAATTTTGTTAGTTATGTGACTAAGAGAAAAGCAAAAAAGTGCTTTTCATTTTTCATGACTCCTAATGACGGTATGTTTCTGGGGCAAGGCCATTCGCTCCTAATCAACCATTCTATAATGAGGAGATAAACTATTTCTAAGCCAAAATCTTCTTTGCTCTTTTACTGCATTCTACCTTTCTCCCAAGTTGTCTTACATCATAGTCAAACTAAATCACAATAAATTATAAACATTCCTCTAACAAAGTAAATAGTTCTATTAATAGTTTAATGATATTTTAGCTTCTGCATATTTTTAGTGATGTGAGTTTTTTATTTGGGTCTGTTTTAATTTGTGTTGGCCAGCAGCGACCTTGAATCCCATGTTCAATATAATGACTTTTTCTACTGCTGTTACTTTTAAAAACTATCATATTAAATACACTGAAACATTAAAATTACAATGTATCCATTAAGTGTATTGGGGTGTATAGGTTTTTTAAAAAATACCAGGACCCTCTAATAGTTGCATAGATTAGATAGTTGCATAGACTATCAAAAAACACACACACAGAAACATCTTAAACAGCCACAAGTCCATTTTTGGTCTACAAAAACATGTTTTTGATGTCAAACAGTGTAAGGTTCACTGAAACCTATTTAAAATGTAAACAGCTGCTCCTGAAGGCTTCTGGGAGAAACAGAACACTTTTCCTTGGTCTAAAAATGGAGTGGCCCAAGGAATATTGAAAGACTGAAGGCCACACAAATAGTCTTGGGAGGTCCAAGATTGCATGTTGCCCACCTTGAATACAAATGGGGGCTCTTTGAGATTGGTCTAAAAAAGAAGTGAGTTCTTTTTTATAGGGTTTTTGTTGCTGCTGGTGTTTTCACATTCACATGTCTCATTCCGGGGTGCTGTTTGTAATTTCTTGTATCTGCATGAAAAATCTTGTAAAGTTAAAAAAAAACAAAAAACAGGTGTGATCTGCTGAAGAGCTCCTATGATTTCAAAAGCTAATTTTCTTCCTCTATTTTTATTTTTTAAATAAAGCAGCACTGGGGCACTGTATTAGCATATCTAAAAAGGAAATGGTGATAATACTTTTTTGGTTCTAATTATATTCCCAAAATAAAACAGATGAAAATAAAGTATTGCAGCAGGAGTGAGGAATTACCAGGGAAAAGTCCAGGACAACAGAAACATGGTTGGTATCCATTTGTACTTCTACCATCACAACTCATGGTGGAGCTCAGAATTCATTACCAACTGCACAATGATCAAAATTTTCCCACCCCAAATTTTCTCAGCTGCCACCCAATCCACAACCTGGGGAGCAACAGAAAAGCATCCAGCTATTTTCCTTAGCTGAACATAAAGTAACATGCATCTTTGGAAACCTTCAGATGTCCCTTCATATATTGTCATTGCTTTGCATCCAACTATAGAAAAACAGCTGGATACTTCTCTGCTGCTCCCCTTGTTCTCCATCAATCAGGAAATGGCTGGGTTCAGGAAGCTGCTGTTGAGTAAAAGGGTGTTGGATGGGATACTATCTTAGCTACATCACATATCGATTTATCATGGTGTAGGATTTAATCATTGCTTGGAACTCAAGAGCTGTAGCAACAAATACCACAAACTCCCATTTGGCCTATCCAGAAGAATGAATTATTTAAGGCCTACTGTCAGGACCCAGGCTGCAGAGCACCAATAACCATACACAGGGGCCAGAATCTATCTAATATCTTTATTGAGGAAATATATAAAGTTAATAAAAGCAAGTGTAGAAAATAGTTCAGAAGTAGACCTTTCAGGAAAGGTCAAAATTAGTCCAAGAAAACAATGTCCAATATGAAAGATTAAGGTCCAAAGTTGTAATCCAATAACCGAAACACTCACTTTGCCAAGCAAAGTGAGGGGAATTGATAAGGTCCTTTAGTCCATGAAGCTTAATGCAAGGCTAGGAAGCAAACTAGATTCTTGGCAAACAAGGCTTGATTCAAGGCAACAAGAAGCGAGGAGCAAGAACTGGGTCCGTGGAAAATCCGTGGCGAGGTCCGGGGAACAAGGCAGGGCTGGAACGAGACAAGGTCCTGGAAACTGGAGTAGCGTAGTCCACACACAATCTACTCCCGAAGCTGACGAATTGACTCCGCAAGGAATCCTTTGTGGGCAAGCATCTATATAGGATCTTGTTTTCCTGCCAAAGCAGACTTTCTCTGGGGAACAAGAACCGAAACCTAAACTGTCCAGATGCAGGACTCCTTAAACTTTCCCAAGGGAAGTAGACTTAATCTTCTAATTGTCTGGCAGCTATCCGGGCGCTTCGGCGAGTCGCCTCCCGCGCGTGTCTATCTTGATTATAATAAAGGCGGCGCGAAAATGTGGGAGATTTCTCCTCAAGGCTTGTTTGTTTGACTTCTTGTGGGCAAACATCCTGCAGCTGCAAGGGCTCCAAATCTGGCAGAAACGGTGGGAAACCCAAGTTTTCTTCTTCATCTGCCACAACAGTACTAGGAACGGGACTACATGGCCCATAAGTCATCACACCTACCTGAATGCAAATGACCTTTTTCCTAGCAGAAAGACAACATGGAACTATTTTAGGGTGTTTCTACGCAGGGACTAAAATTCAACTTAAAGCCGGCTTGTGGGCGAGGTGTCTAACAAAACATTCACCTCTTCTGAGAGCTTCAACATGCATCCAGCCAGAAACAGTGTGTTTAAAAAAAACCTCACCATAAATTCCAGATTAAGCCATTAAATTCACTAAAGTTTACCTTTCATATAAACACTGCACATTAAACAACTGGAAAGAACAAGTGGAGTACTTGTGAGGACAGGGTAATGCTGCAGTAGGAGGAGAAAGAATCCAGATACACAACTCAGTCAGAAAGTAAACAAACACCTCCCCCTCAGAGAGGAAACCATAGCTCTCTGGGAATGTTCAATTGCCATCTCTTGGCTTGCTCTGTTTCATTCAAGCACTGAGCAGCTGTTTCCTACCAGTGTGTCTTGCTGGGGGGGGGGGAGGGGGATACTTGGATCAGATCAATCCACAGTCTGTGGATCTCTGTGAACTCCATGACAGCTTTGAACTGGTTCTTATGGTGCCTGTGTAGGCACTCCAAAGTGAATTGGATCACTTTAATCCATGTTCTGATTTAGATTACATGGCAGTATAGAAATAGCCTAAATCTCCTTGGGATGAAGTGTATTTCCAAGGGCCCTCTCAGAGTATTCTCCAGTCTTTGGATCTCAGTTATTGTAGGCTTTGTGGTGGTGACATCTTTAAACCAGTGACCAAAACAAACTGCAGAAATCCTGCATAATCCTGAACCTCCATACTTTTCTGAGGGTCCTGGAGGAATTTTGCAAACTTTTAAAAAGAGGGGTTATATCATGCCATTCAGCAAGGATTTCTCATCCAAGTAGAAATATTTACACATTTACTTCATACAATTCGTCATGGGTTTGATCTTCTCAATTCTAGTTTTGACATTGCAAATATCACTCGCACGGTAATGTGAAAGAAAATTGGAATCAGGCTATCCCAACCTGGCAATAATATTGAAGTTTTTTTTTATTTTCCGAAACAAAATGGCTATGGTAATAATAAAAATAATGAAGCTGTTCCTTTTAGTGTTACCAGCACACACAGTGAGAGAGACGCACACAGGATGTTTCAAGTTCTTATTGGCTGCATTCCATTCCTCCATGTTCTAAGTGAAAACATCTTTCCCATATGATATTCATTTATCTCTAAATTGAACACTTAACATTACTGCCATGGAATATGGCTCCCACTGGAATTCTGATGGAAAACAACACAATACCTTATTAGAAGGATCCATTGTATTACAGCTACAGCCTCCCAAAATGTTATGAAATGTGATGTCTATACAGAAGGTCTGGGAAGAATTTTCCCTCCGGGAAACAGTTTTACTACAGTTGTTCAAGGAAATTGTGCACATTGTTCACTGATACAATCCTCTTAAGCAGGGTATCTTTTGAATTTGCTTGTTTGGTAAGACCCTCTTATCCACAGATTTCAATTACCCACAGCCAACCACAATCTAAAAATATCACGTAGCCTCCTTCCTTTTACCTGCTGTTTTGCTTTCTGTGCTTTCAATTACTCAGGGGCCAACTGAGTTCCAAAAATATTATTGGTAAGGCGTTTGGTACTATCCCCAGTTTCAGGCATTCATGGAAGTCAATTCCTGCCCAGCTCTTCCTCTTCTTGGAGCAGAACCAGAGAAGTCTAGAAAGGAGTTGAGATCATTTTGCCTCATCTTCTTTGTTGGAAGGCTACTCTTTTCCAATCTCAAGTCAAAATTTGTCCATTAAACCATCATCATTTCCTCTCCATATTTAATTTCACGATGCTGGGCATATATCTCAGGTTTGTACTTTCCCCTAATTTGCTTTATAAGTTTGTACAATGGCCTCTCTGTATAGCCACACAGTTCTGTTATTCTGGAGACAGCTACCCGTTAACTAAAGGAGGAAGGAATGACAGCTGAATGCCAGATGATTTTGCTAACAAAAAGAAATTGTTGGTTGCTCAGCAAGACACATTCTTCCTAGAAAGAAGTTATTTTTTTTTAAAAAAAAAAAAACATGCACCATTCCCAAACACTTGAATAGGATTGCCACATCTTGCTGAACAAATTGTTCATAGAGATTTGGAGTGAACAGCTGAACAGATATATAATGACTGCTGAAAAATGTATTTATGCACTTTGCGTCATAATTGTAGACATATTTTTTCACAATAAAATTCTGGAGTTTGAATTTTCTTTGTATGGTTGGTTACATTCTTTGTTAAAAAGCAGCAGAAGAGAATAAAACGGTTCAATTTAAACCAATGGTCAGAGCTTAGAAAAGTGGTTTTTATATTTCAGCACTTCACATCCCCACCATAGTCATTCTGATAGTGCTGGCTGGAGGATTCTGGAAGTTATAGTCCAAAAGTTAGTTTTTCCAGATTCTCTTGCCAGGCCTTCTGTGTATTTTTTTAACTTTTGACATTTTCTTTTTCGTAAGTGAAACTGCTTGCTTATGACTAAACTCACCGTCTGATCAATCTCCTTTTAGCAAAATTCAAGCAAAATGATCAGATGGGAAAGTCCTATTACTTTTGACATCTCACAGTGTGGTTGCTGAGGATCACATCATTTCTTATTTATTTTAACACCAACAAAACTTTACTTGTATATAGCATATTTTCTATGGCCTTCTTGTGAGAGCAACTTTATAGGTGGTTGACAGATAAAATTAATTAAAACAATACAATTTTAAACAAAATAAATTAACAATTTTAAAACCATTAAAAACAGTGTGAACGTGTTATTGTAGATTGGTGCACTGGTTTTTATTTGTTGCACCTTTCAAATGAAGTGGACCCTGAATCCTTCACAACCATGGATAGTATATGAATTACGTCTTAAGGCACAGCTTTCCAAACTGTGTGTTGGGACACACTCAACCTGTGAGTCCCCAGATTTTTTGGACTTCAACTCCCAGAAATTGTAACAGCTGGTAAACTGGCTTGGAATTTATGGGAGTTGTAGATCAAAACACCTGGGGACCCACAGGTTGAGAACCACTGCACTAGCACATTGCATAAAAATATACTGTATTGTATTGTATCAAACTCTTATAAGGGGTTGTTTTAGCATCCGATTTGGCAGTAAAACAGAATTATTAACAAAAGGATGTGTGTATAAAAAGCATGTCACCAACATGAAAGGTTTAGAAAGCTCTGTCTTAAGGTATTGTTTGGCTTTTCCCCTCTCTTGATAGTTTGCCCCTTTTCCCATAAGAATAAAAGGAAAACAATGTTCCTACACATACAGAATAAGCTATTCCAGATGTGTATTGTCTTCCTGATCTGAGGGAAGGTTTTTGCATCTTTTTTTCTGTTAGACACTTTCTGCTCCAGGATCACTAGGAAAAGGGTCAGGCCTGGGGTTCTGAGAGTATAGTGAGGAAGACTGTTACCAGCACAGAAGAACTTTGGGCTGCAGTGGATATACAAATGAAAAACAGACATGCCAGTTTGTAAGCTTCAGCTGTATTGCTTTGATATTCCTTTCATTGGGAAGATATGATTGTGTTCAGGCTTGTACATCTCTATCATGATATAAACAAGGATTGATGTGATGTTTTGGGCCCTGTAAATATGGCGCTACTGTGGAGTAATGGTTTGAATGATCTGGAGACCATGGTTCAAATTTCCACTGAATCATGGAAACCCATGGAGTGACCCTATGCAAAGCATATTTCCCCGGCTTCAGAGGAACCCCCCTCTGAACAAATCTTGTCAAGAAAACCCCGTATAGGTTAACCTTCAGGTTGCTATAAGTTAGAAATGACTTGAAGCCACACAACAACAAATATGGAGAGGATGGAATGTGAAATGGTATTGCTATGTAATCAGATTTAAAAAAGACTAGGAAAACTTGTGGGTGTGAGTTTTTAAAAATTATTTGAAAAGACCAAGGGAGAAAATCTCTTTCTCCATGCTCTCATGCAATAATCCCATCTTTTCCATTTCTCTGTCCTTGGCACCAACTCAGAACCAAATCAAAACTAAACCAAACAAAGGTGTGGATCTTGGGCTTCAAAACTACCTGTCCATAAATGAGTTGGTACCAACCATATACTCTTTGGCAGATATTGATTACAGAGGAAGATTGAGAGAGACTTTCAATGTAACTGATTGCTTATTCCTAAAGAATATCTGAGAAGCTTCCTAGTGTTGTCAAGCCACAGTACCCCTTCCCCAAAGATTATAAGCCATAAAGAGACTCCAAGCAATATAGATGATTTTTCCTTTAATTTTTTTTTTCTGCAGCTCCAAAATTGTGAAATGCCAAAGCCGCTAGGCTATGGGATGGACCTGGCAGCAGCTGTACCCTAAAATGTTTATAAAACCCAACCCTTTAATAAAGTGTATTAGCTTCATGATTTATGTGTAACTCCCATAATTTGTTTATTGTGCCAATTCTCAAATGCATAAACTGTAACAAATTTATGTATTAAAATGTATCTTGAAGACCTTTCCATGCCCTCAGTCTGCATGATCCCTTGAGAAAGAAGATCACGGCCAGGGTCTCTTCAACTATTTCCCAAACCAAATCAATATAAAAACCTTTGCTTATGCATGCAAAGAGACGATCCTTTTTGTCATTAGGATGAGCTCAGGATGTTTGTTCATTGCCATTCCCGTGGAAAAGGGGGCTTGGCAAACATGAATTCATCAATTCCCTGAATAGGCAGCCAAACCACAGATTATCTAGAATTACTGCTTTGTATTCTGGGCATTGCAATCTTTGTTTCACATGGAACTGGACTCTTGAGTTAGGACCTATCACATTACGGAATTTTAGTGTCTTAGGATGCTTGGAGGATGCTGAAAGGACCAAGCCTGCTGGATCCCATCAGATGACATACAGCTACTTCCGACAGAGCTCCATCCTCACAGTATCCAAGGATGCTGCCCAGATAACATTGGAGACTTCCCGTGTTCTCATTAAGAAGAATGGAGGTAAGCTGGAAGGCAACACTTTTCCTCATGGGATGGGGAAAGAGCCGATGTTGGGTAATGTGGCATGTGGGCTGATGATTTCTCCCACCTCCTGTTAGATTCATGGTTTCCCCCGCTGCCTAGCGAATCCACCTGCTTTCGCTTGCAAATTGGACATCAGTGTGATGAAGTCCTTAATCAGTGACTCATCAGCATATCAATGTCACCACTTCTCCAGGTTTGTGCATCCCTACAACAGATTTATCCTTTAAACTGACCAACTACCAACTGTCTTTCTTCCCACCGTAGGAATCTCCTCCTGCGGGCTGTGACATCAAGGGAACCCCCAGCCAATCCTGGTGCAAATCCTAGCCTGCACTTCTTTTCAGCCAATCAGGAGTGCCTTTTAAAGTGCCTTGTTTGTACTTGTATCCTATTTGGCCAAATCATAACAAACCTCTGTAGCTGTGCCTTCAACCTGGAGTATGTGTACTTTGTCCTGGCTGATCTGGTTAATGAAGGCTCACTGGGCACAGACCTCTCTAACCATGGTCCTAGCTGAAATCACTACATTACCAATGGGATAAAGTTTGAAAATGACTGCCTTGCTGTTCTGGACTGAGGCCCTATTTATTTATTTACAGTATTTATATTCCGCCCTTCTCACCCCAAAGGGGACTCAGGGCGGATTACAATGAACACATATATGGCAAACATTCAATGCCAACTGACAAACAACATATATAGACGGACACAGAGGCATTTAACATTTTTTTCCAGCTTCATGATTCCAGCCACAGGGGGAGCTGTTGCTTCACTGTCCACTAGTGGCTGTACTTCCTCATTCCTTTCCTCATGTTTTGCTGGCAGTTTTATGATGTTGTAAATTAGTTAAATTAGCCTCCTGCATAAAGCGTACCTAAATTTCCCTACTTGACAGATGCAACTGTCTTTTGGGGCTGCATAGGTCAACAGCAAGCCGGGCTATTTAATGGTCGGGGGCTTAACCCGACCCGGGCTTCGAACTCATGACCTCTTAGTCAGTAGTGATTTATTGCAGCTGGTTACTAGCCAGCTGTGCTACAGCCCAGCCCTACATCTTTGCGCAGCTCCACAGTTTTACTTCCTCACATTGCCTGACATCTATTAAGTTCCAGGAGGAAGGGTTAGGGAGGGCATTTGGACCATAGAGAAACATCTGGTCTCACTTCATTTGGAGGGACACATGAGGATGTGCTACCAAATAAATTACACCCACCTTTTCATTTCTCCAGGAGCCCAGAGCAGATAGCCATCACTTTTCCTCTTTCCTTCCCACCATAAGGAACCCCTCAGGAATTGAAAACTACTGAGCAGCTGCGGGTTTGAGGTTGGGGAACAAGGGCAAGAAAACAACCTTCTCCATCTAGTCAATAAATACAGCATATAATTTGCTTTTATATACAAGTAAGTCAGAACAAGAATGCCATCCCCATTGTGTTAAATCAGGATGAGAGTAGAAAAGATTTATTTTCTGCAGTTTTGTTGAGATTCCAAATCCAGTTGATTCTTCTCCAATTTAATTACAATTAAAATTCTGGAGTGTGAAATAGAAGTGGTAGAATTTTCTGTATGACAAATTTCTATAAAAAATGTTTAAAAAATCATATACCACCATTTCCAGCACACTCACAGTATTTGTTATTTTAAATTTGTGAAATGGTGAAGATGGTGCTACAAAACTTGTAGAGCCCTAAAAAGTGCTTGTAGCTTAAAAAGATTTGCTGGCAAACAGAAGGACAAGAGGACCTTAGTCAATGGCGTATATTTTGCTGGATTTTGTAAGTGTAGCTAATAGGCTTGTCCGATCGATGGGAAAAATGTTTCAATTCTCGTTTCTAAAGTAGGGGGTACCGGCTCTTCGATATAGAAATTATTTCTTAATGTTTCACCCAAAATTTTCGGATATTTCCGAAAATTCGTAATGTTTCTAAAATGTTTCTAAAATGGCGGACACGCATGCGCAATCGCCAAAAAACAGGAAATTGGGGGGGACTTTTCTGGGGGTCTCCCGCCCTCATTTCTTGAGCTATTCTCATCAAATTTGGTACAGTGGGAGAACACATTCCACACTCTTTGCTCAACAAATTGCAGAATGTTTCCTGTCTCCTATGATTTTTGGCGAATTTTCATAACTTTTTATAATACACTATTTTTCAATATTTGAAGAAACCTGTTCCTGGTTTGAAAGTCTTATTTCCTGTTCAGTTGGGTTCTTATCACTGTAAAAGTCCCTCTTCTACTTGTGTAGACTTTGGATTAGAAATGCAGTACACCCCAAGCAATGCCTTGACAGGATTGGCAACGTCCTTTGGAAACTATAAATTGCTGTGGACCCTCTATTGAATCAAATCAATGTCTGACTTTGTGATTGCAGCAATAAAACTCAGCCCAAGGCTTGGGAATAGAAATGGAGCATGAGGGAAGCAATGCCTTGGTGGGTGCCCCACGTCCTTTGGAAACTATTTCTTCCAATGTACCCTTTCGGTTTGAAAACAATGTGTGTCTTTGTGATTGCTGCAATAATACTCAGCCCGGGGGCTTGGGATTACAAACGGAGCGGGAGGGAAGCAATGCACTTGCAGGAACACAGACGTCCTTTGGAAACTATTATTTTCAAGTCCCCCCCCCTTTCAGGATTGCAAAGAAGGGCTGATGTGGTGATTGCTAAATTCCAAAAAAGAAAACAGAAAGGCAAAAGGTCTCCCTCAGGAGTAGATGGAAAGCACCCCAAGCTCAGCACGCAGATGTCCTTTGGAAAAAAAAGTTCCCTAACGCCAGCCACAGCAAGGACTCTGCCCCAAGCCCCCAGCCAATTCCCCCCCCCCCAAAAAAAACACAATATCGAACCAGCAACAACAGAAACACTCTACCCCCAGTCACTTAGCCCTCTCTCCCCCAAGCAAGCAAGCAGCTTCCCAGCGCGCGCGAAACACCCTCTCTGCTCGGTATCCCAACCCAGAATGGCTTGGCTCAGTTGGGGAGGGGAGAGATCCTCCACGTGGACGTGGAGGACGCTAGCCCCCACCTTTTTCAGCCATCGTGGAAGTCTCTGATTGGCCAGGGAGCAGTAGTCATGTTAGGCTGCACTAGGCTCCCATTCATGTTAGGTTGCAGAAACAAAAAAAAATAATTTTTTTAAAAAAAATATTTAAAAAACTTTGGAAGGAAAAAATTTAACGAAAATTTTAAGAAACAATTAGAGAATGGGCCAACGATGGTTCAAATTACATTGCCAGTTGCGCCCAGGGAAAACGTTTCAATACTCGTTTCAAAAAACGAGAACAATCCGAAATAATTACGAAACGAGAAACATAACGAATATTTGGACAACCCTAGTAGCTAACTATTCTGATGCAGGATCTCAGCATAAAATTCCATATTTACTCACAAATAAAATGTGAATCCTGTAAGCCATGGGAAAGGGAAAAACCCTGACTGACGATCAAGACTTTTAGTAGGCAATCAAACCTCATTAATGAACTTTCTCACCTCCTTAATCTTTCTCTTTTGAAACCTTCATTCCAAATGAGGTAGAGCTGCCTTAGTAAAGATTTTTGATTAGTAACTGATTGAAGCCTTTAAAAGAGAAAGATGAAGGAGGTAATTTTAATGGATCTGCTGAAACCTCATATCCATGTGAAAGATGAGCTATAAGAGGTTATGATGCTTATTATTGGACTGATTCATGATTTAGCACAGGGCATTGACTGTCAATTTTTTTCTTTCATCTTTTGTTTGTAACTCTAAGCTTGGCATTTTGACACATTTATATATATGACCAAAAGCCATGGATTCTAATTGCTTCTACATTTTATAAAATTATGAAATACATATGATTATTAATGGTCATCAATGTTTGTTGGGACTCTTTGTAACCACTGTATCTACTTTCACTTGGTTTTCAACTTATAGTGATTTGGTCAGAGGAAATTTTTTTATTGCCTTCCTCTGAGGCTGAGAGATTATGACTTGCCCAAGGACACCTAGTAGATTTCCATGACCACATTTGAATCCTAGAACAATGCTGACTGCTCTTATCTGTTGATATTTTAAAGATTTATCCATTGTGGGATAGATTGGCAATTCTGAACACACATCCTGAGCTGTCATATCCAATGTAGTGGACACCAGTGGATAGTTAAAACTAGGAGGAGGAAGAGCAGAGCAGTATGGAAATTGGATCTGAACAGATTTGCAGTTTAATAAGAGAGCGGGGACTCTAGTGGAACATAACATGAAGTGCCCAGCATATTCTTTTGGCCTTCAGTAGATGTACATTTTGAAAGAACTTCACAACAAAAAAGGCTTTGTTGGTCTACTGAGCCGTACATTCTGCATTAGAAACTGACAGCTTTTGGAGGAACTCCATGCTTCTTCCTTTTAAAAAAAATGTTCCCAAGAATACTCTCAAACGTTTTAATTTCCAGCTGAGCTATTTGATGGCCAACTGGGAACAATAGGGGCAGATTAATGGCTTAGGGCAATTGAAAACCCTGCAAGTGGGAAGATTGTGGATGGAATCTAAGATCTTCAGAGCAACAAAAAAACAGGGATGTGTTCCAAAACATACTACTTTAAACTGATGATTATTTATTCATCATATGTGAAAACTATGTATGAGTATCTATGTGTGTGTTTGTCTTGACTCTCTAATTCTTTCCCCATCTTAAATCTATTGGTTAAAAATACACTTCCAAAAACTATCAGTGGCTGGTGGGATGTGTGTAAGAGCTGCATCTGTGATTTCCAATCATATCAGTACAAAATAACAGTAAATATGATTATGCAGCAGGTTAAACTGCTAGGCTTCAGAACTTGCTGGCTGGGAAGTCGGTGGTTCGAATCTGCGAGATGGGGTGAACTCGCATTGTTAGTCCCAGCTTCTGCCAACCTAGCAGTTTGAAGACATGCAAATGTGAGTAGATCAATTCTCATCTTCATCCTAGTTTTCCCCAGTTTAGGATTCCAGGTGGTTTACAACAGTTAAACTCAGTTAAAAATTCACAACACATTTGAAAATGGTCAATCCATCATAAAATTAAAATACGATAAAATGTAAATTAAAACAAAAATAAATATTCCAGCACATTATGTATGTAATATATGCATATACCCATCGTATTTTTGCTCTACAGAAGTAAGCAATTTGATGTATATCCAGAGTCCACTTCAATGACTCTTTGGAGACTGCTGAACTTTTATTTGTTTTTGTTTTTATTTTAATTTAGGTCTTTAATTGATTTTTATTTTATTTTATAGAGATCTTTCAAATTAGATCTTTCAACATCAAATTCAGAAAAAATTACCAATAAGGAAGTTTAAAATTATCAATAACATTCAGCATCAAATGTTCAGCTCTCTATGCAATTCCATTGGCATGTTGATGTCTGAGAGGACTCAGAATGAAACAGGCCAAATGTTTCTTTGCTCTCCTTTCACTGTATTTAAATAAATGGGTTGGTGGTAAGATGCCCTTAAAGTTGCATGCTCCTAAGTCACACAATGTCTTTGAATATTGTTTGAAAGTGCATAACTAAACTCTGCAATATATAAGGTGGCACAATGATGGGATTTAATCGCACACATATAGCCAGCCTAAATCCATTTGTTAATGTCAGCTAAAATTGACCCACTAAACAAACAGAACTGACATAACTATTGGTTTACCAAGTTCTAATTGATTTAATGGTTCTGCTTTAGTTAACAAAGGCAAATAGCTTTAGTCCCTCCTTTTAAAAACTAATAAACAGCAAAAAGCTCCATCTATGCAAGCATGCAAGTTCCATGCAAGAGATGAAGGGTTCCTTGAAAGGCTTGCTGGAAAGCATGAAAACTTTTCCTACCTTTTCAACTTTTAATTGATTGATTGATGTATCCTACCTTATGCCATAAGATCTCAGAATCATTAAATCTGAAACAATCTAAAACATTTTTAAACAATTAAAAGCCTTCTAAAACATATAAACATTTAAACAATTGTTTATATTGGTGCGGTGTATAAGGAGTGTTTCAATATATGGTCGTCAGCCCTTCGTTGTGCAGGAACCCATGAAAGTGAAAAACTGCAAATTAAAAAAATCCTTTTTAAATTGAGATGAACTAGGTCCTCCAGTGCACTTCTGTGGTTAATTCCTATTGAGAGTTGACCACTGAGTAACATTGGGGGACCTAGAGATTCCCAGAGAAAACATTTTAATCAAATCAGTGAATAATCAAATTTGCAAAAGCAAACTCACCCATGTGGAGTGCTAACTGTACAACATATAGGTCTATAGGTCTATATGGGAAGAAAAAAGGCAAAAAAAATATAATGAAAAGAATATTTTAGTACATTTATTTATTTTAATTTAATTAATTTACTTTGTTTTCTATCCTGCCCTCTCTCCCTCGTCAAGGGACTCGGAGTGTCTAGATTGCACTGGTGGATTAAGATAGATTATTTAATGCTTAGACCATAGGACTTTCACATATGGGACAGACAAATAAGTACATAAAAACCAGATTACAAAGTACAATACAAAATACACCATTAAAAGACTATATAAATTAAAATAATAAAGACTCAGATCTATTGTCTCATCTTAAAGCATGGCACTATGGAACATTTTTAATGGCCTTGCTGATGGTATAAGTTTAAGATTGCAACACAAAGAGGGATATGTTTCACCATGAGATGTCAATCCTTTGTACTGCATTATGCCATTCCAATATATGCTACCACCTGCTGCTTGCCAGCACAGAAGAAGGGAGTCCTGTTGCCCTACCTCCAGCCCTACTACCTTCCTACTCTGGGGTAAGGAGGAAAAGAAGAAGGTGGAGGAAGGCCTTTAAAACACCTGCTTTTGGACACTTCTTGCTGCTACTACCTGCTGCTTGCCAGCACAGAAGAAGGGAGTCCTGTTGCCCTACCTCCAGCCCTACTACCTTGCTACTGGAAGTCAGCCTAAGTCAGATGTCGGTTAGAAGGGAGGATGTTCAGACTGATGGGGGGGAGTTGTCCAGCCGAGGAGCCCCCATTGAAGTAATTCTGGGGCGGGGGAGATACGGGAAAGGGAGACCAAAACAAATTCGGACTAGGGAACTAATTCGGCCCAAAGCAAGATTTTTGGTAGAATTAAAACAGTCTCCTGATACGATAAAGTTGGATGCCCAAGTCGGCGGATCCTCTGGATTAAGGGTGGTGCTGCTGAACGCCAGGTCTATCAATGGAAAATCGGCTATTATCCAGGATTTGATCCTGGATGAAAAAGCAGACCTGGTGTGCATAACGGAGACCTGGTTGGATGAAGCAGGGGAGGGTTAATCTCACCCAGCTCTGTCCTCCCGGGTACTCCGTGCAGCACCAGCCAAGATCTGGAGGACGGGGAGGCGGGGTCGCAGTGGTCTATAAGGAGTCCATCCCCCTGACCAGGTGCCCTATCCCACAGTCAACCTCGTTCGAATGTCTCTACCTGAGAGTGGGTGGCCGGGACAGGTTAGGGATTCTGTTAGTGTACCGTCCACCCCGCTGCACTACAGTCTCCCTGCCTGAGCTAGCGGGGGTGGTCTCGGGCCTGGCGTTGGAGTCCCAGTGCCTTTTGGTGCTGGGTGACTTCAATGTCCATGCGGAGGCCACCCTTTCAGGAGCGGCTCAGGACTTCATGGCCACCATGGAAGCCATGGGGCTGTCCCAAGTGGTATCTGGCCCCACACAGAGTGCAGGAAATACCTTGGACTTGGTTTTCTGTCAGGGATGGGAAGATGATGGAGTTGTGGAGGAGGTGACCATCGCTCCCTTGCCATGGACCGACCATTACCTACTCAGGTTTAGACTGGCTGTGCCCCCCAACCTCTGCAGGGGTGGAGGACCTATTAAAATGGTCCGCCCCAGGAGGCTTATGGATCCTGATGGATTCCTGACGGCTCTTGGGGAGTTTCCCGCCACTTCGGCTGGCAATTCTGCCGATGCCCTGGTTTCTCTCTGGAATAGGGAGTTAACCAGGGCAATTGACACGATCGCTCCAGAACGCCCCCTCTCGAGTAGCGGAGCTCAACCATCTCCTTGGTTCACTGAGGAGTTGGCAGCAATGAAGCGAAAGAAGAGGGGTCTAGAGCGCGTGTGGCATTCGAAGTAGAATGAATCAGACCGAACATGGCTGTGCCTCTTTCTGAAGGCTTATGCCGCAGCAATAGATGCTGCAAAGAACGCCTTCTTTGCAACTAATACTGCGTCCGCGAAGAACCGTCCGGCGGAGCTGTTTCGAGTTGTCAGAGGTTTGTTAAATCCCACCACTCAAGATGGGATCCCTGACAGCTCGGCAGCTCGCTGTGAAGCATTTGCTCGGTTCTTCGCGGATAAAGTCGTTCTGATCCGCTCTGGCTTCGATGCCATATTAACAGCAGTCTCCGGGGATGTAACACGAGCACCATCTTGTCCTATTTTGATGGATTCTTTTCAATTAATTGAGCTCGAGGATGCAGACAAGGTGCTTGGAGAGGCGAGGGCCACTACCTGCATCCTAGACCCCTGCCCATCCTGGCTGGTGAGAGAAGCCAGAGGGGGATTGGCCGAGTGGGTGAAGGTGGTGGTGAATGCCTCCCTTAGGGACGGCATTTTTCCAGCGAGCTTCAAATTGGCTGTGATAAAACCGCTGTTGAAAAAGCCATCACTGGACCCCACTCAATTGGATAACTATCGGCCGATTTCCAATCTCCTCTTTTTGGGCAAGGTCGTGGAACGGGTGGTGGCAGCGCAACTCCAGGCATTCTTGGTAGATGCTGATATTCTAGATCCGGCACAGTCTGGCTTCAGGCCGGGGCATGGCACCGAGACAGCCTTGGTCGCCTTAGTCGATGATCTTCGCCGGGAACTGGACAAGGGGAGTGTGTCCTTGCTGGTTCTGCTGGACCTCTCAGCGGCCTTCGATACCATTGACCATCCTTCTGGGACAACTCGCTGGGTTGGGCATTGGAGGCACTGTTCTGCAGTGGCTCCGGTCCTTCCTGGAGGGACGATCCCAGATGGTGTCACTGGGGGACACCTGCTCGGCTCCACAGCCATTGTCCTGTGGGGTCCCGCAGGGGTTGATATTGTCCCCCATGTTGTTTAACATCTACATGAAGCCGCTGGGAGAGATCATCCGGAGTTTCGGGGTAAGATGTCATCTGTACGCAGATGATGTCCAGCTCTGTCACTCCTTTCCACCTGTCACTAAGGAGGCTGTCCAGGTCCTGAGCCGGTGTCTGGCTGCTGTGTCAGACTGGATGAGGGCCAAGATGGAGGTCCTCCTGGTTAGTCGCAAGGCTGAACAGGGAATAGGGTTACAGCCTGTGTTGGACGGGGTCGCACTCCCCCTAAAGACGCAGGTTCGCAGTCTGGGGGTGATCCTGGACTCATCGCTGAGCCTGGAGCCTCAGGTTTCAGCGGTGGCCGGGAGAGCCTTCGCATAACTCCGCCTCATGCGCCAGCTGCGCCCGTTCCTTGGGAGGTCTGACTTGGCCACGGTGGTCCACGCTCTGGTCACATCCCGGCTGGATTACTGCAACACACTCTACGTGGGGCTGCCTTTGAAGACGGCCCGGAAGCTCCAGCTGGTGCAGTGGGCGGCAGCCAGGTTAATAACGGGAGCAGCTTACAGGGAGCGTACAACCCCCCTGCTAAGCCAGCTCCACTGGCTGCCGATATGCTACCGAGCCCAATTCAAAGTGCTGGTTTTGACCTACAAAGCCCTAAACGGTTCTGGTCCTGCCTATCTATCCGAACGTATCTCCTCCTATGAGCCTGTTAGAACCTTAAGATCTTCCAGGGAGGCCCTGCTCTCAATCCCACCTGCCTCGCAGGTGCGGCTGGTGGGGACGAGGGACAGGGCCTTCTCGATGGTGGCTCCTCGGCTGTGGAACTCCCTCCCCAGTGATATCCGGCAAACCCCATCCCTCCTGGGATTTAGAAGAAAACTAAAAACTTGGCTCTGCGCCCAGGCATTCAGCGAATAAGCTCATTGGCTGTTGTAATCGGGTGGCAAATCTGTAATTGTAGCAGTAGTGAATGACTGAGGATGGTGCAATATCGCTGCTTTGCAGCGTTTTAATTTTTGTATACTTTTTATCATGTTTTTATCATGTTTTAATTGTTTTGTTTTTATAGTATATTTGTTGCTGGCCCTCGTGGCAGAATGTAAGCCGCTCTGAGTCCCCTCGGGGAGAAGGGCGGGGTATAAATGCATGTAATAAATAAATAAATAAATAAAATATATTGCATTATTGTTCTGTTTGTATGTACACTGCAATGTTTTATCTGGTTTGCTCAGTGCCAAAGTTTTTGAAAGAAGATACTTAGCCAACTCCATTGTTAGGAAAGCTCACATTCAAGGCTGATAGAAAGGATGGGGAAGGCAAGAGATACCTAAAGTTAAATCTAGTGTGTGGAAGGTGGATAAAGGCAAAGAGTTCCCTTTGCCCGACTATATTAAAAACTGGAGTCAACCAATAAATCTAAATTGTGGGTGATACAAGATACATAACCCCATGTAAGAGTTATTGTTGTAATAAAAGTAACACCTTTTATAAACAGAAATTTAAAAAATATAAAATCATATGTAAATCCTTTATCTAATGCATCATTAAACAGTACAGTTTGCTGGAAGAAGATGGCTGCTAACTTGGCCTGTTTTGAAAAGGCAATTAAAGAACTCTTTGAGGGGATCAGTGAATACTGATCATTGTGACAATAAAGTACCCTCCAATATCAAGTACTAGTTGCTGGAAAACAGGGGCAGGAGATTGGTATTGCATTCATGTCCTATTTGTCTTGCCAAATGCCTGTGGCTTCCCACAGGCATCTAGCTAAGCAATGTACAATCACAATGCTGGTTTGACCTCTGGTTTGACCCAGTGTGGATTTTTTATTGGGATGCTCTGAAGTACCATGGGATGAATGCATCAGATGGCACACATAATGCAATTTTCTCTCTCTAAAAGATTCATAATCAAGACACAAATTTCTGTGAGGTGGTGGCTGGTGATTTCCATGTCAGTGGGTTAGTGAATCAGTTTAAGATTTTAGCCCCAATCTTAGAGGCCCTATTCAGGTGTTGCTAACCACTATTCTGCAAATGGGTTCAGCACTTTGGACAATGCTTTACTTTTCTTACCTGAAGATAAATCTTTTCTGCCCTATGTTCTTAGGACTATGATCTAAATGAGTTCAAATAGCGAATAAGGTATTTACCTTGCAACTTAATCACACAAGAAAGTCATAACACTATGATTCCATTTTAATTGGCATGGTTCCATCTTATGGTGTCCCGGGGCTGGTAGTTTGGGGGGGGGGCACTAAAGCTCTTTGAGAATCATAAATATCCCTAGTTAAATTGTAAATCACAGAATTCCATAAGATAGAAGAATAGCAGTCAAGATGGAACTTAGCATTATAGTTGTGTAGTGTGAATGGCTTCTGCTTTTCTTGTTTTCTAGCTCATTTCCCTCATGAAGCTGTTAAGCTTAGGAGAAGATACCATGATCCACGAATTTTCAAAATTTGAAGATGTGGCTTTATATGGTTGATAGGAATTGGTGATGTTTTCAAAACTAATGGAAAATGGATCTCACTGTGGATTATCTTCCATTTGTCATGAAAGACAGATGGAAATAAATGATAGTCCTACTCAGTAGAGTTTGGTGCCGCCACACTACAAATCCAGGTGGGGGAACCATGACAGTTGACATGGGATCCAAGTATCATAACTACATTTTGCAGATATCCTCAATGTCAATAGTTTGAGAGAGTCAACATTCAAGTGTTGTATCCCAGCCTGCACCTGAGCTGTCAGGTGATCCTGAGGTTAGGCTTGTTCAGCCTGTGATTCTACCTGTACCTGAATGAATTTAGATTGGGGCCTAGGATTCTCATACAGCCAGAGTTGGATGAAACTGCTGTTTCTGGCCAGCCAGAGGTTGTTCCTGAGGATTCTGGGAGCAAGCATACAATGGTTTCAAGCAAGCAGCTTGAACCACATTCCTTGGGGGAGTCAAGGTCTTTGGTTTTTTGCATAGGTCAAAATTGTCTACTGACCACTCAACAATGGAGCCACCTACCTAACTCACCATTTAACTTGCTGTAGACACCTGGTGATAGCTCCCACAATTCCTAACAGCTGGTAAACTCGCTTGGATTTCTGGGAGTTGAAATCCAAAACACCTGGAGGACCAATGGTTGGGAACCACTGCTATAGCTGAATGTACATAAATGATATCATCCATGGGACCCTCCTTTGGATTGTTTCACTTGACCCCCAATGGCCAGTACATGGAGGTAGCAACTACTGGAAGGGTAGATTGGGGCTTTGGGTGAGGAGAAGACATTGGATTGTTCCATCTATGTGGATCTCTGAGATATATTCTGTTGGGCATTTGCCATTCAAGTATGGAAACCACAACACTATCATTTTTGTGATGTTCCACAGCAAGTTCAGAAATGAACAAACAGAACACACATATATGGATGTACATGAGAGGAGAGGAACATTCAACCCTTAGGCTACATGCAGCTTCAGTATTTTTACTTTCCTGTTTATTTGTTTGTTTGTGACTTCCTTCTTGGTGACTGATAATGGACAGACTCTGGATTATGACTTGCACTTGTGTAATTTGAAATGGATGTTTTTATAATGGTTGTTTTAATTGTAATTGTTTTATAACTTCTGTGTTTTTGGCATCTAATTACTGCCAGTTGTGAGGCCACCCTGAGTCCCCCTTTGGGGATGAGAAGGACTAGATACAAATGTACGGAATACATAAATAAATAAATTTGTGCATTGGGCTACAATTCTGGTGACCAGGCTTTGTATTCTGTTCAACTATGGAAACCCTCTACATAACTCTGGAAATCACGCTATCTTAGCCTCAGAGGAATGCAAACCTGCTCTGAACAAACCTTGCTAAGAAAACCCTATGGTGTCCCTGTCTGCACCACCACAGTGCATTAGAAAGATTGGCTGTTTCTGGTTTTGTTTGGGGTATATTTCCCAGTCCACGTGTTCCTCAGAGATTCTTAAAGCAGCATATCAAATCACATATCTGCCCTTATGTCTTCAGTACACTCATTGATCTATCTTGCAGTAGTAGATGGATTATTCTTAGGTCTAAGAACAATGCAGTACAGGGAAAATCTATCAATACATAACATTTGTTCTGGAAAAATGGCTAGTTTATCTGCTATTGTAGTTGCAAGATATCTATTGGCAGGAAGTTACAATCCTTTTTATATAAAATTGAGTCTTTTTTGGGTTTATTTTAATGTCTTCACAAGAGATTGTCACATAGAACGTTAATTTCTTCTGTTCTTTTGAAGGAATATAAAATTCTTGAAGCAATGACACACATAGCCCAGCGTAACCCAGATTTTCAATGCTGTAGCTTTCCTATTTTTTATCTTGTTTTCTTGGCATCTTGTATTTACAAGACAACATTCTGAAGCATTCCCTCTATAGAACTCAATGTATGTGCCTTGTTTCAAAACACTGTGGTTTCTGTCAAAACAGACATCCACAATTTCTCACATGTTTGAAATTCCTTTGTGGTATTCAGACCAACAAAAACAAGGCATCCCATCATGTGTCACATTTATAAAGCTAAAGAATAACAAGAACAAGAACAACAAGAACAACAACAAAAAAGAAATGCTAGAACAGAGACCCAGCAGAAATTAATACGAGTTGCCTGCCATTGGGAGAGTCTTGAGAATTTCAACATACTTTCTATGTGACTGCATACGTGAGCATGCAGTGTATTGTAAATGGCTGTTGGATGAAATTATGTTCTTTGTGTTATGAATCAAAGAGTGAAATTGGAGACAGAAGAGAAGGAAATAGCTGAGATGTTAGGCATTCATTGTGCATCAGGCTGTAGAAGGGAAAGGAGGCGATGATGGAGCAAAATTAGACATCAGCTGGGAAGCAGCATTGTAGCCTGAGGAATGGCAAAAAGGAAGAGCACATCCTTTTAGCATCTGAAACTAATGTTCCTGTGTGTTCTAGGGAATTTTTTGTTTACTTTTTTTCCATAGTGCACATTAACAATGTGAACATATCACACCAATTAGACATTTTAAATGGCAAACAAAAACCCACTGATGAACCAGGACAGCCAGTACTCTTGACAAAGAAACAAAACGTTGTCTCACCTCCTTCTTTTTATGGTTGTACACTATATTAAAATTGCGAGAGGTACTGAATGACTTTCCTTAGGAAGAAAAGGCAACAATAACCATAAGGATTAAAATTTAAGGAAAGACAAGGCTACAGGAGATAAATGGGTTAGAAAAACTATGAACATTGTGGAAGGGGGGGGATGAGTTTGGAACAGAAGGTAGGAATAATTGACATACTTTGGAGATTAATCCAACATACAGTATGTCACCAATAGGTGACAAACTGTATGCATAAATCATTTGGAGTAAGACAAGGCTGGCAGTTGCCAGGGAAATGAAATGGTGAATCCACTCTGGGTTTGGATAGCAGTAAAACAGCTATCCAAGGTGCTGTTTTACCCTGGGTATCTCATATAATGTCTAAAATCAGGAGGGGATCTACCACCTCACTAACATGGAAGACATCAGAAACTACTGGTGAGGGGCCAGCTATGAGATGGTCAAATTTGCTGATAATGACCCCAAGTTAATGGGGATGTTGGAAACAAAAAGGAACCAGGAAGAATTCAAAAAGGATTCCTCTACAGACTAGAAAAAATGGGAATTAAAATGTTCAATATTTACGGTAAACAGTAAAGCTTCTGTATTCATAGAAGATAACGTTCCCAGACAGACGATGGTTACACAAAACCATCGAACTGTGTTGGGGGACCAAGATATTAATAGAGAGGATGACTTCAATGCAAATCTATGTTAATGTCTGCAGGAAGTATACCATAAAATTGTCTGGAGGACCTAATAAATTTCAAGAGAGACCATTTTCCTCTATGGCTGGGTATAACGCATGGCCTGACTTAACAGGCCAGGCCTGTTGCTGGGCTGGGCGCCCCCCGCCCCCGCAATGGCGGCTGCAGGAGGGGTCTTCTTCTTCCCAGAGGCCCTCTGGGCGGCGGGAAATGTTCCTGCCGCCAGGCCTCTGGGCCAATGGGGAACGGGACCGCCCCTGCCTGCCATTGGGCAGGCCTTCATTAAGGGGCAGGCCCAGCTGCTGTCCAGACCCCAGGAGGACCAGGGCAGGCATTCAGCCGTTTTTCCTGCTTAGCAGACGCCCCCTCTCCTACAATACCCTCAGCAGACTCATCTCTTCGCTCAAGAGGATCTGCTCTTCACGTTATGAGGTGAAGCTTTTTTCCGCAGCTTTTACCACAGCCTTTTTTGGGGCCCTGCAACTTGGGGAGGTGGTGGCCAACTCCAAGTCAGACAGATCGGGTAGGGCACTCCAGCTCAGGGACGTGGCAGTTCGTCACAACTCTCTAGTCATTCGGGTCAGACAGTCCAAGACGGACCAGGCGGGGAAAGGTGCATCTCTCAACATACAAGGCCTAGAACCGGGTCGATTGTGCCCGGTCTGAGCACTCACCAAGTTTTTAGCAGTACGCGGTACGGCCCCAGGAACCCTGTTCATCCACCGAAACCGCAGCCCATTGACTAGGTACCAATTCATGGCCATATTCCGCAGTGCCATGCGGGAACTGGGTCTCCCTGCTGCGGAATACGGGGGGCACTCATTCAGGATAGGGGCTGCCACTACTGCGGCAGTAGGTGGGGTGCCGGAAAATGTCATCACGGCCATGGGGAGGTGGAAATCATCAGCATATACCACTTACATCAGGCCCAGCCTTCTTTTGGAGGCTGCGAGGTCTGCCGGCTCCTCTTCCTCCCTTCAGGTATGCCACTGTGAGCATGAAAGGATAACCACTGAAAGACGAGGAGTGGCAGTCAGCAGCAACCGACCGAGGGGAGCAGCACGGCTTGATGACGGCAGGAAGGCCACCTAGCTGCCTGGGAGCGGAGGCTTGGACTATGGTGGACCGGTGCCACAAACAATGCGGACAGCCGGGACTCCAGCTTCATCACAAGCTGCATGGCAGCGCAATAGGACTCAGCATCATGTCCAGGACACGGTGGCAGCTGCTGTCGAACTGTTATTTTGTTGGCTACGGAAGGTAGGGTTGGCAGCAAGGAGTGTGGGGGGAGCCCACCCTCCTTTTGTGGCGTTTGGCATGGGCCCCGGATCAGCTATGATCACTCCCCCCCCCCTCATTGGCAGGAGGAGGGAGTATCATTGCGACCACTGGGCGGCGCTTTGGTACCGATTACCGGGTCTGGTTTCGGTCGCGCCTTAGATTTGTTTTTTGTGATCGAGCAGCACCGGGCTGACCGATCAATGATCCAGGACCCATGCGTGGTTGCCAACCCTTGTTCCTGTAACCAATAAAATGTTGTGGCCAGTTCATACCCAACACGAACAACGTGTCAGAGTGGTTTTTGTGTTCACACATCCAGGCGCAGCATGTCGCCCATACCCAAGCAAATAACGCATGGCCTGACTTAACAGGCCAGGCCTGTTGCTGGGCTGGGCGCCCCCCGCCCCCGCAATGGCGGCTGCAGGAGGGGTCTTCTTCTTCCCAGAGGCCCTCCGGGCGGCGGGAAATGTTCCCGCCGCCAGGCCTCTGGGCCAATGGGGAACGGGACCGCCCCTGCCTGCCATTGGGCAGGCCTTCACTAAGGGGCGGGCCCAGCTGCTGCCCAGACCCCAGGAGGACCAGGGCAGGCATTCGGCCGTTTTTCCTGCTTGCCATCCCTCCCACCCTGCATTCAGTTCTTGTTTAGTTCATGTTATGCTGTCACAACTATCATTTGGCATTTGGCATAGGCCCCGGATCAGCTATGATCACTCTCCCCCCCCCCCCATTGGCAGGAGGAGGGAGTATCATCGCGACCACTGGGCGGCGCTTTGGTACCGATTACCGGGTCTGGTTTCGGTCGCGCCTTAGATTTGTTTTTTGTGATCGAGCAGTGATCCAGGACCCATGCGTGGTTGCCAACCCTCGTTCCTGTAACCAATAAAATGTTGTGGCCAGTTCATACCCAACACGAACAACGTGTCAGAGTGGTTTTTGTGTTTACACATCCAGGCGCAGCATGTCGCCCATACCCAAGCAAAAGTTAAAATGATGGTATGAGTTCTGTGTTTATGTGGGCCTTACTGTAGTTTTTAATACATCACAGATTTGTTATCCATGTAATTATTGTTTTGAACTTTTTTATATAGTCATTGTTTTGTTGGACATTTCCATTTAGAAAAAAGCACCTAAAATTAATAAGACCCAAATCACCTAAGGAAGTATTATGCATACGATGAGGTGGACAATCCAAATTTCACATATGCACTGACAAGATCTTAGCAGATGGGAATATACAGGAAACCACATGGGGGTTGTGGTGGATAGCTCAATGGTAACAACAACTCAGTACATTATGTGGCAAATTCTATATTGGGAGTTTTTAGGAGAGGAGTCAAAAATAAAACTACCAATAATATTCCAATGACTTTATACAGTTGTATACCATACAACCACACCTAGACTTCTTGTCACCATGCTCTAAAAAGACTATTAGAGAGCTGGAAATAATCTGTCCCAGCAAAGCTTGCCTTCTTATTGGAAACTATTGGTTAGCTTTTGAAATGGGTCAGCAAAATGTGGGCAGATGAAAGGAAGCAGTATTTCCAACAACTCATAACTGACATGGGGAATTTCCTGTTCCAAATGGTATATATTACTATGGAATAGACTACCATCTGCATTGTGATATCTATTTTCAAACAAAATGTAACTTTGTAGATAAACACACCCTGGAAACAAACAGGAGAAGGCTGCTATCTTTATATCCTGCTTCTGACCTTCTCGGGAACCACACAACTTCTTCTTCTTATTATTATTATTATTATTATTATTATTATTATTATTATTATTATTATTATTGTAACATCAAAAATGTTTAAACTGATTTTTAATTTTATATTTTATGTATTTTCGTTCTTCTATCTGCATTATTGTTACCTGCCTTGAGTCCCTGTATCAGGAGAATGGCAGGATAAAAATAAATTAATGAATACATGTTGAAAACATTGGTTATCCTGGAGTATGAGTGTCATTGCTCAGGGAGGTACTGAATATCTTCTTGTACAATGATGAGTATACTGCAAATATAATTTTGGATTAAGTTACACCACTTTTTGACAGGCTCTTCATTGGTTATCCTTCTAGGATTCTTTAAAAGGTTCTTATTTTAACACAAGTTTTACACAATGGGAGGCTATTTTTCAATTCCTTTTTTATCTGTTAGCTTGAGAACAGTTTTTTAGCCATTCTAGCCTTCTCACCCAACCAAGAGTTTTCTCTTCCTTGGCTCAGCTTTGTCCTTTTTTGCTCATTGCTCCATATTCTTGGAATTGCCTCCCTGAACATTTGTGGACTGCTCCTTCTCTTGTTATTTTAAACTCTCAATTAAAAAAGCTTTTTCTTTGTTTTTCAAAGCTTTTTGAATTTGAGTTCAATAATCTTTTATAACCTTGCATATTTTGATTACACGTATTGGTATTATTTTGTATTTTATCTGTGTAATTTATTTTACAATTGTTTTGAATAGATTTATAGTTTATTATTCCATCCTTCTGTCTCTGTGTTATTTGCATACACACATATTTTAGGTTGTATGGTTTTGGCATGACCCACTGTTTTTTATTGTTTTAAGTAAATGTGTCATGTACCTGGACAGGGGGTTATGCTAACATACAGCATATCAAGCCCAAAATTTTGTCCTTAGTACAATTCAGTAGTTCTACCTTTATTCTTTTCAAACAGAATTATCCTTTGAACTATAAACCCCCACTAAAATGGCTACTTTCTAAACTCTGATTCATCTGATAAATTAGGACAAAGGTTGACATTTCAAGTTGAAGAATGTAGTGTTTTTGTATTCTAGCAACATCCACCATGATTTCTACTAAATATTAATATGGCCTTGACAGTATGTTAACTAAGTACACAAGACAAAAATGGCTTTGTCACTCTCTCAAAGTCTTGAATACTGTAGTTCAAATAACAGTGATTATTCTCACTTACTCTCTTTCTCATAATATCTCCACTCCTAAAGTATGCTTCTTTATAAATTGCATGCTCTGACATGCCCCAAAACTGCCATGTCTCAATGCTATGCAATCTTGGGGTGTATAGTTTGGTGGGACACCAGCATTCTTTGGCATTCCATTGCATTGAGCTGTGGCAGCTCAAAGATAAAGTGAAAAATTGGAAGGATACAGCTTAAACTTGCTCCCTTCTTTATTTGCTAAACTCTGCATGTGGGGATAGACAGGCAAGAAGCTGGTTGTTATTCGTTTTCACTTACCAATTGATCGCACTGTGTATGACATCCAGTACCGCTCTGACATTTCACAACACAGAAGGGGAAAGGAGCAGAATTATGTTGGCAGAGCATCATGTTCCACCAGGGTGAAGTAGTATATTAGCTGTCAGAAACATAAAGACCTTAAGAATCTGATGTTGCTTCTCCCCTCCCCATTTTTTTTTCTCTTTCCTGATATCCTCTGGGCCTTTGCATCTGCCATCTGAAGCATTCTGCCTAATGATTATCTCAATTTACATGTACTTTACATGCTCAGTCTGGTTAGTCATGATATGGTTTTTGAAATTTGATTTCTAAGTAATACAGCTGCTTCTGTGCTCTGAAAAAAAATACAGTAATGTTGTTTTCTTAATTTCAGAGATAATCAGGGACAAGACTTTCTGGATGATGCAGGTTATCTGGACCCCTTCCCATTTGTTTTTAAACCCAGTTTCAGAACTGGACTACTTTAAGTGACCTGATGCAAAGATGGGCTCGCCAGATATTGTTGCATTATAACTCACACCATTCCCACCATCAGATAAGGGGAGTAGGGCTAATAGGAGTTGTAGTGCAACAGCCTCTAGAGGAGGCTGTTACTCACATCTGTTCTAGTGTTATAACTTGCATGGAGAGGATGCTCCCCAGTTGAATATACTGTATCTCCCAGCTTTTTCAATAAAATCAAACTACAGGATCCTTTGGATTCACCTGTTTCTTTTGAGAATTAGAGATTTTGTTGTCGAAGGCTTTCATGGCCGGGATTACAGGGTTGTTGTATGTCTTTTGGGCTGTGTGGCCATGTTCCAGAAGTATTCTCTCCTGACATTTTGCCCACATCTATGGCAGGCATCCTCAGAGGCTGTCTGCCATAGATGCCTGCCATAGATGTGGGCAAAACATCAGGAGAGAATACTTCTGGAACATGGCCACACAGCCCAAAAGACATATAACAACCCTGAATTAGAGATTATTAGAAAATGAGTTATGCAGCAGTTCTGGTCCTTTCTAGTATGAAGCTTTAGAACAGTGGTTCTCAAACTGTGGATCCCCAGATGTTTTGGCCTACAACTGCCAGAAATCTCAGCCAGTTTACCAGCTGTTAGGATTTCTGGGAGTTGGCAGCCAAAACATCTGGGGACCCAAAGATTGAGAAACACTGCTTTAGAATGTGTTGATGGGGGTAATGTTTTTTACACTTTTGCCTTTGACCCACGGGGTCATTATTTTTATTGAGGTTAATTTGGAAAACCATATTTGCCCACAAAGATGGATTATAAAATATACAGTATGATCCTGTATTCACATGGGATATGTTTCAAGACACACACTCCCCCTCCCCCATGGATACTTGAAACTGTGTATAATAGCAAACCCTAAATTTTAATTATACTTGGGTCAAAAACATAGCATAGAATCACACTGGAGGACCTAAAAAAGGACCACAACCACTTCTGGGGAGATAATATTTTTTAGAGTGTGGATACAGAAAAAACTATAGATATTGAATGTATGGATAAGGGGCCATAATATAATTAAAAAATAAAAATAAATAAAGACCATGTGTCATGACCACAGTATAGAATTATAGAACTTTGATTCCACTTTCATTGTTGTGGTCCCATCCTATGGAATAATTGGATTTGTAGTTTTGTAGATGATTTAGAATTTTCTCCCACAGAACTCTAGAGATTAGAGTACTTTAGCAGAGAATATTTAAATGCATCAACTACAGATCCCAGAATTCCATGGGATGAAGCCATTGTAGCAACGGTGAGGTCAAGCTGTGATCACTGTGCAGAGTGGTGAGGGATCCCCATACTAACCTTCACATACAATTTGGGTGACTAAATGGACATCCATACTTCTCTGCTTATGCCAAGACAGTGGGTTAGACTACAGTGACAGCTGTTGACTTCCAAGTCAATGGAGGAATAAATCTGCTGACAATTTTAACATGAATTTTAAAGGAGCTATTCCAAGAGCTGAGTCCTAATTTCCACAATCATTGCAGAACCTCAGGTAACATTCCTTAAAATTTCAACTGAACCCCAGAGCAGATTCAGTAATCTATGTCATGTGTTGTACATATAAACCTTCAGAGAAAGAGAAGTTAGTTATCCTGATATTCAAGCAGCAAAAGGTAGTGAAGGTGATTCTGGCTGCAAACATCCCAGAATTGTGCAAAAGCATTTCATCTCAAAAGGTTTGTTCCAAATTGACCTTACTCAGCCAGACATCTATGTCCGAACAGCACCCGTTGTTTTTTAAAAATATACATACTGCACCCAATTTAGTATGCCCACTTTCCCCTGCTGCCCAGCATAACAGTGAATCAATGAAGAAGTATGAATGGTATGACTGCTGGGCCAAGAGCCCACACTGTGTGGGATACTAAGTATAAAAACCATATAACATGTTGACAAATACCGTCCTTGATGCTGGAAAAGTTCTGCACTGTGCATAATGTTCCCAAATTTACCTTTGGCCCACCGCAATCAAGACTTTGTACGTGATGAGGGTCACATCATGGGAAGAAACACTTGGGCAGCATTAGTTTTCCACGTGGGCTTGAGACAGAGGGCGCACAATTTCTCAGTGAAAATGCTTCATTTTGAAACAGTATGTTGTGGTTGCTTCAACACAGTTGGCTCCCAAAGGGGATCTATTAAGAGCACTTAGTGGTTCTGTTTGGGGGGAAAATAGGAGACTTTATGCTACAAAATATATATTTTTAGCTAGCTTTAAATAAGCACAAACACCAAACTAGTAGTCACCAAGATTCTCCCCTGCCTCCAACCTGAGCTTTAGCCTAGCTTGCTTTTCCATCATCTTTTCTATTCCTTTTATCAATGGAATTTATAATAAATGGTTTCAATCTTAAATAGCCCAGAACCTGGGTATTTTCTGGAACCTCTTTCTCCAAGTTGATTCTCTGGAATTTAATACGATCCTGGAGTCTGTACTTATGGTGTCCTGGAACAATGTGACCTGCGGTGTGTCTTACTGACAGTGTCTTCTTGGTCATCTGGTATTAGGGAGATATGCAGAAAACATCCAGCTCTGTCTCTCCTTTCACTCTAAATCCAAGGACACAATTCTGGTTCCAAATTGCTCTGATGTCGACGATGAACTGAATGTCAGTTTTTAAAAAACACAATCCAGGCAAGACAGAGGTGGTCCTGTACAACCGAAAGACATACCAGCATAGCAAGGCATTGGAATTCGCCTGAGGTCACACTAATGTTGAAGACTCAGTTTAATCCTAGATTTAGTCCTGAACATTTGTGACCAGATTTCAATAGGAAAACTGTGCTTTTATAAGATTGAAGTTAGCGTTTCACTGCACCTTTCCCTTAATGCAAGACATGACACAGTCACACACACCTTATTGTCTAGAGACTTCAGGTAATGCATAGCAGTCAGGGATGATTCTAAGGAGCATATGACTTCCATATTTTTAAAAATACACAGAGTTTATATAATGTGGAAAGTATACTTTCCTCATTACATAAACTCAGTGTATTTTTAATTCTCTCTACAACTGCGGGTGATGCTTAGTGTAATATATATATTATATGTGGGTGTGGGTGTATTTTCCTCATTACTTATATATGTGCATAATTTTATGCATAAATAAATGATGTTTTGTATATATGCATAATTTTCCAGACAGCATCCTCACCTTGAAAATTGGAAAAGATGAGCCATGCCCTGATATCTGGGAACTTCACTTGGAATCTTCTCACCAAGCAAATCTAGGCAGCCCTCTTCTTCATTGTTTTCCCCACTACAGACAAGAGGGATGTGTATCCTTAGCCTGTCCCACTGGGCACATGTGCATTTTGTGCAATCTGCTTTTTGACTAAGGACCCAAATGACAGCTTTTTCTCCTCATCTATGCATTTTCTGAAGGCTTTTAAAGATGAATCTACATATTGTAGTGCCAATGATTGTAGGGGCACACAAACAAAGTTTATTATTTAAAACCTTTATATACAATAAGGGGTATATTGCATGCTATTTCTGTTTCCTGTATTGCTGTGGCAATGCAGAGAGAGGAGCAGTTTTTTTCAGTGGAAACTCAGACATGACCTCCTTCAGGAAAAACTGCTATAGAGAAATCGCTCTCCCATTTACCCACTGGCCTAGTGCCACAGAATTGTGGACCATCTCAAATCCTAGAGAGAAGTTCTGGTGGAGGTTGACCATAGGATCAATTCTCTAGAATTTTAGATGGTCCACAATTCTGTGAAAGAAATAGAGATTCCTAAAATTACTATGTTAATCAAATCTATGAATAGTCAAATCTGCAAAAATTAAACCCATAAATGTGGAGAGCTGATTGTTCTTAGCAAGAAACATTTACAAAAAAACCCCCAGGTATATTCACAAGTTGTACAACTGAGAGTTACTACACATCATCAAACAAAGCCAGTAAAAATCTCTATCATTTCTACTTTGTGTCATAGAAAAGTGATGACTAATACCCATTAATATGAACACAGAATGGAAAGGGCACAGTTAGACTGTGATATGGCAACAGACGGAAGACACTAGTTACTATTTCTTCTTGGATGTCCTTGAAAAGGACATCTTGAACTATAGCTATTTCACCATTATTATCATTTCACAGTTCTGGTGGGAAAAAAAATAGCCTAGGAGGTTTGCTATTGTGAGAGCTGTTCAGCAGTGGAACTCTCTGCCCCGCGCTGTGGTGGAGGCTCCTTCTTTGGAGGCTTTTAAGCAGAGGGTGGATGGCCATCTGTCGGGGGTGCTTTGAATGTGATTTCTTGCTTCTTGGCAGGGGGTTGGATTGGATGGCCCATGAGGTCTCTTCCAACACTATTATTCTAATCTATGATTTTATTCCAAATACTCCCTGTCCCTTTAAAACTCAAAGATTTCTTTCATTCAGGAAATAATACATCAACCCTAAGCAGATAAATTGTTCCTTCCAGTCTATTTTTGCTTATTGGCCACTCTGTAAAGGACAAAGAAGCCCAAGACTAAAACAGATGATAGATTAGAAAGATGGTAGATAAGACAAGATGGATCTGTAATTGGCTAAGCGAACGAACCCAAAGGGTGCTCACCAATGCGTCATCTTCATCTTGGAAAGAAGTCACAAGTGGAGTGCCACAGGGTTCTGTCCTGGGCCCGGTTCTGTTCAACATCTTTATTAATGACTTAGACGAAGAGTTAGAAGGAACGATCATCAAGTTTGCAGACGACACCAAACTGGGTGGGATAGCCAACACTCCAGAAGAAAGGAGCAGAATTCAAAACGATCTTGACAGACTAGAGAGATGGGCCGAAACTAACAAAATGAAGTTCAACAGGGACAAATGCAAGATACTTCACTTCGGCAGAAAAAATGGAATGCAAAGATACAGAATGGGGGACGCCTGGCTAGACAGCAGTACATGTGAAAAAGATCTTGGAGTCCTTGTGGACAACAAGTTAAACATGAGCCAGCAATGTGATGCGGCTGCTAAGAAAGCCAATGGGATTCTGGCCTGCATCAATAGGGGAATAGCGTCTAGATCCAGGGAAGTCATGCTACCCCTCTATTCTGCCTTGGTCAGACCACACCTGGAATACTGTGTCCAATTCTGGGCACCACAGTTGAAGGGAGATGTTGACAAGCTGGAAAGCGTCCAGAGGAGGGCAACTAAAATGATCAAAGGTCTGGAGAACAAGCCCTATGTGGAGAGGCTTAAAGGACTGGGCATGTTTAGCCTGCAGAAGAGAAGGCTGAGAGGAGACATGATAGCCATGTACAAATATGTGAAGGGAAGTCATAGGGAGGAGGGAGCAAGCTTGTTTTCTGCTGCCCTGGAGACTAGGACGCGGAACAATGGCTTCAAACTACAGGAAAGGAGATTCCACCTGAACATCAGGAAGAACTTCCTCACTGTGAGGGCTGTTCAGCAGTGGAACTCCTTTCCCCGGACTGTGGTGGAGGCTCCTTCTTTGGAGGCTTTTAAACAGAGGCTGGATGGCCATCTGTCGGGGGTGCTTTGAATGCGATTTCCTGCTTCTTGGCAGGGGGTTGGACTGGATGGCCCATGAGGTCTCTTCCAACTCTACTATTCTATGACTCTATGATTCTAAGATAAGGAAAGATAGAAGCATAGACCTTTGTGGGTTTATGTGCCTGCATTTATGTAGGAAAACCTTTATTTTCACAAAGGACTTCAATTCTGTTTAATTATCATGAAAACCGCTCTTGGCATTATAAAAATGGTGCTTTGAAAATAGCCAAGCTAGTTTGGCAATGAAGTATGAAATGGTTCTTCGCTATAAATTTAAATTGTTCACTGGTTTTAGACAACTCATATTCCCTGTCCCCTCGCTTTATGTCGTCTTGGCCGCTAGCCACTCTCCAGGCAATATGAGGAGAACAAAAGGAAGCCAAATTCTTGTTTTATTGCTTGGAACTTTCTAACCCAGTGCCGAGCCAACTGTCTTAATTGACTCAAGAGCAACGTGTTTCTTTCTTTATCAGGTTAAGCTTTTATGGTTTGATTCTGGGCCAAAGCTGCATGGCTTCTGCTGCCATGTGCCTGCCATGCAAGTTGGACATGTACCTGGGATAAAGGTTTCCCGTTCCAAACATCCCACCCCATTTTCACATTTGTACAGCGTATCTCACACTGTACTTATTGTAAGTTACTTTTGGCTGGTTTCCTATATGATCACTTGAAAAGGAAGTTACCTACTCAAGCTACTCTCAGTTGGCAGTCAAAGGGTTTAGTTAGAGTGACACCCTGAAGCTCAACACTTGCAAAGCCATATCTGACGGGAAAGGGGTATAACACATAGAGCACAGGCTTTGGATGGGAAAGGCTCAGCATTCAATTCCTGGCATCTTTAGCTGGAGCTGGAAAATTCTAATCCCAGGCAGTTTGAGGTGTCTGAAACCACAGAGAACTGCTGCCAGTCAGTGTAGACACTACTGAGCCAGACAAACGAAAGGCCCAGTTCAGTAAAAAGCAGATTCCTATATTGTTTTGTCTGCCTGCCCATATAAGTGATAACTCTGTACTGGTTATAGCATAATGGACTTTAGTTCAAAGAAGTAGCAAACTGACATAGAAGCAGCTCTATTGGATAATGTCATGTGATAGCCCTTGCTGGTCTGCCACATCCCTGTGACAAAGTCATCCTCAGCTATTGATGAGAAAAACCCATGAACTGATCAGGAAAAAAAACCCATTGATAGCCCCAGTTGCTCCATGGTCTGGCTCTCCCACTCTTCGCCACTCCAGAACGAGGGCTCTGGTGCTCTGCACATACACACAGTAAAACCACGGATACTGTGAATTCTGGAACTGGATTGAGGCCACTCCTTGTGGTGGATATCAGCACCATCCAGGCCTTAGCCCAGTTCAGGGACTTTTCATATAATCACTGCACACTGAAACCACTTCCTTTCTGCCAATTTCACAGGTCAGTCCAGATATGGCCCATGACACAGAAGTTGATAAGGGAACATCTCTTCAGGCACACAATTTGATGAAAACATGCAATTGTTTGCATACTTGAATGCAGGAATAGTTGACATACCACAAACTTGAGTGCAGTCCATGAAGAAAATTAATGAAAGCCCCCTAAAGTCTGATCATTAAAAAATAGGTGGTAGCTGTACTTGTATGTGGGAATGATATTGTTCTAGAAGTTGTTCAAAGGATGGAGACTGTAAGTAGACATCTTTCTCTCTCTTTGGTAATGTACAGAGCTCTGAGATATTGTTTATATGTGGTAAATAGCAGATAAACTGATTTAATAAAATGGTGGTGATGACTGAAGATGATCCAAAATGATGACAGCCTTCACCAACAGAAAAACACTTTCTAGACTTTGGAGTTTCCCCCATAACATCTGAGGGACAGTTTGAACATTATATTTTTTCTTTAGAAGGCAACTTTGTTGATGACCCCATTGGATGTTAATAATGAAAATATAGTTTCAGACAGGAGGCTATCTTTGCAAGAAAGGCTATTTTACAAATTCATTTTAAGATTACAGGTAACACATTACCACTGCGGTTGCCTGTGAACATGTATCTGCTGGGAAAATGGAATGAGAGCACAGCTGTTATGGAGCATTTGGGACCTACAGCATGATTTCAGTTTGGTTTGGAAACTATCAGGATTTTTTTTTAAAAAAAATGTTTTCCTTAAAAAAATATTTTCAGAAGGCAAATCATATCCTTCTTCAGATCCATCTGCTGGTTATGCAAGGAATTTGAGAACCTCAGATGGTTCCAACTGGAAATTTGGACAGGGTAGTTTATCAATCTAAGAAAGGCAGGGAAAAATATGGGAAATATTTTAACTCTAAAGAAAGCAGTATTTTTTTCTGTGGGATTTCATAGTCAATGTTCCAGGAGGCTATGCCTCTGGGGTGTAATAGATGCAGAAATGTCAGAGAGCTGGAAAGAGTTGCTCCCAGATTCTTTTGCCAGATTATCAATTTTAAAAAATGAAACCTTATATTTTTCTGAATTGAGTGTATTTTGGGAAGGGAGGATATGCATTTGATGGACACTCTAAACATGGCTCATTGCTTACATGTGAGAAGATGTTTATCATATATACATGCCTATGTTGCCATGGAAGGTTGGGAATGGGTGAGAATTTCAGTTCAACACATTTTTTAAAGCTAGGAATTGGCCAAAATCCACACATTTCTTAACATTTGTTACAGAAACAACTTGCTATTTCAAAATAAATTAATGTGGTGATAAAACAAACCTGTCGTTTTAAATTATACTGACCCAGGGTTTAGAGTATTTAACTGTTCAATCTGGTATTAAATTACTGTGTATTAAAACATGCTAGTCCTGAATTACAATTGCCTATTTTGTGACGCGTTTGTCAAGCAAGTAAATGATAATATGGATCTTCTAATACTGCAAATCTATGTGTGTATTATTTGTGTATAGTATATCCTACTTTATCTCTCTCAAAGGAGACTCAAAGTGACTAACAATAAAAATCACAACATGGTTAACATTAAAAAATACGTATATATTATACATAGAATTTGCTCAGTGCAGATGAGAAAGAATTTAATTTCAGTTAATTTTTAATTAAGAATTTTCATATTCTATAAAAAGAATATAATTTAAACACAGAGTACAAGAAAAAAGTAAAAAATAATACAGAAGGAAGGCAACATTAAAGACATTATAAGAAATGACAAACTATAAACAGAAAAGGGAAAAAATAAACATTGATATTCAACCTTCCTAATTATGATTATACAAGAATAAATAAACTTGCCCTTCGAGCATAGTTTCAATTCACTTCTAAAGAATTTACAGTGTTCTCACCCAACAATTTGATACCCCATATTCAATTTGTAAAAGCAAAAATGGACCTCCTCTGATTTATATTTTTTAAATTTTAAAATGCCTTTTATCACAGTTCTATTGTGGTTTTCTTTCCTTTCTTGAATTAAAATGCTTATAATGCAGTTTTTGAATGTCTTTGAGGCCCCTAGAGACAGAAAATTGCCCCCTGAACTGCTCCCACAATACAAGATGCCAGGAAATACTCCACTGATTTTTCTGCAACAAATTGAAACCGCTACAAAACTCCATCGCTTTATTTCATTTGTCCTTTAAGACAATCATTTCAGCAGTGGAATAGCCTTGTTTTCCAGAATCAGCCCCCTCCCCAAGTCCAACCTGATGGAGTGTGGTATTAATTGGAATCAAGATAACTGCTCTACTGGGAAAGCTAATAAAGTCTGACTAAACCTGCACAGAGGTGGAAAATCTTCATGTTCAACTTGTTTTACCATTTTCCAAGAGATGAAATCAGAAAGTATTACACAAAAACTGCTGGCTGATATGTAGAAAACCGAGGATTAGTTGCACCAGAGGGATCTTTTATTGGCACTACAATGTTAAAATAAAGCTGTGTTGGATAAAATTTGAACCCCATAAAGATGTTGGCACTGATCTCAAATTATCGGTTGTGTCACTAAAATGCTTTGTAAAGCAAACATGGAGCCAAAGCCAGGGAAAGACACTACAGTTGTCATCAGAGCGCACCAAACCTAACTAGAATGGAGCACATTTCAGTGGCATCTGCTAACTTTTTTGGCATAGTGAGCAATTGTCATCTGGCACTAAATGGAAAAAGATAGAAAAGGAACTGTTTGTTTTCTTATTTATCCCCCCCCTCAAATTCTGACAGAAGTGGAACTGCACATGAAGCCATTTTATATATAAGCTGACAAGATCAGTACTAGAAATGAACTAGTATGAAAGCAGGGATGTGTTAGTTTAGGTAGATCTGTTAGCATCTTTGAGTTGGGATCAAAAGAAGATACCTCAGAAGAAAGAACCAACATGGTCAGTTGCTTGTATGTTTGACTAAGGACTTCATCAGATGGAACTGGGAAAAAATGGGGGAAATCATCTTCTTGCATGTAGAATTGTATTCTTTGCATAGGATTCCATCTTCAAAGAAGATGAATTTATTTGCCCCCATTACACAGAATTGCCTCCTCCTGCCTCAACTATCCACTCATGACTGATTTTCAACCTGTGGGTCCCCAGATATTTTGGCTGTCAATTCCCAGAAATCCTAACAGCTGGTAAACTGGCTGGGATTTCTGGGAGTTGTAGGCCAAAACACCTGGGGACCCACAGGTTGAGAGCCACTGGCTTATGGCATCCACAGCACAATTCTTAAGATAGACACCACTTCTGGGATACTTGACTTTCACCTCCAACCCCACTACTGTAGAGGAGACCCATGGCACAGTTCTTAAAACAGACACAACTTCTGAAATACTTGACTTTCCCCTCCAATCCTGTTACTCTTGAGGAGAAAGGATCCATCATTCTTAAAGCAGACCCCACCCCATCCCTTCTCTGGGCTCCTCTTCTTCCCTCCCAATCTTGTTACTCTTAATCACAGAAGTCCAAAACAAAGTTTTAAAAGCTAACAGTAGCACAATTTCAAAAGCCAAGATTACTATGAAGGTAAAAATACAGGAAAAACAAAGTGATGTCTTGAATTTTTGGTGTTTGTAATGGTCAAATTAATTTTTAAAAATTACCATGCTCAAGAAGCAGGATTTTGGGAGACAAATGTCAATGGGTTGTTGTGTGTTTTTTGAGCTGTATAGCCATGTTCCAGAAGTATTCTCTCCTGATGTTTCACCCACATCTATGGCAAGCATTCTCAGAGGTTGTGAGGATGTCTGCCATAGATGTGGGCTAAATGTCACGAGAGAATACTTCTGGAACACGGCCATACAGCCCGAAAAACACACAACAACCCTGTTATCCCAGACATGAAAGCCTTCAACAACACACAAATGTCAATGCTTGGTAGGAGACCACGCATTACTCCACGTCACTGAAGCAATTCAACATGGGGAAATTTGACAGATCCCAGCCCATGTGTTTTCCCCTGCTTTCTCCCATTTCTATTTGAATAATGAGCTCAGAAGACAATTTCTCTCTTTCTGCTGCCCCCCCTTTTTCTTGACACTTCTAAAACACTTTCCTAACAAAACATCACAGACCAACAGGCAGAAGTATCAGTCTTCATTATTTGATGGGCTTTGTGATGCTTTGCCAGGGAACTGTTTCAGAAGTGTTAAGAAACCAGTGGGGTGGGAGCTGCATAGGATAACGTCTTCAGACTTCGAGAGCCCAGAATTCAAATTCCCATTCTGCCATTGCAACCTGGTTGACTATGGGCAAATCTCACTCTCTCAGTAATAGAAGAAATTAATAGCAATCCTCTTCTGAAAATAAATAAAATTCTATGATAAGGATACTTTAAATCTGAGTCACTTCAAGGCACCTACCTAATAACAGCAACAATAAATACTTAATCCCAACAATTGAAGAAAAGTGACTATTGATAATGTAGTGACTCATGGAACGAATGTTTGGAAAACAATCCTTTTATTTTCACTGATAATTCTGTCTTACCTCTCTCTGGAATCACACGTTCTGAACAGTGATCAAAAGGGAAAATATGTGATTTCTACTAAATAGAGCAAAATAATTGCTGTACATTACTGGCATATTATTTATTCACTATTACTATACACCTCTGATTAGCACAGAGAGTACTATGGCTTATCTAAATAATCAATCTCAGCTGCACATGGATTTAGCTTACTTCTTTTGCATGAATGCTTCTCATTCATAAAAAAACCCCTCAGATAACGCATGATTGAAAATCTGGATCATTATTGCACAGCTAACAGTTGTATTTTTAATTGAGCCAACAATAAATTGGTTCAGCCAAAGGGTTCATGAAAATAGATAGAAAGAAAGAGCCATGCATCCTCAACATCAAGAATGGATTGAACTGGGGACTTCCGGTGGAGCTTCGATGGCGGCAGGACGGACTTGCTGAGGGCTCTCAGCAAGCCTTCGCTATATAGCGATCGGGTAGAGCCTTGGGCTCCCCTCTTCTCGCGGATAGAAGCAAGAAGGGACACAAGGCCCGGAAAGCACCATGTGATCCGATCCTCGGACAAGACCGAGGAGAACGGGTCCGGTAGCCGAGGGAGCGCGGATCGCAATAGCGGCAGTGGGCTTAAGCCTGCACTAATTGCCAGCCCAGCTCCGATCTTTTAACCACCCCGAGGAACCTCCTCGAGGAATAAGAACAAGAAGGTAAAAGAATGGACGGGAACTGTGAGTAACCAAGTGAACTAAGCAAAATAAAGCAAAGTAAAGTAAAGTAAAACAAATAGCCTCTTGGAACCTAAAGAGGACTAGAGTAACCAATTATATTAAACTAACTGAGGCGATCGCGGGTGAGCTCCGTAGATCCGACCCTCAGAAGGAAACTGAGGGGAACGGGTCCAGTAGCCGTAGTAGCCCAGAAAAGAGAAACAAGGAAAAGAATGGAGGACTTCAGAAATGAGTTAATGAAAGGACGTAAGAAGATAAGCAACTTAAAATCTATAATCCAAAATATTTGAAAAAGTAATGAAAAATCTGGGATGGACATTCTAGGTTAAACTATATTGAAAGGACTTTTAAGACAACTGAAAGCAACTGAAAAATCATTTTCTGTTTAATGGGCACGGACTAATGTGAAGAGTCATTTTACAATCTTATATTTTGGAAACTGTACTAAATCAGATAGGCGAATGGGCTAACTCTTACTAACCTTGGACGGGATTGTTATGGCTACGGTGTTCTTCATGTAAACATCTCACAGTCTGGAAAACTACGGAAAGAGACTAGGCTCAGAATTTCTGAGGAGGACAAAGTAAGGGCGGAAAAAGCAACGCCTGAAGAGGTGTTTCAGATAATAGAGCCCGTAGTGGAACAAAATCCCGGTGGAACAAATAAGTTGCAGAGGAGGGGAGCCTGTTAACTACATCCCTGAGGGCTGGAACTACGGAAGAAACAGTGCTCTAAGTAGATTCCTCGCCCAAGGGAAAGAGGCAGTAGGGGGATCTTACCAGCCTCAGCGGGAACAAAAGATTAGGCGGAGAAAGTCGAAGATGGAGGAGAGTGCGTCTGTGGGAACGTGGGAACACAGACTAAAGAAAGGAACTACGACGGGACGACGGGACAAAAGGAGGCGATCAGACAAGTCAGCCCCGGTGGGATGCGCCGTGAGTCACCGTGGAGTGGATTTGAAAAAGGAACTTGTGCTTAGAGGCTTGTTGTATTAAATCTATAGACTTGGTAATTGGGAATTAATTAATAGATTTGATAGCTAACTTAGATTACTATAAGACAGGAACTTAATCAAGTAGGGTGACAAATATAATGGTGCAAATCAAATTAAATATCTAAATATAAATATAAATACTAAATATAAATACTAAACTGTTTATAGATAAAAGAAAGGGAAGGGAGTGAATTAACTATCCATTTCACCAATTAGAGTGACCAATTTATTGGGGAGATTAATTATTTTATTTTATAAAGAATTGATTAATTAATTGATTAATTGATATATACAAACAACAATTTGGGAAATAAGAAAGGTAGGAAGAACCTGTGTAGATCAAAAAATGGCGGGAGGCAAGCAGAAAGCTGATAAAGATATCAGAGATTTTAGAGGAGCAGGACTAGCAAGAAGACCCTCACAAGCGGAGGAGGTAAATCTTAGAGATATATTACGGGAAATCCAGAAACTGGCCGAACAACAGGCTGACTTTCAAAAAGAATCCCAACTGAAACTAGATAAACAATCCTTACAACAAAGAGAAATATGTCAGGAGCTGTTAGAAATGAAGAAAGAAATTAAAGAGGAAATTGGACTTTTGAAAACAAAGATATATCCGATCTGCAAACTGATAACCAGAAACTTTCTAAATCACATTATATACTACAAAAGAAAGTAGATGGTTTAGAGGATAAAAATATCAAGATGGAAAAATTACAGGAAAAGTTAGAACTAAACGAAAAAGAATTTCAACTAAGATTCCGAAATATACAAGAAGAACCAGGAGAAAATATAAGGAAGATTGTAATTAAATTGATTGCCAATATTGTTCAAAAGGAGGAAGACTACATAGAAAACGAAGTGGATAAAGTGTACAGAATACAAACAAACTTCTCCAGGAGAAATCGAGCAACTAGAGACACTATTATTCACTTTGTGAAGAAAAAATTCCGAGATGAAGTTTTGATAAACAACAACAGAAATCCAATCATTTCAAAGACAAAAAAGTTATTGTGTTAAAAGAATTTCCCCAGACAACTTTAGACAGAAGAAGAAAATACTTCTTTTTAACGGATGAATTGAAAAGACAAAAAATAAAATTCAGATGGGAGAGAAATGAAGGGGTAATGGAGATGTGGTACGGAGAAAAATACTGGCTTACGTCGGAGGACAAAGCTAAAGATTTCTATCAGAAACTAATGAAAGAGAGGAAATTGAATCCCCCCGAGTCAACACCACCCTCATCTGTCAAAAGGAAGAAACCAAAAAGAGCTAGACATTACTCCCCAAAAGATGCAAAAGGAGATAAAGAGAAAGTCCCCATAACTACGTCAGAGCCATCTGATGTTGGCGATGATGATGAAGAAGAGAGTGTAGGAGAAGAAGAAGCAGAGTTGATTACGGAAGATGAAGGAAAACTGGAAAAAGGAGAAGAACATCGGGAAGACAAAGGAATGGACGAAATTACATATGGATAGAGGTAACTTAAGTAGACAAATAAAGTTTTATTCTAACAATGTAAATGGGCTAAATTCACCAAGTAAGAGGAAAGAAATAATGTTACAACTTAAAAAGGGAAAATTTGATGTAATTGCATTACAAGAAACCCATATTTCTCAAAAACATGGCTCACATCTGACTAATAAAGCATTAGGTAAAGAATTTTACTCATCAGACATAAATAAGAAAAGAGGAGTGGTAATATATATATCTAATAATATTTTGGCGTCATTGCAATTCAAAGACCAGGAAGGTAGATTTATAGCAGTCAAAATTATACTTAACCAACGAAAGATATTAATTTGTAATATATATGCCCCAAATGGGCCACAAACAAAATTTATAAAGGAACTTAGAAAACAGATTTCAGAAGCAGAATTCGATCATTTAATAATCTTAGGAGACTTTAACGGAATTATGGAGATGAAACTAGATACCAGTAAGACAACCAAGACAGGAAAGAATGAGAAATCCAGGTTAATCCCACAGAACTTCAGAAAATTAAAAGAAGAATTTGATTTAAATGACATTTGGCGTATTAAAAATCCGGAGATAAAAGATTATACCTTTTACTCACACAGACATAAAACATGGTCGAGGCTAGATATGATATGGCTATCAAATACATTATGCACCGAGAGATAAATCTGATCACAACCCATTAATAATGAGAATTAATCACAAAGAAACCAGCCGGAAATGGAGACTTGATATTAACTTGCTTAAGAAAGAAGAAGACATCATAAAAAATAAAAAACTGACAAAAGAATATTTTGACTTAAATACCTCACCTGAAATTAAAGATCAAATACTTTGGGATGCTTATAAGGTGGTAATTAGAGGCTATCTAATCCAACAGAAAGCAGAGAAAAACAAATTGAAATTTCAAAAATTAAAAAAGGTCAATGATGACATAAAAAACTGCGAGAAGGAATTGAAAGAAGATCCGCAAAATACCTTTTTAGTAAAACATTTGAGGACTTTGCAAAACAACAAGAGAAATCTGGAATTAGAACAGACTGCAAAACAATTGAAATACATAAAACAGTATAATTTCGAAAACGCCAATAAACCAGGAGCATGGCTTGCGAGAAAGATAAGAAAGAAGAAACAAAAACAACCAATTACAAAATTAAAAAAAGGAGATGGGTTCCTTGTGAATGATAAAGAGATTTTACAAGCATTTGAAGAATTCTATACTAAACTCTATGAAGAAGAAAACATTAGTTTAGAAAAAATTCAAGAATACCTGGGTCTACAAAAACTTCAGAAAATTACAGAAAAGCAGAGAGAACAATTAAATAAGGAGATAACAGAAGAGGAAATTAGGAAAACTATGAAAACAATGAAAAGTAATAAAGCGCCAGGACCAGATGGATTTCCCATATATTTTTATAGAGCATTAGAGGATGAACTGTTGCCATGGTTAATGAGAGTAATGAATGCAGTTCTGAAAGAGAAAAGAATACCTGACTCCTGGACCCAGGCGGATATAATAACGATACCCAAAGAAAAAGGAGATGAAACAGAAGTCGGCAATTATAGACCTATCTCCCTCCTAAACACGGACTACAAAATTTTTACGGCCGTAATGGCAAATAGATTTAAAGTGTTTTTAAATGAGTGGATTGGAAAAGAACAAAATGGCTTTCTACCAGAAAGAAGTATAAAGGAGAATGTCAGATGTGTGGTAGATGCTATTGAATTCTATGAATTACACCACCAAAAAGAAGTAGTCATGCTTGCCCTAGATGCCGAAAAGGCCTTTGATAAATTAAATTGGATTTTTTAAAAATTATTGGGCAAAGAATTAGATCTAGGTTACTACTTTCTAAACGTGTTAAAATCAATTTACGATAAACAATATGCCAATATAATGATAAATGGCCAGCAATCAAAAGAAATTAGAATTGGTAAAGGTACGAGACAAGGGTGTCCTCTTTCACCCTTAATTTTTATTTTTGCTATAGAAATATTAATTAGAAACATTAGGCAAGATGACCAACTGAAAGGACTAAGAATAAGAAACCACAACTTTAAAATCCGTGCCTTCGCAGATGATATAATTTGCATAATTGAGCAACCAAGAACCCAAATAAGTAAATGGATTCAGAAAATTGAAGAATTTGGACAATTAGCGGGATTTTATATAAACAAAGATAAAACAAAAATGCTTGCGAAAAACATAAGTAAGGAGAATCAGGAGAAATTACAAGACTTAACAGGAATAAAAGTGGTGCCAAAACTGAAATACTTAGGAATTTGGATCGCAATGAAAAATGCTAAACTGCTGGAGAACAATTACTTAACGAAATGGAAGGAGATAAAGAAAGATCTACAACAGTGGCAATTTTTAAATATTTCTCTACTAGGTCGAATTGCAGTTATAAAAATGAACGTACTCCCTAAACTGCTTTATTTGTTTCAAAACCTACCAATAATTAGGAGTAACAATATTTTTAAAGAATGGGATAAAGAAATACAAAAATTTATTTGGAAAAGTAAAAAACAAAGGATTAAACAGGTTATTATGACTGATTCAACTAAAAGAGGAGGTTTCGGACTACCAAATTTGCAACTCTATTTTGAGGCCTGTGCACTGCTTTGGATTAAGGACTGGGCAACCTTGGAAAATGAAGATATACTAGCATTGGAGGGAATGGACTTACGTCGTGGGTGGCATGCTTATATGGGTTATGATAAAAGAAAAATAGAGAAGAACTTTGGGAATCATTTTATAAGATCAGCTTTGATAAAAATATGGGAAAAATATAAGCCCCGCCTTTATGGTAACAAGATGCCACTCTGGATTTCATCTCTGGAAGCTGAACAAAGAAATATATTAGGTTGGACCAAATGGCCAAAATATAAGGATATTATGATAATTAAGAGAGAGGGATATACATTAAAACCACAAGAAGAAATAAAAAAGAAATTCCCTGGGACTTCATGGTTTCAGTATGCGCAAATAAAAGAACAGTTTAATAAGGATAATAAAACTGGTTTTGGTAGTGTTGATAACATATGGGATAAAATAATAATAAGCAAAAAGAAAGTGATTTCAAACATCTACAACAAGCTATTAGAGTGGGCAACAGAAACAGAAGCGATTAAAAGCTGTATGATAAAATGGGCTATAAATAGGTCATCCTATTAAACTAGCAGCATGGGAAGAGATTTGGAATAAAAAGTTGAAATACACTTACGCCTCTGATTTAAAAGAAAATTGGTTAAAATTATTTCATAGATGGTACATGACACCAAAATAATTAAGCTTAATGTATACAAATTATGATAAAAGATGTTGGAAATGCAAAACCCAGGTTCTTTCTACCATCTTTGGTGGTCATGTGAAAAATCAAAAAAATACTGGAAAATGATTCATCATGAAACACAATTAATTCTACAGACGAAGTTCCCTCTAAAACCAGAATATTATCTATTAGGAATTTTAGATAATGAAGTTAAATTTGATAAAAATGATGATGTTTTATTTACATATTGTGCCACAGCCGCCAGGATGTCCTATGCAAAACTTTGGAAAATGAAGGATATTCCGAATAAAGAACTATGGATACACAAGTTAGAAGAGATAAAAAATATGGACAAACTTACGTTCGTTTTGAAGGAAACAAACGGAAGATATATAAGAAGGACAAATTGGAGTAAATTAGAAGAATACTGCAAGAAATGAACTGAACCCAATATGATGTGATATAATTATAAGTATACATGGATTTGAATATAGTGCTAAAAGGACCAGAAAGAAAGAAAAAATGGAAGAATACTTCCCTTGTTAATTATGTTCCCTGAAGTATGTTATTTCCCCTTGATGTAACCCCCTTATTTTTCCTTTCTCACTTTTTTTTCCTTTTCTTTCTCTCTTTTTTTCTTTTCTTTTGGTTTTGTTTAGATTTGTTTCTATTTTTGTTTTGTATATTTGGTATGTGGTTCCTTTTTGTTTCTGTTTTTTTTTTAAAATTCTCTTGGGTTTTTGGCTTTCTTTTTGGTCTATTGACCCTGCTTACACTTACCCACGTTTTTAAAAGTATGCACTGTATTTGAAAATCTTAAATAAAAATTTAAAAAAAAGAATGGATTGAACTAACCAAGTAGTGAGTTCTTCAAGAGTAGAACTTACTGGTAGTTACTGGATGTTCTTTTAGGAAAGGTCCTATTGCCAAGATATATTATTAGGAACTTCATTCTTAGAGGACAAACAAGTGCAAGCTCTAAAGTTTCTGTTATTAAGTTTTCCTAAGCTCAAAGATTTCTTGTTAAATAATAACTATAATTTAATTTCCATGCTGGGATTTCAAAATGTTAAATGAACACAATGGTAATTCAAATGACTCCAGGAAACTTAACTGGTTAATATTTGTATACGTTTTCCATTTGGATACCTGAAGTTAGTGGCTTTGCAACCAGTTTAGACCCAGGATTTATCTAGCTTTTTTCCAAACAAGGGATAGATTATGCATGTGGTGGACAAAGTAACTCTTTGCAAATTCATATGTGGGATTTGTAGCTTCTAAGATGGAAGAAAAGGCTTACTTAATATAGGTTTCTTGTGTATAGTGGCTCAAGTCCAGGCCTATCCAAGCTACAGCCCTGAATCACCTACACACATACATGAATCTTATCACAACCTCTTTATACTTCATCATAGACACATAAATATTTAAACTGAATTATAAGTTGTTTGAATTTAATAGGCTGTTATGTTATATGCATGAGCATAGCAAAAGGTAGGCTAAATAAGTAAAAACGTATGCTTATTTTATGACACTCTAATATGAACTGGTTACCACAAATGTAAAAATAATTGAGTCAATTCCTGGAAGGAGTTGGTATATGGACACAGGCATCATAAATGCTAAAACAACTGGGAATTATTTAATCTTACACATGTTCATTTAGATGTAAACCACACTGTATTCTATACGAGGTTCATTCCTGGATATGCAGACATAGGACTGTAGCCTCTAAAAATGCCCACATAGATTTTAAGGTAGTGATAGCAGAATTAAAATCAAGTAAGTTATCTTTAACTTGATTGATTGATTGATTGATTGATTGATTGACTTAAATGGGAATGTTAGCTTTAACATTTATGGGCTATAGTTATGAATTACAGCCAGAATCCTGTTGGATAGTTACAAATGTGTAAGCACTGTAGTTAAAGTGCTATGCTGTGACTCTCACCCTAATGCCTACTTACTGGACAACAGTAGCTACAACCCATTGGGTTATGTTCCCCAGTCAGTCAAAAATCAGAAAGAACTTATGTTCCCACTTCCTCCCATGATTGATCTCTGTTGCAACAGCTAGAAGCAGGGTCCGTTTCACAGTTCCCCCTCACAATGGACATAACTGTGGGGAAGGCATGAGATAAATGCTTCCTAGCTGATAGGTGAACAGATTCCCATAGATCACAGTGATTACTGCTCAGTAAGGGATACGCAGGGATCATGAATACAAGCCAATCTTAGTTTCTAGGTATACTTCAGGTTTGATTTTCTCAAAGACGTATTCGTTGGTCATTCAGACAGTTCAGTCAATAGAACTCTTACTTTTCAATAAACTGATTTTCTTCTGTCTGCTTCCTTGATGACCAGTATTCACAATAATGCACAGAAATTGAAAATAGTATGGCCCTGATGTCAATAGTCATTTTCTTGTATTCTATTTTTAACCAATTTACCAAACTTTATTGTATAATCACAGATCCTTAAAACATAAGGTATACATCATACAAAACATGACAAAAACCTAAGCAATATAAAACAGGGAGATATCAATTTATAAATTATTTAAAATATTAAAAACAGTAATATTTTAGGGTTAGTACTAAAAATCCCAGATATTACATATATATCTGAATCGCGACTATAAATCTTAGCAACAGAAAAAACTGCAATAATTTCTGTTACACTTTTTTTAGTATCTCCTAACAGATAAGCCAAATAATATTCAGAAGATTTGCCAAGGATTTTTTTTAAGGCCCTTGCTTTTTGGTAGTCTCTTGGGCTTGGGGGATTATACCACTTAGGCCACAAGATTTAAAAAAAAGTTCAAGGGGTTTAAATGGTCAGAGTCAGAGTCACAGTAACTTATTCTCCCACATCCTAAAAATAATAAAGGATACATATTACTGAAACAATGCTATATCTATAATAGAGGACTTCAAAGAGTTGTACAAACACTGAAATCTATTTTAAGGAAAGACACCCTCCTTCAAAAAATCCTGCAAATCTCTTGGGAAGACAGGCAGACAAATGTCAGCATGCTGGAAGAAACACTGAAGCGATGCTCCTACGCCATCAACTCCGCTGGACTGGCCATGTTGTCTGAATGCCCGATCACTGCCTCCCAAAGCAGTTGCTATACTCCCAACTCAAGAAAGGGAAACGTAATGTTGGTGGGCAGGAAAAGAGATTTAAAGATGGGCTCAAAGCCAACCTTAAAAACTGTGATATAGACACTGAGAACTGGGAAGCCCTGGCCCTTGAGCGCTCTTACTGGAGGTCAGCTGTGACCAGCAGTGCTGCAGAATTCAAAGAGGCACGAATGGAGGGCTTAAGGGAGAAACGTGCCAAGAAGAAGGCACATCAAGCCAACCCTGACTGGAACCATCTTCCACCTGGAAACTCAATTTTTAACACTTCTTTCAATGGAATCTTCACTTTAACACCCTTTCAATTTAGTGGTCTCTCTCTAGAGGAGATCAGCATATTTTTAAACACTTCTTTCAATGGGACCCACACTGTCTTTAAACCACTTTAAACAACAGAAGGATCATGGAGTGACAATTCATAAAATGGAGTAACAGAGAAATCCACCACTTCCTATGGAGCTTAGGTTACTATTAAGGAGAAAATGCAGTGACAGCAACATGGTGAGGAACGCCAATTTCTCCATGTCACTGAAACTATTCAACATGGGTGAATCTGTCAGATCCCATCACATATATCTCACAAACCCACCTTAACAACCAGCAGCCACATCAAATGAAGGAAGCCTTTTCAGCTCATGACTGAAATGCTCCCATCCCCACCCCCACATGCAAATGTGGCTGAATTGGGACAAGGATCTTGCTTCTGATTTTTGTTGCCTTGCCTGCTAGAGGGAGGAGACTGAAAAAATCATCTTCTTTCACCCTGATTGCTAACTGAAAATTTGCCCTTCACTCAGTGTAGCTATTGGCTGTTAAAGGTGGGCTGTGGAGGTATTTATAATTGTAGCAATAGTGCCATGATTGTATAGAGCAGCTTTGGAGGACAGAAAATATATCTTGGGGTTTCTCTGCTGGCACAAATGAGTAGAGTTGCATAGCTATGCAAGATCCACCCCCAAAAGAATTGAAAAGTGTGCAAGGGGGGAGGGGATGGGGACGGGCATGACAATGATGTAGGAGAACATTGAACAGATTGAAAAGAGTAATCCCTTAGTCATGTGATAAGTCAAATACACATTATTATATTTGATACAGGTGTGATAGGGTGGGTATGTATCCAGTATGCATGATGTCCTAATCTAGCCTTCTCAAACCATGGCTTGCCTACATAACAGACACTTTCTACTATGTGTGCGATAAGATCATTCCAAATCTCAGATAAATATTAACCTTACTTAGGCTTTCTGGTTATCCTTCAAAACTGCACGGAAGAAGGAAGAATTACCACAAATCCATTTTATTAAGTCATAAAACAGAAAGTGATGAATATGATTTTGAAATGTGTTATTTGATGTAAAATAAAAATGTGGTTAGAACGTTGGATTGAGACTAGGAAGTTTCAGGTCCCCAAAGAGCTGTGACACTCACAGCTAATGAGGTTGCCAGATGTAATACAGGAAAGAGCTCCTGTACATTTTATGGCTGTGCAGAAGAGTGGATTTCAACAGATGTTGCATACATGACAAGGAACACCTGCTGAAATCCACTCGTCTACACAACTGTTAATGCTGGCAGAGCCTTGTCCTCTATTTCACTTGGCAAAAGTCAGGAAAAGAAGAGTCATGCCAAGTTGAGCTCATATAAATGTACATATTAAATAATTAAATATTTCTCTCCAAAGAAGGATTTTCTCTCACCAAGCAACTTAAGGAGCATAAATTTTAATTGAAAATCCAACCCAGTCAATCTTAATAAAGACTAAAAATACAATGGATCAACTGGTCAATTCATATGCATGCATAGTTCCTAATCAAGAAATTTAATAAATACAAATAGCTACATGGATATTAGTTTAGTTATGCTCATGATTAAAATATCAGAGCAATTGTGCTGCAGAAGAGAGGTGCAATATTGAAGGTAGTTATCCCTGTGATGTATCTGTTATCAATGATAACATGATTGTGATGTGATAGTGCATTTGTGTGATATAAAGTCAAGACAGGGCTGAGACCACTGAGCAATTCTTACATTTCCCTTATCAATCAAAAACCCTTTTACCAGCTACTTTTTGTTACCAATACATACTTCTAGCATTTATCATTTCCAGTGAATACTGATAGGCTTCTTCTATAACCAGGTCTGTTTCTATATTAAAAGAATCCTAAAATAGCTTGCCCAAACAGCCACAGCATGTTGGCAAGCGGGATCTTTTGGCAGTCTTCCTAAGACCACCACTGGCCAAAAACAGGTCACCTGTTGTCTGTATTCTGTCTAACAAGAAATCATTTTCTCATCAGCAATACCTGGAAGTCTTCCATGCAAATCTTTCTAATTACAGGTTAAAATATCCAGCAGCCTATAAATGTGGCAAAAGAGAGCTGAGAAAATGTTCTATAAATGTCTAATTTGGAACTAATTGGGACAAGTTTAAATAAGCTTTTGAGAAAACCACAGTGCATGCATTTTTTCAGGACAGATTTGCAGATTCTAATAAATGGCCTTAATCTAATTGCTAATCCCTACTAGAGTAGTGTTAATGAATCAATGAAATTTGCATAAATGCTCAACCTTCAGCAATCAATCAAGTGACCCTTCTGAGGTTGGAAATAGCAATTGGACAGGCTATTATTGAAAAATTTTAACTGTTTTGATTTGGCAGGGATAATCTTGATTACCTACGAGTAAGTTTAGAAGAACCTGGGCCATTTATCCACAGGTCAATGCAAGTATTGTACCTTAACTCATATATCTGTCTGTCTGTCCGTCTGTCCATCTGTCTGTCTATCATCTCCCCATCCCCTTATCTGAGGGCACTTCCAGACATAGTTTAAATCTGTGCCGAAGCAGATATTAAAAAACTTCCTTTGGCATGGGTTGCCCAAAAAGACCCGGTCTTCCCCTACCGGGATGGCATGGCAATACCTCACCAGGAAAGCCCATTTTTGGGGGGTGGGTGTGCAACTACTGGGATGGCATGGGGTCACCCCAAAACTCCCCAAAACAGCCCTAAAAGTTGTAAAAACTTACTGGGCCATTATAGCGGTCCTGGAGTCCTCCTGGTGTGTAGAAATGATGTGCCAGGAAATGGGGGGGGGGGGGGGGTTGCGAGGAGCTATTTTCCTCCTTTCATCTTTCTCCTAGTGCATCAAGTTTTTAGAGCTCTTTTTTGGGGGGGGGGTTCGGGGAAGGGGGGTGCTATCTCACTCCTCTGGGCTTTTGGAAGCCCAAAAAAGCAAGGTGACAATGGGAACTCATCTCCAAGTAGTCCCAGGACTGCCTGGGGTTGAATCCCCACAGGCCCAATACCCCATTAGACCTGTGTCTTTCAGGAAGGCCCGGATCTAGTGGGGTATCAATTTAATTTGGGATTTACCTGCTTTGTCCCAAAATAATTTGACTTTAACTGAGATGTCATTTGGACACCTCAGGTGAAAGCCCAACAGGCCCGTATCTTAGGGCCTGTCTGAGTAGAGTAGTGAAAGGCAAGAGCTTTGTCCTTGCACCACCACTCCCCCATCTCTCTCCCTAATAGTGCTGCTTCTAGGGTTGGGAAATGACAGTGCCAAAGGAGCCACTGGCCACAGAGGTGATGCTGATGCTTTCCCATCTCTAAAGAATAACCCTTGACTGTGTCATATGATGAGGCAAGATCAAACACAGAAGTCAGGCCCCTTCCACACAGCTGTATAAAATCCACATTGAACTGGATTATATGAGTATGGACTCAGATATTCCAGTTCAAAGATTATGTGGATTATGTGCCTTGATATTCTGGCTCTAAGCCAGTGTAATTGTGCAACAAGCCTATTTTGTGATAAATTATTTAGTTATAGGAGTATTGGAACTTTTGAACATGGCTTTGGTGTGAACAAAATTGATGTCTATTTTATGAACATGATGAATAATGTCACACCAATTGCTTCATATTATGGTTTTGACAACATGAGTGCTTTTGTGCTTTGTCCAGAAATATAATACTGCAGGGATAATTTTATCCTGTGTGTATGAAATTTGCTGATATATTGAGAGATGCAAAGAAGGAAAAGCCTGAAATAGCATTTGCCTTAAGGATAATGTGCCCAATAAAAAGGCAACAATAGGGCCACCTGGGTACTTTCCTCCTGTTTTTGTTTTTGTTTTTTTTAAATTCTCCTCCTCCTTACTAACTTTTTTTCATTATCAGGGATAAATTCTCAGGGTACTATTCCCAAGTTATCTTTTCATCAGTAAAAGGAATTTATGAGATGGATTTGGGGGGCAGGAGGAGGCCTTGTATAATGTGCTAGACTTTTATTAGTTGTTGTGGGCTGTTATTATAATTACTCCCATAATGAGATTCCCACCACCACCCTTTTCCCTCTATGGCCTTTAGTGTTCAAACTAGCACCCAATCTGATCCTTCATATATGAATAGAAACAAGAGAGATATAGTAAGGATTCTACTTCATATATCAAGGGCATAGTAGAGCAGGAAGGAGCATCAATAATAGCAGAAGTATTTTTTTACTGTTAGTCGAAAAATTGTAAAACAATATGCTCCTTACACACAGCTCACTCTACACAAAACTCCAAAATAAGTATTACATTAATATATAATGTTCAACACAAATCCATTTTTTCCCCAAATTTCATCAGGAATAACATTGAGCATGGTCTATCACTTGCTTTATAGTAAGAAGCACATTTTGAATGCAGAAAATATCTAAGAAATATTGCTGGCACTCTCATACGAAGGGTTTCAGAAGAGATCTTTGACAGTGGTGTAAATTTAAAAGTCTCCGTAACATTGAGTTCCACGAAGTGTTTTGGATTTACTGCCCTCGGCAGCTAAGTACTGACTCGGTTCCAAGATGTATTGCTTTCGGCTTCATGTACAGGCCTCTCATTTAAATATTTCCTGACACAATATACTTAGTTTCACAGGAATAATTACAGCATGTCTGTAATTTATGTGTAAAGGCAAACAGGAGCATACACACTCTGTGCTGACGTCCCAGTGTGCACATATTATGCAAAGCTGTTCCATAAAATGATCCATCCACAAATCTTAAGGTTTCCTGTCAAGCAGTAAAATAAATAGATGCTCTAAAAGACAAGGGATGTGCACTTTGGGCAGGAGTTTCCTCTGTGCTTCTACTCTCCGCTGGCAAAGTTGCCTCAAACACTCCCTGTTGCAGAATGATTTATATTAGCTTCAGGATTATAAACTTTAAAGCTAGAAGTCCCATCCATTGCACTGCTTTAACCGTTTGGCTGATTTATGGTAAATATAGCTCCTTTCTGCTGAAGTCTTTTTTTACCATGGTCCAGTCAGGCTCTGTATAAGTAGGAACAATGTGCTATGAAGTCACAAAAATGCAACATTATAATCCTAGGTTTCACTTATGGGTGATGTGGAGTGTTTTTTCTTCTTCCTTTGTGTACACTAATTAAATTATAATGTTTTATAGTCTACCAAAAACAGTGAAAGATGAAAATGAAAACTTAATATAGAATATAAGGAGGATAATAAAAATAACCATTCCCACATTTCCAGGGTAAAAAAAAAAAGATTCTACAGAAATGCTGAAGAACAGTTGTGGGGTCACCGCATGTCCTGCTAGACTTGAGAGTGGCAAAGAAGCATCTGGTTATATTCCTACCACTAGGGCCTCCTCTGGGTCCTCATAAGATTTTGGGGGACACATGTCATTGCTATAAGGGCATAGTTGGATGCTCTGATCCTGGTCATTTACTCTCCACCAGCCTCTTATGTGAGGTAAGAGTAGAACGGGTTGGGAGATGTTGCTCTAAGATCTTTTGGAGAGGTCCTTCTCTCTGTGTCGCACTAGCTTCCCAGGCTCATTTGGTAGAACAAATGAAAGGACCTCAGAGACTATCCCCAGACTTTGGAACAACCTTCTTGGAGAGCCCAAGATGTTTCTCTCCTTGTTCTCCTTCCATTGGCAAGTTTAAAAAAAATAATGCAATCATACTTTTAGAAACTGATATGATGTGCTTTTTAAATGCTGTACTGTTTTGGATAGTTCTATAATGGCTTTAATGTTTTTAACTGCATAAATGAATTGTTTTAATTGAAGTTTTAATAAACTTTTTAACCTGCATTGTTTTCAAATATGTTGTTAGCTACCTCAGTGCTAGGACCAAGATGGGTACACATGAATAAATAATAACGATAATAATATCAATAATTAATTTCTCCTGTTACAATCCCCAGCATTACAATACTGTGTATCTGTAATAGGGTAGAAACCCTCATTTTTACCAATATACAACTTCTGCGTATTGATTCAACTGACAGATCCATCAGTCAACTTAAATTCATATGATAAATTCACCACCGGTATATTGCTTTTCGGAGCCCCCGGTAGCACAGTGGATTAAACCACTGAGCTGCTAAACTTGCTGACCAAAATATAGGTAGTTAGAATCCGGGGAGCAGGATGGGCTCCCACTGTTAGCCCCAGCTTCTGCCAACCTAAAGTTCAAAAACATGCAAATGTGAGTAGATCAATAGGTACTGCTCCGGCAGGAAGGTAATGGCGCTCTATGCAGTCATGCCAGCCACATGACCTTGGAGGTGCCTATGGACAACGCTAGCTCTTTGGCTTAGAAATTGAGATGAGCACCAACCCGCAGAGTTAGACACGACTGGACTTAACGTCAGGGGTAACCTTTACTATATTGCTTTAATTAATTTAGAGCCCTCTCTGCAGCCAGGGTCGAGATTAGATACCCAGACTGGAGTCAGTGGGTCAAGTATATGTCCCCACATTTGAAATTTTCCCCCATAGCATGTATTTATTTATTTTAAAGATATATTAATTAAATGGAAAGATAATTATGAAAAGAACTGCATGTAGGGAGAATTACACATGAACTACCCACATAACAAAACTACAGCTATACAAAAACACTAACAGGTCTATCTTCCACTTTTCAACTGGGTGGGACCAATTTTAAAATGGCTATCATATTGTATAAAAATAACTCAGTGTAATTAAAGATTGAATGCCAGAGATCCCTACTCTGACTTCAGCAAACCTAGTGTAAATCCAGAATAATTTTAATGAAGCCAATGAAACTGAGATCACCATTTGGCTGGGTGTCAATGGTCTGAAAGCAAACCAGATTCATGACTGCACTCTTCCCCTGTGTGCCAGGATATTAAGAACATGGCTTTTTTTAAAAAACGAAAGTGTAAATTTGAGGCAGGCTCTAAGTACATTCTGTGATTGTGAAAACAAACAAACAAGCAAATTCTCTGACGTAAAGAGGCTTCATGGATTCACAAATATTTTGAATGGATAGAGATGTAAATAATTGGTGGTATTTTGCAAAGCAGATCCTGAAATGGGCAAGCACCTTTATATCATGGGAGTGGAAATTATGTTTTCTCACTGGACCGTAAAATCTAACTCTGTCTGGCTAAGGTGTCACTGGAGAAAGCCCATATTCTCTGCTTTTGGAGTGTGTGGCCATGCACTCTCTTTACCAGATGAGTTGCATATGGCATATAGACAGGCAAAGAAAATACAGTGACACACATTTTTATTAATTGGTCTTTAGTCCAAAGATTGTGAAGATTTGCCATTCGTTCTCTTTCCAAAATTTCTCTCATTTACAATCAATGTAAAGACCCAGTACTGGAAAAATGTACTTTTTAAGGTTACAATTCCCAGAATCTAGATTTAAAAAAAGAAGCCTGGGATGTTGCCAAGATGAAGCCAGTTCTGAGGTGTGTCTTGTTTCATATTTTTCACACATATACATCAGCTATTATATACATTGCTTTATTGCATTTTCTGAATATAAATTATACAGGACTTTGCCTCTCTCATTTCCTTCATTTCATTGTACACACTTTAGAGACAAGGGGAAATCTGTCCTAAACTTTTTATCTGGTGTTAACATTCATAACAATTTAACCAAATGAATATTTTTACAGTCAGTTGCTGTTTTCTAAAGTTTTTGCTAAATCAAAGAGTGGGATATAGGGATCCTAAAACAAGACAAAAATAGGGGTGGAATAATGCCCCATTTGAACACAGATTCAGTGGTCAATACCAACCACAAAGCATATTGCCTTGGTTTTGTTTTGTGGTGCTTGTGAGTCACAGTGGAAGATCCATTTGAGGCAAAATAATATTAATATTTTTGGATGTACATGTAAAATGACTGCATTTTAAAATATTTCAAAGAAATGAGGAAATTAACTAGCATGACTGTTTCAGGCTTAATTGCTAGGAGATCCACAATAATAATAATAATAATAATAATAATAATAATAATAATAATAATAATAATAATAATAATAATATAATTAATAAATTTACTCTAAAATTGTCCCCATATCTGGAATTCATTGACATCTCACTTCAGTAAACATATGCATTACTATCAGATGCTGCTAGGTCTGTGTATGTCTATGAATATATGCCATTTGTAGTGAGTCACTAAATTGCTGGTGGGAAAGGGATGGTCAAAGGATGACCTTTGGATGGCACACAATCCCTGGACTCCACTTTTTACCCCTAATAATAATAATAATAATAATAATAATAATAATAATAATAATGATAATGATAATTTTATTCTTATATTCTGCCCCATCTCCCTGAAGGGACTCAGTGTAGCTTATATGGGGACCAAGCCCAGTAATAGATTAATAAAATACATCAACATAAAATACATTTCAATTACAATAAATTAATACATAAAAATATATAACATCCCCATGCATGAAACATATGGAAATGAAGGGGACTCAGGGTGGATCACAATGTATATATACATGGCAAACATTCAATGTCATTAGACATTCAATATACAGACACAGAGGCAATTTAACATTTTCCAGCTTCCGGCTTTGTGAGGGTATGCTCGATTCTGACCACAGGGGGAACTGCTGTTTCATTATCCACTGTGACACCAAGTCCTTGATGGAGTACTTCCTCATTCTTCTGCACACTGCTGGATGTTTTTATGGTATCGTAAATTAGTTAAATTAGCCTCCCCACATAAAGTGGTACCTAAATTTCCTACTCGACAGATGCAACTGTCTTTTGGCTTGCTTAGGTCAACAACGAGCTAGGCTATTTAGTAGTTGAGTGCTCAATCTGACCCGGGCTGGCTTAAAACTCATGACCTCTTGGTCAGTAGTGATTTATTGCAGCTGGCTACTAAACAGCTGTTCCACGGCCCGGCCCTAACGTCTGGCTTGGCTCTTAATCCTGTTTCTCCTCATACTCTTCAACAGATTAAAAGTAGTAGATGTGGTCAAAGAACATCAGAGTGTGGTCAAGGTGGCAAAAATTAACGAGGATGAAAACACAAGCCAGGAGAGGCTACAGCAGTTTGCTTTTGCCTGAGCTTACTGGGAAAGGCATGATCCCTTGCAAAATAGTTAGTTACACTCATTGAAAATAATGGTGCATCAAGGAACCATCTTGGCAAGTGTTGCTTTGCATTGTCACTGTCATGTGAGATTCTAAAGTTATACTAACAATAAATCCTATGACCTCATCAGACAGGGCTGTTTTCGGTGGCATACACTGGTTCAGCTTTAGTTTAGCCATGGAGCCTGCTGGTTCCCATCCCACAACGTACAGCTACTTCCAGTGGGGCTCTGAGCCTAAAGTAAAGCAGAATAGGCATCTGTTGCCATGGCAGCAACAAGGGAAGTTTCCCGTATTGAATTGTCAACAATGGTGGGAAGCCGGACCGCAGGCACTTCCCCCCTGTGGGGTGGGTTTTCTGGTAAGTTGGGGGCCCCGACGGGCACCACTGGAGTCACCACTATTTGTAGCGATTACAGCTGCCAATATGATGAAGTCCCTACACACCCCTTGTTATGTAACTTCCTACTCCTGCTGAGTTTAAGAGCCTGCTTCCCATTTACACTCAGTTGAACAGCCCAAAGAAGTCTTGCTATCAGAGGAGTGACTTCAATTTCCAGGAAAGACATGTAAATTGCCTTGCTGCTAGCAGAATGGCTTTAAATGGATGCATATGAACACTGAGGCTTAATAAAATCTATTGATGTTATCTTGTTTTACCTAATGGGATTTATTAGGCACTTAGCAGTGTGAAAGAAAAATATTTCCTTGTTATATCTGTCAATTCTTATGACTCTGTTTGATTCTGTGTATTTTCAAAGCACACATATATTTCCCAGTAAACAAATAACTCGTTCATTTTGCAGTTTGTTTAGGAAAGTGGCAGCATCGTAGGAGTCATATGTTTTATTTATTTTAATATGTGTGTGTTTAGAGTAAGTGAAGACAGTACTAAATTTATGACTACAAAGATGATATAAATATAATTAATTACACCAATGGAGGCAATAAAAATGGGAGTAACTAATTACAGATAACGAATTATTTTTGATTTTCCTTTCCAATAGCATGGGGGAAGCTCCCATCACTTTCTGCAGGAGAAAAGTGACAGAACTGGAAATAGATATGGCCATTCATGGGGAGGGATATTGCTCAACATGGATTATTTTGTTACTGAAGTAGAAAATTATACCAGAGTATCATCCATGTTAGGACTTTTTGGATACAAATAATTAATATTATTTTCTGCAGGCTTTCTGCCCTTGGCTGAGCAAGGATTTGTACCCTACTCTCCAGCCATAGTCCAGTGTTCAGACCTCTACACCAGGCTGACGCTCAATTTAGATGTACAAATTTTGAAACCCACAAGTCTCTTCTATGGCCTTCTGCTAGAGCCATTACACTGAGTAAGACTGTGGAAATTCTATTATTCAAACTGGGAGATGTAGAATCACATTTAAACTGGATTCCTTCCATAAAAATCCAAAAATTATACACATGCAAATAACTAGAATATCAGGGAGTTTTTTATTTGGGGGAAGATTCTTTTTTTAATGCCTCATTCATACCCAATAGAGCAATTCTGCAATGCCCTGGCCATTAGGTAAAGATGCACCATCCCAACGTCCATACCTGGGAAACATTATCTTTAAACTACAGGCCCTAGAATCCTCCAGCTAGATTGCTCATTGCAATTCAGAAAAGTAGCCCCAGATATGCTACCGAAACTATTGTACTCTGAATTCCTTTTTTTTTCTGTGTCAGGAACGACTTGAGAAACTGCAAGTCGCTTCTGGTGTGAGAGAATTGGCCATCTGCAAGCCTTGATTCACCCTTAGCTTCTTTTTCTCTTCCCCTCCTCTCCTTCAGAAAATACTTTTAAAAGATAAATAATAATAATAATAATAATCTATATATATAAAAGAGTGATGGCATCACGGCAATTCACAAAACAACAAAAGTACAGGCCCCCCAACCTCAAAATTTGACAACACAACCCATCATCCACGCCTCAAGGTTGATACAACAAAAAGAAAAGAAAAATAAAGTCCTAATTAGAGGGTGAGCAATAATTTTTTTATCCAATTGCTGCCAGTTTAGAGGGCTAATCTCTGCCCACTTGGTTGCCTAGCAACCAAGGGACAGCCAGGTTTCAGTTAGGGGACAGGCAGATTTAGGCCTCACTTAGGCTTCTTCCACAGATTATCTAATTTACACTGGATTATATGGCAGTGTAGACCCAAGGCCCTTCAACACAGCTATATAACCCATTTATAATCTTATATTATCTGCTTTGCACTGGATTATCTTGACTCCACACTACCATATAATCCACTTCAGTGTGCATTTTATACAGCTGTGAAGAAGGAGCCTCATATAATCCAGTTCTGAGCAGATAATATAAGATTAGAAATATACAGTAGAGTCTCACTTATCCAACATAAACAGGCCGGCAGGATAAGTGAATATGTTGGATAATAAGAAGGGATTCAGGAAAAGCCAATTAAACATCAAATTAGGTAATCGTTATACAAATTAAGCACCAAAACATCATATTATACAACAAATCTGACAGAAAAAGTAGTTCCATGCACAGTAATGCTATGTAGTATTTACAGTAGAGTCTCACTTATCCAACACTCGCTTATCCAACGTTCTGGATTATCCAACGCATTTTTGTAGTCAATGCTTTCAATATATCGTGATATTTTGGTGCTAAATTCATAAATACAGTAATTATAGCATTACTGTGTACTGAACTACTTTTTCTGACAAATTTGTTGTCTAACATGATGTTTTGGTGCTTAATTTGTAAAATCATAACTTAATTTGATGTTTAATAGGGTTATCCTTAATTCCTCATTATCCAACATATTCGCTTATCCAACGTTCTGCCGGCCCGTTTATGTTGGATAAGTGAGACTCTACTGTACTGTATTTACAAATTTACCACTAAAATATCACAATGAATTTAAAACACTGACTACAAAAACATTGCTTATGAAAAGGCAGACTGCGTTGGATAATCCAGAACATTATATAAGCGAATGTTGGATAAGTGAGATTCTTCTTTAATATGAAATAATTACTGGGATAGAATAATGCAGAACAATATAATCTCTAAAACCAGGACAGTAAATAAACAGGGGAATTCCATACAGGAAACAATCAGGGCCAGCTAACACCTCCCAACGAAGTATTCCCATCATCAAAGTCTGGCAAATCCTGTTTTCTCAGGGCCACAGACAGTAGAAGCACATAAAATATCGCAAACAACACCACTCTGAAAACAAGGGAATTCCAAACAGGAAACAATCAGGGCCAGCTAACACCTCCCAACAAAAAATTCACTCAGGGAGGAAACAGCTAGGCTTTAAAGCTGCAAGGCCATTACATCCTAATCATTTTTCCTAATTGCAGCATTCATACTTCCCTCCAACAAACAAAAAAAAAAACCAATCAGAAATATTGTATATTCACAACCTTTAGGAAATAATATCCCCTGATGGTGCAGCGTGTTAAAGCGCTGAGCTGCTGAACTTCTGGACCGAAAGGCCACAGGTTTGAATTGGGGGAGCGGAGAGAGCCCCCACTGTTAGCTCCAGCTTCTGCCAACCCAGAAGTTCGAAAACATGCAAATGTGAGTGCATCAATAGGTACTGCTCCGGCGGGAAGGTAACGCCGCTCCATGTAGTCATCCCACATGACCTTGGAGGAGTCTACGGACAACGCCGGCTCTTCGGCTTAGAAATGGAGATGAGCACCAACCTCCAGAGTAAGACACGACTGGACTTAATGTCTGGGGAAAACCTTTACCCTTGACCTTAACTACCACCAATTCCTCAATACTTTATTTCCCATGCCACCAGACTTCGCCACAGCAACGCGTGGCCGGGCACAGCTAGTAATAATAATAATAATAATAATAATAATAATAATAATAATAATAATAATATATCAGCAAACAAACAGAAAAGCCTCATTCTTTGAAAACTACTACGGTATGTAGTTACCTATCTATCTATAATTTCATTCTTTTGCAAAGAAATTCTCTCTGTTTATATTTCTCTTGGTGCTCTCTGCCTTCTGAATTTCAAGTAATAACAATAATAATAATAACAATAATAATAATAATAACATGCTTTGAAGTAAAAAAAAATCAGAAACTCCTCAAAGCACAGCAGACAAAGAATCAGTACAAGAAAACTAAACTACGAACTAGAGCTGACAGCTGGCACAACAAAGCATTGCATGGACAGTTCCTTGACAAAATTGAAGGAAAGGTTGATAAGGAGAAGACCTGGCTATGGCTCACGAATGGGACACTGTAAAAGGAGACAGAAGGCCTGATCCTTGCAGCCCAGGAGCAAGCCATCAGAACAAATGCAATTAAGGCCAAGATTGAAAAATCAGCCAGTGACCCAAAATGCAGACTGTGCAAGGAAGCTGATGAAACTATTGATCATATCCTCAGCTACTGTAAGAAAATTGCACAGACGGACTACAAACATGTTGCTACTAGAGGTTTACAATAGGCTTTTTCTAAGTAACAGGGAGGATCAGAACCTTCTCTGTTACAGCTGCCACAAGTTAATTGGGTGTGCTATCAACTTCTGCATAAAAAGGGCACTAAGTTTACAAGCTTTGAGCTTTGCATTTTGGCTCATGTGTATCTTTTGAGTTTTTATCACACTAAGATTAAGAGGGGCTGAGATATTATGCAGGCTGCTATCACTATCCTGACAAAACAGAGGCACAACTATGTGGCTCAAATGATTCATTGGAACTTATGCCACAAATTCCACCTCCTAGCAGTAAAGAACTGGTGGGATCACAACCCTGCAAAGGTTATGGAAAATGAACACGCAAAAATACTGTGGGACTTCCGAATCCAGACTGACAAAGTTCTGGAACACAACACACCAGACCTCATGGTTGTGGAAAAGAAAAAAGTTTGGATTATTGATGTCGCCATACCAGGTGACAGTCGAATTGATGAAAAACAACAGGAAAAACTCAGCCGTTATCAGGACCTCAAGATCGAACTGCAAAGGCTCTGGCATAAACCAGTATGGGTGATCCCGGTGGTAATTGGCACACTGGGTGCCGTGTCAAAAGATCTCAGCCAGTATTTGGAAACAATAAACATTGAAAAAATTACTATCGGTCAACTGCAAAAGACCACTTTACTAGGATCTGCATGCATCATCTGAAAATACATCACAGGGTCCTAAACACTTGGGAAGTGTTCAACTTGTGATTTTGTGTGATGTGGAAATGCATCTTTGACATTTGGCAGGAAGGAATGGTGCCCTGGTGCTGCTCCTGGAGAAGTTACAGGGCAGGGCCAGCCGGGGGATACCTTTTGGGGAGTTTTTAAGAAGATTTCATTTCTAAAAAGAAAAGAAATTCCTAAAAATCTGGGGACGTTATGAAAATTGGTGGGCTAACAGTGTGGTCATGTTCATCCCAGTAGCCCTAAAAATGACTGGAAGGGGAGCCAAGGAAGCCCCCCCCCCCATTACTGCCAATGGGCTGGATCTAGCTGCATTTTTCAGCTAAGGACTGAAAACAGCTAACTGGCTACTTGTCCGTTTTCGGGGGCCACATGAAAATGGATCCACGGGTCTCACGGAATTCAGCCAGCAGAAACAGATCGAGGTTGAGCCAAAATGCACAAGCCTACTGCTCATTAAATGTCATCCTGACACCATCATAAACCATATTTATTGGTCATTCAAATACAAGGTGGGCAAATTAGCTATGGGCAAATTAGTCTCCCACCCAAGTACTTACCAGGCTTTGAATGCTTAGCTTTTGAGATCAGAAATGATTTGTTGCATTTAAACTTTTTTAAAGGCAAAATCCCTCCAAACAATTCTTGCCAAGAAAAACATATGATTGGTTCACCTTGGGATCAACATAAGCTGGAAATGGCTTGAAGTCACACACCAACAACTTAGTAACAGGGGGAAGTGTTATATTCTGAATTGAGCCTGGTTGCTGTCATTCTTATAACCTCTGTGTGAATTACTAAGGTATTAAACATAATTTATTTCTGAGGGCAAAAACTGTAATCTAAAGAGCATGCTTATTAGAAAATTCATAAGACAAACTTGAAATGGTATCACAGTAGAGTCATAAGTCAACCAAAGTTCATGTCACAAGGTTTTCAAGGGGCTTTCCAAAAATGCTAAGAATGTTGCAGTAAAGTAATGCTATCACATGTGGCTCAAAGCCTTCAAAGAGCAGCATAAAAAGCAAAAAAATCAACCAGACTAGGAACCTCATTAGACAGATGTGTGTTTGTGGGTGTTAGGGAAAATAATGCTGGACTCCGCTTTTTTAACCTTATTTTTACCTTATTTTATGGCCTTACATGGTACCCATAAGAAAACATAGGCCTTGGTCACACCCTTTTCACGAAGCCCCAGAATCACAAGGAAAGGAAGCATTTTGATGCTTTCCATCTAGCTGATGAGCAATTGCTCTACCCTTCCCTTCCCATCACACAGGAAGGAGGAAGGTGGGCATGCAGCCTTCTGAAGAGCATCAATTTTTCCTTGGCAACACAAACATATTGTAAAGTAAAGGTGGGTAAATTCTAGAAGTCCATGAATTTCATCTCACCCCTCTGACCCCCCCTTCAAAACCAAGATGGGGAAATGGCCATTCATGACCTCTAAGGGACGTGATTTGTCATTTTATCCTTTATTAAAGAACAGCTTGCTTAATCGTGTGTGCCTTTTTAAAAAAACCAAAAATGAGAATACCTGTTAGGGGTCTTTCCACCAACTCCTTGCCCCACCAAAGGAGAAGTGGAACAATGCTATAGAAATGCTCTACAACAGATTGATCTATTTTCCTGACTTTCTTCCAATATGGGACCCAAAACCAGTACAGGCAGCCCCCGAGTTACAAACATTATGAAAAAATGAAAAAATTAGCATGGGGAAAAGGTGTCTCTACTGAAGCTTTCTCACCAACCCTTGTTTCCACAACAAGCCAAATTTTTCAAAATCCAATTATCACTGGGACAGAAAGTGAGGTGAAATCTTCTGAACAGGAGCACAGACATCAAAACAAACACCACTGGGGTGTTAAGTTAACCCTTTCTTATGTGAGCCAAAGCTCCACACTTTAAAGTTACACTTTAAAAATGTACTTGTTCCAGTTTACTAGGCTTGTCCGATCGATGGAAAAAATGTTTCAATTCTCGTTTCTAAAGTAGGGGGTGCCGGCTCTTCAATATAGAAATTATTTCTTAATGTTTCACCCAAAATTTTTGGATATTTCCGAAAATTCGTAATGTTTCTAAAATGTTTCTAAAATGGCGGACACGCATGCGCAATCGCCAAAAAACAGGAAACCGGGGGGGGGGACTTTTCTGGGGGTCTCCCGCCCTCATTTCTTGAGCTATTCTCATCAGATTTGGTACAGTGGGAGAACACATTCCACACTCTTTGCTCAACAAATTGCAGAATGTTTCCTGTCTCCTATGATTTTTGGCGAATTTTCATAACTTTTTATAATACACTATTTTTCAATATTTGAAGAAACCTGTTCCTGGTTTGAAAGTCTTATTTCCTGTTCAATTGGGTTCTTATCACTGTAAAAGTCCCTCTTCTACTTGTGTAGACTTTGGATTAGAAATGCAGCACACGCCAAGCAATGCCTTGACAGGATTGGCAACGTCCTTTGGAAACTATAAATTGCCTTTGAACCTTTTGATCAATGGTGCCACTGGCTGACCTTGTGATTGCAAAAATGAAACTCTGGCTGAGGACTTTGGATTAGAAATGCAGCACACGCCAAGCAATGCCTTGGCAGGAGTGCCACTGTCCTTTGGAAACTATAAATTGCCTTTGAACCTTTTGATCAATGGGGCCACTGGCTGACCTTGTGATTGCAAAAATGAAACTCTGGCTGAGGACTTTGGATTAGAAATGCAGCACACGCCAAGCAATGCCTTGACAGGATTGGCAACGTCCTTTGGAAACTATAAATTGCTGTGGACCCTCTATTGAATCAAATCAATGTCTGACTTTGTGATTGCAGAAATAAAACTCAGCCCAAGGCTTGGGAATAGAAATGGAGCATGAGGGAAGCAATGCCTTTGCAAGTGCCCCACGTCCTTTGGAAACTATTTCTTCCAATGTACCCTTTAGGTTTGAAAACAATGTGTGTCTTTGTGATTGCTGCAATAACACTCAGCCCGGGGGCTTGGGATTACAAACGGAGCGGGAGGGAAGCAATGCACTTGCAGGAACGAAGGCGTCCTATGGAAACTATTATTTTCAAGCCCCCTCCCTTTTCAGGATTGCAAAGAAGGGCTGATGTGGTGATTGCTAAATTCCAAAAAATTCCCTAAAGCCAGCCACAGCAAGGACTCTGCCCCAAGCCCCCAGCCAATTTTCCCCCCAAAAAACACAATATCGAACCAGCAACAACAGAAACACTCTACCCCCAGTCACTTAGCCCTCTCTCCCCCAAGCAAGCAAGCAGTTTCCCAGCGCGCGCGAAACACCCTCTCTCCTCGGTATCTCAACCCAGAATGGCTTGGCTCAGTTGGGGAGGGGATTTTTATAGAGATCCTCCGCATGGACGCGGAGAACGCTAGCCCCCACCTTTTTCAGCCATCGTGGAAGTCTCTGATTGGCCAGGGAGCAGTAGCCATGTTAGGCTGCGCTAGGCTCCCATTCATGTTAGGTTACAGAAACAAAAAATAAAAATTTTTTTTTAAAAAAAATATTTAAAAAAAAACTTTGGAAGGGAAAAATTTTACGAAAATTTTAAGAAACAATTAGAGAATGGGCCAACGATGGTTCAAATTACATTGCCAGTTGCGCCCAGGGAAAACGTTTCAATACTCGTTTCAAAAAACGAGAACAATCCGAAATAATTACGAAACGAGAAACATAACGAATATTTGGACAACCCTACAGTTTACATACAAGTTCAACAAAAGTAAACCTACAGTACCTATCTTGTTCATAATTTGGGGACTGCCTCTATATATGTGTGTGTGTGTGTGTGTGTGTGTGTGGATTTATTTATTTATTTTTTAAAAAATGGAATCCATGGGTTGTAAAATGGTTCCAGGAACAGAAAACTGGCCCTCACATTCCCGCTTCCCTTGCCCTCTTCTGCTCTAGTCCAACATCCTATTTCCCTAAGTGGCAAGTCAAAGGCTTCTGCAAAACACACAAACACAGGAACTTTGTTGCAATCAAACCTCCTCTTTTATTTTCCACAGCATTTTGGTACTTAAAAGTCTTCCAAAAATTGCAGTTCTCCTTTGCAAATGTGGACACTTGTTATCAATTATGATGGCACTCTAACTTTCTCATATACTACCAGTTATTTTATGGCTAAAGATGGGGAAATCTCAGAATCACAAGCAGTGGCACTTTTCCATATCTCACCTGTAATTACCTTCTCATCCTTCTATTTTCAATTGTTTTCATATTTGTACTATTCATAGTTTAAAATGCACACATGGTCATAGGTGCTCTTTTATATCTCAAATCCTTATGAATTTGTGCATTCTGGACTGGAGAGATATTTTGTCTTTCAATTAATCTCAAGTAGGGCTACCAGGTGCTACTGCTATTCCTTTTGTGACAGACAAGAGGGTGATGCTCCTAAAGTTAAAGGAATGCAATTGCATACACAGTCACCTTCCAACTTATTTTGGCATCTGAATGAGAAATTCCACAAATGCATTATTCTTTCTTTGTCAGTACCAATACTACAGGTAGGACGCAGTGTCTGCTTTCTGCCTTGAATCCATGCAAAGAAGATGCCTCCACCAGATTCCTCTGACTCAGCCCTTTTGCGTCAGACTCTAAAATGCTATGTAGAATTTTTAGGCGGTGGAAGGGCAACTATTGAGAAGAGAGGCCCTATTCCACTAGCCCAACTTGAAAAGCCCCTGAACAATGTAAACATCTTAACTATTTCTGCCCTTTCATTTTAGCCAGAATCTGCTGCCTGAAGCAGTTGTATCACAGGTGGGACTAGCCCTGATTCTGTACTTGATTTTATGAGTTTGGTTGATATTTTGTTGGTGCTATGCACTGTTGGATTAGAATGATAGACACATTCATGTTATCTATTGAGATAAGAAAGGTACTTTGGAAGGAACATACCATAAGGTGGTCCTTGTGCATGTGGATTTTTAACATGTTTTTTCCTTTGCTTCTTGTTTGAGGCTCTCTTTTAGCTTTCCAGCCTCTAAATCAACTCAGTCAGATTATGTCCTCACAATTAACAAGCATTCTCCCCAAAAATAACAAGAGAGGGAGAGGAAGCCTTCCTTGAGAAATATCAATTTTTTTTCTGGAACACACTGAAGTCTTGTGTAAATGTTTGTTCTATAAAAATGTTGTGCAACCAATGCTGCGATCAATTCAGTCTGGGTCTGGGGTCCTGGCACAGCAACACTGTCGATTAGGCAAAATCTGCCCTCTGTCACACACAATCAATGCATATAAATAAATGTATTTTGCAACAGCAGCTCAACATAAGCTGCTCTAAATGCCAACCACTCCTGGTTTCAAGACCAAATTCTGTAAGTTTCGCTGAGATTTCTGAGGCAATATTTGCTATAGGGTTGTCATTGCTTATGGTACTGCTATATAAGTCCTAGCATATTCCCTTCATTAATCAGTTAAACATGGCATTGATCCCTGTATGATTTATTCCAGCATAGGATAAAGCAAATATGTTGCTCTTCTTCTCTCACTTCAGTCCCAATCTGCATTCTGCATTTGAAAAGACTGGTGACACACACTTTGATGTACAGGCAACTTGACTCTTTGGCCCAAAGATATATTCTTTCGAAATATAAAAGGAATGACCTAGGAAGAGCCCTTCTTGGATAAAACCTTCTAGTCCACCAGGCTACACTACAATTTGTAATCATTTAGATGTCTTTGGGAACCCAGAATCATTAATGCTGTCAGAATGGACTTCAGCAAAGAAGTCCAGTTTCTCCAAATGCAGGAGGAGCCCCCATTGTAGTACTACATACAGGGTTAAAAACTTGGAAGAGCAGAAGGTGGGCACACTGATGGTTCAAAAAGGAACTTAAGTACCCCAGATTCATGGTGAAACTTTTAGATCCAGAATTTAAAATCACCTTAAAATGCACCAGAACCCACAGCTTACAAATGAAGGCACAAAGCTTGCCCATCAACTTCTCCTGGCAGGCATTTTCTTGTCCTATACAAGGCTATAGAAACACCTTCCTCAGCCTGATGCTAGGTGTGTTGGATGTCACCTCCCTGAATTCTTTATGGTTTGCCTTGTTAGCTGCAGATGATGACTGTTGCCACTCATCACATATGGAGGGAACCAGAAGAGCAAGGCCAATCTGTAAAGTAATATTGTACCTTGTCTTCTGCTGCTGTGGAGACCTATCGAACCCGTTTTTAACCTACTGCCCTTCTCTGATGCCAGCAAAGAATGGCTGAGAATTCCATCTGGTTCATTTTTTGGCAAGAGCTTTCCAAAAATAACACATTTCTTCATAATGTGATAAAATTAGGGTAGACAGAATGATGTGTCCTTTTACTGTTGTTACAGAAACACCTTAAGATAAAAAAAAACAATGTGAGAGGAAGCAAAACTCTTTTTAAAAAGTAATAATTAAAATGTGTGTTTTTGTGATCAGTTTTCATAATATGTGCACATTTTTTAAAAAATGCCTAATATATGCATTTTAGGCAAACAGTTTTCCCTTATACAATAACCTGCATTAGCATGTATCTCTTGCATAATTTCATGAAATTTGGGTGCATGTTTTTGATCCTCAAACTATTTTTTAAATATCAACATAGGGAACACCGAATGTCAAAGACTGGGTTTTGACTTGTCCATTGTTTAAGTTGTGTTTGATGCTTATTAAATAAACTGTTGTTGCAAGCCATTCTAAAGCTTTTCAGCATTTCTAGTGTTAGATCACTTACTGACTGAGCACACATTTTGGAAACCACTGTGCTCAGAAAGCATGGTCATAAAGATGAAGTTCTCCAGAATCAAGTGTTTTTGAACCATACACCTCTGAATTTTACATTGAACCATACCACTTCTGAATATACGTAGTGTAAGAAAATCCCCAACATAAATCATGTAGTCAACATAAATCAATCGGTGACATAGGGCCCTTCCACACAGCCATATAACTCAGACTATCAAGGCAGATAACCCACAATATTTGCTTTGAACAGGATTGTCTGAATCCACACTGCCATATAATCCAGTTCAATACAGCTGTGTGGAAGGGGCCATAAAGCCATATACACACAAACACACATAAGACAGGTAATCTAAGTAACCCAGCTTGAATGATATCCAGAAAATAGCAAAACAAAAACCTTCAGCAGGTCAATGGGACTGAAAGCCAAATTAGGTGTCACAGTGATAAAAGCCTGTGACGTTGTTTTGTGCAGGTCAACAGAAGTGAGATGATATGTGGATTAACCCATCCCTTGCCTTTCCCTATTGCTACATCCTACTTCACATCAAATCTCCCCCCCCCCCCAAATCATGTTTCTTGAGCTGCATGGGATAGAACATAAGTCACAGCCCTACTTGGATGGATGAACAATGGTAAAAGTTGCAGAATTGACAGACTGAAAACTGAAAAGACCATTTGTATTTTAATGGTTATGCAGAAGAAAGAATTTCAGCATATGGAAACAACGGCTGTTGAAATCACCTCTTCTACACAGCTAGAGGTGACCCAAAGGCACAAATACAGCCATTGTTCACGAGCCCTGATGAAGGAGTTAATCTTCACGTTACCAGAAGCTTCTGGACGCTGAAGTCTTTCCACGTCTTTTAACCCAGCTCTGGGGACCACTGCTGTATAAAAATCATACCCCATGAGAAAACCACACGACCCGTATCATATACGAAGAAGCCAGAATTAGCCCACAGTCTCTTGAGTACCACTCCAAGAGCAGCTTTAAACTAAGCTATTTTTGAGGCTATGATGGGAAGAGTGCCTGGCAAAGTCTGACAATGTCTGGAAATGGTGACTGTTATTTGGATCTCAGTCAACCTGTTTTTGGACAGATACTGAATTATCATCTTGGGCAGTTTGAGGAATGCCTTATTGAATCCAGAATTTCTTTTCTCTTCTTCATTTGCCCAAGGGTTTTGTCATTTCTATATTTATTTATCTGGGCACAGTGAGATGTTACTGATGCTCCAGATTAGACAGTATTATATATTGCACATGCAAACAGGTCCAAATGCGTTCAAGTGCACATGCAGCCTTGAAAGGCAAGCCAATTGTTTAGCAATATTTGCAAGCTCTTACTGTGATCTTCATGCAGGCTTAATTATTAGTTAACATCCTTCCTGCTGATTCTCCTGATTTGCTCCTGACAGATTACAACTATAGTCTTGCATCACATGCTTGACATATGTCAAAAATGTTCATTACATGATCACATATCATTTTTAAGCATTTGATTTCGTAAGTGGAATATTGCTAAAGCAGAATTACAATGGTTTATAAGCAGTGCTGAATTATAATGGAAATGCATTTTGTAAAAAGGGATCCCTTTAGAACTAAAGACCATACATACATATATGAAAACAAACAAAAATCTGTTTGTGTGCGCAAAATAGGAAGAACAAAGAGAAGATATTGTCTCCCAATAAGAATTCTGTCACTTCTTATGATACAACTCTGAGCAATATTCAAATCCATTTGCCAGTTAAAAAGATGATAGTTCTAGACCAGTGGTTCTTAACCTGGGGTCCTCAGATGTTTTTGGCCTTCACCTCCCAGAAATCCTAACAGCTCGTAAACTGCCTGGGATTTCTGGGAGTTGTAGGCCAAAAGCATCTGGGGTCCCCAGTTGATAACCACTGCTCTAAACCCAAATATTGGCAGAATCTTCTCTCAAACCATCTATGTTCTGAGGACTTTCAATTTTGTGTTGGCAAATAGATTTCTTTCTTGCACTTCATCTGTTGTAAACAAATGGTAGCTTTTTAATCCCAATTAATATGCATATAGGTAGTCATATGGAAAGCATTCAAGGATATGATATAAAGCTTTGGTAAACTCTTGTGGCAAAAAGAACAATATTCCAAATTCATACTAATACATTTCTGTGGGTTCCCATATGTTCAGTTTCTCCCATTTGCTCCAGAAGTGCCAAAGCTGCTCATGCAATAATTACCTTTCTCAAGCCAAAGTCATAATCGATTCATTTGACCTTGCTGAATAATTCCCCCCACCTGGAAAGACACATGGCACACAGGTTCTGTGCCAAAAACCTGCTTGCACAGTATGTTCTTGACATTTTTGCTGAGTTTTAACATTCTCTGTCACAATTTAATCTGCAAAAAGGAAGATATATAAACAATTATGTTAGTTCCATATTATGTAACTGTAAAAATGTGATGAAAGATCCACTGAGTCTAAAGAAAGCAGCAAATTCGGCTTCCTCAGTGAATGGGATGCAGACCACAGTGTGCTGATATATGGTTCTGCCTTTTCCCATTTAAAGCTAAAGTAGCCAGACCTCAGGCCTTTTACCTGTTGCCTATATTAACTGTTTCTCATTCAAGTTCAGAATCATATGTCTTCTTAAAAAAACAAAGTATTTCAATTTGGCGAGCAAATGCACAGCCAGTGTGGTCTAGTGGTTTTAGTATTGAACTAGGACTCTGGAAACCATGATTCAAATCCCCTCTCAAACACAAAAGCCTATTGGGTGACCTTGGGCAAATTACATTTTCTCAGACTCAGTGGGAGGCAATAACAAACCATTTCTGACCAAACCTTGGCAAGAAAACCTATGTTTACCTTATAGTTGCTGTAAGTTGCAAACCACTTGAAGGTGCACAATAACAATTCTGATTTGTAGTCCATTAAGTTCTACACCCAAACTGCCCAGTCTTTACTCCTAACTTAGCAGGCTTTCAGTCCTACCTGAAGCCCTGGTTCCGCTCAGAGAAGATCTATTTTTAAAGAGTACAAATTGCTCCAACCTGCAGTGAACATTCAGCTAAAAGATTATAGCATGTTTCTTCAACTGTTTTATTTCTAGTTTTTGTACAAGACCATCTAGATTCTAAAGTGCTGGTGCTTTTGAAAAATGATGATGATGATGATGTTCTGCTAATCTGATATTCTCTTCTCAAAAGGGCATACCTCCAAGTACACATGTGGCCAAGTAACATCAGATTGTGCTCAAGGTTGTGTCAAAAATTAGATCATCGGGGGAGGCCCTGCTCTCGGTCCCACCAGCCTCGCAGGTACAGCTGGTAGGAACGAGGGACAGGGCCTTCTCGGTGGAGGCTCTTCGGCTGTGGAACACCCTCCCCAGTAACATATGGCAGATACCAACTCTCCTAGGCTTCAGGAAAGCCTTAAAGACATGGTTGTGCACACAAGCTTTTAATGAATGAGAACATGGACTTTACATGACCTGTACCAAGACTTATGTTGAGGATTCTGGATGAATGGATTTTAATCTTGGATATGTTTAAAATTTTATATAATGTGATTTTATTTTGTAATGGTATCTGCTTTTATATGAATTGTTGGTTAGTACACTGTTTTAGGCATTGAATTTTTGCCTATTTATTGTAAGCTGCCTTGAGTCCCCCCAGGGAGAAAGGTGGAGTAAAATGATGTAAATAAATAAATAAATAAATGTTATTAATTGAGATGAAAACACAAGCTAGAAGAAGGTGCTGAAGTGTACTTTTGCCTGAGCCTACTGAGAGGGGCAAGATTCTGCCTTCTCCCCTCCTCTGTCCCTTGCTGGGTTAATTGACTACAAACTAATTATGTTTTTTGAACTCAGTTTACAAAAATTAAAATTAGTTGGGGGACAAAGGGGAAAGTGGAAGGAGTAGAAAAGAACTAGGGTATTTTTAAAAGCAGTTGAAAAGGAGAAGTAGGACTGCCTCTGCCAAATTAAGACAATTGAAGAGCATTTAATGGCCAATGGGATGCCCATCAGACCCTAAGGCCAATGAGAGGGGAAACACATACAAATTATTGGAGTTTGAAAATCTGGAATCCCACTATGTTGCATATGGTTTTGCCTTTAAAGCAGAGCAGCCCCAAATACAGTACAACCTGCATGTCTGCATAGAATATGTCCCCAGACCTCATGTGGATGTGAGAAACCATGGAGAATATCAAACCCTATTGATATGAAAGCCTCCTGGTCCAATAATTCCATAGAGCCACACTGGAGGTCCTAGAAAATGCCTAGAGATGATGTGTTTTGACAGATGTTGATCAATGAAACCCCAGATATTGGTCTTATGGATACTAGGGTTGTAATGTAATGCATTTTTCATTTGGTGAGAGCGCAAGAAGGGGTACTATCCGTGTTTCTAAAAGACTGGACCCATAACTCAAAACAAAATTATCAAACACTGTACAAGTCCATCAGTTGCAAGTGCAAGTTGTGCCCATTTTTCATGCCCTCAACTGTACAGGACAAGGTGACTGAGGCAAATCTACATAAGGCCAATTCAAGTGTCATGAAATGGGTGGGCAGGTGCAAGTTCCAGTTGCCCCATAAAACCTCAAATCCACCAATTAACATCATGTGTTGACTTTGAATGAAGATGCACCTTCACTGGGTATGAATGAAAATATCATTTCAGTTTTCAGTTCAATCACAATTTACCAAAACAGGCAACATTTTTATGTGGGAGAAACTGAAACTGACAGATTTGCCTATACCTAATCTCTGATAATGTTGAAACAGTTGTTTCCTTTGAAACTTGTTTGGATAATACCTATCATGACATGAGGAGAGAAGGTCAAGGCTGAACTCTACAAGCACATCAAGTTTTCACCTCTCTTTTTGCTGGTTCATGCTTTTGAATTTCACACTAGGTCAATTTGTTTGGAGGCTGTGGAATGAATGCAGTTGAAGCTGCTAGCTCACTAAGAGGTGCCTTGAACTTTAAATACTTATTGGCACAGAGTTCTGAATTAGCAACCTTAATTGTTTATCTTTGTTTATAGCTGTGTCAGGTAAGTTAACTTGGGAGAAGGTGGGAAGGAGTAGGGAAACAGCTCATGGAGACTTCAAAAATGCATTTAATCCTCCTTCTTGAAAATTTAGAACAGTCGTTCTTCTGTCTGTCTTTTGGCTCAATCAACACTAGTCCCAACAATGTTGGCGCATGCCATGATTACATCTTGTTTGGTTACTCCAACACTCCCTATGTGTGTCTGCCTTTGGAAACTGATCAAACATTTCAGTGCTACAGCCTCAATAAAGACCATGGCTGGCAACTGGAAACATGCACTCCCTTGTTGAAACAGCTTCTTTGACTATTGATTCAGTTCTGGGCACAATTCAAATAATGCATCTACAATGCAGTTTGACAACACTTTAAACTGCCATAGCTCAAAACTATGTTATTATCAGAGCTGATATTTAGCTTTCTCTGCCAATAGTGCTGGTGCCTCACCAAACTACAAATCCCAGGATTCCATAGCAGTGAGCCATGGCAATTAAGTTATGTCAAACTGCATCCATTCTACAGTCTAGATGCACCCAAAGTATTGGTTGCAACCTGTAAAATGCTGTATGCCTTAGGTTTAACTATTTTGATAAAATTTATTTTCCAATGTAAACTTGCCTAATTATTTTTACATTATATTTTTTTACATTTCCACAATCAATTAAAGTAAACAAAAACAAATATAAATTCTAAAACAAAACCCCTATAACTCACCTTATAATCCATCCCTATTAACATAAACTAATAACTAACTTTTATCCCTCCCATTTAAAATAGAATAAACTAAAATAAAACAGCAAAAAAATAAAATACCAAAAACCCACAGTAAAAATGCAAACAACTTTTCCCTTTTTCAAGCAAAGACATATACTTGCATATACTTCTTGGTCTACATAATTGCATTTCAGCTTCTGCTAAATATACGCTAGATAATTAAAAGTAATAGCCATGTCAACTATCTATCCTTTTTGAATAAAAGTCTAATTCTTATACATTTTAATAAATTCATCTTTAGATTATTACCATACTATCTCTCCCAATTGTATTCCCTTTTAATTTAAATAAATTTAGATTAATCATATTTTATATTATTGTCCTGATTTTTCTTTCTATCTAGATTAATTTTATTGTATTCAAACATTTTAATATGATACCTTATTGTATATTCCTTCTTTATTTTTAATTTTCCAACTGCCTCCAGATGATATTACTACCAGCAGTTTAAACATTTTGTTAAAAGTTCAATTCTTGTAATTTTATCTTTATATTTCATTTTCCTTTTACTCTTTTCATCAGCCCACACACTTCCATCACAAAATAAGTCATTAGGTTATTTTAATCCTTCCAAGTTCTCCATCCATTTATTCCAATTGAGTCTCAATGTTTGTTTTGAAGTCAATAACAATATGCCCATTTAATTTTAACATGTTTCTCCCATTGAAAAAGGCTCTCAAAAGCTCCACACAGGCTTTCTTGCAAATACCAGCTTATATCAGCTTTGTCCATCTCTTTTGGGAAAATCTGAAAACTTAAACATATTCTTTCCTGTAATGTAATATGGAATTCTTTTGTTTTTATGCATTCTGAAAATTAATGTTTATTAACTTGTCTATTTCAATCTCATTTATGTACATGATCTGTTTATAGAAGCCTGATTGTTCATATGCTTATCTTTTTTTGAACTGGTAATCCGCGATCAATCTGGTCTGTAATATCTTTTCCTCCCTTCAAATTATCTTGTCCTTTTACTTTTCCTGTGATTTTTTTTGTAACTGTTAAAATGTGTTAAGTTTCAGATGTTATATCTTTGAGATCCTATTTGAGTCCTTCTTCTGTTTTTTTTTTTTTATTCCAGTAGCATTTTTCAGGATTTGCATTTGTGACATCTTTGAGCACAGAAGGGGTTAATTATAGTCTTTCTAGTCAACATAAATTAGTTGCTGTTGAAATAGCTTGGTCCTGCACAGGTAGTGGAATTTTGCTTTTCTAGAAGCATATGTCATAAATTATTCTCTTGTTGCAACTACTGGAATGTAGACTATTAATTATAGTCTTTATAATTCAGAGTGCCTTAGCTTTGTGGTTTATCTAGAAGTATGTCCAATTAGTAATAAATTGTTTTCAACGCAAGACTAGCTGGCCTTTGCACCCCTTTAACTGGAAAAGTCCCACTTCCAACTTCAAAAGAAAAGGAGTGGGGAGGAGTTTTTTTTTTTCAGCTAACAAGCTGGTTCATAAATCTGCTGGTCAAATATAAATGAGAAGTAGTAAACTTGCCTCAATTTGAGGAGGTTCCCAATATTCATTAAAGTTTATTTATAATGCAGATAAAAGAATGTTTTATCCCGGGGTTCTTCAGTTATGTAGCAAGGCAATATTCACAGATGGCCTAAGATGGCAGCTGGAACCTCTGTCTTATCTGTGACTTCTCCTCCCTTCAAGGCTCGCAGATCACTTAAAACAAATTAATGGCTCATATAGATCATCCTCCACACTCTTTTATACCTAAAATATATTACTTCTGATTTTGGAGCCACCAAATAAAATTTTTATCTGTGAATTTCTTCTCTCCTACATGACAGGAGAAGGGGGGAAACTTTCAATCCAGCGACCTCATCATACTGGCCACCGGAATCACCACGTATTTTTGTGAATCTGGTGGTGCCTGGTGTGGAGAATCTGTCATCCCATGCCCCACATCACCCAGCTTCCCTTCTACCTCATCCCACAGGGGAAGTGTCTGCTATCCGTCTTTTCCCATTGATTGCAATGTAACATAAGAAGCTTCCCATGTTGCCACTGCTATGGCATACACTGGTTCACCTTCCCTTTTGCAATGGAGCCCCGCCAGAAGTAGTTCTACATCGTGAGATGGGAGTCAATGGACTCTATCGCAAAAGGGAAGGTGAACCGGCGTATGCCACTGAAAATTACCCCATCTGATGAGGTTGCCAAGCCATGTCCCCAAATTCAGATATGTCTAATTCTTAAGATATTTGGAGAAGGGCTTTCTTTTGGTCTCAACATTGCCACCTATGCTTTTGGCAAGGACGGATGAGAGAGGGTCTTGTTGTTTGGTAATCTCATCATGTATTATCAATATCTTCCACAGGAAGCTTGGCTAGCCCTTCCCTACTTTTCTGCTGGTGGGTAAATACTTTTTTATTTAGATTTGTAGACCTTGCAATGCCTTAGGATTCTTCAAAAGCAATTATTTCATCTGGCATCCTATATCATATATCACTGGTGCAGAAAGTGTCCTGCTTCATCAAGTTTTTACTTCTCCAATCATCCCTTGTGAAAACCCCCCAGAGTTAGACCCCGTCTACACTGCCATATAATCGAGTTTCTGAATTCAGATTATCTGCTTTGAACTGGTTTATATGACAACTAGCTCTGCCCGGCCACACATTGCTGGGGCTAGGAATTTTTCTTTTCTTTTTGTTGTATGAACGTAGAGGCATGGATGAGAGGTTGTGCTGTCAATTTTCGAGGTTGTGGGGCATTTAGTTTAGTTGTTTTGTCCGGTGCCGTGATTCCATTACCCTTTTATATATCTAGATGTAATCCAGATCAATGCAGATAATCTGGATTCAGAAGCTGGATGGTATGGGAGTGTTGATCTAGCCTCAGAAAACAGTAAGGGCTGACAGTACAGGAACCCTTTAAGACTACAGAATTAATGCACTGTGATTCCACTTGGCCACAGCTACACCCTCTGGAATACTTGGACTTGTAGTCAGATGAAGTACTAGAGCCCTCTGGCCAAGCATCCTAAATCCAAACCACCAAACGCAGCGCCCAAACACAAGTCAAAGAACATGAAAGGCACTGCAGACTAACTCAACCAGAGAAATCAGCCATGGCAGAGCACTTGATGAACCAACCTGGACACAGTATATTATTTGAGAACACAGAAATGCTTGACCACTCCAACAACTATCATAGTCAGACTACACAGAGAAGCCATTGAAATTCACAAGCATGTGGACAACTTCAACAGAAAGGAGGAAACCATGAAAATGAACAAAATCTGGCTACCAGTATTAAAAAACTCAAAAATCAGAACAGTAAATAAGAAGCAACACTCTGAAAACAGAGGAGTTTCAGACATGGGAACCAGGGACAGCTAACGACTCTGAACAAAGGATGCCCCCAGGCAGGAAGAGGCCAAGAGATGAAGCTATTCAATGCTAATCAAGGTGATTAACTACAACATTCACACTGGCCTCCAACTGACAAAGAGTTTTTCTCTCACCCTGGACTTTCCATAGATATATATAAACCTTCCTTGCTTAGTTTCTCCATACCTCACAACCTCTGAGGATGCCTGCCATAGATGTGGGCGAAACGTCAGGAGAGAATACTTCTAGAACATGGCCATACAGCCTGGAAAACATACAACCACCACCATCCTAAATCCCCTTCCCTAAACTGCCAATCCCAGAATTTCATAATCTATTGCCATAACAACCAAAGTGGAATCATAGCCCAGTAACTGTGGGTGTATCTACACTATGAAATTAATGTAGTTAAACATCACTAGCTGCTATGACTCAATGCTATAGAATCATGAGAATTGTAATTAAGTGAGACATCAGCACTATCTGTTAGAGAAAACCAAAATCCTTGTAAAACTCCATTAATTCTATGGTGTAAATGCACCCTGTGTAGTGTGAAAGGACCCTAATTATCGTTACACATACAGCTCTTAAGAATTATTTTGATTTTGGCAGCTTGGTCATGACAATCAGTTTGCCAGTTAGAGTCATGAATGGGACCTTTAAATGTAGATGTTACTCATGCTTGCCTCCTGATCAATCCCATCTTTATCACTGTCATTTACAGTAACTGCTGCTTACGCAGAGATCCTTTTTATTATCTTAATTTGCTTGTTAAACTGATGTTTTGCAGAACCACAGATAACGACTCCAAAATTTCTAACAGCTGTGGCCAACTTTCAGAGAAGAGGCCCAGTATTCCTGCAGTAGGCCAGCCAAAGTCTTATGTAACTGAGTATAAATGGTCTTTTGGGATTCTGCCTCATCAGTTGGAGTGAAGTTATATACATCTCTTTACACGTGAGGAAACTCAGTCTTTACAACTCAGGCTGTACCCCTCTCTTCCAGTCAGATCAAGCGCTTTTGAAATTATCCATTGCAGGTTTAGAGTCCACGTAGCATCAAAGGATACTATCACCCCTCCCACCTCCCAAATGTGTTCATACAACAAGTCTAGCCAAGGCTTGTTTCTTCTAAATACAGATTGAGCATCCATTATCCAGAGTTTTGAAATCCAAAATACTTCAAAGTCCAAAATTGTATACGGTGGCTCAGATAGTGACACCTTTGCTTTTTGATGGTTCAATGCATACAGATTTTGTTTCATGCACAAAATTGTTTAAAATATGGTACAAAATTTCCTGCAGGAAATATGTATAAGCTGTATATAAGACAAATGACACTTTTGTTTTCTTATGGTTTACCTTCTGGTTATGTGTATAAGCTGCATATGAAACATCAATGAATTTCATGTTTATACTTGGCTCCCATCTTCAATAGTATATGTGTATATGCAAATTCACATATTCCAAACTCCAAAAAAATCATAATCTAAATAATTTCCGGTCCCAAATATTTTAGATAAGAGATACTCAACTTGTACTCTAACTTGAGGGCAAGGGTGTCTTGGAATTGGCATGAACCCAAAGCTTTGCACTGTTCCAGTAACTGGGTTGCCACTTTATTCCATTTCCTCGGCTTGATGTTGGGCTCTGGAAACATGAAATTTATATAGGACCAAGAGACTTTTTTCTGAAACAGAAAAGATAAAGAAGACATAGAAGTAGCACAATTAATCATTTTCTTTTCCAGACTGCCATTGGAAAACCCTGGCATTTAGATTGCCCATTGATTTATTGTGTGAAACTTTAATCTTCGTATTGGCAATGTTCTGTCACTCAAATAGTTGGTATGGTGGAACCCATGGCCAATGATAAACTGGAGAGTTGTAATTTACTATTTTTTTGGTTGTCTTTTCTAAGCTTTTTCTATATAACTATTATCAGGAAAATTGATCATATGACTAAGGGCCCTTCCACATAAGCCCAAAACCCATAATGGGTTTTGGATTAACCTGAGGTGTCCAAACAATGCCTTAGGTTAATCCAAAGTGAAATGGGATTTCCCTATTTATTCTGGATATAAAAAACACCAGGAAATATCTGGATCTTACTGCAAGGTCCAGATCTTTTCAGGTGTTGGGCCTATGTGAATTGACTCTCAGGATTGCCTTCCGTGATCCTGGGGACCAATCCCCATTGCCATCTAAGGCAATGGGTCTAAGAGCAAAAAGAGAAGGATGACACCCCCACCCTCCCCTCCCAGCCCCTGTTTCTTCTGTAAACTTACTGGAAGGGCCTGGCTGCCTCCTCAGGCCCTTGGAAGAAAGCTTTCTCTAGGAGTGCAGCCTGCCCCCTCCGATAAGTTTACAGGAAAAATGGAGGGCTGGCTAAATGCCCTCCTGGATTGACCTCTGGCCGACTCAAGGTGGGGGAACATGTAGCCACACACCCCAGGAAAACTCTGGGATTTGGGCCAAATGTGTGGTCTAAATTGCAAAATAAATTGGGATTTTAAATCCTGATTCCTTTCATGATTTGGGCCTGTCTGGAAGAGCCCCAAGAGAACATATCCAGATTAGGAAATCCAAAGGACTGTGGGTGCAGCTACAATGTACAATGAGCATAATTTGACACCACTTTAACTGCCATGGCTCAGTGTGATGGACTTGTGGGAGTTGTAGCTTTACAAGGTGTTTAGGCTTTTCTGTCTCACAAAAATACAACTTCCTTGATTCCATAGCATTGAACCATGGCAATTAAAGTGATATCAAACTGCATTATTTATACAGAGTAGATACATATATCTTTCTATATGAAACTAAGGCTGGATCTGCACTGCCCTATATTCCAAGATCTGATCCCAGATGATCTGCTTTGAACTAGATTATATTTGTAGGAATTCATTATGATGGGTTCTTGGTGGTGATTTGTTTTGTTAATTTTTATTTTCTGTTTTATAGGAGCTTACATGGTTTAATTATCTTAATTTTAATTGTTTCTTAACAATGATTTCTAATATGTTTTATAATTTTATATGTGTTTAAAACTGTATTTATTTCTAATCTTGTTAAACCACCCAACAAAGGTGGGATACAACTGCATGACACTGCATTGAAGCATGTGCAGCAGTTTTTCAGGAGCTTTGGGTTTGTCTCTGACTACCAGACAGCTCCAGAGAAGCCTTCTTGAGCAAATATATAATAAACAATGTACTATTTGGGACAAAGGAATAAAATAATTCAGGCTAGAACAGCTTCTCTATTAAATAGGTTAGCTGAGTCTGTGTGGTATTTAAGTATTTGGTTTCCATTTCATGGTAACTTAGGCCCTTTCTACATTGCCATATAATCCAGTTCAAAGCAGATAATTTGGATTTTATATGGCAATCTAGAAAGGGCCATAGCTGCACCATCCCCTTTTGGAATCAAACACTATCTGATAATAATCTTTCAATTCAATCATTCAGATGTGAAAATGAAGATGTGGCAATTGCTTATATTACGTAGTCTTCCCTTTAGGTAACAGTTTGGAAGATGACAACAGATGCACCGAGGGACACATCACAGATAGAAAACTCATATAATTGAACAGTTGGCCTGGACAAGCACATCATTAACATGTTATACACATGAGACTGCAGCTGGAATATAGCATGGAAGTGTTTGAAAATAACAGGGAATGAACACATGTCAGTATTTTGATTCCACCTCTGAATATGATGCTCCCAAAGAAGCCTCTCAAGAGAAAAATTAGAAAGAAATCCCCAAAAGAATTGCCTCAAACTTAACAGCCTCCAGATGTGTTGGACTACAACTCCCATAATCTTCAATCAGTATGGTTGTTAATGATATGACATTATGGGAGTAGTATTGCAATGCATCTGGAAGGTGCCAGGTTAGGTAATATTATACAGTGCCAGACTGGAAAGACGGACAGAAGGAAGGAAGGAAGGAAGGAAGGAAGGAAGGAAGGAAGGAAGGGAGGGAGGGAGGGAGGGAGGGAGGGAGGAAGGAAGGAAGGAAGGAAGGAAGGAAGGAAGGAAGGAAGGAAGGAAGGAAGGAAGGAAGGAAGGAAGGAAGGAAGGAAGGGGAAGATCCTTATTAGAAAGCTTATTACAAAACAACCCTAGCTTCCTAAGAGGTCAATAAAGAATAAGCAAAGCCTTGACAGCAATAATGTTCCATCCAGCATTTCATTAATCATTTGTTCCCTTTTTCTCATTTGGATCTGTTTATTCCATTTTCAGATTACACAGTCTTCTAGGTCTCTCTCTTGATGCCCATTATCCAATCATTTGCCACAGTCACAAAATTAAGTCAGTTGCCAAGGACAGACCCAGACTTTTAATCAGCATTACACATTTTTGAGACTTCATGTAAGCCCTTTTTCTTTACAGCAACCTTTGGGCCAGATGTCTAGCTGATATATTTAGAAACAACTTTCCATGGACCCCAGCTCAAATCTATCAGTGTCTCCAGTGCTAATGAACTTAGAGGGATTACTGTTCTGCAGACAGTTCCACTGGCAATTGCAAAATGGCCTTTTCTTTTTGTCTGTGGAAATTTGACAATCATCCCTTTGACAAACGCAAGCCAAGACTGGGCATTTTGCAACACCAGTTTATCTTAAAAAGGCATATCTACAGTGCCATGTCCTTCGCTCATCTACCATATTGGATTCTGGCCTAGGGCTTGTCATGAAAGAGCAAAGCAAAAGCAAAGTGAAAATATTTCATCTATGTTAAAGCTTTGAGCAGGACTTTTAGAATTGGACCTAATCATAATAAATTTGATGAACAATTAAAAGTAAGGAAATATATCATGATTACTGGATTAATACTTCTCTTGAAGGAGAATAAAGAGAGCGAATGAAGCAAACGAAGACACTGAACCTCAACCTTCTGGAATAATGAAGCTATCCTCTGTATATCCTTTGTGCCACCCTAAAATACTATGGCATAATGATTTGATCATTGGACAGAAATTCTAGAGACCAGTATTTAATTCCCCACCCAGCTATGGAAACTCAGTGGGTGACCTTGGGCAAATAACACACTTTCAGCCCCAGAAAACTCTGTGGTGGATTTGCCTTAGGGGCCTCCATAAGTCGAAAATGACTTAAAAATTCTTTTTTCTGTATATCAAGGTTTGGTGACTCTGGGGCATATGGGGAAATGAATCACTTCCATTCTGTCCTATTTTAGTTGGTTTGGGAGTAAAGACTTGCTCAGAAATTGCCTTCCCAAAATATATTTGGAAGTCTGGAGGGCTTTGGGGGCTTCTGAGAAGCTTCAGAGGCTGTACTTGGTGATCCAAAGGAGAACACAAGGTTTGCAAGCTGCACTTTCCTCAGTCTTGATTTATAATGCTATTCAACCATACAAAATGCACTACACTAGGAAGATACACTCAAATACTGTACAAATATAATTTTAACCCAGGAGACTACAGACAATAAACAAAAAAGTCTAGAGCTTGGAAGACAAGAAAGAATTAGACAAGATCTTAATTTGTGAAGATATATTTTCTTTTCACTTCAGGTTGTGTCATCTTTACACTACAGTTAGGATGATCCATTGTATTCCACATTTCTATGAATGGCTGTGAATGTTGGACAGTGAAGAAAGTTGATAGGAAGAAAATCACCTCTTTTGAAATGTAGTGTTGGGAAGAGGTCTACAGATACTGTTGAGTGCAAAAAAGACTAATCAATGGATCCTAGAGTGAAACATGCCTGAATTTGCCATAGAAACTGTTAGTATCATACTTTGACCATATCACAAGAAGACATGACTCTCTAAAGAAGGCAATGATGCTTAGTAAGATAGAAGGCAATTAGTCAAAGAAACCATGGCCCTGAATCCTCAGACCTTAGCTGGGAAGTTGAGGTTAAGGTGACTTGGAGGTGTCTCATTCATTAGATCACTATGAGTCAAAGCTGACATGACAGCAGTTGAAAACAACAACAACAACAACAACAACAACAACAACAACAACAACAACAACTCAAAAACCGTTTTTGTTGTATCTTCAGTGAACATGGAAACAGAAGAAATGAGTTTTAAAAGGGACATCTTTGATATGGATACAAGTGCCCTTTCTTTTGTGCCAGCTTTGCCATGCAGAACTAAGAAGTAATCTGTATGATGTGGCAGCACAAGGAACATTTTTTAAAGTTTTGGCCCGAGGTGAGGAAAGGGCAATTTGCATTTTGCTATAGTCAGCACTTTCTATTTTCTGTATCTTAACATCTAGTTGGCCATAGTCTAGCTCAAGAGTTAAACCCACTGTTTCATCATTGTTCTTAAACATGCATGTAGCCTTTGGCCCCTTCTACACAGCTGTATAAAATCCGCATTGAACTGGATTATATGGCAGTGTGGACGTAGGTAATGCAGTTCAAAGCAGATATTGTGGATTATCTGCCTTGATGTTCTGGGTTATATGGCTGTGTGGAAGGGCTCTGTGAGAGCATAAATCCAGTATTTGTTCCAAAAACACCATCAGCCCACTATGGCACAGATTTCGGTGCTGTCTGGAAGCGCCCTTATTCTCCAACTGTCACTAGTTCATATCCCCTGAAAGTTGGTTTATTTTTCAGCTCTTAGCTCACCATATTTTCACTCCTCTGATGTGTACACCAGAAACAGGCTTTGCCTATTCTATAATAACTCTAACAGCCACATAATCCAGATGAGAATGTGGATTAAAGAAATCCAGTTCCACTCGGGAGAGTCTTCACACACATCTTGGAAACTGTGAAAAAGCTCCTGTGGCATACACAAAACTCCATGTCAGAACCCTGCTACTAGAGCCTGGATGTGGCTCTGAGTTTCAGGGTCACTGACATTGATAAGACACCTGCGGCTCAGGACTTGGAGAAGAAACGGCTGCTGGACTTGGCGGGGAATTTGCGCGGGGTTTTACTGAGCGGGAAGAGACTGTTCAAATGAGGGGGAGGGTATATAAAGGAGGGTTGGCCGTAGTATCCCATTCTTGGCTTTTCTGATGTTCATGTTTCCTACAGTAAAAGTTCCTGGTGATACCACAGAGAGTCTTGTGTGTTCATTCAGGAGCGGCTGTGGTGAGCTGACACTAAGCCAAGAATACGGACACCATCCCGCTGTAGCGGTGAGGTGTAACATGCAAGTGGAGGATGAAGAGCTCTTGGGCGCAGGAGGAGGAAGGTCGGAAAGGGCCACTCCCGAGCCGGACGCTGAGTTCCACCAGCTGGCGGCCCTGGCGTCATCCACCGCTTATGCCCAGCCAAATGGGGTAACCCAGAGGCGTGGAGTGGTGCGGGGAGATAGCACCGGAGGAGAGGAAGGTTCACCTTCCCCAGGCCCGCAAAAGATGGTGTTTCTGGAGGAGAGGATGTCGGCGATGGAGACCACCCTGGCAGTGATGTCGAGGGCGATGGAGCGCCTGGCGGTTTTGGCGGAGCCGGAGCGAGGAAGGGAACTTCGGGCTAGCTCAATGTGGGACGTGAGCATGGGAAGCAGCCAGGGCTTTGCAGACCTCCCAGCACCGAAGGGAAGGGAAATGCGAAAGGAGCCCGGTGCCCGGCCCAAGATCCAAACGAGCCTGACGCGGGTGGAGGAGAGTGACGACGAAGGGGAAAAACCTCCGAGAATCCCGGCTACGCTCCCAGCTGAGACCCTGGTGCCCCTGGCGGATGCCGGGCGTGGCACAGGGCCAAGAGAAGCAGCAGCGGGGCCCACTGGCCCGCAAGGGGGCTTGCGACGGGCGGAGAATTGGGGATTGCCACCACAGGGACCCCTACCGAGACGAGAGGAACTAAGGATCGAGTTTGGGGGAGAGTCCTCTGAACTGGATTTTTTCCTGACCACGGTGAGGGGCTATATGGAGGACAATGCTCACACTTTTAGAACGGAATCCAGCCGGGTACGGGCCATTGGTGCAGTGTTGAAGAGGGGAGCGGCCAGCTGGTACGTTCAACTGCACGCGCGGCGCGACCCATGTCTGGGGTCACTCCGACGATTTATGGGGGCCCTGGAGACCCGTTTCCGAGATCCACTGGAGCAGATCCGGGCGAGGGAGAAGTTGAAGACCGTCTCCCAGGGGCAGAGGTCGGTATCTGAGTATGCGGAGGAGTTCCAATGCCTCGCTGAAAAGGTGCCGGAATGGTCTGCAGTGACAAAGATAGAACTCTTCAAAGAGGGGCTCAGGCGGGAGATCCTCTCCTGGGCGGTGCATCGTGATGAGCCTGACACACTGCGCGGATGGATTCAGCTGGCGGGGCGCATCGAGACATCGCTGGCCCAGGCGAGGAGGCACCGAGGAGGGCTACAGCAGCGGCCGCAGATGAAAGAGGGGAGCCGGAAGGAGGGATCAACCCCAGCCGGGAGGAGAACGGAGCCGACAGGGAACGTGAGCACCAGCAGGAGGGGCTGCTTCGTGTGCGGCCGTTTGGGCCACAGGGCTGCCGAGTGCTGGCAGAGAAAAGGGGAAGGCGGAGGCCCGCCCAAACCAAGAGCCGTGGCAGGGAAACGCGCCGAGGAAGAACCACCGATGAGGCACCACTCGGGGGGGTTGGTAAGTCAGGACAAAGCCATGATAGTGGTCCCCATTCAGCTTGAAAGTGGCAGCAAACAAGCAACCTGCAAAGCATTTGTGGATTGTGGATGTTCCAGGAACATCATCTCCCCTGAATTAGCCGAGGGATTGGGATGCGAAAGAACAAACCTAGAATCCCCAATAGCTTTTTTGCAGTTGGACGGATCCACAGCATCGGGATCATTAGCTAAGTACAGTGCCGAAGATGTAAAGTGTAAGATAGGGAGTTGGGAAGGAAAGGTGTCATTTGTGATATCACAAATAGCCAGCTATAATGTTATACTAGGCATGCCATGGCTGGGGCAGGCCAACCCGCAAATCAACTGGGAGGATAAGAGCATGATCTTCAGGATGAGTTTGGAAGAAGGGAGCCAGGAAGTGGAGAGGGAGCCGGGGAAAAGGGGGGAGGAAGACTCTATCAGGATAGCAGAACTGGCAGATAAATTACCCCCAGAGTATCGGGATTTTGTGGACGTATTTGATGAGAAGGAAGCAGACAGCTTCCCACCGAAGCGGAGAGTTGAAGTGAAGATAGAACTAGTCCCAGGAGCAGAGCTTCCCAAGGCAAAAATATACCCAATGTCGGCTAGGGAAAAGGAGGAACTGAGAAAATACATTGATAAAAACCTAGCGAGGGGTTTCATAGAGCCTTCAAATTCCCCTTTAGGGGCGCCTGTGTTGTTCAGGCGGAAAAAGGACCAAACGCTGAGGCTCTGCATTGACTACAGGGGCCTGAATGCAATCAGTTCTGTAAATAAATACCCCCTACCCTTAGTGAAGGACTTGATCGCCCAGTTATCGGAGGGACAGATATTCACTAAATTGGACTTAATTGAAGCGTACCATAAATTGCAGATTAAACCAGAGGACAGGTGGAAGACGGCCTTCTCCTGTGCATTCGGATTATTCAATTATCGTGTGCTCCCTTTCGGTTTGTGCGGCGGAGGTGCCGCGTTCATGCAATTAATCAACGAAGTGTTGCATCCATTGTTGTACAAGGGAGTCTTTGTTTTTTTAGATGACATATTGTTAATATCTCGGACTAAGGAGCAACACATAGAACTAGTCAGGGAAGTCCTGCAAAAGTTGAGAGAAGCAAAACTGTATGCGAAGCTTGCCAAGTGCGAGTTCAATAAAGACCAGATAGACTTTCTGGGGTATAGGATTTCCTCCCAGGGAGTGGCGATGGACCCTGCGAAGGTAGAAGACGTGAGGGGGTGGGAAGCCCCCAAAACACGGAAGCAGCTGCAATCCTTCCTAGGGTTCGCAAACTTCTATAGAACATTTATCAAGGACTTTGCGCGCCTCACTTTGCCATTAACGGATTTGTTAAAGACTAAAGGCAGGGGAGAAACAGCCAAAGTGAAGGCCCCAGGGGCCAAACTGACCTGGACAATAGAATGCCAGGAAGCTTTCGAAGCCCTTAAAAAGCGTTTTACTGAGGAGCCTGTCCTACAGCACCCTGATATGTCTAAAGCCTTTGTATTACATTGCGATGCGTCAGACCGGGCATATGGGGCAGTTCTGCTACAGAAAGACGAGGGGGGGAACCTGAAGCCATGTGGCTATCTGTCAAAAAAGTTTAGCGATACAGAAAAAAACTGGCCTATTTGGGAGAGAGAAGCCTTAGCTATTCTAAAAGCACTAGAGTGCTGGAGACACTTTCTGGAAGGAAGTGGAAAACCGTTTGAGGTGTGGACTGATCATAGAAATTTACAGTATCTAAGGTCCCCTCGTAAACTATCGGCGAAGCAAATTAGATGGGCCCAATATTTCAGCCGTTTTGATTTCAGACTCAGATTCTTCCAGGGGAAACATAACATACTCGCTGACGCTCTCTCTCGGATGCCTCAGCACGGGGGAGGAATTCAGGAATCTGAAAGGAGCTTATTCCTAGATAAGCAATGGGGCCTGGCAGTACTAACTCGAGCACAAGCGGCCAAAGAAAACAAACGTACTGCCATTTCCACGGGGGGAGGAGAAATATGGGAGGAAGAGTTGAAGCGAGCGTATGGAATGGACAAATGGTTACAAACTAACAAAGAAAAGGGAGAATTGTGTGGGGATTTGGTGTTTGTAAATAAGAAATTGTATATCCCTGAATGTTTAAGACGAGAAATGTTAAGGAAGTACCATGATAACAAAGGTGCGGGTCATCTAGGCCCCACCAGGACTATTAAACTGTTGGCCAAACAATGCTGGTGGCCCGGAATGAGGAAAGACGCCAGGGGGTACGTCACGCAGTGTGAATTATGTGCAGAGGGAAAAACACCACCGGGGAAGCCCCAGGGGCTATTGCAGAAGGTGGTGGAGCCCAGGAGGCCATGGGAATGCGTAGCCATGGATTTTGTAGGCGAACTACCCCCCAGCAGAGGCCACAGATACATTTGGACAATATTGGACCTATTCTCAAAACAGGCACACTTTGTGGCCCTGCCAAAACTCCCTTCAGCTGAAAAACTTGCTGATTTGTATGTGAAGCATGTATATCGCCTACATGGGTGTCCCGACAAAATAATTAGCGACCGGGGAGTCCAATTTACTGCAAAATTTTGGGGAAAATTCTTACAGCTGTTAGGAGCAGAAAGGAACCTGAGCTCGGCCTTTCATCCCGAGACCAACGGGGGGGTCGAACGTACCCAACAGACACTGTGCCAATTCTTAAGGATGTACACCAATTATAGACAGGATGATTGGGCGGACCTTCTACCGTTTGCTGAGATGGCTTTTAACGGGGCCGTACATTCGGCCACAGGTCGTGCCCCATTCGAAATAGTATACGGACAGGAGGTGGCACCTTTCCCCAGGCTACCCGAGTGGAAGGAAGGAGAGGGCCAGACCGACGAGGAATGGCCGGCCAAAATCAAGCAAGGGTGGCAAACCGTGGTAGAGGCATTGCGGGAAACACAAAAGAAGTACAAGCTCTTTGCGGATCGTAGGCGCCGAGAGGGGGACAAATTAGGCGAAGGAGATCTGGTTTGGCTGAGCACAAAAAACCTAAAATTGGGATTCCCATCCAAGAAATTGGCTCCACGCTATATAGGACCATTCAGGGTAGCAAAAAGAATAAACGAAGTGACCTATGAGCTGAGGCTACCCAAGGACCTAGGAAAGGTACACCCGGTATTCCATTGCAGCCTGTTAAAAAAGTATAAAGGAACTCTGGACGGCGGAGAACAATAGTTGTGTTTAATCTTTTCCTTCCAGGATGAAGGGGAGGAGGACGCCATGTCAGAACCCTGCTACTAGAGCCTGGATGTGGCTCTGAGTTTCAGGGTCACTGACATTGATAAGACACCTGCGGCTCAGGACTTGGAGAAGAAACGGCTGCTGGACTTGGCGGGGAATTTGCGCGGGGTTTTACTGAGCGGGAAGAGACTGTTCAAATGAGGGGGAGGGTATATAAAGGAGGGTTGGCCGTAGTATCCCATTCTTGGCTTTTCTGATGTTCATGTTTCCTACAGTAAAAGTTCCTGGTGATACCACAGAGAGTCTTGTGTGTTCATTCAGGAGCGGCTGTGGTGAGCTGACACTCCACTTATGCTGAATGACATTTTCTTTTTCTTGCCCTGTTTGGAGAAATGCCCATCAGATGAGAATCAGCAATAGAGCTCATCTTCCAACTCAAAAACAAAAAGGGGGAAAAGATTTCTTCTCCAGGAGGGAGGGAGGGAAAAGGTATTTGTTTACCTTTCTGAGAGTGCCATATCTGATTCCTTTATCTGAATTTTCCAGAGGTAGTGCTGTTTACACAAATGCTGCACATGTTCCTGTCGAATTTCTGCTCTGCAGCACCATACACTGATCAGCTGCAGCACATTTTATTGCCAGTTTTTAACTTTCTTTTGACTTTTCTTAACCCATATTTTCCATGTGGATGAATGTTGCAATGAGCATTAGGGGAGTGCGGTTTTTTGCCACCACTCATAATCACACCATTCTGGATTTACAGCATGTGTAGATGGGGCTTCAGTCTGATTCCACATTTGGTCATTTTGTATAGTGCTCAGTATAGATTTTGGTTACGTCTGTGCCAAATGAATCATACATTTTTAAAAAATCTGGATCAAATCCTATGATTGGTACAAAGTGTCTCTAATGACTACATAGAGAGTAACCACTTTCCCTAGTACATTTCAAGGGTCTGGACTCTCTCCATAATATAGAAATCACTTACTGTCCAAATGCGCAATGAAGCATGCAGGACTGAAAGTTCTCATTTGACAGCAATAAAGGTGCAGTGTGCTCTCAGCATATTTATTGCTGATACTTTTTTATTTCCCTGCAGTTTCATCAATGACCCCTGAAATACTGACAATCAGAGGGTGGGGTCTTAATACAGGGTGGCCTTTTTCTGCTTTTGATTATATAGTCTGTGATCACAGCAACAGAACATGGCTGGAGTGCTTTAACTCTTGACTTCCTAGTTACACTTGATTCACCAAGCATAACCTTGGAGACACAGCATATCAATATATAATGAGGTAGAAATTCAGACTGTTTTCCACCGATTATATATGGTTAATGCTGACTAAAGAGAGAGAGGTTTTTCAATGAGGTTACAATCTGAGCATATTATGAGTATGCTTGAGAACCAGTGTGGATAAGTAATTTGAGTTTTGAATTATGCAGATAAGGGTTCAATTTCCCCACTTGACCATGGAAACCTACTGGGTGACTTTTGGCAAGTCACACTCTCTCAGCGTCAGAGGCAGGCAAATCCTTAAAAAAAATCTTATCACGTACACTCACACATATCTCATGATAGGGTCACCATAAATTATAAATGATAATAAATACTAAAAGTTTATTTATATACCACCCTCTCTCCTCAAGGGACTCAAGGCACACAACTACACAAATGGATCTAAACATTCAGTTTTACACTCTAGGGCAGATGAATATTCTTCATGGAGCAGAGTGGCAACAATGTACAAGTATTGTGAATTCTATCTGAGTGTTGCAATTAATTTTTGAAATAGGGCCACAGCTCTGTGACACCATAGTACATGCCTTGCATGCAGAAGATTGCATGTTGAGTTCTTGGCATCTGTAACAACCAGGAAATGGGTTGTTGTATGTCTTTCGGGCTGTGTGGCCATGTTCCAGAAGTATTCTCTCCTGACGTTTTGCCCACACCTATGGCAGGCATCCTCAGAGGCTGTGTGGCAAGCCTCTGAGGATGCCTGCCATAGATGTGGGTGAAACGTCAGGAGAGAATACTTCTGGAACATGGCCACACAGCCCGAAAGACATACAATAACCCTGTGATCCCGGCCATGAAAGCCTTCAACAACCAGGAAATGCTAGGAAAATGAATGCTTCAGACATGAAGGAATAAAGAAGACATGGCAGATAAAGAAGACAATGTTCGACAAACTGGACCAGTGCTCTAAATCATCTTTGTACCAATTGTCTACTATGCTCAGGCTATGATAAGTCAATGTAAACCATTCAGCTGCTCATTGTGAACAATTTGAAAGCAGTTGGCAACTAATATTGTTAGGATCCTTTCTGATATGTATACTACAGCTGATCCAGGCCCTCCTGGATCACACCTGCATTCCAATGACAGTAGAATTTTTTCAGTTTGACAGCTTGAAGATATTCTTGAAAAGGTGAGACTCACCATATGTGTTTTCATAGAGTCTTACCACCTCATCAAATTGAGTCTTTTCTGCATTTCTCCACACTGCCGGCATGGTGTTCCCCAGATCCCAGCATACGATGCAGGGCTACTTCTGCCAGGGCTCTGCTGGGGTCGATGCCAGTAGCATGAAATCATCACTGAGAAGCCTGGGAGGAAGTGGGAGGAAGACGGGGACAGCGGGAACACATCATGGGAATGGATCCCACAGCCACCAATGGTAAGGGCATGAAGTGTTACACTGCCCCACAATTTCCCTCACTGTCACCCAGCTTATGGACCTCAATGTGATGCATCGGGAGGTGTGGGGGGGGGGGAAGGAAGGGAAATTCCTCTCCCCCCCCAGCCCCTGATATGTCATTTTTTGTGCATCAGGAAAACTCTCTGGAGGGGTCTGCACTGCTGTCAGGCCCCTCGGGTAAGTCTTTGAAGGAAAAATGGGGCGGAGGATGGCATCTAGCCCCTCCCCCTGGGGAAAATGACCTGGGTTGGGGGTGGGAGTGGGGACAGCAATTTGGGAGGAACTGGGTTATTTTAAGGATAGCGTAGAAGGGCCCTCACTGGGGGTGGTTGAGGGGTTTGCAGTGGATCGTTTAAAAGGAAATAAGGACTCAACTTTTGCTGGATTACATTGACATGAACTGTGAGTTTATTCCTTGACTCAGCCATAAATCTGAATTCTCAATCTTCTGTAATGGAGTACATTTGTAAAATTAAGGCTGGTGTACCCAACTAGACATTTCCCCAGAAATATGTAATCTGTCCAAAGTGATTCCTTTAGTTGCATTCTAATAGGATTATTGTAACATGTTCTGTGTGGAGCTGAGAACTTTCAGGGCCCAAAGAATCGTGGCAAGATTGTCAAGTGGGCTGCTTTGTGGGAGCCCAAAGAACAGTTCCCAAAGAACAACATCAACTCTGTTTCTGGGCATGATTAAAAATGCTGGTAATAACCTGTGAAGTCCTAGGATATTGAGTCAAGGATATTTAAAGGAGTATATTCTTCCATACAAATCTATTAAAGGCTATGAGGTCTTCAGGAGAGGTCTTTTGTTCTTTCTCATGATCCTCACAAGTCTTTCTGATAAGAGTATGGAAAATTACTATCTTCGTCACTTCTCCAAAGCTCTCATTCTTATTCCTGGGGAGATTAGACTGCCTTTCTTCCTGTCCTGTTAGCAGGCAAAACCTCAGGCTTTAGGTGGTGACTGCTTTTAAGCAATCTTCTACAGTGGACAAGAGTATATTTGCAAAATTAAGACTAATGTATCCAATTATACCTGTTTCTGGAGATATCTAATCTGGCTTTTTATTATCTATTAATTCATTTCAAGTATTTTTGTTTTGACTCCCAGCTCACAAGGGCCCCCAAGGCAACAAACAAATAAAACCAATTAAGAGTGAGCCTACACTGTAGAATTTATGCAATTTGACACCACTTTAACTGCTATGGCTCAATGCTCTGGAATCATGGGAGCTGTATCTTGATCCTTCTGAATACTCAGCTTCATAGTTTGGGTCCGCTTCTCCATTGAACTCCGAATCTGAATAGTCAGAATTCTGCAGTGACTGAGATGGTGTTTACGTAGTTGTGTCTATTCCTGGAGATGCTTGATCTGGTTATGGTGAGACATGTTTTAGGTACATCCTGTTTGGACTGTTGTAATACACTCTGCATGAGGCTTCCTTTGAAAAATGATAAGAAACCTCCAGTAGAGGTTGGTGGCATCCATCTCAGTCAGCAGGGTGGTGAATCTGTTGTCGATTCAGATCTGATCTTCAGACGTGCCAAACAATAGTCCCAAAGTAGGTTCAACTCCTTGGAAAGTTTCTTTAAAATTCAGTTCTAAGTCCAGAACAAATTCACTACCCCACCAACACAGAAACATTTATGGGTCCAAAATTCTGCAGCCAGTTGTTTGACAGGAAATAAATTCTTCCTTCTGAAGACAGGTTTATGGGTCACTGTTCTATTTTAGAACACAAGTCAAAGTGCTGACATCCATTGAACAAAGTGCTGGATTTTGGCAGGAGGGAGTGAGCCTTTCTCTCATCTTTATCACTTTCAGAGGCCTATGTGGTGGGAACATAAGTGTGTGCCCTCTCAGCAGCTTCTCCCATGCTGTGGAATACATTCCCAAAGCATGCTAGAGCAGCCCCCTCCTTGTTGACTTTCCATTGAAAATATAAAGACCCTTTCATGCAGGAGAGCTTGTGTAAGGGACTGGTTTTGGAGAATGATAATTTAAAAAGACAGGTGATATAATTTTTACGAGTGTTTTTTATAATTGCTTTTTGATTCATTAGCTCTTGCATGTGGCCATTTGCTTAAATGAATGCAAACATTATAACATTATGTGTTTTTATCTGTACATGTTTTTAGTCTTCTGGAAACCACTTGGGAGATATACAGTGGGGTATAAATTTAACCAATAATATATTTATCAACATTCAGAGATTTATAAAAGAGTACAATAAATTTCCATTGCATCCTGTCAGCATCATCTGCTAGTGATTTTTGAGGTCACCTGGGTAATATGGTAGGAACCTTGATATCACATTGTGAAAAATTTGCAAAACACTTTGAAAATGAAGAAATTCATATCCTTCACAACTTGAACTCCAGAATGGATACAGTTCCTTTAATGAAAATGTCCAGAGTGCCATCTCAGTCACTTTTCTTTGATAAGATCCAATTGTTGAAGTGTGAGCATGTGGCCAAGGTACTTAATCACATCTAAATAACCGGCTTTATATTCTTCCTAGTCTATTTCAGTGGATAAGAAGTCTAGAAAGTTCTAAATTCCTCTCTGAGTGAAAGGGTGATACCGGCATCTCAAAAGAGATGCTAGTCAGATTGCTCCTGATCTGATGATATACTTGGGGTCAACTTATTTGAAGACCATTATTTTTCCATATAAATTTCCTATAGATATTTTCAAGGGATCTTCTACAAGTCCCCCTGGAGATGAGAGAGATAACTTCTCAAAAGAGAACCTTTTCAGTGGTGGCAAACAATTATAAGGTGGTCTCCACAAAGATACTGAACTGTTTGTACATGCTGCTGTATTTCAATACCTTTCAATCATATCAACAGGCCATTTAATTAGCTGATTTTTTTTTAAATAGGCTATCTTTTAAATCTTTACCCTCTGTTGCTGATTTTCTTTTGGCTTGATTACATTGATGGTCTTAATTATTTTTATTTACTTTAACAATGTTAATGTTTACTTTGCCAATCACCAAAGAACTTCAGCTCTTTGGTGGTAAATATATATATATATATATATATATATATATATATATATATATTGAACTGATTGATTGCCTTTCTGGACAAAGACACTAGGACACAGGAGAAGTCATGCATTTGGAAGAGTTGGTTCTCCCTAAAGTTTCGCCACACCTCATTTTGAAATTAAACTGAAGATTTTCCTACCCCATCACACCTAATCCTTTTCTCCGCTTTCTTTAATATTTTATCCATTTGATTTGCCATCACATGGGAGACATATGTCTCTTCCCACTGTCTCCTCCCCTGCCATTTTCCCTCAAAACCCTTCAACTGCAGCAGAGTTAAGGCATCAGTTTTAAGAAACCACTTTTTCTGGGGTCATTTGCCCTAAACACCCTTCCAGTGAAGCTGAGTTAAGACACCCTTTTAAACACTTATGCGTGAAGAATCATTACCCATTGTTTAAAAAAGATAGAAATTACTCCCTCAATTCTAAAAATTATGGCAGGAGAAAGGATTCTATACTGCCCATCTCAGCTCCTCTCTCCATGACAACACCATTGTTTTATTTATAAACGGGCAAGGGGGGATTCCTATCATATGTTAAACTGGGCATTTTTACAAGTCTCTACATAGGGAATTGAGGAATAAGTCTCTTGCCAATCAACTTAGGAATCATGAGAAAAAAACCACACTTTAGAAATTGCGAAATATGTGAAACCCACAGTTGAAGCTTGCATCGTTTGATAGGCTCCATGGGTTGCCAATTCTTAAGTGGCTAGAAGCGCTGATTTTATTGCATGTGATGAAGTCCTAGAAGAAACAAAGAGTCCTTTGATCCAGTGTGTTACATCTCCAAAAACAAGGATATTAGGAGTCCACATTCCAATACATGTCCATAGCATATGTTCTTGTCCTACACCATTTCACCCAGACACCACACAGAAACAAGAGTATCTACTAAGTAAAAATTATTAAGAGAAATATAGAAGATAAGAAGCACAATAAAAAAACAAAAATCCAAAAGACAAATCCAGAATCTCCAAAGTTGCTGAATACAGGTGACAATCAGTTTCATGAATCAAACTACAGGAATTCAAAAACTTGGAACTTCACCTTGAAGCAAGTTCAATTTATCCTGAACTTGAGAACAAAACAGAGAATAAACCAGACCAAAAACCATTAAAACCTAAACAGGAAAAACAATCCAGAAATGTGGAACTTAACCAAGAAGACATGAACAAGACACACAATGCAAAACATGAACACTTGAAGCAAAGCCATAGAACTTAACAGTTGCTTCCATTTGAAACGCAATGTTGTTCTCACAAAGAGCAGTCCGCTTGGAGCCCACTTGCCTCAATTCCCTCCTATGACATCAATTCTTGTACACCTGGTTCTTTACTGCTTATCTCAAAGCTCCTGGAAAAAGCAAGTCTGTCTCTCTTTCACACTCTCTTGGCGCAGCTGTTGCTGCTCCAAGCTAAGAAAAGACTCACACTCCCCCACATTCCTCTCAGGAGCAATCTCTGGCAGATTCTCATGGGAACAGATTTCACTTTCTCTAACATCCTGAGAACTACCAGGAGATTCACTAACACATCTCTCCATGCCATTTCCATTTCTCCTGAGACCTTACATAATCTCCCTCCTCATCCTTTGAAGCATCAGATTCTTCACGAACCACAACAAGGAGCAACCCAAGGTGCTGAATCTTATCCCCCTTCCAAATGCATCTATCATTTTGAACAGTTTCATTAAAGCTGGGACCATGACCAGAGGTGTAGAATTAATGCTGGGAGTTCTAGTTTGGTGTGGCATCAAGCACTCTTTGGCCAAGAAGGCTAAAGACCTCAGTTCCATAGCATTGAGACATAACAGTTAAAGTGTGTTAATTATGCAGTGTAGATGCATCGCCAGAGTGGATTTAACAACAACAACAACAACACAAACAACAACAACAACTTAATTCTTATAACCACCTCAATCTCCCCGAAGGGACTCAGGTGGCTTACATGGGGACCAAGTCCAGAAAACAAGGAATACAAGTACAAAATACAATACAGAATACAAAATACAAAAATTAAAACACTGACCGAAAAATATAATTAAAACCATCAAACCAGAGAAATAACATTTTAAAATCCATGTAAAAACATCACAATACTAAAAGTGGGACTATTAAAAATTGCAAGGGCAGGGCAGGGTTTGTGCAAAACGCAGGACAGTAGGACCAGGAGTGAGAATAAAGTGCTGGAAGCTGGAACAAAGGATAAATTAGGATTGGACAGTTATCTCCCACAGACAGGGCAAATACAATTTGCCCCTATTCATAATCTAATCCAAGAGTCAGTGAAGGTATGCCCTCTCCTCTGTTTCAGCATAGATGCAGTGCTTATTTCCACTGGATTCCAGGACTGCTGTTTAGGAATTGTTTGGCTGTTGTGGCTTCTTTTTTTCTTTCCCATTAACATTCTCAGTTATTATTTTAACTGCTATGGCTGCTTCACACAACCATTTCGGTTTTGGCATGTAAATGATTCCTAGATTCCAGGCATTCCTTGAAGATATTACAAACCAAGCCCCAATCCTTATCAAACATGTGAGGGGAAAAGGGGGAACATTTTAGTCCTTTCTTGTTCTACCAGGCTCCGAAATGACACTGCACCTTTTTTGTAATCAATCATCTCCTATTTCTTTTTACAGCAAACTAAAGAAGGGGGGGGGGAGGAGGAAAAATTGCATAGCATTGCTTTGCCTTTTGAGAACCTCTTCCTCTTTTCCTAGAAAATAAGCCGTAAGTCACATGCCCTTGTTTTGCTGCTCTTCAGGAATTTCAGTTCCTACTTTGGGCAGATTGTAAATAAAGAAACCTGATCCCTCAAGGACATAAACAGAAAGAGAACAAGATGTCCATAGAAAGATACTGGAGAGAGTTCAAACCCCACACTGCTTGATATTTGTATATACCATAATTTTGTCGGCAGTTTGATTAAATGCTTTGGACAGGGAGAGAACTCATGAGAGAAGTTTGTTGAAACAGACTTTAAAGCAGAAGACAGAGCTTGCTTTTCAAGGCACTGAAAATAAGTGAGTGTTTCTGCATTGCGCCTGTAATCCTGCCAGTGCTTGCTTTTCAATTTAAGGGAAAAGTTTGTTTGGAGGCATAATTCTTCTTCTAAGGCTACTACAACAGCATATCTGAAATTTGGTTAAATCTGATTAAAAGCCAAACACTTCTAAGTGACGTGACGTGACTATTTTAAAATTACATTTTTCTCATCTGTGATTGTCAAGGCTATTGAAAATCAACACTGGCTTTTCAAAACTGGATCAGAAGGTGAAAGAACATTTTCTTTCATGGAAGTTCCAGGCATATTGGTGGAATGTCTAATCATTTTACCTCATCACACGGCCACCGAAAGTGTCCCACTTTGCTGAGCTACAGCGCAGAGCATGGTGAAGCCACCATCCCACACCCAGCATTGCCAGGCTCCTCCAGCAGCTAATTGAATGTGGGGAGAGTACATGACCTCCCCCCATTAAAGTAAATGGCAATTGGCATGCCATGTTGCTGCAGTGACATGCCAATTCCGCACTCCTTTGCCCATGGAGCCTTCACAACAATGTCGGATGGGAGCTGATTGGCTCCATAGGTGACTGGGGATATATTGGCATATGCCGCCAATTTTAGCCTCGTATGATGAGGTCGGACACACACATATCAACTGGCAAATAACAAGGGAGAACACAAGGCACTTGCTTTTTGCAGTAGTTTTGCTCACAAAGGATGCAAAAAGTAGAGCATTTCAGTCTTTTCCTGCTCTACCAATAAAATACAGGAGAAACTGGAGCCACATTGAAAAAAATGGTTCAGAGACCTATTGGTTTGGAATTTCCTACTCAACTGAATTTATTATATTTTATTATTTATAGTGCAACATCAGAACAAACATTCTTAATTATATAACTAGTTTTGTAAATAATTCATTAACCTTGCTATATAAATCCATAATTTAATTACCAATAATAAGGATGTGTTGTTGTCTCAATGTCTAAGAGTCCAAATATGGCACCCAGTACTGTTCTGTCAGAATTCAAACTGTGTCCAACAGCGCTTTCCAGAATCACCCCTGTGACTCACAAAGGCTAACTTATCCAGAATCAGATCTGGATGGCCTCCATGTTTCAATAAATGTATCCTTTTCACTGCCTTATTATTTTTAGTAATTTTTTCATTCAATGCCAAGTCCTATATTTCCCTCCACCACATAAACATGTCACTATTCTTCCAATGTTTAGCTATTGTTAGTCTTTCTAGTAGGCCTGTGCATAATTTCGGATCAAAAGCAGAAGTTGTGTCAAATTTGTTAAATTTGTGCATACGAAGTGATTTCTGAGATATGCAGGAAAGGTGGGGAGATTTAGAAATTGAAACACAACCATTTTTTTAAATAAATGTTCTGTGACATTTGGATGTCTCCTACGGTCAGTTTAAATTTGACTATAACCATTAAGTAACTTTGGTAAAGCTAATGCTTTATTATTCTTTATTATTAAAAATGTTTTTAATAATTTGTGAATAAGTCAACCATTCTGAAATTTGGTGAGCTAACAGTGATAAATGTGTTCTACAACTGTAGCAAGTTTCATCAGGATAGCTCAAAAAACGAGGGATACTGATAGTGATGTTTTCCCTATTGAGTGATTGCAACTGCCATTAACAAAATAATTACAAAGATTTTTAAAATTTGTTAGAGTTCCAAAATTTTCATCACCCAAAATTCAGAAACACTTTAGAAATGAAGCATCAGTGTCCCTTAGTTTTTTAAGTACTTTAGAACTATTTTTGAAATAGATCACATATGCCTACTTGCTAGGGATGTCCACAGAGTGATACTTTTATGCTTAGAATCTTTATTCTGTTGTTATATACTGTACTTTGATGCTTAATAACCTGAGTTATGTGGTTTTGTACTTTAGATGCCATATACGAAAGTCCTATTCATTCTCCTTTATAGAGACTGGAACAGCCTTTAAGGCAGCTCCAGACTATATACTTTCCAAGCCATTAAAATGTTATTTTACTACCTCATCAGAGGGGTGGGGGGAATCAGCGGCATGCTCCACTTCACCACACATTTAAGCATGGAGCCCACCGGCTCCCATTACACAACATACTACTACTTCAAATCAGGCTCTGTGCTTAAAGGGGCGGTGAAGTGGAGCCACTGCAACACAGGAGGCTTGGATCGATGGCGGGAAGCCGTATGCTTGACACTTCTCCCTGTCAGTAAGCCGAGTGGAGCGGGGCATGGTTCTTTGTTGTGCAAAAGATACATTGCTGCAGACTCAGTTCGTATGTCTGCTGGTACAAATCAGCACATCTTTACGGGAGCGGAGTGAGTGCCCGCTGTTGCTCCAGCTTCTGCCAACCTAGCAGTTCGAAAACATGCCAATGTGAGTAGATCAATAGGTACCGCTCCAGCGGGAAGGTAACGGCGCTTCGTGCAGTCATGCCGGCCACATGACCTTGGAGGTGTCTACGGACAACACTGGCTCTTCGGCTTTACCTTTACCTTACAGATAATAATAAAAATATATATAAAATGGAAAGAAGGCTCTCAGTGGTATCAGCTGCTGCTGGTCCATTGCTGGGTTGCGGAGATCTTGCAGAAAAGAAAAAAGGAAGATATTTCATCTATTTTGGCTTTCGTGTCCTAGGTGGACTATTAATATTTTGAGGTGGGGGTGCCATGTTTTGACAACACTATGATGCCATTCATCCTGGGTCTATAAACTAGTCTCCAGGTATCCCATTAGACATTTCAAGCAACCAGTATAGGTAGTTTCTGCATAACAAAAAAGTAGGAATACCATGTTTTCTTTTATCTCAGGGAAATAAAATGCCTCAGGTTAACTAAGAATGTTCAGGGTGTCAGAACTGAAGGGTAATGCTCTACTCTCCATGAACCCTTTAGAAAATATTCAGAAGGGAGCCTCCAAACAGTAGGTTGAGTTGAACAAGAGTACAAAAAACTTGAAAAATGCTATATGAAACACTAGAAAACAGCCAGACATCAATTTCTGATGTAATTATTTTAATTATTAAAATTATTAAATATTATTTAAATATCATTTAAATATTTTTAAGCAATGTAAAATAGGTATTACTAGAAGAACGTTATCAATTAATACTTTTTAGATGTAGCAGGGTTCCACTCCAGGTTATTCCAGGGATGCTAGCGATCATTCCAGACAAAGGATTGGCTCAAAGTGATTGTTTACTTTTGGAAAAAAATTAAAGTCATATCTGACCTGTACACTTTTACAGAAGCTCTCCAGAGTCACAGGGACTAAAGAAGACTCTCTCCCAATACTCCTTTGAAGCTCTGGTATGCTATTTGAGTCTCACAGCTCATTTGCGCCAACGTATCAGAGAGCTTGTGTCAATCAGGGGAAAGAGATTGCATAACTGACTCTCAAATCTTTTTTCAGGTTTCCACTGGTGAGAAACAAGGAACATGAACTTTCAAAAAGGAATTAGTTTTTAGTGTTCCAAGATGCTGAAAAAATGTGTAGGAGGTTTCTGCTAAAGGCCTAGAAAACCACAGGAATTCTGGTTGTGTGTCTTCTCAAGTAGCACCACCTGATTTACTATGGTATATAACACACCATGGGATTAAATTTCCTACAGAACAACACAGAAAGAAGCATCTCATAACAGTAAATACAGAATTAATGTTTCACATTCCTATTGAGATTAGTTGAATGATGGTATTGTTTTGCAGAGATGTCAGTCAGAACATAGCTAAGAACAGGGGTCCTCAAACTTTTAAAGCAGAGGGCTGGTCCACAATCCTTCAGACTTTTGAGGGGCCAAATTATCATTTGAAAAAAAAACAACGAACAAATTCCTATGCACACTGCACATATCTTATTTGTAGTGCAAAACAACAACAATAACAATGAAAGACCAATACAATATTTAAAAATGAAAATAATTTTAACCAACATAAACCTATCAGGATTTCAATAGGAAGTGTGGGCCTGCTTCTGGCCAATGAGATAGTCAGGTTAATTAGGATTGTTATTGTTGTTGTGTGTCTTCAAGTCATGTCAGACTTTGGGCGAGCCTAAGTCCAAAATTATTTATTTATTCATTTACTACATTTATTTACTACATTTATATCCCACCCGTCTCACCCCGAAGGGAACTCAGAGCAGCTGTATGTACATACAATATATTATATTATTAGCATAGCACAATATTAGGATTATATATTACTATATTGAACTATACCACTATACTGTAATATTATATGTAATATATAACATATAATTAATATTATTATATGGTATTAAAATTAGTATTGTATAAAATGATAATATTATTATCAATATCATATGTATATACAATATATTATACTATTAAAACTGATATAAAAATATTATATTATAAATGAGGGCGGGGGCCAGGTAAATGACCTTGGAGGGCCGCATCTGGCCCCCGGGCCTTAGTTTGGGGACCCCTGGCTAAGAATCAAGAAAGGCACAGGAGATCTGTGAAACAAAAAGACAAGAATTGTTGCTACCCAACAGACATTTGATATCAGGGTGAGAATTCAGATGCTACTGAAATACACGTCCCAGCAGCTCTGGCCAGCACAGCTAATGATGATAAATGCTAGGAGATGCAGTTTGACAACATCTGGAAGGCCACACAATTCCCAGCTCAGTTATATATAATTTCAAGGGGCCACAAATTGCTAATTCCTATGCTAACATAAAGAAAGCACAAATAGGAACCATAAAACATGAGATGCCACTTTATTGATATCAACAACTACTGTGGTTACATTAAAGAGATACCAGTTTTAGCCTGTTCTCACATGAGAGTGTAAAAAACAATTTAGTAGGATCTTTGAGACTAAACATAACCAGTTTATTCTGGTATAAGTTTTCCTAGGCTCCAGTCCATTTTGTCAGATGAGTAGAGTGAAGCTCCTCATGTGGTGTGGTGGAGGGAGGGAATGTTAAATGTAATGGAACTGCAAAACATGTAGTGATAAATATTGCCTTAAGATAGTCATAAAATGTAGTTAACAGAATCAAAGTGGACGCTAGGTTTTTCATGCGAGCATAGATAAATTGCTGAATGTGGAAAAGTATCTCATGCAGTGGTGTGGACACAAAAACAGTAAAACAAAATCAACAAGCAGTCATGAGTAGAATCCTATTGTGACCTATTAATACTCTTGTGTTTTAATATAAGCAACATCCTAAGAAAGTAAGAAACCACTTTTAGTGGACTGGAATGTGTAGATATGTCCAAGTTCATCTGTTTCTCTTTCATATCTTTCTTTAATTTTTTAGAACACATATTTCTCTTATTTAATTTTCTTTGTACTTGCAAACAGTCAGAGTTGTCAAATAGTCACATACAACATAGGCAGATACTCACTCTGAGTCACACAGGAGAGAAAAAGATGGATTCTTTCATCCTCCTTATATAGCCACCTGCTGATAAGTCATCAGTAAGGACACTGGCTAATGCAACCCCTTTGCAATAACCCTCACATTAGCTGCTCAATAAGGGAGAGAGCGTGGGATATAAAATAAATGACTCAGCTATCACCACATTCCCTTAGGTATTGCATCATGACAGTCACAGTCCTGCCCAGGTGCTATCAATATACCACATGTTCATCAAACAGTATTTTTCCATGATTAGAAATTCTTTGCCATTTCTATCTAACAGCTTCCCCCCACATATGGAGATAAATCATATAAGAAGTGAGAACCATTGCAACACCTCTCCCTATCAATTCATAGATATAAATATTAGAATAAAAAGGTAAAGGTTTTCCCCTGATGTTACGTCCAGTCGTGACCGACTCTGGGGGTTGGTGTTCATCTCCATTTCTAAGCCAAAGAGCCAGCGTTGTCCGTAGACACCTCCAAGGTCATGTGGCCGGCATGACTGCATGGAGCGCCGTTACCTTCCTGCCAGAGCGGTACCTATTGATCTACTCACATTTGCATGTTTTCGAACTGCTAGGTTGGCAGGAGCTGGGGCTAACAGCGGGTGCTCATTCCGACCCTAATATTCTCTGCCTGAGCCCATTTGGAAGCAAGTTCCTCTGGACAAGAACACTTATCCCTGAGTACATAGGTATAAGTCTGTGGTCTACCTTAAAAGTATATTGTCTAAGAGATAACATTTTTTTTTGGCAGTTGTTTTATATATAAACATACAATTGTCACTTGCTTCTATACTGGCTTTTTTTTAAAGCCAAGCATCTATTAGAACTTTTCAGTGCAAAAAGGAAGAGGTGGTAAAGGGGAGGACAGAGCAAACAAATAGATTTCCATTAGAGTTTAAGTATGTAATAATTAAATTGTTTTCAATGGTAGATTTAAGCATCTTCCACCCAAATAAAAGGGACTTAACTTTAACCACACTATGCCTAATATGGCAGAAGACAGAGATCCAATTTTAGGCTGTGGAGCAAAACTGGCAAAGTGAGCTTGGCTTGTTTTGACATTATATGATATTTATTCCCAGCATTTATACCCCACCCTTCTCACCCGGGGGGACTCAGGATGGCTTACAACAGTTGGCAACATTTAATGCCAAGAACATAATAATAAAACAAAAACAGTACATATAATCAATTAAAACTATAAAAAATACATCATTAAAATACATTATAATAATTAAAACATATGTAAATTATATCCATTTGTCTAAAAACTTCATGCTTCAGCCTTCAATAGGACCATATCGACGTTATCATATTACTCGTTAAAAGCTTGTGCACACAGCCATGTTTTCACAGCCTTTCTGAAACCCAGAAGAGTTGGGGCTTGTCGAATATCTCTGGGGAGGGTGTTCCACAGCGAGGGAGCCACCACCGAGAAGGCCCTGTCCCTCGTTCCCACCTGCAAGGCAGGCGGGACCGAGAGCAGGGCCTCTCCAGATGATCTTAGGGATCTAGCTGGCTCATATGAGGAGATACTTTCGAATCAGTAAATTGGGCCAAGTAAATTTAAGCGTAATTCTAAGATACCATACAATGCAGTAGAAAGTTGAAGACAATTCAAGCAGGTGTTTGACTTGTTCATAAAAACATGTAGGAGTAATGACCAAAAATTATAATATTATAATTATTTATATATATATATATATATATATATATATATATATATATATATATATATACACATATGTAGTAGTAATGGGGAAAATGTGTAAAAATGGTAATATTTTAACCAAACTGGCCTTGGAAGCTACATTCATTTTCACAGTTGCTAGGAATTTGTGTGACTATGCCTGCGTGCATGACCCTAAATATATATCCCATTCTTCTAATCCAAGAGTTTAGATGTCCTATTCTAAATTCATATTTGTTGGTTCAGCAAAACTTGCAATCTATTTGTAAAATAACACAATGCAACGAAGTTTGAAAAAGTTTCTGTTCCTGGTTTGAAAGTGTTATTTCCTGTTTACTTGTGTGGTATGTACTGTTTTTGTGGCTGCCACAAACTATGTTGAATTGGCTCGATCAGATATTTGTTGAAAAATTATAGCAAAATGTGGTGAAGGATGTCCCACAAAAACAAAGTTTTTGTAGTTTAATAAACTTTTCCTATGTTTTTATGATAGAACCAATTAGGAAATTACATTTATAACCCAATAACAAAAACTGTGTTACATAGTGTAGTAGGCAGAACAGCAGTGATACAAAACAATATTATGAACAATCCTTTTTCCAGAAATTGATGAGGTTGGCAATTGCACGTGTGAAATGTTTCCAAAACGTCTGAACAAAAGGGAGGACAATTTAACAGATTTGTAACGGTGCCACTCTTATCACATGCTTTTGATCAAAGATTAAATTCCATTTGGCATTAGAAAACTGCCATGGGCAGGGAAGGATTTTGCAGGAATTCAATTGGGAAAGATGACTGGAATCTGGAATCTGTCAGACCTGAGTCAGCAAAGGTTTCAAAATTACAAACCAATTAGTTTGAAGTTAAATCTCCAAGCCTGAGGCCTTGGTGATATCCATAAAGGTGGCATCCTGTGATGCAACTTGAAAGAATGCCAGTTTTTCATTTATTCAGATGTCGCCTTGTTATAATGGGAGCCGGAGTGGCACAAGGGATAAATCCCTTGTGCCAGCTGAACTGCTGACCTGAAGATTGCTGGTTTGAATCTGCAAGATGGAGTGAGCTCCCGTCTGTGGCTTGTAGGGACATAAGAGAAGCCTCCCAGCTAACACATCCTGGCATCTACAGGGCAACGTATCTCAAAGCGAAGCAACTTGCAGTATGTTATCACGTCACTTCTGACACTATTTTTAAAAGCCTTGTTATAATGCAAATTTGACCAAAGTCCAGATTAAAAATGTAATGAACAGCACAATTAGTATGTTTTAATCATCCCATTTCAAATGGCATATAACAAAGAAGAGATCATTTGTTGCAATGCCAGGTTGGTTAAATTACAGAAACCTATGGAGGGATAGCATTTCAACAAAAACAAGAGTCCTGCTGTAGGTGGGGCTAAAATTAAGTCATTGTTCCTCCAGATCAGAATTCCACCTCTCTGTAACCCTCCTAGGCTTCCCAGATTTCTAGCACTGCTGCAACTTCAGTTCCACATTTAGAAATACACTTTAGGCATTCAAGGGGAGAAGGAAAAAGGCAGGCTAAGCTAATACAGTATAATCCCTAAATGCAGTTTTCTGCAATAAGAGACATTCATTTTTCAAATTTGAAATTTTAATTCTGGGGGACTATAGTGATCTGTGTGGTTTGGGGATTTTGAGAACTTCCTTCCAATAAAATAGTGTATCCAAGTTCAAATTCTCCCATGAGCAACACAAGTATAAATATGACACACCTGCCTGGACATGTACAGTACTTGCTTTTGGGAAAACACAATATCAATATGAGCAAATAGTGCTGTGAAAACGGTAGGTTTTCCTTCTTTAATTGCTTCCATTATACTAATCATTGATTTGGCTATTCATTCATCCTGGAATTAAGTTACCACAGGGTTTACTGACAGCAAATTTCAGTCTTGCAAATATTGACTCAGAATTATGTTTCACTGAAATTACTAGATCTTAACTGACTATATTTTAACCAGAATTTGGGGAAATTACTTTTCTGAAATCCAGCTCCCAGAATGTGCAACCCTTAGCAACCTGCTGTCTTTTAAGTGCTTTTGATTACAACTTCCATTATCCTCATCACATGGGTGTGTGAGAGAAAGAGAGAGAGAAAGGAAAAAGGGTGAATTGTCTTCATTTTCTTCCTCAGCCATTGTTATCCTCACACCTAGCTTCAAGCCACCATGATTTTCAAAGAATCTTCTTAGCCAAGGAATAGTCAATACAGTATAACCTGTGGAAAAAGAATAAATGAGACAGCAAAGAAGGGGGACAACTCTGTACAAGTGAATTTGGATATACAGTGTTCCCTCACTACTTTGCGGTTCGCTTTTTGCTCCCTCACTGTTTTGTGGGGGTTTTTTTATGAGCGGTGGCATCTGCCAGTTTCCCTTTTGCACATGCGCCCTCCCTCTCGTCGTCATCCAGCCAGGCCACTCTGGATGCTGACAAGAGGGAGGCGCATGTGCAAAAGGGAAACTGGCAAGCACCAGAGAGGAGGGTACCAAGAAACAGTCCAGGAAGAATGCTTGCAAAGGGGAGAAAGGCCACCTAACTACTAATATAATGCATAAATATTGAAATAAATATAGTGCCCCTATTTCACGGATTTTCACTCATTGCGGGTGGTCTTGGAACATAACCCCCGCGATAAGTGAGGGAACACTGTAAAGCTATTTCCTCTGCTTTTCTCTGAACATCTTTAAAGAAAATCTGGACAGCTGCCTTCTGGAGATGCTCTAGCTGGAGATCCTACACTGAGCAGGAGTCTGGACTCGATGGTCCATGAAGATTCTTCCAACTCTATGATTTGATGATTCTATATGGTTATTTGTTTTATTTTTGACTGCCAGATATGGATAAGCCATCAGTTAAATACTATGGAAGAATAGCATTTAGAACTTGGTCAGTTTGCAAAGCAGAGCCAACCTCAGCCACTGTTTCTCTCTTCCACAGTTCATCAGGTTAACATGTTTTGTTATTTCTTGGCCTGTAACATTTTGTCACTGAATCACTGGCATCTTTGAACAGATTGCTTTCTAGGAGAATGATACTTTAGGTATTCTATGGTTTGGTTTTTATAATAATTGTTTTTGGGAGATTCTGGCTTCTTTGTGTACCCAGTGCCATTCCCACAAGCAAATAATGGTTCATTAACCAGCCACAAACAGTCATTAGGAACCCTTATTGTTGCCTTATGAGCTCTGGCTGTTTTAAACCATTGTGATTTTTACTTGGCTTCACCACCAACTGCCCATCACAAAATAGAAACTCACAAAAGGTGTGGGAGAGAAGGAGATGAGAAACAGATGAAAACAAGTTTTGTGTTTTGTTTAATCATTTAAAACGGTGGTTCTCAACCTGTGGGTCCCCAGGTGTTTTGGCCTACAACTCCCAGAAATCTCAGCCAGTTTACCAGCTGTTAGGACTTCTGGGAGCTGAAGGCCATAATATCTGGGGACACACAGGTTGAGAACCATTGATTTAAAGCATCAAAATGTGGCAACTATAAAGCATGATTTGGAGTGATGGGTAAACATAACCTAGAACTCTTCCCTTCTTGTTAAGCTGGGCCAAAAGTACTGCATGAAAATATTCTCATCAATTGCAGCTTGCGTCTCTCTTATTTTTCATACTTTTTTGGATATGCAAATTTCACATATGCAATATTGACAGGAGTACTCAGTACTGAAAAGATCTAAAATTAGGTGTTTTTTAGGATGAGGGTTGATGCAAACAGATGAGCACAAGTGTATTGCATGAATGCTCTGGTTAAAATCAAAAGTTTCTAACCAATAATGAGGTCCAAAGAAGACAGCAAGGGAAAGTCAGCGTTCCAACCCAATGAACCAAGTCACCCGTTCCAGAACAGTGCGTTGTTTGGTGGAACGAAGTAGCAAACTCAATGTACATTGCTGAGATTTTTTTTAAAATCTAAGAATGTTAGTTGCTTAATTCTTATTAATTTTAACTGAGTTAACGTGTTTAAATCCTGTCCTGAAAACATCAGCTCTTTAAAAAATGCATGCTGTTGGGGTTTCTCAGAGTGCTCTAAGCCCCTGCAAGAACACTTTGGTCCATGGTCTAGTGGGTTGATCACTGGACTATGGAGATCAGAGTTCAAATTCCTGCTCAGCCATATGTTTTTAAATTGTGACCTTGCGCAAGTCATGCTTGCTCATTTTTAGAGCAAGGCAAAGGCAAAGCCCCACTGAACAAATTCTGTCAAGAAATCTCCATGATAGGTTTGCTTTATGGTCACCATAAGTCATAATTGACTTGAAGGTACATCACCTCACTCTCAATTCTATTTTTTTTGTCAGTAAAAAGAAGCTTTGGAGGTAAAACAGCATAACTTGGCCATGAAAATGGCTGACCCTACATGGCTGGGCTAAGAGAAACCACACTTTTGCAGTTTTTCACCATGTAGTTGAGAAATTTGTTTTTCCATTTGACTTTTGATGCTCGTTCAGTACTACAGTTGTCCAGACATATGGTATTGCTTTACCTTGAGCATAATAAAGTGCTTTCCCAATAGCAATTCCAATTACAAAACACAAGAAAAGACTAATGAGAATGATATGTTTAGTCAGAGATTGGGAGACTTTAGCTACTTATTTTGCCTTAGTTGAGGGTTTTTTTAATCCCTAAGGAAAACTCAGTTGCCTCTGGAGCAGTTTCCACCTCACTAGTGACCAGGCCTGTAGCGAGGGGGGGGGGGTTTAGGGGTTCAACCCCCCCCCCCCCCGAAATTTTTCAAGTTATAAAAAAATTCTCGTTTACTCATGAATTTTAACTGGTTAACCAAATCCCCATGCTAAGTCTATGAGATGCAAAACATTAGGAGTCCCTCCAGGCACTATCTCAAGCAGATATTGACAGGTTTGTAGCGGGGAGGGGTATGTGCTAGGGGTTCAACCCTCCCCCCCGAAATTTTCAAAACCCCTCCCGAAATTTTTTTCTGGCTACGGCCCTGCTAGTGACTGCCGTATTCTTGTGAATATTCCAAGCTTCAAGGTTAACGTCTGTTCTTTCCTTTACCCTAAGTAATGGTGTGCTTACAACAATTTTCCATAACTAAGATGATCTCCTTCAAATCTCCCACAAATCTTTGAGACCTTCTTGAAAACTAATCCAAGATGAGCACCACTTGAAATGAAAGATCAGATGGTAGCAATAGCTGCCATTGAAAAGTTCAGTGCAGAGCTGATTGGGTTTAGACATTTCCCAGGGCACAGAGGCAAGCAAAGATCCAGAGCAGGGGTTTTTAACCTTTTTGGTTCCATGGACTCCTTTGCCAGTCAGAATGTAGTGACAGATAGTTTTATGACACTCAACATCAGCATGTTGCACAATAGTTTATACACAGCACGACTGTGATCACATGTGATTTAACATAAGGTCTAGTAGCTAACATAATTTAAAATTATGGATAAACATCGAGAATGTAACAACTGTAAAGTGATATGAAATAAATACTGCTGTAATTCATTGCATACATTGATAAGTGAAGGAAATTCAACATTTCAGATACGTCAGAGAAAATAAAAATAATAAATGTATTTTTTCAATTCAAGTTCACAGGCCCTCTGAAATCTTTCCACAGATTCCCAAGAGGTCCATGGACCACTGGTTAAGAACCCCTGATCTAGAGGATTTACACTTTAGATAAGTCATCCCAGCCCAACTATTTTCAATCCTTCAGGTTTAGGAGACCTCCTGATCCTGGCCAGTACCAGGTTCAAGAGGTCCCTGGGCATGGTATCATATGTGCTTTGTTCATCTCCAGAATCACCCTGTCTTTCTCCTGCAAATAATTAACATAGGCCAGAAATAGATTGTTTCTATCATCTTTATTTAAAGTAGCACTATATTATCTTGTGCTTTATCATTATACTGGCCAGGCTTTGAGAATTCAATTCTCCCCCAGCCTTACCCCTCCCTGATTTTGTTATCATTATTGGTGTTATGCTTAGCTGTTTTGGACTACAAGCATTCTTACTCTCTTCCCATGTTATTTGCATCTAGTGGAAGTTATTGTACAAAACATTTGAACAACACTGATTTGCTTGCCTATACTACTCTCTGTAGCTTACTTCATATAAATTATTGAGAAGCCAAACTTGGATAACATTCTTCTGTGAAATTGGAGACTTCTCAGCAACCATTTACAGTAGATAGTGTTATGATCAGATTGGCTTAAGCTACCGGGCCGGGGGGTGGGGGGGGAGAGAGAGTGAGAGAGAGAGAGAGAGAGAGAGAGAGAGAGAGAGAGAGAGAGAGAGAGAGAGAGAGAGAGAGATTTACTGCTGTGTTTACAACCCATTTCCGATTTATGGTAGCTCCTGGACAAAGGTATTGTGGGGTTTTCTTAGCAAGATTGGTTTAGAAGATGTTCCCTGTTGCCTTCCTTTGAGGCTCAGAGAGTGTGGCTTACCCAAGATCACCTAAGAGGTTTCCATGGCCAAGAGGAGGTTCAAATCATGTTCTCCAGAATTGCAGTTCAAAGCTTAAACCACTACACGACAGGAGCTTTTTCTCTGCAAACGACTGGTTTAATATTGCAATGTATCCAATTTGTTGTGGCCACTTGTTGGGAAAATACTGTAATGCTTTCAAATGTTTCATCATCATACAAGGTTCCCAGCTTCATGCTTGCATCTTTACATTGACAATGACCAAATGACATACACTTTCATTGATACAGCTAAATCTCAAGAGAGAGTAGGGAGTTGTGAAATTTAGGGTTATCTTTGTGGTCTTGACTGTGCTACTAAACCTTTGTTGCTGTGGATATTGTTTCATAATTTCAATAGATATTGCTCTTTGGTCACATTTCAGGCATGTTTAGTGCAAGGGAGGGAAGCATCTATGTAAACATCATAAGCATGTTTCTAGTTTCTTTTCTTACTCAGAGCTGAGCCAGATTCAAATATATAAGAAGAAAAACAATGTCTAGATTGGGAGTGGACAACTGCAGAAAATGTAGGGACAATTCCCCTTCCCACAATGTCTCTCAATACGCCACGCACATACACTCCAGGACTAAAATATGTCTTTCCTTAAAACCCTTCTAAAATGGTCCTCAGATGTGACATTGAATCATTTCCTATCACCATTTTGAAAGTGAATCAGATGAAAATGTTGGGTGTGAGAACTAGGGAGGTTTACGGAGGAGTGTTTCTACACTACACTGGGTGAAGCTTTCCTGAAAATCACACCAAATGTTTTGTGAGAGATTAGAAGCTTTGGGAAGACTTCAGGGGCTGAAGAGTATGGACCACAGTTGACTGACATTTGCTCTATTTATTATTTTATTCTATTTCAGAGCACCTCAAGCCAATTCCAGCCTATTCTTGATTTCCTTTATTGTGTTTGTGTGGCCTGTGGGAATAACAGTGAAGTTTTTCCTTCTGGCATGCATGCACCTCTGGCACAATGTTGCCCTGTATCTCAAATCTTTCATTTTTCCTCCAATAGAGTTGCAAGGATCTTGATCTTTGTCATCTACACAAGACAGCAAATAGCCTCATCTGGCGTGACAGTGCAGTTAAGGGATATACTGACATGTTCCTTGTCATCTGGATGAAGAATTTCATCAGCAACAATGAAAGAGTTTGAGAAATGTGCTTAGCTGAGCAGGAGCATTGTGCAAGGGCAGAGAAAGAGAAGGCAAAGAACACATTTGGCAACCTCCTTTGAAGATAATATGAGCGACAGCAAGAGTGGGAGGGAGAGACAGAAAGAATATAAACTGGGCAGGAAAAGTCTTGCTGTACTAAGCTATATTTGTGTTTCAGGTACAGAGGCACACTTGCAATCAGACCATCATTTGATGAAATGCTATAAAATAGTGTAAAGTGTCATGCCTGTTGATTCAACTTGTTATCGTTAGATAAAACGACTTTTATGACACTTCTTTTTTCTCTCTCTATTACAGCACCTGCAGATCTTCTAAATTTAGAAGCAGCTCCCTTTAAAATAACCACAAACCTAATAGCAAAACAAAACTTCAGGTCTGCCCTGCCTGCAGGGAAAGATGTAATTGTCTTCTGAATGAATATGTTGCTTTTTTTTACTGGTGCTCCTTTGTCTAGGGCCATTGCATCCCAAAGTGATTTCCCTTATCTAATGAGCTGCATGGGACCTAGCCACAGTCTTCATCATAATGCACAAACTGCCTCAAGTAGTGTGTTTCAAAAATCAAAGTAGCCAGGACTGCATTGCTAATTGGACAACACATAGAGGCATACAGGAAACCTGTAAATAGGTCACCAGTGAGCATTCCTGTTGCTATGAGATACGGATTACTATAAAGGATTTGCTTGGCTTTTTTGTCAACCAAGGCATCAGAGAAGAGCAAGAAGGTGTTTTGTAATAGTCTAATTTACTGTTGTTGCATGCGTTCAAGTTGGTTCAAGATGTTAACTATCATCAGTTCAAGGAAAAGTTTATCACTATCTACACAGTCTAGTTAATGCAGTTTGACTCCACTTTAACTACCATTGCTCAGTGCTAAGGAACCATTGGAGTTATAATTTTACAAGGTCTTTAAGTTTCTCTGCTAAAAAGTGATGGTGCCTCACCAAACTCCAAATCCCAGGATTCCACAGCATTGAGCTGTTAAAGTGGTTTCACACTACATTAATTCTACATTGTAAATACACTCTTCAACTTCTGGCAACGACATGAATGAGATACCTCCAAGTCACCCTACTATCAACAGCCCTGCTCAGGACTTGCTGAGTTAGGACTATGGCTCCCTTAATTGAGTCTATCCACCTGTAACGTGGCCTTCCTCTCTTCCTACTGCCCTCTACTTTATAAAGCATTATGGTTGTCTCTAGACAGTCATGTCTTCTCATAATATGGGCAAAGTATGACAAATGTTGAGGGCAGAGGTGGTCCACAAGCAAGGCCAATTAAGGGGTTGCCTGTGGTGCAATCATGCCGGGGGTGCAACCGCTGTGGGGTTGATGTGTCAAGATAGAACACTGTACATCAACCCTGTGGCGGCGGCTGCTGTGGGCGAGGCTCTGGCACAGGCCAGCATGCAGGACGGTCGGGTGCATGCTGGTGTGGGGCCGCCTTCTGAGCGACGTGTGCACTCGCCAGTTGAAGTGGCTGAAAAACATGCATGCTGCCCAGAAGGCAGGGCCACACCAACGTGGGCCCGCTCACCTTGCGTGCCAGCCTGCGCTGCCAGAAGCCAGGGCGAGAGAGGCTGAGGGAAGGCCAGGCCCATTCAGGAAGGGCCCAAGGCTCAACCCAGGCTCCATTTTCACCAACCGCCCACCCAGGAGCGGAAACAAGTCAAACCCATGCTGAGCCGGGGCCTGGCACACAATGGCATTGGCAGAGGAAGCGTTGCCAGCCCTGGTGGCGGAGCTGAGCATTCAGGAGGCGCAGACCACCTCACTCCCTTGTTGCTTGGCAACCATGAAGCAAATCACAGCCCTCTTTCGGGATGCGGTACCGAGGTGAGGAGGGGGAGGGGGGAAAGAGAAGGGGCGTCTCACGAAGCCAGGGAGGCCCAAGGTGAGTGGCGGAAGGACTCACAGATCTATACAAAGAGATAGAGGGCAGCAGGAGGATGGATGGTTTTGTGAAACCACAACTCTATAACATAGTGTCAGGGCACTTAAAGTGCCAAACTTCCCATATTCTATTCTACAGTATAGACTAGGCATGGGAAACTGTGGCCCTTCAGGTGTTTTGGACTGCAACTCCCACAATTCCTAACAGCTGGTATCAGAGCCGGTCCAACAATGAGATGAATTAAGCGGTCGCTTGGGACGCAAAACATACGTGGGCGCAGTTGAGACTACTTTTTCTGTTGATTTGTTGCAAAACATGATGTTTTGGTGCTTAATTTGTAAAATCTTAATGTAATTTGATGTTTAATAGGCTTTTCCTTAATCCCTCCTTATTATCCAACATTTTCGCTTATCCAACGCTTTTATTTTTCAGTGATTGTTTGGGGGGGCTGCCAAAATTCTGTTCGCTTACACTTGAAAAATACCTAGGGCCGGCTCTGGCTGGTATCAAGGAACATGAAAGGCACTGCAGACTAAGTCTATGCCCAACCCTCTCTAATCTGCTCATGCCCTAGTCCTGGTTCTGGTTGTTGAGTTGTTCGTTTTACTTTTAATGATGTTTTCATACCCTGTGTTTTTAATTGTCTTAACTTGATTGTTTATATGCTATTATGTTTTTAACTGTGTTTTAGTTGCTGTATTTGTGTATGTTCTGTGCTTGGTCCCGATTGTAAGCCGCCCCGAGATGGTTGGTGGCATATAAATATAAGATTATTATTACAATCCGACTAGAGAAGCCAGCCATAGCAGAGCACTTGATGAACCAACCTGGACAGAGCATATTATTTGAGAACACAAAAATGCTGGGCCACTCTAACAACCGCCATGTCAGACTATACAGAGAAGCTGTATTTAAAAAACTCTTAAAATCAGGACAGTAAATAAAGAACAACACTTAAAAAACAACGGAATTCCAGACAGGAAACAATCAGGGCCAGCTAATACCTCCCAACAAAGGATTCCCCCAGGCAGTAAGCAGCCAGACCTTGAGGCTGAAAAACTATTCAATGCTAATCAAGGTGGCCAATTGAAACATTCACACTGGCTTCAAACAGACAAGAGTCCTTTCGCATTTTGGTGCTTAATTTGTAAAATCTTAATATAATTTGAAGTTTAATAGGCTTTTCCTTAATCCCTCCTTATTATCCAACATTTTCGCTTATCCAACGCTTTTATTTTTCAGTGATTGGTTTGGAGAGGGGCAAAAATTCTGTTCACCTACACTTGAAAATTACCTTGGACCTCCTCTGGTCGAAGGACAACTGCACACTAAAAGCAGAAACTGATGAGTAGTCACTACACTGAATAACATGGAAATTATCTATATATTGACAGAGTAAAGGAGTAATACCATAGAAGCTAAATAAATTTCATGCATTTTGTGTTCACCGTAGAAGATATAGGACAAATAATTACACCAGAAGTATATTTTCAGGAAGAGAATCTGAGGACACAGACAAATAATAATGATAAGTTCCTATTGCAATGAAGAGCTCTTCCACATGCATTGCATTTTCATGTCCCTCCTTTTCAGCCTTTCTCTATGAAGTCATAGTACTGATGCACTTCTTTCAATTGCGCATATTAATCTGCAGTGAAACCTTGGAGCCCCTCTGCTATTATGTCTGAACTATACTAAAGGCTGTATTTTTTCTGCAAGTGATATTTCTTGGTTCAGCATGCACAATGAATTTTGCATAGAGATTACAAAGTGAGGTTCTTTTATTCTGTGTCACTAGATAAATAATTCACCCTCAAAAGATCTGGGCCCTATTTTTGAAGCTGGGGAATCAATGTTCTATTTGATTCAGAAACTTGGCAATGTTTCTTTTCCTTCTTCCCCAGGAGAACTGGGTCACTTGAAACACTGAAAAACAGTCAGCCTTGTACCCCACAAGATGTTCATAAAATGTCATTAACTGCACAAAAAAGAGGGAAAGGAGAGACAATAACAAAAAAAAAGGCATTGTAATGTGTTCTTTACCATATTTTGCTTTAATCTCACATAGGCACCAATTATTTCTGTGTTTTTGCAATAGCTTTGCAATTCATTGCTCTATTATTTTCTGCCTTGTGTATGCAATTTCTGATTTAGTTTTTAATGGATGACTAGATGGAAAGAAAGGTCTTGTGGACAGGTCTAATCATTGCATGGCACCATTCCAAATAGTTAAGAACTCTAGTCGAGTATTCCTGTTCACAGCATTCAACTCATGTGAAAAGAGGGAGTAAACTCTACCCTGCCTATGACATCCCTGTCACCTGGCTTGGCTGCCTTCACTGCACTGTCTCCAGTGATGAACCTGATATACCATATATGGCTTTACAACTCTGAATCTCTCTGTGTGTCTTTTTTGGAACTCATAAAGCATTTTAAATCACACAGGGCTCCCATGTGGACATAAAGGCAACCAGATTCAGAAGAGTGGGGCCAGGAAATGTACTCCCTGAATTTTCTTCCTCACATGACTTGGAAATTCATGAGCTAGAAGGGAAATACAAATGGTGCTAAAGAGCAAACTATTTACAACTCTGTTTAATAGATATGGCTCCAAAGCAAGTCTTTGCACTATCATAGCTTCATAGAATTCAAATTTAAATATGAATTTGGCTATTTTACCAAACTTTACATGGTGTAGTAGTCTGAGTATTGAAATAACTCTGAAGACTAGTGTTCAAATCCCCACTTAGCCATAAAACCCACTTGAAGGACATGGGCAATTACACTGCCTTGGCCTCAGAAGAAGGCAAAGACAATAAGAACAAATCTTGCCAGGAAGGCCCTGGAATAAGCTCTCCCTATGGTCAGCAAAGGTCGGAAACCTGAAGGCACACAACAAAATCTACTATAGTGTTTAATTACAGAAGAGGAGCATAGGAGGTTAGAGGTGGACTAAAGGATGCTGTGAACCTATCTGCAAAACTTAAGCCAGTTATGGAACTCAGAGGGTGGCCTTCATACAGCCGCTAACACACCAAGAACCTCATTACACTAGGTATGGGTTCCGTCCTAGGATGCTTTCTGGACAGAGCCAGGACAGAGTCCACCAGAGCCCATCACATGACACTGGATTACTTCCAGCAGGTCTCTGTCCTGGCTCCATCCAGGGAGTGTCCTGGGATGGACCCCTGAGAACATGGGAGGCTACCCACGTTCACATAAGGTAAGCCGGGGGAAGCACGGGGGAAGCTGGGCAGCGACAGTTTTCCCTGTGGGATAGGGAAGGGGATGATATGGGATGTGGGGTGATGATTTCCTTTGCTGCCAGCTGGATTTGCCCCATGGATTTCTCCCGACAATGTGATGAGATCCATTGTGTCATGAGTTTGTTGTGAACCATTGAGGGTTGATGGCTTCCATTCCAAATGGGCAATGAATCCATTCTGAGTTAAAATCAGAATTTTAAAAGAGCTGTGTCAGGTGCATAACCTATTTTGGGGGTAGGATTGCACATTTTAGATAGGCCCTTTAAAGGTCAGGCTAAACTTCTAAGCATATGCAACAATTCACTGGCACAGATACTATGTGTCACCACTATTCTGAGGTTAACATCGGAGCCTGACACCATCTATGCCGTCTAGCACTCCTTCAAGGGACCATGGAGTAGAAGTGCCTTGCAGAAATATTTACTTCACGCCCTTGAATTTTCTACATTCTTTTATGTATACAGCTTAGCACAATAAAAATATGTTGCATCTTAACAATATTGAATATATTGTGTGCATCGACTGGTAACAGTGAGAGTCCATTTAAATTCCAGATTGTGACACAACAAAAAGTAGAAAAGAACAAGGGCAGGGGGTGAAGGCACTGTAAACATACAATAATTGGAAAGGATAAATAGCAGCAGTACAATCTTGTAACTATGGAAAAGAATGTGAGCCAGTATTTTCAGCATGATAAGTGAAGCTCTTTACCCTCCATGCTTTACCTGGTGTCCTTAGTACATCCCCAGAAAACATGTGCTAAAAGATTTCTATAGCAAAAAATACTTACATATTTCAGAGAGAAAGAACCTTTCCTGGCTTATTGCATAACAAGTGTGGATATCAGATGGCCATTTACATATTTACAAAAATAGGACATTGATTATTATAATAAAAAAGGGGGAGAGGCGGGCAGCAATTTTCATAAAAGTTCTGTAGATACCAAAATCCATGATGCTCAAATCCCAATATTTATTTAATATTTTTTATTTACTTTATTTCTACACCGCCTTTCTCTCCCTGGTGGGGACTCAAGTCAGCTTGCAAAATTCAACAAAAATTCAGTGCTGCGCAGACACAATATATACAACCATGTAAAAAAAATAGTGTCCCTTATATAAAAAGGTGAACAACTCAAACAAGGGATGGAGAGATTCTGAGAAGCTATAAAATGGCAGAAGGCTACAGCAGGGTGTGCCAAATGGCAAAAGCTCCTTGCCACTCTGGTTTATTGGCCCAATGAGTCTCTGTAGACTATCACAACAGCATAATTTATAATATGCATCCATTTGTGCTTAACCGAGTACTTAAGCGAAATAGATAGCATTTCACATGCTGACATGGAATGAACAATTACATTTGGTTTTTTAATGATATCAGAAAATCTAAGTCACTTGGCAAGAATTCCTTTTCTTATATCAAACTTGCAAGTTAGCAGATATTTTATTTGTTTCTCTGCTGCCTGGCTTGGAAGACCCTAGGAACTAATATTGTGCAACAATTGCGCTGAAACATCCAGTACATTTCTGATAGCCCCAACTCATGTTTGCTTGAGCAATTGACTCTGAGCACAGACACTTATCGACAGAGGCCTAAACAAATTAACTTTATTATTTTTCGCTGACTGAACATCAAGGTCTTCCAGGGCTTCAGTTGCTGTAGCAACACTAAGGCACCAACATTAAATGATCAAAATGAGTGCCAAAGCTATTAGAGTTGAATGACCAAAAGTTAAACATTAATTTCAATCTGCTGTTTGCTTTTTTTTCTTAAGGCCCACACTTGATTTAGTTATCATTTGCTTGATGGGACTACTTTAGAACACTCTGGAAAACATGACCATAAGATTTTTAAAACATATAAATGACTAATCACTGATTTATTTGACTCAGGTATCTGGTGTATGTCAGTAACTAGGTACCACATAGCAAGGGGCAAAAAAAGCCATATTGGATGGCTATGCAATAAAATGCATTATATTGTAGTGTATATGGGACCATGGTGTTCTCCCACATTCCTGAGTCCTTATCTTACTTCTGCTTGCATTTGGGCATCCCCTTCAGGCGACCCTTCTGGGCCAAGGATAACACGTGGAGCCTTGGCACCAGCTAGCTGTGGTTCAGCAGCTGGCTGCTAGGTGTGGCTATCATCCTCCTTAGACCCCTGGCAAACAGCCCCATACACCAGAACATCCCAAATGATGCCTTTTATGTCTTGAGGCCAAAAGATGTTATTAAAAACATCCACCTTGAGTCCCCTGTTGGGTGAGAAGGGTGGGATATAAATATTGTAATAAATAAAATAAAATAAAATAAAAAGTAAAACATGGCATTGAGTGAGTCTTTTGGTATTTCTGATTCTTATGAGAATTCCAATGCATTGCTATGGACATAAATACCTTCTGTTCAAGATTAACATCTATCTGTGAGAAATTAAGGGTGTTTCACCCAATTATCTTACATCAGAAATCATGGGTTGGAATGAAGAGATAATAGAAACAGAATAAAATGAAATCACAAAACAAAACGTATCCTTCTTTTAGTGTGCATATTTCCTGGCCTCGGTAAATTTAAATGTCACATGAATGGAAGAGATGTCAATTTCCCCCAAATGAATTCAACTGACCAAAAACAAATGCATTTCAATACTGCTTCACTACACCACATTGTGATTTGCTGACACCCAAAAGGGAACATTGGCTGATGTGCCAGGAGATGGGGAGGGGACAGGACTAATGCAACAGAAGGACTCCAGCAGTACCTTAATGACGCCCCGGTAGGTTTTCTTCTTTTAAGGGCTTGGGGGAGGGGGGGTTGTGCGGCCTCATACCATCCTGGTACAGTAGTTACTGAAATGGCATGGGGACACCCCACCGGAAAAGCCCCGTTTTTTGGGGGTAGCATGTTTCTTTTTGTGTCTGCGCGGCATTTAATTTTGCCAAATTTTGTAAGCCACTTTGAGTCCCCTCCGGGGTTGAGAAAGGTGGGATAAAAATAAAGTATTTATTTTATTTTAGCATGGGGACATAAACCCATGCCAAAGTGGATTTCTTAAACCCACTTTGGCATGGGTTTAAGCCCTTTCTGGAAGTGCTCTGAGTGAGAAAGAGAGGTGACCAAGTAATGAGAACTTTCCCTGTTGCCTGTGACTTGCTGCTTCCAAATTGACTAGAATCAGGGCTGTCAAAAGTCTTTGAATAAAGGACTTCCACAGTTGACTTCTCCATCAAGCTTAGGTCATTTCCATATAGGAACTATAAAATAATCAGTGGTTTTCTTTGGAAGAGGAACCAAGGAAAAGCTCTCTGTTTACCAGCGTCTCCATTTCTGAAACACATTTTAAAAGAGAGAGAGAGAGAGAGAAAGTACACAAGCTCCCAGAGCTCTGTACCCTTCCATTCCCCACAAACACTAAATATAGAGGTTTTTTAAAAACCATGTTCACAAATAAAACTAGCTGTGGCTGGTAAAATGCCATTATTTATCATCCATGTTGATCTGAATGACTGCATTTAAAGTTCTATGAATCTTAAATGTTTCACAGGTGAGGCACAGATGTAGCATTGTTCCTTGGCAATAACTCACTTTCGGCTCTTTATACCTCAGTCTTCTATTCAGAATGCTTCAGACATGGAGTCTAGTAGCAAAAACAAGAATATGACCTCATGCTTTATTACTTTTTAAAACAAATTTAGACAAGAACTGTAGCTGAGCACAGCCTGATTCTCTAGCAGCAAGTTAAAAACTGGGGAGCTATCTATGAGCCTGTCTGAAATATTTTTCTGAAATGCAAAAGACAAACAATACTTTCTCTCATTTAATATTTGTTTGTTCAATATTTATTTATTTAATATATTTCTGCATTACCTTTCAGTTTAAAAATCCAAGAATGGTTTATAATATTGTGGTGTGAGAACCCACACAGCCCAATAGACTTAAATAACAAAACATGGATAAAAGTATTTTGGAATTTAACCCAAAATTAAAGGTTTGAGTAGGGTTTGGATTACCCTTATGACTAGGGATAACTGACTAGTTTGGTGAGCAGGAAAATACCTCACCAAAGAAATAAAGTTTCAACAGGCAGCTGGAGCCAATATTTTACTGAAAGTCCACATGATCTCAATGGAAATATGTTTCCACATGCTGGGTCTCTAAACACAGAAAACAGCATTCCATACCACAACCAAACAAACTTCACTGGGTAATAACGCAGTAAGTAAGAGGATACTGGATTATGTTCAAAGTAGTATTTTTATTAAAGGAGGAACTTTGAGTTGTATCCAGATTTTATTATCCAGAAGGACAATACCTGGTGCCTCCACAGAGAAGGTCCACACCAATTTCCTTCCACATTGCATTTCTCCCACTAGTAGAAGACACAAGGGTGTCTTCCCTCAGAAAATCTGTCTTTAGTCTCCCTCACTCACTCACACACACACACACACACGCACAGCATATCTTCAAGTAGTGAGATCTCAACTGATTGAGAGCTTTAAATGTCATCCCCAGTATATTGTATTCACACCGCAAGCAATCTGGAAGCCAGTGCAGTTCCCTCAACATTGGTGCCAAACAGTTTCTATGAGATGACCCTATCAGAGGTCTAACAGCTGCATCTTTCACTTGCATAGCTTTCAAATATAATGGTAGTTTACAGAGCAGACTCTCATTTGTGAACATGTTGAATTGCAAGGACAAGAAGGAAACTAATAGTAAATGACCAACAATGATTTCAGTTTCTGGTTGGCTTGCAAAATGAACTGAGGCCCCCACTAACACAGTCACAGCACCACCTGCTTGACTCTTCTTCTCCCTCTCTGAAATAGCTGCTTCATATTGTCTCTGCTGGCTTCTCATTTTCCTTGCCTGCAACATCTCAAAGAAATTAAATGAGGAGATGTAACTTAGCCATCGGGGCAGTAGTAATGGAAAGGATCCGGGAACACACATTTAGCCAAACAGAACTTGGGACATAGGCTGAAGACACGTAATGCAGGCACCTTATTGAAGCTAAGCAGATCTAGATCTGGTTAGCATCTGATGGAAGACCAGATTGAAACTCTGTGTATACATTACCTGGAGAGCCATGACAGAAGAAACTAGATGGAATAAAAAAGTAATGTAACATTTGTGCGTGTATCTTCAAGTCAGCTGTTGACTTACGGTGCCCCAATGAATTTCATGGGTTTTCTTACGCAAGGAAATAAAAACATGGTTGAGATCACAGCTATGACTCTTGGTGCCTGATGGAAGTGATCATAACAAAGCTTTGGCTTTTTAAATAGAAAGGAAAAGGTGCCTTTGACTACCTCACATAATAAATTGATTAGTGAACAGACCACATGTTTGGGAAACTGGTGTTGTAAAGCAGGATAGGAACAGCCCATGTTTATACTAATGTGTTTTAGATGATCCATTGAAAGATTTTCATTTAGCTCCAAGGAAGTCATTTAACTGTTTTCACTCTGTAAAGTTCAAAAAGCTCTTGAACTTAGCACCAAAAGCAACAGCGGCAGCCGCAGAGGAATCCAGGGTCTGAGCACCTGCTCTTACCCCCCCCCCCCCCCCGACTTTTCGAAAGCAACTCTCGCTTAGCAAACACAAATATGTTTACTGTGGAAACTTTGTACTGCAGCCATTGCCCTCAGTGCCCTGCCCAGTGGTTTACTCTCCCCCCCTTCTTTTTATACCCACATAAGGAACAGATCCTTGCTCTTAGATAGTAGTATAGGGCATGTATTTAAAGCAGATGGTGGGTTACTTAAACCTGCTGTCTTGTTAGCCTGATTTATTCACTTATTTTTAGATTGGTTGGAAAGATGACATGTGAGCTAGTGGGATTGGAAAGCAGGCCAGAGTGTAATTTATATGCCATGACCTTAGTGCTTCCCTATCTGCTGCAGATGTGGAGACCACAGTTTATAATATCAGGCACTATCAGTAAGTATTTGTATTATAATTCCACAGAACTGTTGGCTTGCCATGATTTACATACAGAAGCGGCTAGCTCATCTACGTGTAAAAAAAAGACTAGCCCATCTATATGTAGAAAAGAATTTCCCCAGTGCATGCAAACTCCATCCTAACATTAGAATGCGTTTGTCCTGTCAAATACCCTGTTTCCCCAAAAATAAGACAGGGTATTATTATTATTATTATTATTATTATTATTATTATTATTATTATTATTATTATTATTATGTTGTATGACACAGCAAACAAGATAGATATGCTGGATTTCGTTTCACAAAACCACAAGTCGAACACTTCCCAAGTGTCTAGGACTGTGTGATGTATTTTCGGATGATGCGTGCAGATCCCAGCAGGGTGGCCTTTTGCAGTTGGCAGATCGTAATTTTGTCAATTTCTATTGTTTCCAAATGCCGGCTGAGATCTTTTGGCACGGCACCCAGTGTGCCCATCACCACCGGGACCACCTGCACTGGTTTCTGCCAGAGTCTTTGAAGTTCAATCTTGAGGTCCTGATAGCGGCTGAGTTTTTCCTGTTGTTTTTCATCAATGCGACTGTCACCTGGGATGGCAACATCAATGATCCAAACCTTGTTCTTTTCCACAACTATGATGTCTGGTGTGTTGTGTTCCAGAACTTTGTCAGTCTGGATTCGGAAGTCCCACAGTATCTTTGTGTGTTCATTTTCCACGACCTTTGCTGGTTTGTGATCCCACCAGTTCTTTGCTGCTGGCAGGTGGTACTTGAGGCATTATTATTATTATTATTATTATTATTATTATTATTATTATTATTATTTCCCCCACACTTCCACCCCTCCCTTCTCACTCCAAAGGGGACTCAGGGCAGCATCACAACAGGCAGCAATTTGACGCCAAACATACAATTCCAAAAATAATAGTTGCAATTAAAAACCAAGTATTGAAACATCAGTTAATAAAAAAAAAATCAATTAAAATCATGCAAGCTCAAAATCATAGTCCAAGGTCTGTCCATTAGTCAATTATATTAAATTACTCTCATTATTGCACTGCTACAATTACTGCTCGAATGCTTGGTCCCACAGTTATGTCTTAAGTTTCTCCTGAAAAACGTTATATCACTTGTTGCTCCAAAATATGCATTAGGGCTTATTTTCAGGGGATGTCTTATTTTTCCATGAACAACAATCTACATTTATTATTGAACAAAAATCAACATTTATTCAAATATAGTCATGTCATCATGTTTCTTGTTCATCTGTTTACATATGGTACTGGAGAAACCCTTTACCAAGGAAAGCAGACACCCTCAAAAGAATCACACTCAAAAGATCCCAAGAAACCCAAAACAATAAGGATTGGCAAGTGCCAGGTTCTCACGCACAGGTCAGGTAGTTCCGCTGGCATCACTCCCTTCCCGAGACCATTATATTAGAGCGTTATGGCTGCTTTCAGTTCCCAGTGGGAACCAACTGCTATGCTTGGTTGCAGTGGAACATGGAAGAGAGCAGCTGGGACCTGACAGCACGTAATGCACCTCTGTCAGGAGAAATGCCAGAGGGACTACCCGATCTGTATGTGAGAGCCTGGCACTTACCAACCCTTACTGTTTGGGGTTTCTTGGAGTCTTTTGAGTGTGATTTTTTTGGGGATGTTTGCTTTCCTTGGTAAAGGCTTTATATGTCCTGCTATTTAAATGGACTTTTTATGAACTGTAACTAGGGCTAATTTTTGAAGTATGGCTTATATTTTAAGCATACTAAAAAAAATCCTGAAAATCATGCTAAGGTTTATTTTCAGGAGAAATCTCATTTTGGGGAAAACAGGGCACCATAGCCATTTGTTTACTTGCACAGAATGTATCACTATATAAATATGGGTTAGAATGGGGCCATAAGTATGACAGTTGGTTAATGGGGCACACAGAGACATAGGATAGGATGTAATCTTTCTCATTCTATATTTTCCAAAAAAAATTATTACATCCTTTTTCTACATCTATTCTTTGTATCTTTGTATCTGTCTATACAAAAATGTATCCCTATTTCCATTCATAGAAAATTCAGACAGTTTTGTGTGAAGTGATTTTTCCAATCTAGTAGGTATTCCTGAATGCTCTTCTCTCTAATGTATGTAACCTTGTATTCAAATCTCCTAATACCTGCATTATGTACCTGTTTTTTATTAGATAATTATATTAAAAAATTAAGAAAATTCAAAAACAGAAGTTCACTGTCATTTGAGCTCTCCGGATTAGATTGGCATATATTCAACAGACATGAGATGATTAAACTTAGTGTGGCTGATCTATATAATATTATTGCAAGGCATGTTTTCTTGTACTGAGTCACACTTTATAAGATCTATAAGTAGAGATGGAAATAATATTTGCTGTTATTTCTTTTCTAACTGAAAAAGAGTCTCATGACAGTCTTGACACCTGGTTGGAAACAATAATACTGAGCTAAGGATTTTGCTTAGTTTTCATGCAATATTCATATATCCCAACATCTTTTGGCACACAAATGTTTGTTTTTTGCGTAAAAATCATATTTAGGAAGCAAAAAATTCACTGTTTCAAAAAAAATGGGTAAGGTTTTTTTGGTGCAAGAATTGTGGTCATCCAGATGTATTGCTGTGCAAAGCTATTTTTAGAAACACTTTTGGATGTGTGAATTCCAGGACAAAGCTGGGAATAAATATTCATCTTTTCTGCTGTGGGTAGAAAACTATAAAACAAAACACTTGAAGATCTACATCTTTATGAACGTTGTTCCCATACCATTTCTTTAGCATTTGCTTCTTTTGTAGCAAGAATTTAGAATTAGAGAATTGGAGGGTCCCTTGTAAGGACTTTCATCCAAAGCATCTCATGCAATCAGATGTAGTATATGTTTTTCTAATTTGCCACAGTCTGACATCATATTTGTGCCCATTGGGTACAATTGCTTTTTCTTTCTTTCCTGGAAACTTGCCAGAGATCGGCAACCAATGACTTGTAGAAGGGCACCAGTCCATTGATTTAACAGCACAAAACAAGGAAGCGAAGCTCAAAATAAGCAAACAATTAATGGGGGACCAGAAGGTACTGCAAGCAATCTTGCAAATGCTGACTCTGTTGCTTCATTTGTGAATATCTTTGAAATCTGGTGTACTCCATCTGTGAACATTGGATTACTTTGGAAAGTTCTATTCTCTGATGAAGATTCATTGAAATGACTCCACATTTCCGGGAGTAGTCATTTACAGCTCTTCATTACAGCCTTTCAGTGGTACACAGCTTGTGGATTATATTTAGTAGTCTTATGCATATGCAAGCTTGAATGGACCTTGATGCTGATGTGTCACCATCATTCATTATGGATTTCCAAATCTGGGTTTGAGCTATTTTTTGAACAAATCAAGATAGCTGCCCTTACTGCATGATACTATACACCATTTTATTATACTAATTGATATTCAGCTACAGTCTACAAATTCTTCATATATGGATTCAACCATTTGTGGTTTGAAAATGTTTTTTTACCATAGACAAATCCAAAAATCAAACATTTTATTTTTTTTTATATGAGGACACTATTTTACTATGCTATTGTATATAACGGGACTTGAGCATTCACTGATTTTGATATCCATGGTGGGTTTTGGAGCCAAATCCCAGAAGAAGCCAAGGGCCAATTGTACATTGTATTGCCTATAGCAATGGTTCCCAACCTTTTGGTCTGGAGGTCCCCAAGAACTGACATATGGTCCGTGACATCACTGTTTCTACACTGTTGCAACGAGAGTGACTGATCTCATGAAACCCTCTTACAGTGCCGAGGCAATGGTAACATTGGGAGGGGAGAGGCTGACTACCCACAAAACGCATGACAACAAGCCTCCTGACTGCTGCTTCTCCTCCTCCTCCCTCTCCCAGAGTGGAGCAGTTCCATGTGCAGCCTAGAAGCGGAGGCACCTTGATGTCTTCATTTTTAGGCTTGTTGCTGGGGTTATTTGGAGTGCTGATTTCCATATTTGGATGGCATATGTTCTGTATCAGAAACTAGAGCTGATGTGCTCTATCCAATGCAATTTACTGAATCAACACCCCAAATGACCAAACCAAATCTAAAGTTGACCAAAAATCTGTTTGTAACCCTTTGGGTACTAATGTTGGAGAGTTGTCCCTGGTCAAAGTGGTCTCTTGTCAAGTGGTCCCTTGTCAAAAAACGTTGGGAACCACTGACCTATAGGATCCAAATGTTCTTTCTCCTTTATGTCAGCTCTCTTTCTCTTATATATAGTATATAGATTTATTTATATTATTTTGTATTACTTTATATTGTATTATATTGCTGGAGATCAGTTACATTGTAAAGGTGGCTTTCACGAATAGTAAAATGAATAACAATAAAACAACAGTATTTTATGTAGAGTAAACCAGTGCAGCTGAAAAGATTTATTGAATCCTGTAAATAGCACACATACTTTTTTCAAAAAAAGCAATTAAGTGTAAAAAGGCCAGATGGGATAAATAAAAATATTTTCAAAGTGCCTTGAAAAATGTAAAGAAGGGGATTCCTGGATTTTCCCAGATAAAATTAGTATAAACAAATAAATGGAACTGTGCACTAGATATTACATACCAAAGAATACCACCCCACCCACCAGTTGCAATAAAGAACCCTTTCTTTAAAAGCAAAGCAAGACATAGAACAGTTACTTGAACTCTATTCTCAACAGTGCTATAATTATTAGGTAGAGAAACAGTAACCACAAATATGGCTACAAAATGTTTTTGCGGTTTCCTCAGGCTGTGAATTTAATCTTGAATCTATCCCACAGTGGAAGAGTTACTTTTTGGACTATATCTCCCAGAGTCCCCAACTATCATAAACATTAGCCATGTTGGTTGGGAAATTCTTGGAGTTGGAACTTTCAAAAAAGTTTTTTCCCAGCTCTGAAAATAAGCATGTAAAACTAGGAAACTCATAAGCATACCATAAAGCAGCTAGCCCTTCTTGTTTGTTTCCCTGTTTAGTTATCTAAAGCACAGTAGCTTGAAATTTGCTCCGTGGTTTAATGGGGACATCCAAAAGAACATGGAAGATGGTGACAGAAGTCACATGACAATGGACGAAATCTGTGAAAACTCTCTGGACCTTCCCTTCATGGGAGCTTCAGCTAGATCAAAGACATTGAAATGCAAGGACAGGTAGAATTTCAGCACGGCGGAGATCTGTACAGGCAGTCCCCGAGTTACAAACATTTGACTTACAAACAACTCATAGTTAAATACAGGAGTGAGACAAGAGGTACTAAGAGAAATCTACCCTTAGGAAGGGAAATGTTCCTGAAAGAGTTATCATGGGGAAAAGGGTCTCCACTCAAGCTTTCTCTCCAATCCTTGTTTCCACAACAAGCCAAATTTTTCAAAATCCAATTATCACAGGGACATAAAGTGAAGTGAAATCTTTTGAACAGGGGCACAGAAAGGAAAACAAGCACCACAAGGGTGTTAGCCTGTTAACCCTTCCCTATACAATCCAAAGTGTGTGTGTGTGTGTGTGTGTGTGTGTGTGCATCCACAGTATTTTGAATTTTGGAATGTCTTGAATTTTGGAATACTCATATTTGCATATATGTATACATAATGAGGCATAGTGAGGCATAATGATGGGACCAAAGTCTAAACACAAAGTTCATTTATTTTTTTAAATTGTATTTATTGAGAGTTTCTGTTACACACAATAAGACAAACAATACATAGACGGGGGGAGTAGATGTTGGGGAAAGGAAAGGTGGGGTAAAATCACTATATGGGGGAAGTATGGAGTTAAATGATAATGGGGACTGGTGGAAGGTAAATCCTTCGTATCCAAAATGGGGAGGGTAAGAAAAGGGTAGGGGGGAAAGGTGGGATAGGAAATAAACACTAGGTAGGGTTGGGTTGACTTCTGTTCTTTAAAGTTCATCTCTTGTTGAATTTAATTTAATTGTTCCTTTAAGTTATTTTCTTTAAGTAGGCCTCAAAAATAGTCCAGTCCGTGGCCTTCATCGCTCTGCCGTTAAATGTTTTTATCAAGAAGGTTAGGTTATCCATTTCCTTTATTTCAATCATCTTGTCTATCCAAAGATCTTTCGTTGGGGCCTTTTCTAATTTCCAGTGTTTTGCTATCACGATTCTCCTTTCACGATTCATTTATGTTTCATATACACCTTATGTACATAACTAAAAGGTAATTTTATACAATATTTTGATAACTTTTTGCATTGAACGTCCAAAAGCAAAGGTGTCACTACCTCAGCCATCCACGTGGACAATTTGGGAGTATTTGGATCCTGGCATTCCGAATAAGGGATGGGAAACTTGTATGTTCTGTGTAACTCATAGAAAATTCAACTCGTTCCTATTACAATTTGAATGTATAAGCTAGTGAGAGTGTGCTGAAATTGGCTCTCTGCTGCCCTCCCCCACCACAGCTGTCTTTCTCTCCAGAGATAGCTGATTGCTAGTATTTTGGCACTGCAGTTCCTATATCTTTTTGAGGTGAAAGAGGATTTGAATGGTCAGCATTGTTTGTTGTCGTTAGTACTATTACACTGCTGGAGCAAGCCAATCTGCTTGGGAGATTTCAGCCAACTAAGCCCAACAGCCAACAAAACAAAGCATTACATACAACCCTCATCTGGAAGTTATTTTTATTTATGTTATTGTAAGTTGTCAGGGTGACGTCTGGGCTTGGGCCCCAAGGTGGAAAAATCTGGAGGTTGCTACACGGTAGATAGCTTTCCAATTGGGAGGATTGAAGGTCATTATGCTGAAGTGTCAAACTAGGTTGCCTCACGACAACACGCTTGTTGGGAAAGAGGATGGGGTGTTGTCCGGTGCCCTGTGCTTTATGGTGCCAAGCACACTGGCCGTCATTTTTCGTGAGGAGAAAAGAAGAGAATGGCCTTTCAGAATAAATATTAAGTCAAGCATTCCCATCTCTAAATGGGCACATAATATTTTGGGTTCCCTTGGTACCAAAAAGGGATGATGAATGTTGAGAACATTCAAAACAATTATCTGCTATAGCAGACCAAGAGTCCATCTACTTGGCCAACCTACTATTCCCACAGTAGCCAACGAAATGTCTTCAAACAAGCCTGAAATGGTCCTGCATAATCATTGCCCCAATAACTCACAGTCACATGTAGAATTTTATATATATATATATATATATATATATATATATATATATATATATATATATATATAAAGAGTGATAGAATCCCAACAAAACTAAACACCCCACAACCTTGAAAATTGACAACACAACCCATCATCCATGCCTCTAGGTTGATACAACAAAAAGAAAAGAAAAATAAAGTCCTAATTAGAGGGAGAGGAATCATTGTTTTTATCCAATTGCAACAGACAAAAAAACCCAGAAATATTGTATATTCACAATCTTTAAGAAATAATATCCCCTGATGGCGCAGCGTGTTGAAGCGCTGAGCTGCTGAACTTCTTGACCGAAAGGCCGCAGGTTTGAATTGGGAGAGCGGAAAGAGCCCCCACTGTTAGCCCCAGCTTCTACCAACCCTAAAGTTCAAAAACATGCAAATGAGAGTAGATGAATAGGTACTGCTCCTGCGGGAAGGTAACGGCGCTTCATGCAGTCATCCCACATGACCTTGGAGGAGTCTACAGACAACACCAGCTCTTCAGCTTAGAAATGGAGACGAGCCCCAACGCCCAGAGTCAGACACGACTGGACTTAATGTCAGGGGAAAACCTTTACCCTTTACCTTAACTACCACCAATTCCTCAGTACTTTATTTCCCATAGCACCATACTTCGCCACAGCAACGTGTGGCCGGGCACAGCTAGTGAGTCATAAAAGCCAATGTAAATCACCAATGTATTCAATGTTGATATTAGAATACAGATATAGATACAACATATGGATGGGAAATCCAGCTCAACTGCAGACTCATTGAGCAAGCAATATTATTCAAGCCCCTTCTACAGGGCTGTATAAAATCCAGATTATCTGCTTTAAACTGGATTATATGGCAGTGTAGACTCAAATAATCCATTTTAGAGCAGATAATGTGGATTATCTGCCTTGATATTCTGGATTATATGGTAGTATACTCCAGTCTTAACTCCTCATCTATAATAGCAATTCCTAGATAAAGCTTGGAAAGTATCACAAAAAGGTAACTACAATAAGATCATCATAACCATGGAACCCATATCCACAGTTTCACTTACCCAAACCTGGGAGGGGTTAGTTTCTCTAGGAATTTGTTGGCTTCTCCAGGCAATTCTATGGTATGCTTCCCTTGGAAGTTATCACAGAGTTATGCTGGAGGACCTAATGAATTCCTAAAGAAGATATTCTCATGGAATGTTTTGGTCCTCTAATGAAATGCCATAGTATATTAAAACCAGAAGTCATGCAATTTAATGGTGCTCAGTCATGTCTATGGTTTTAGGTAACCATGGTCAAGTCAGGAACCTATCCCCATGAATATGGAGGTCTTATTGTAGTTGCCATTCTGGTTCCAACAAGCCAAATATTAGTTATTTACTCTTTTAACTACTTTTGAAAAATTACTTTCCTGTTTCTCAGACTACTTACTAGTATAAAATTAATAATATGAAGGTTAAAAGCTGCTGCCCTGTGGTATATGACATGTTTCCCTCCCATTCACCTTTTCCTCAATGCAGGACTCATAACGAAGCACGTAGTTATTTTTTCATTATTAGGAAAAGGAGTTAATCAAAAGCAACTGGTTATTTGTAACTAATTATGTTACATCATTATTCTATTATTCTATGTCAGCATTCCAAATCTATGACCTTACGTATGCTTCTGCTCTGCAAAAAGAATTTGGTGGTTTACTACTTACAGAGCTGAATTGCAATTAATTTAAAGGCAATACATGGGACTATTTAGTCTAGACAAAATGTAAGTCGATGACATTTAGAGCTGTGCATTCAGTTTGGTGTTGCGGATTTTGATGCCTCTCCATTTCAAGACAGATGCACACATGTTGTGCTAGTAGCCAGCTGAACATTCTTCTGGGAAACTAGGTTGGTTTTTTAAAAAATCATATTCCATGTGGGTCTTATTTTCTTAACTTTATTTGGCACCTCCCCTCTTTTCTGTTTGCATTTTATTTTGTACTCCCACAGTGCATTTTTCCTCTTGGGTTGTTCACTTGCACATGTGATATTTTGTTCTGTGCTGTATCTACTGTATACTCTTTAACCATTCAACCATTTGTGCCTCAGAAAAAAGAAAAGAGAGTAATTATATGTACCAGTTCAGCAACTCTTATTCAAAAATCAGAAAAACTCCAAAATTTAAAATTGTTCACATGGCTGGCTAAGATAGTGGCACCTTTGTTTTTTGGGGGATTCAATGTACACAAACTTCATTTCATGCACAGAATTTATGAACAGTACAACTTAAATTACCTGTATAAGGTGTATATGAACATAAATGAATTTTGTGTTTAGACTTGATCCCATCTCTCAAATGTCTCATTATGTATTTATTATTATTATTATTATTATTAATAATAATAATAATAATAATAATAATAATAATTTGTTATGTTTATTTATACCTTGCACAAGGAAACTCAAAGCAGCTGTATACCTATGCAAATGCTGCTATTCCAAAATCTAAAACAAACAGAAAAAACCCTGAAATCCCCAACACTTCTAGTCCCAAGTGTTTTGAATAAGGGATACTCAACTTGTCTTTCCTTTTAACAAAACTATGGTGGCTACTTTGAGCCTTTAATCCTCACAGACATACCTTGTGATCTGGAAAACATTAAGACCAGTGCAACAGAGGGCTACATTGTTAGTTATGTTAAGGGTATCTAAAAACAACCATGAAAGCTTTGTTGCAACTTATGAGAACAGCAGAAATAGGTAGGTAGGTAGTAGGCTTGTCCGATCGATGGAAAAAATGTTTCAATTCTCGTTTCTAAAGTAGGGGGTGCCGGCTCTTCGATGTAGAAATTATTTCTAAATGTTTCACCCAAAATTTTCGGATATTTCCGAAAATTTGTAATGTTTCTAAAATGGCGGACGCGCATGCGCAATCGCCAAAAAACAGGAAACCGGGGGGGACTTTTCTGGGGGTCTCCCGCCCTCATTTCTTGAGCTATTCGCATCAAATTTGGTACAGTGGGAGAACACATTCCACACTCTTTGCTCAACAAATTGCAGAATGTTTCCTGTCTCCTATGATTTTTGGTGAATTTTTATAACTTTTTATAATACACTATTTTTCAATATTTGAAGAAACCTGTTCCTGGTTTGAAAGTCTTATTTCCTGTTCAATTGGGTTCTTATCACTGTAAAAGTCCCTCTTCTACTTGTGTAGACTTTGGATTAGAAATGCAGCACACGCCAAGCAATGCCTTGACAGGATTGGCAACGTCCTTTGGAAACTATAAATTGCTGTGGACCCTCTATTGAATCAAATCAATGTCTGACTTTGTGATTACAGAAATAAAACTCAGCCCAAGGCTTGGGAATAGAAATGGAGTGTGAGGGAAGCAATGCCTTGGCGGGTGCCCCACGTCCTTTGGAAACTATTTCTTCCAATGTACCCTTTAGGTTTGAAAACAATGTGTGTCTTTGTGATTGCTGCAATAACACTCAGCCCGGGGGCTTGGGATTACAAACGGAGCGGGAGGGAAGCAATGCACTTGCAGGAACGCAGATGTCCTTTGGAAAAAAAAAAGTTCCCTAAAGCCAGCCACAGCAAGGACTCTGCCCCAAGCCCCCAGCCAATTTCCCCCCCAAAAAACACAATATCAAACCAGCAACAACAGAAACACTCTACCCCCAGTTAGCCCTCTCTCCCCCAAACAAGCAAGCAGCAGCTTCCCAGCGTGCGCCAAACACCCTCTCTACTCAGTATCCCAACCCAGAATGGCTTGGGTCGGCTGGGGTTGGGGATTTTCATAGAGATCCTCCACGTGGACATGGAGGACGCTAGCCCCCACCTTTGGCAGCCATCGTGGAAGACTCTGATTGGCCAGGGAGCGGCCATGTTAGGCTGCGCTAGGCTCCCATTCATGTAAGGTTGCAGAAACAAAAAAATAAATAAATAATAATTTTTAAAAAATATTAAAAAAAAATTTTGGAAGGAAAAAAAATTAACGAAAATTTTAAGAAACAATTAGAGAATGGGCCAATGATGGTTCGAATTACATTGCCAGTTGCGCCCAGGGAAAACGTTTCAATTCTCGTTTCAAAAAACGAGAACAATCCGAAATAATTACGAAACGAGAAACATAACGAATATTTGGACAACCCTAGTAGGTAGGTATAACTGTAGCACAAATTGTGATAACTAGAGAAGGCTCATAGTACAAAGAGTTCCCAGAGAGGTGCAGCAAACAATCACGGCTGCATGTGCAGGTGCAATGTAAGTCTTGTATTTTCTTTGGCATAATCTTGGGCTGTGTTCTGAGAAAGGCCTCAAGAACAAGAAGCTTGAAGGCTGCCAGGAACAACAGACAGGCATAGATAGTTAATAGAGGTGAGATAGCTTACTCCAGAGCTTGGGAAAGTTACTCCTTTGGAGCACAATTCCCAGAATCCCCCAAGCAAGAGAATCAATGGCTCTGCCTAATTCCCTCTGCCTCAAATTAAAAAGAGCTCTCCCCAGTAGAAAATTAAGATCCATCTAATGCCTTTGTGATATCTTATAAAGTCACTGCCCCAGACAGACAATTGTTCCATCCTGCACTGGCAGGATGGTTCATTTCCATCTCAGGCTAGATCACCGTGTTAATATACCACATGGAGACCTCATGGGCCATCCAGTCCACCCCCCTGCCAAGAAGCAAAAAATTGCATTCAGGGAACCCCCGACAGATGGCCATCCAGCCTCTGCCTAAAAGCCTCCAAAGAAGGAGCCTCCACTACACCCTGGGGCAGAGAGTTCCACTGCTGAACAGCTCTCAGTATATAACCATTGTACTTCTCAATAAGCTAAGTGGCTCAATATACAGTAAGCTAGTGTGGTGTTGTGGTTAAGAGTGTTGAACCAGGATTCTGGGAGACAAGGGTTCAGATTCTTACATAGCTATGGAAATCCTAGAATTTCATAGGATGCAACCAAAGTAGTTAAAGTGGAATCATAGTATTCTGGTTGGATAATGTGAAAATACCCTAGGTGGGGCAAAATAGTAAAAAAAAATACCACTCAAGTGTTATGGGTTATCAGGGGCAACAAAATGTTTTCTTTTCCAATAATAGGGATGCTGGGAGATGCTCTGGTTCATAAAATAGCCCCACTTTCCCTGTCCTTTTAATGTGTTTGTGTTGCGTGCCTCCCAGTAATTTCTGGCTTATGGTGACCTTTTGTTTTTCTCTGACATTGAGAAAGTGTCACTTGCCCAAGGTTTGCATGATTCATCGAGATTCCAAACCCTAGTCTTCCTAAGACCTAGTCCAACCCTTAAGCCATTACTCCACACTGGTTCTCTATATTTTAACTGCATCCAGCTAATTAGCATCATGTCTTGTTTGGCCATAATAATTGGATCAGATCAAGGTTCTCTTTGGCAACTATCCCTGCGCTCTCTCTCCTATTGTTCCTGGAAAGTGATATTTCCTGACATGTATCCTCCTCCATCGGTGTATTCTCCATCTCAATTCAAGTCCTCAATAATCTAGAGTAAGACTTTGCCACCAAAGTTTCTATATAGAGTATGAAATGTGTTGTATAAAACGTGCACACAGAATGCCCCTTAGTGATCAGTGATGCATTGATCCAATAAATCTGCTGAAAAACAGAACATTTGTAACAAAAAGAACAGATTGTGTTAATTTTAACAAGCCCTGTTCATTTCTAGAGATTTGTGCCAAATACAATGAATGATTAAATGGATTGGTACAGAATGAATAAAAACCACTTTTCCACAATCTTTCAAAAGGAGGCAGCCTCCCTTACTCAGTCGCCACTGTCTATTCTAATGGATGATGGTTTAGTTACTAGGTGTAGTGAATGAATTACCTGGATTTCTAAGGATGGGTATATGAGAATTTTCAATTATTTATCACAAAGAGAGAAGGCTGGAAATAGTTGGCAAAATTATAAAAGAGATGGGTAAGGAATGCTGAATATTTCAGCATAGTCAGATGATTAATCATGCTGTTGTCCTCCTCTTATTATACAATTTGGCCTCCTCATGATAGTTTTTTGTTGTTGTTTATTCATTCAGTCGCTTCCGACTCTTCGTGACCTCATGACCCATGCCAGAGCTTCCTGTCAGCCATCGCCATCCCCAGCTCCTTCAAGGTCAAGCCAGTCACTTCAAGGGTACTATCCATCCATCTTGCCCTTGGTTGGCCCCTCTTCCTTTTTCCTTCCATTTTCCCCAGCACCATGATCTTCTCCAAGCTTTCCTGTTTCTCATTATGTGGCCAATGTACTTCATCTTTGCCTTTAATATCCTTCCCTCCTTGAGCAGTTGGGCATTATTTCCTGTTTTATGGACTGGTTGGATCTCCTTGCGGTCCAAGGCACTCTCAGAATTTTCCTCAAACACCACAGTTCAAAAGCATCTATCTTCCTTCACTCAGCCTTGCTTATGATCCAGCTCTCACATCCATAGGTTTCTATGGGGAATACCATTGCTAGTTTAGGTGCCTGGAATGTAGGATCTATCTCTCCAAAACAGATCAAAGAGGATATATATTGTTTTCTGCAGAACAGAATAACATTATCCATGAAAATAAAGTTTTTATAAGCAAAAACCAGGCAGGTCTTTGCATTGAAGGAACTTACATTATAAAACCCATAGTTCAGGAAACCATAGGGAAGATGGGGAAGCCAGAAAAACAAGGGACGTAAGCTTGATCATTTGGGAAGTTAAGGCATAGATCTTGAGGAAAAGCTAGGTTTTGAACAAGGATAGGCAACTTTGTGGGATTTTTAGAGTGGTACTAATTCATTCTCCCCACCCAAATGAAATCCAAGCTGCGGCAATTTTCTATTGCTGCAGTATCCACCAAAATGCAGTAGAAATTGTGATTGTTCTTTGTGATGTCAAGGAGTACAAGAGCCCCTTCACCCACCATAGCACTTTGCCTGGAAGGAGACTTGTAAACAGGGAGTACAGTTTACCCTTCATATTAGTGGGTTTGACTTTGTGGATGTGATTACTCATAGATATGATTAAAATTTTCCTAGCAATATCCAGGTTCTCCTTCTGTGTGATTCCTCTAGAACTTGGCCATAGAGTCATGCTGGAGGACCTAGAGATTCCTACAGATATGTTTTCTCAGGTATTTGCAGCTGATATTGATAAGACCCTCATGGTGACTGAAGCAATTGGCAATAGTGGAGATATAAAAACAGATTAGGCAGCTATGTTCAGCTCCTTAGCCATGAGTTGCCCACCCCTGATTTTGAAGGAGGATGTGATAGCTGTGGAAGAGGTTGGCTCTATGTCCATGTTTTGGAAGAGGGTCCTGTACATTAGAATTCCTGGAAAAAAATTACAGTGTCCATGAAATAGTTATCCATAACCTTAAGAGCTCTCTTTTCATTTGCCTCTTTATGCTTCAGTTCAATTTCTTTGGTTGCTCAAGTGCCACATCTTTTATCCCACCTCAAACCCACACTCTGAATCTTATAAAGTGGAACAAATTGTGCCAAGCAATCCCTGAGGTGCAAGCACAATTCACTTGTGTGGTATATATTGAGCCCAGCATTTGGGTGGAGGGGTTATTTTGGTCCAGAGCACATACAGATCCAACTCCGTGTGCTCTGAGCTTGTAAATGACAAGGAACGAGGCTTAGGAATTGGCACAGGTCCCAGCTGCTGGATCTTTTCTCTTTCTATCCAGCACAACCCCGCTCTTCAAGCTGAACTGGTAGACTTGTGTTTGTCATTTCTTGGCAAAATCATATTTGCAAAACACTTTGCCGTCCCTCGCTGCCTGCCACTAGGGACCATCTCTTGCTGTTTTCCACTTACTGGGGCCTGGGACATGCTGTCCATGGAAAAATAACACTCATCAGAGAAAGCAGGAGTGAAAACGGGACAACTACCTGGCTGCCATTTATAGAAGTCTGAGTAAAGGCCAATTTCAAAGGCAGCCAAGCCTGGGTGTTTATGTGCTTCTTACATTTGTGAAGGAATGGGTTATTAAATGCCTAGTGTCCATTTGGCACCACTGCCTGACATCATAATTACTGTTTCGGACCTCTGCCAAACAGTCAATGAAGACAATGGGAGCAGCAGATGCGTAAAAAGAAGTGGGAGTTGCCACGTCGAATGCCGTGTAAGACAGCAAGGTGACAATGTTTAAAACAGAGCTGAGCCGAAATTTCACAGGAGATTTTTTTCTGGTAAAAAATGCCTGGGATGTTTCATGCTGCCACTAAACACCCCTTGAAAAGAAGATCACTTTGCAAACTCTTCTCTGAATATTCACCAGCCCTGTGGTAGTTATCTTCTTCTCTCCTCCTACATGCAAATACATAGAAAATGTTATAGATGGATGTTAGGTCCTCGAAAAAAGATGGAATGTCAGCATAGTTTCAGTGCAACAAATACAAAACAGAAAACATAAGAGAGAAAAAGAAGATGTGGGGAAGGTGCCACTGCTAACTGTGAAACTCTCTCCCCAGAAGGTGGTGGAAAATTTCTACTCCCATTGGAACTGAGTAAAATTCAATTCCTTTGCATGCAAACAGGGTGTAAAAATTCATCTGATTAACAAGATCTGATTAATCTGATAAAGTGGAATAGGTACTGGAAAATACTGAAATATATCACTTTGTCTCAGTGGTGTTTCCAGATGCCTCTTTTGATTTTCTTTTTCTTCTTATGGGTAAAGATGCAAACATGACAATCTCTTTGCAAACTGGACAGTTGTATTCATTTATACCATAAAAGTCTATGGACACTGAGATATTCTACTTTTAAATTTTGCATGAAATGTAGCTGATTCCCATGATATTAAAAGTGTACACCACCAAACTTCCTCAATTGAGTTGCATGCAGACTTTACTCCTACACATAGTAGGGATGCCTCATTGAATACAGTGGGGCTTACTTCTGAGCATGCATACATTCAATCCCTTTGTATATGGCTTTCACTACACGATGGCTTCATAGCTTAGAATCTTAGCAACACTGCCTTCATCGGTATTTGTTCTATTTGCTACTAGTACCATACCATGAACCATTTGTTCACTTGACCTAAAACAAGTGTACTTCTGTCAACTATTGGAATGTGCAACCTTATAAAACATCAAGGCTTCAGCTTACATAATACACCAAAGGGTCAGAGTAATCATTAACCTTGCCCCCTTTTCAGTTCACTTTGTTCTCAAGTAACCTGTTTGCTTGGATTAAACATATAGCAATATCTTAGAGGAGGAAAAACAAATCCACAGCTGTAGCATTCTTGACGGAAGCATGTAACCCAAAAGAGAAAAGAGAAGGTATCAGGAGAACCAGTCTTGAACACAGGCATTCCCCTTTCTCTTTCCTTCCAGGGAGCCCCAATAGATTTGCAAGAGAATGACACTAATAATGCACAATTTATTAACCGTAAAATCTAGAAGACTTACAGGGAATATTTCAGTACAAAAGGACCATTCATGGCATTTGATTGGCACATCCTTCTTTAAGACATGCTCAGATTTTTCAAAAGAAAAGATGGTTGCCTCTGGACTATGATACTGATACCTCCCCATCCTGCACAAGCCTTTCACCACGTTGGCTGGTTGGGGAACAAAAGAAGGGGATAGGGAGACAAAAAGAGAGAGAGAAAGTGAAAGGGAGGGAAAAAGAGGGAGAGATGGTGGTGCAGGTCCTTGGGACCATCATATTATTTAGAGAAAGGCAGAGAGTGATGGATGGTATCCTTGAAGTGACTGGTTTGACCTTGAAGGAGCTGGGGGTGGTGACCACTGATAGGGAGCTCTGGCGTGGACTGGTCCATGAGGTCATAAGAGTCGGAAGCGACTGAATGAATAAACAACAACAGAGAGTGAAGCACTGGCATCATGATTTATGGCATACGGTTACAAGGTCTCAGGGCCTGGTTTCCTGATTCCCAAAACAAAGGGCAGAAACCACAAAGCAACAGAACTGCCTTTAAAGGTGGGTGTTTGTTTTGCACTTCTTAGAGTTGATATTTTTCCTTTTAATTGTATACCCTGTACACTTGTGGCTAATGCTTAATGTGTCATAATTAATGACATAGCCAGGGCCCAATTCTTGTGGCATCATAGTTGCTTCCTCTGTCATCTGCCCTGCCCTGCCTCTGGGACATTACAAGATCCCACTCCTAATCCTCAGTCTGGCATCTGAAAACCCAGATAATATAATGCTATTGACCTGGCAGCCCATATGAGTGTGCCAGAATAACTTGGCAGGTTTTTGGGTACTCTCCATCTTAAGTTGAGTGAAAGGTACATTTTGCTGCTCTGTAGCAATATACCTTGGGTATGCAAGCTCACTCAGATCCACATTGATCTTTATAAATATTTTAGAAACCCCATGTATGTTAAAAATGAAACCCTTTATCACATTGCAATTAATCATATAAGGATATGATCCATTGTGATGTCTATTGTCTAATATTACTGAATAGCAGAAACCCATTTTAATGGGCCTTGAAAAAATATTTTGATTATATGGCTTTTAGAAGTTGCTAGTCACAAAAAACTCTTTCAGTGAGGACTGGTCAACTTTTAATGACTATGTTAACTCCGAATCACACCTGCTTTCAGAAGATGTTGATCTGTGGAAGGAGTTCTTTGTTGAAGTCAATGACTCTCAGAAAGCTATACACCTTGTCCACATCCTAAGCCTGTTTGAAGAGTAATTTATTTATTTTTTCTGTTATTTTTTTGGAGTTGTTCCTGTAACTAGTGCTGGACTGGGACTTGTGAAATTCAGATTCAAGTCCCCCATTAAGATGTGAAGTTCAGTGGGTGCCCTTATGCTAGATATTCTCACCCTGACCTAAATCCCAGACTTACAGTAAATACTAAATGGGAAGGGAGACGTCCTATTTCTGTTGGTTGGAAATGGAGGCAAGATGCAAAGAAAACTAAGTTACTCCTCCTTCTACTATTACTACTGTTTCCATTATTTACATATTTACATCCATGTGTCTCGGTTTCTATAACATTAAATTCGATCCACTGATTAATTAAATCATTAATTAATGTTTCCAAAATGGCACTCAAGACATTGGTATTGCCAGCACCCCCGATTTGCTTATTGTCCATCAGGATATTTCATAAATCTCATTTGTTGGCATATTAGAAACCAAAGAAAACATGAAACGTCTTTTCTAAAATTTCCATTTTTGTTTTATTGTCAAAGTAAATATATTTTATGAAGAACAAAAGAAAAATATACAGATTGTAACTTATGTACATTGGCTTTAAAGATATTTTTTGCTTCCAATTTACATAATTTTATATGTTATTAAAAGATAGTTTATATAGATATGTAGTATGTACAGTTTTATTTACATACATTCATAGGATGTGAGATAACAACCAGTTGACAGAAGGAAGAGTCATTTACACTTATTTCTAGAGGACACAAGGAATGCATTCCTAGAGGAAAGTAATGGAGCTCTTGTTCTTAACATGACAACATGGGACTCCATTTGACCTACTAATACTAGAATTGCAGTGTTTTATTTCCTCGCTTGGCTCACCAAAACATAAAAAAGAGGTGGAAATACACAAGACATTATTTTAAAGAGAAGTTCATTGCAACAAACTCGTATCCAAAGCAATGGACCTTAAATTGGCTGCAACTAATCCTGTCCTGCTGCTTTCAGTGGGATCAAGTAATAGCTTATGTCTATACTTTGCTTATAGACACTATCAAGGATGAAAGAGATGTGATGTCCTTTATATATACATATCTTTTTTTTTAAAAAAAAAGTCATTTCTTATTAACAGATTCTATTTGCTAGGAAGCTTCATACAATCAGCAAAGTACAGAAAGAAGAGGACAGAGGGAAGAAAGTGTTGCCTCACACAATAATTCTGCATCCAGCATCTGCTTATATGTATTTACTTATTTATTTTTATATACGTATGCATATATTCTCTTCTGAAAGCCCTTAACAGCTACCATGCTAGCTGGCTAGAACACCCCCAGTTGCACTGTTCTCTTAATAGTGGCCTGTAAGGAGACTCCACGCTTGGGCACCACTTGCCTCCAAAGGCGCTAAAAGTGCTTTCGTAAAACATTCACTAAGTCTTAAGTTCCCTCATCCCAGGCACCAGGGACAAGGATTTAATTCCATATTGTAAACATGGGGACATGGCACTCAAATATATTTACAGAGCCTGAATTAAAAAAAAACCAGACAACCCCCCCCCCCCAAATTACTATCGGCCCCCCACATTTGCAAGTTTAGCTTTTGTGGTTTTACTATTTGTGGATGTGATTAATTTGCTTGCTCTAGGAATCTATGGTCAACTTAAACCAAAAGTTTGCTATACGGGTTCACTGGAGGACCTAGAGGTGCCTAAAGAAAACACTTCTCTAGGTGTTTGTAGATCATCCAGCATGCTTCTATGGTCAACGTCCTGTGGAGGACACATGAATATATGCTAGAGCGGTGTTCCCTCAAACTGAAAAAGTGTATGTTTTCATTTATAGGTTTTCCCTTTTACACTAATCCTGAGCCTCTAATTCCCAAGGAAGTGGAGAGGCTACTGCAGTTTTAGTTTAAAGGGCCACCCTCAAAGTCGTTAGATATTGCTATCATTATTTTTAAAGCAATGGCTTCATTGCTCACTTCTAAAAAGCAATTCAAATAATTATCACATAGGTAGGGTTTTTCCCCAAAATAAATCTCAATATTAAAAGCTGCTGGTAAGAAAACATTCTTCTCCAACCTCCCTCCCTGATACATCAACACTCATGACAGAACACAAAGTACAGCACAAGCCAGTATTCCAAACATATTATATCTTTCTCCCAATGTTTAGTGATGCTGTATTCCTATCATAGAAAGATGGCAAAACATTACAGTAAGATGGCAAAATAGGTAAATTTATCCCCTGTGAGATTATAACCTTTATGTACTGTAGTCATGGTTCTGTTATTGGGGGAAAGAAGTAATTATGTGTTTCTTATTTCTAACTAGTTACTTCCAAGATCTGTTTGTTCACCTTTTAGTCTGTAAAGACACCAAGTGACCACAAGGGTGGTGATTAGAAGTCCTTGACCACTTTCAAAAAGGTCAGAAGTAGCACCCCGGCAGAAAGAATAGAAGGGGTTTGTGCTTCTTTTGGTTTCTCCTGAGATGGACTAAGTTCTTATTGTGTGCCATTCTGCTCAGAGAAGGAGATGATTCCTTTTTTGATAAAAAGTTACAGTACTCAGTTTGACCTGTGGATACATTGATTCAGGGGTTTTGATTTTTTTGCTAAAATTTCTAACTGGCAGAGGGTTGGACTGGATGGCCCATGTGGGGTCTTCCAACCCTACAGTTCTATGATTCTATGACTTATACATGAGGATATAGGGTAGTCAATTATCAAGAAACAAAAATTCCTCTTCTCTCCCCCTCCCCCATGCCAATGTTTAATCATTTCTGCCCTGCCTTTCTTTCACACTGAGAGAATAAAAAATGGAAAATGGCAGAACAGGATGGAACGAGTAGGGAAAAAGAGCCACAAAGTGAAGAGCAGAAACAACTGGTGGATCGATGATTCCAAAGGACTATCTTGGTATTATGCTGTGCTTGGGAGAACCACAATTCTGATTCAAATCACAAACTCTGATTACAAACAGAAACCTGGTAAAACTGTGTCCTGTCCATAATTATAATTACAATTTGAAAAATAATCTACAGACTCTCTTAGGTTCTGCTTTCGCTCCTTGCTCATTGTGGGGCTTTGGAAGTCTGTTCAAAAAAGTAACTTTTTCAAACTATCCTGGTTAATACACATGCACGTACACATAGCCTTCCAGAATGGCTTCTTGTTTTTTTTTCCTTTTGTTAGTTGCTATCATTTCCAGCTAATGGTAATGCCCCGCACTGCACTAAACACTGACAACAACAAAGTATTCCCCTCAATAAAGGAGTTGTTTCCATTTCAAAAGGAATTTGCTGTTTCCAAAATGGACAACTAGGACTAATGCAATAAGATTTTTTTTAAAAAACAAAGCAAAACAAAAACAAAAACCTACAATGAATAGCCCTGTACATGAGCAAAGCCCCCAGGAATGCCAAACCTATAATTAACTAGCAGCAAGTAGCCCATAAATTATCATGGTGCTGGAGAAAACAGCTAAAAATAAAACACTGTAATTTTCAAAGGAAGCAGCAGCAGTGGAGAAAAGGAAAGGAATAAGGAAAAGGTGTATGGAGGGAGACAACAAGTAGGATGTATGTGTGAAGTCAAGGCATCGGCTGTTAGGTCGAGACAAATAAATTATTGTGAGAGAGAAAGGTACTGAAGACAGAGCTGCCAGCACCTGCTCTTGGATAGACAGATGGAAAGGAGAAAGAAGGCAGGACACATCAGTTCCCTGAGCGCATAGATCGGCTGCTTCTAGGAAATCGGTGGACTTTGACGTGTTTGGACAAGTGGTCGCTTCGAGCAAACTTCTTTTCACACACAGGACATTGGTAAGGCTTCACTCCAGAATGCGACCGCCTATGTCGAGAAAGCTCATCCGATCGTGAGAATCTGAAAGTGAAGGAGGAAAAGCTATCAGCTGGTTTCTTTCAGCTTTGGTAGGCTCTCAAAACATGCAAAAATATATTTTAAAATATATGGTATAGTATTATGGTTGGGAATGTTAGGCTCTGGGCATCTAGGAATACAGCTCTCATGATTTTCTGCCATGGGCCTAAATACCCTAAAGGCATCCAATCCTGTCTGATCTTGGAGGCTGAATAGGCATTAGCCCCAGTTAGTACTTGGATGAAAAACCACCAAGGACTACCTGGTGCTGTAGGCTATGTTTCAGAGTGAGGAACTGGCAAAAATACCTCTGAACATTTCTTGCCATAAGACAACAGGTCACTGAAAAACACATTTTCACACAATGTCCTGCCATTGGTGATGCTGGGTAAGTCTGATGGGAGTCATAGGCCAACGTATCTATAAGATCAATGGTTCCCTAACATTCATATGGTGCTGTAAAAACACTTTTGGAGGAAAATACATTCTTAACATACATTACATACATTATTCTATGTCCTTACAATAAAGACATCACATGAAAGTATTCATTAAAGATTGTGAGCAGAGAACACAAAGGCAATGAAACACTGGCTTGTCTAAGACCCCCTATGTTATCTTCTCAAACAATCACATTTTATTTGAGCAATACATTTCTTATATTTTCTGCTGTCTGAACTGACTGGAACCAAATACTTCTCTTCCTAGTGAGATGGAGCACTGTATCACTGAAATCACTGCTAGACTACTTTTCAGGAGTCCAGAAGTCTCTGGAGTCAAGCTGAAGTGTAATTTGCACCAAGAACTATCTGTAACCACTACAGGACACCAGTAACTACATGCGACCTCCGTCCGTCTGTCTATTTCATACACATACTACGTCAATAGTGAATTTCCATCAGAAGAAAAATGACTCTGTCCTTAATGCCAGCCCATTATTTCCTACCACTACAGCTTCATATCAGAAACATCTGGGGATTTAATCCAGCAGATGCAAAACCTACGCAATGTTTTCTTCAGAAGGGATTTGTTAAATCTAGCCCCCTTCCCAACTCTGAGCATCTTAACATCCATTATAGTTTTGTTTCCCACTCACTTTCCTAATGCATATGGTTTGCAAATATTGCTGTCCATTGCTCATTGATCTTTCTAGTAGACAGTGGTTAGAGTCAGTTCAAGGCTGTGCACAAAAGCAGCTAGCAAGCAAAAATAAACTGTGTTGATGTCTTCCCCTTCATTAACACACACACGCACACACACACACATATATATCCCTTCTCTAGAGACTGAGATGCACAGCGCCATGGCTCATCTAGATGGAGCGCGCGCGCACACACACACACACACACACACCCCTTTTGCAATGGCAACTGAAGGAATCTGGAAACAATTCTTCCAAATGTTTGGTGAGACATAATCTTTAGTGTCAGCTACATTGAAGCAGCTGTCTGCCATCAAAGGTACTTAAAAGCAGCTGTTTCATATCCATTGATGCTAATTTAGAATAGAAGGAGACAGTGTCATGGCATGCTGCAATCTCAGCAGTATCTTGATCAAAATAGAGTTCAATTAAATAGACAGTCAGGGAGGAAATGGTGACCCTGACCAGCTGAGAAAATTACGTTCTGAATGAAAGCGGTAGGTAATCTGATGGTCTTCTAATGTCTTCCACTACAAAATCCATAACCTCTTATCATTGGGTGTACTGGCTGTATTTTTAGGAAATTATCATTCAAACCCACCTCCAATTTACAGGAATCCACCTCCACCTCCAATTTACAGGAATCTTCAAACACAAAGAACTATATAGTTACTTCTGCTGCTATTTGACTTATCATCCTCTATCTTCCAGGAAGGAAGGGAGGGACGGATAGAGTTATATTTAGTGAAAATTAGAGAGAGCACCTATATCTTAATGGTTGTATACAAGAGGGAATTTCCACGAGGAGTTTTTGCTTTAGCCACTTTGAATTACCTCCCATTGGGGTGGATAAAGCGGGGTATAAATAAATGTAATAAATAATAATAATAATTATTATTATTATTACACAACCAGTTGTGGAAGGCATCCTCGTGCCATTCTATTCATTCTTTTCAAAGGTGTTTTTCTAGCCTTTGAGATCTAGCATCAAGAAGCCAGATGCACTCAGCTCTAGATGAAACTCCTCTGAAAAAATCCAAGTGACACATAACATAAAATATTGGCCTTTTGAACAGTGGTGTCACAAAATGGGTGACAGCCAAAACAGGAGCAAAGATTGGCACAAAGAAGAATTCCTAAGAAATATAGTCAGCTGTTTGTTTATAGTAAATAAATTAAGTCATGGTCATTTAGTACAAGCAGAATTTAAAAGAGAGGAAATCTGTGCTAAGTGTTAGCATCAGGAGATGACACACTTTTTTTCAAAAGGCAATACTAATTCTTCTCAATGAAAATGTAGGACTTCTCCCATGAAAAATCTGGCGCAATGTTACTGATCATGGTTTAATGCTTGAATTTATGTTTGTAATGATTTAATTCATCTCTTCAAAATCAAGGTAAGCCAAAGCTTCCATTTTTTGACTCCAATAAAATTTCAGGGAATGGCATAGTGACTTGAGTGTTAGGCTATGACTCTGAGCCCTTCTACACAGCCACATAAGCCAGAATATCAAGGCAGTTAAGCCACAATATCTGACTTGAACTGAATTATCTGCGTTCACAATGACGTATAATCCAGTTCAATGTGGATTTTATACAGCTGTGTGGAAGGGGCCTCTGGAGACCTGAGTAAAAATCCCAGATTAGCCATAAAATATACTGTGAGTGACTTAGAAAAGTTATATGTTCTCAGCTTCAGAGGAAGGCAATGACAAACACCCACCAAACAAATATTACCAAGAAATGCCCGTGATAAGTTTGCTTCGGGGTTGCCATTAATCGGAAATGACTTGAAGGCACACAACAACAAATTTAACTGCAGCCAATTCATTGTCAATATACCTTTTATGATATTTAATTAATATGCTTGACCAATGCAAGAAATACTGAGTCCACTAAAACCTGTTTTACCATGAGCAAAATGAGGAAGGGAAGGGAGATGTGCATATCCAAGACATGTGCTATTGGAGTAATGGAAAGCAAGATGAGTTAATATGATAAAAATATGTTTTGCATCATAGCTAAGCCTGCAGTTGATCAGGTAACAAATGTTGCTATGCTCTTGGCCAGCACATTTGGAAAGATCTGCTTACCTCGTATCCACCAAAATAATACCAGTGCTCATTATATGTTTACAGAAACAGAAAACCTAACGTTTGGAAAAAAAAAACCCTAAGAACGTGTACATAAGAATGTGTACATAAGAATGTACAACAGCAATCTTGCAACGGCTTTACAGGCTTGCATCTGTTAATTTTGGCTTGCCTTCACCCCAAGCAATTTTACAGTACAACATCTCTGCAATGATGCAACAGAGCTTAACTGCTTAATCGACAAATAGATGGTTCTTGGGTAAGCAAGGAATAATCCTTTTGACCTATAGTGGATCACTACAATAAACTTTCTAACTTCAGCAGAAAAACAGTAATTAATTGAGGTGAACTTCCATTCATGAAAACCATACCATCAGTGGAACAGAGGTTTCTGATCCAAATCTGGAAGCCAGTAAAGGGGAAAATATTTTTCTCCACCAAATAATTTCAAAATCTTTCTGGAATTCTTCTTAATCAAGCTATTACAATTCACCATCCTTGAATTAACACTCCTGATTAGCTGATATCTCAGTCACATGGGGTAAGTACAAGCAAAAATGATCCTGGGCAAAGATGTGGGTGAAATGTCAGGAAATAATGCTTCAGAATATGGCCATACAGCCCAGAAAACTCACAGCAACTCAAAAATGATCCTTTCCCTAGCAGCCTTTCTCCTTCCCTTTGCTAAATGTTTACTACAGTAGCATCATAGTGCAGAAGGGCTAGAGTTTCAATTAGGAATTAGTCACTGTTTACTCTGGAAAAAAGGTCTCCAGGACTTTCCACTATGAGTGTTACTATAGTCTTAAGGAATACCTGAAGGCAGACTTCTAAGCTAGACCAACATGAAATATTCTTTAAAAGCCATGACCCCAGTACAAAGAATCAGTGTGGTCTAGTTCAAATCAGTCATGGAAACCCACTGGGGAGTGAGTCACACACCTTCAGGCCACCAGAAGATGGCAAAGGCAAGAAAACCCTGTGATAGGTTTATGTTAGGGACACCTTAAGTTGTAAACTAATTTGAAGGCAAACAAAAAATATTGTATGCATGTACATGCCTTCAACACATCTGTCAAATTATGGCATCTGCATATATTTCATAGGTTTTTCTTAGGAAAGGACTCCTCAGAGGTAGTTTTGTAAATTCCTTCCTCTGAAATATAGCCTACAGCACCTGATACTCATTGGCAGTCTCCAATCCAAGTACTACTCAGGATTGACCCTGCTCACTTTCCAAGATCAGACAGAATCTGGTGCTTTTCGAGTATTCAAGCCAGCTTGAATATTACAGAAATCGTCAGAACATTAACAAGAACAATGACTAAGATCATATCCAAAAGAAAGAGACTCAGAATCATGGCAACCTGTGTTTCTTTCAACCATTTTACTTAATGCTTCCTCCTGAGATGTGGTAACATTTAGCTGTCTTGCAGTCCATTTCCATTCTAGGCGTCAGTATATTAATACAGAAAATTCACTGAAAATGACCTAAATGACTATCTCTCTTGGGGTGCAAGTGGAATATTACTATTACTTTGCTGTGATGTATCTCAGTGTCAGAATTACTGAACTGCAGCATCATTCATGTTGCCTCATCCACAGATTGCAAAAATCATGGAAAATCATTTCCTCCAAGGGAACATATTTCTTATCCACCTGCCAGGCTTGTCTGATTGCATAAAGCAACCACATTATTTATCTTGTAGAATCTCATAACAGCATGATAGTAACAAAAACTGTCAAGGTAACTGAAAGTAAATCATGACTGGCCTCAGCATGTCAGCTTAGCCAGTCCTTTTCTCATTGTAAGCTTACATGCCTGCTGTACAATATCTTCATTCATTCACCACAAGATTTGGTTTCAATACATTGAGTGTTTTCCAGCCTTTAATGATTTCTATAAAAATCTAAAAAACTGACTCATAACTAGTCAGACAATTTCACAGAATCGTAGAGTTGGTAGGCAAACATATTCTGATCACCTGCTACCTCATCCTGACATAGGCTAGGGGGTTGTTTAAGCCCACAAAGAGACACTGGGAGTTTTTATCCAAAATATTAATTTTGGTGCCCCCAAACACTCATGGGTTTTTTCAATAAAGAAGCCAATTTCCCCATTTCTTCTATTTTAAAGTTCTCTCTTTGGCCTAAAATGACACAGGGGAGAAAATAAAGTGATGAAAATACTCCTCACAACCCCAGAGGGCATTTGGGAGTAATTTTTCTTATCCCCAAGGATCCTTGAGGGCCACAAAAATGGCCCTGGGGGAACATGAAGCTCAGGCATGGGCAAACTTTGGCCCTCCGGGTGTTTTTGACTTCACCTCCTAGTTGATGTCCAAACACTCAGAGGGCCAAAGTTTGCCCATACCTGATGTAGCTGCATGTTGCACTTAGCCCACCCCTGTTTTAAGTGGAGTTTCAACACAGAACCTCCAGCATGCAAACTCTGAGGTTGACTGCTGAACTATAGCCTTTCCCCATGGCATTGAAGTGGCACAGGGACAGGAAAACCTCCGTTTGATAAATTTGTGTCAGTTGGTGTTTTAAGGAGGGTGACTCAACATGAGAGAGCAGCTGAGTTTTAGAGAAAGTGACATGGAGATTGGCACCATGTGTAAGAAAGACAACTGATACTAGATGTTAGGCTGCCAACCTGAAAGCCACTGCCGCTGTGACTGCTGGTGCTGCTGGCAGTATGGTGCAAACAGGAAGAAGGGCTGGACCACGTAGAAGAAAAATAAAAGTTAAGAGATATCAGTCAGTGATAGGCAGACTTTGGGCTTTCCAGCTCTATTTTGTTTTTTACAAGAACACTGAGATCCACCAGTGATCAAGCCAGAGGCTTCCATGTCAGGGTGCAATAAATTTGGTCTGGGTTTTATTCCAGGCTTTACCATGGCTATTCCAAGGTACTGAATCTATTTTGAGGATAGGGTCTAGCTCTCTGGATAACTCCTTTAAAGTCTGGAGTAAAACGTAGACATGATTCATTACATCCCCAACATGGAAGCATCAGTCTTGAGCCCATTCTTATTCCAAGAATTTATTTTCAGCATCAGAACTGAGCCAAGCTTACACTTCCTTCAAACCAGACTCTTTTACTGCTTAGTCCCAAACCTTCTTGGCAGCAGCTGCTTCATTTTGTTGCTTCTTTTGTTCTACTATTTAGAGGCAGAAACACTTTCCAGTCCACTGAACATCTCCTAGAGAGCCACATTAGCTGTGATCTATTGCCCAGCAACATGGTGGAAGAAGATTAAACAAATGGTATCCAATTTCCTGAAGCATTTTGTACATTCATTTTCATTCATAAAGGAAACTACTCAACATCAGACCTTGGAAAAATAATTTGGGTTACAGCTACCAATCACTATGCTAGCTGGGGGGATCTGGGAACTGCAGCTCAAAAAAGTAACCTTTCCCATTTCTTCTCAATGTGTAATAAAAGTGGAACAGTTGAGACCTGCCTTCAAGTACATTTATTTTTTCATTATCTACTAAATCAGAGGTCCTTTCACTACAGATTTATAACATGATGATTTTGCTTTAATTACCATGGTTCCATCCTATGGACTCCTAGAGTGGGCATTTAAAATTATCCAGCAGTTATTCCAATGCCTCACCAAACTGTAAATCCAGGATACCATAGGATACAGCCATAGCAGATAAAATGGATTCATCAGGCCATAATTTTGTAGTGTAAAAGGGCCCTGGCGATCAGATCATTGGTTAGCTCATCATTTAAGCAAGGGAGCACTTCTTGTATTTTGTGACCAATGAGTGTAAGCTTTGTCTAAATTTGTCTTAAGTGAGAACCAGTAAGAGTGGATCAGGGGCGAAATGGGAAAATAAGAAACAGAAGGAAGAAAAAAGATAGCCATTATGTGGCAAGAGACCCTCAACAATATATGTTATTCAAATACTGCCATTTATTCGTGAATTTTAACTGGTTAAACAATTTATAAGTAAACCAGGGTTGTTTTTAACCAGACACATTTCAGGTTTTTTTTTTGAACTTTTACCCCCCCCCCCTTGCTGCTACAAAAGCACACAAGAAGCTCTTTTTTTTAAAAAAGAAGAAAAATGGTGGTTGATATTTGGATATAGAAAGTGCTTTTTTTGGAAGTCCTGATGTGGCTTATTGAAGAGGACTTGTAAAAAAAAAGGTTTGCCTTGTTTAAGAAATCCTTAGGAATGTAGGAAACTGAGTGTTGTGTTCTTTAGGTAAAAAGCCATAGCTCAGTAACAGAGCACATGGTTTGCATGCAGGAAGTCCAGGACACAGGCTCAGTTCTCACATGTAGGGGGTAAGGCTGAGAAAGATCCTCATCTGAAACTATGGAGAGCAACTGCTAGACAATATGCACCAAAGATCTAACTCTGTTTAAGGTGATGTCCACCATTTCCAAAGAGATTAATAGTGGTATAATAGGATCACTACCAAATATACAGAACGTTAAAGCAAACAAAACAGTTTTAATGTTGAGACAACTTTTAGCAGCCATAGCTGGCAAAGTCTGTAATAAGGAATGCTGGGAATTGAATTATTGCCACTCTTGTATTAGATTGTATTTTCTCCTTTACTTTCAAGTCTAAAAAAGTAAGGAGCACTCTATGGTTTTCTTTAGATTGAAAAGCAGGAAAATGCACAGACAGAATTTGCACAGCCCTGCCACCAACCTATACATTAAGTGCAATGCCCACATAATCTATCAAGGAAATAGGATGGTTTTGTTTGTTTTTTTGTTTTGATGGAGCAGCAGACCTTGTGTTAAAAGTGGCAGCAATTCCAATAACCTTGTGATTTTAACTGAGAAAGAAAGAACAACTACAACTGCACCCATAACAGTTATGTTCCTGTGTGTGTGTGTGTGTGTACACTGGGAAAACATGTTCTTTATTGTTCTTGAAAACAGCATTTGCTCAAGGGGGAAAAGTCTTACCCGTGTTGGCACAAAGAAAAAAGGAAAAAGACTAAGAGGAAAAATACCAGAAGTATCTTGACTTGTTCATTTAAGATGATAACGAACACTGGAAAAGCACAAGAAAGAACAGAGGCTCCAGATGTACTCAGCTCACTCATGTGAGGCCCCTTTCTCTCCCTGAACCTCTAAGGTAAACATGTTCCACTGATAAACACAGAGCTGTGTAATTCCAGGCTCAGTTGGCTCTAGCTACTTGCCAGTCTGACTTTGATGTTCAAGAACATAAAGCAATGACTAGAATGTCAGACTTCTCCCAGCAAAAGGTAAAACGTGAAGGAAACAGGGTCCTTGGGAAATGTGTAGCCATCCCCTTCTTTCCCTTTTAATAACAAATTCCAGCTGGAAAGGACTGGATAGACATGAGAATCACCCCAAAATTAAGGTAGGATTACATCTGCCACTTTAAGATTTCCTATGTGCACATGAGGAAAGACTGGGATAAGCTTCCAAAACAGACGTCTTGCCAAAATGACAGAGCTCCTTTGTATTCAGTTCAATTAATCCTTAACCTAAGAGCAATTCTTATATTACCTGAGTTGGCTGAGGTGTATGTTTTGTTGCTTGCATAAGTGGTCGGCTCACCCAAAAAATAAAAAGGAAGGCGGACACAGAAAATTGTCAATCACCTTCCAAGAACAAGCTTTTCTGGTTTCAGAACATTCACTGCTGAATAGAAATTGACCTGCAAATCTCCCACAAAGCCTTCTCCTCATACTGACCACATAACAGTTCAAGGACCACATCAGTTTATGTTGTTTAAAAGAGTAAAAGATGTGTTGATTCACAAGTTCATGCTGTTTTTGGATTCAAGAATGTAAAATGCCTTTGGTGAATGATATTAAGTTCTTAGACCACTTAGATCCGTGGTTCTCAACCTGTGAGTCCCCAGATGTTTTGGCCTTCAACTGCCAGAAATCCTAACAGCTGGTAAACTGGCTGGGATTTCTGGGAGCTGTAGGCCAAAACACATGGGGACCCACAGGTTTGAGAACCACTGACTTAGATTCATATACTACAACCTCTTTTTTGCATATACTAGATGACACAGTGGCCCAAAGAAACCAAAGTTCTATTCTCCTAGATGGTTGATACTATTCCCCATGATATACTCTTCTCAGTAGCTTTGGCAGACCCAGAGAGGTGGTAAAGGTGCAAGGTCCATCTATACTGTGACAACAGGCTTCTGGAAATGGCTGATCAAGTGATTACATTTGGGACATTATTGCAAAGAAGTGGCATAGAAGCAAAACTGTCATCTCTGGTGACAGTTCTTATTGTTACGGATTGATGGTGATAAATGGAAGCTCTTACATGTGCCCGCGATCCAGAGTCACCCGCAGAACAATAACATGCCACTCAGGTTTGCAGAACAAACATACAGGAACTTTACTGATTCCAAAAGATCAAAAACAGTATTGACAATGGCCCCGCTGATCATAAATACAGTCCTGGTTCTTCTCCTTTTCTCAGCATCAAACAGGCCTTAAAAAAGAAATGGTAAGGCCTCTCTGAGTACACTTCTCTCTTCGCCAGCAGTACTCAGTCAGCAATGAAAATTTAACAAAACTGGTTCTGCAGCAGCAGAACAGAAACAGTATCAAATCAATTCCCAGGTCTTTGCAGGATCAGCCAATTGGATTAATGCACTTCATTTTCCAGTTAACACACACAGCACAGTACCTTTGGAAACCATGGCACCTATCACAACCCATTTTCAGTTTACCACCTCCCCACACACATCTGTCTTTAGTATTAACAGGAAAAACCAATCAATAGGCCTTGGTTGCACCATAGTGCCACAGCTTAGCTTGTGAAGGGATCCTGAGCCATCATGTTGGAACAGAAGTTACATTAGGGAATGGGATTGTCCTCTTCTCTCACTCACCCCTCACAGTAAATGTAGTTTTTAACTGTTCTTGTTCAAATTATGGTACTATATTTACTGAAGTCAGGGCCGTAGCCGGGGGGGGGGGGGGGTTAAAAGTTTTTTAAAAAACCTGAAATGTGTCTGGTTAAAAACAACCCTGGTTTACTTATAAATTGTTTAACCAGTTAAAATTCATGAGTAAACTGGGTTTGGGGGGGCGGGGGTTAGAACCCTTAACACACACACACACACCCCCGCTACAGCCTTGGCTGGAATTGCAAAGTTTCTTTAACAGACTTCATTATATTTTTTTAAAAAGTATGGAGGGGGTGCTAAACCAAATGTGTGGCTATAGGATCTCAAATTGCCAAAGCATCACAGTTGCATGATGCCTGGAAAGGTGTGACACCAAAGGTCATCATATTAGTATGTTGCCATTATCTCTGATCATGCAAAGGGCCAGGGATAATGGCACCATGCAACAAAGACCTCAGACCAGTCAGCCTGTACTCAGAAAACCATAGATTCAATCAGAAGGGGAAATTACAGTGCAGCATTCAATACCATAGTAACCGCACTTACTTTCATATAACCAGGAAAATGGCCATTGTCTCCCCTCTAAAGAGAGCTGTTTAGCTATCACTTTCTGTTGCCTACTCTCAGTTTTCCATACAGAAGGCCAGTTAGACGTTGTGCCTCGTGACCTTATGATAAGAAGATACAAAGGGAGGGGGACTGCAGATGCTTGTGTACCAACAGTAATTCTGTAACATTTAATCTGAGAAAGATTTTTTTCTCAGTTGTTCAAACTGGGATCATCTTTATGTGGATTCACTGAATGATAACATCAACACACCATTTAGACCAGGAAGCCCCTGCGCTCATTTGGTTTAGAAACTATATTTCATAGAATGATTAATCCATCTCTGTCTAAATGATTTGTTCCATTATCACCATATGATACTTCCACACACACCTTCCCTGTTTAGTTTTAAACTACCTGAAAATTAAGGACCCCACAAAGGGCTGTTATAACAACAGAGGACTTCATTAGGAGAAGGACTGTAAGCACAAAGATGATCAGACAGTAACCAGCAGGCCTGGCACAGTTTCAAATCCATGAATTCAAATCCACCAGCAAAATCTAAACTTGACATTATTTTTTCTCACGTGTTCCCTCAAAAAGACATTTATAATAGGTTGCTCTGGAGACAAAATATAACAAGTTATGGATATTACGAATGATCCAACAGAACAAAGGGCAAATCTTGTAGTTAACAGTCAATTTCTTTCCCCTTAAAAATAGGGAAAAAATATTATGCCTCACACCAGGCCATAGCCAGAAATGGGGGGGGGGGGTTGAAACTTTTAAATATCAAATCATGAAGAGTAGTTCTATAACGCAAAATAATTAGAAATCAGGCTCCCTCGATAAACTTCAGTAGACACCCAAAACAGATAAACTTCAGTGGACACTCGTAGGGATTTGGTTAATCAGTTAAAATTCATGAGTAAACCAGATTTTTTTTTAAAAAAACTTGAAAATTTTTGGGGGGTTGAACCTCTAACACACCCCCCCCCCCAGCTACAGCCCTGCCTCACGCACATAAAACTTGAATGATTAACAAGCCAAAGGAACTGTCATCTTAACAGTAAATAATGCAAATATTGGGTCAAGCCAAATGTCCCATCAAGTGTCATGTCTCCAGGATGATTGGCATCATTTCCTCCATAGAAACTACTGCACACTTCACCAAGTGTTCCATAAGCAACCATTTATCAATTTTATCTACTTTTAGAAAGAATTTTGATGAAACTCAAATACAGAACAAATGATGATTTGGACAGATTGGAAAGCTGCCTTGATCAAAACAGGATTCTTCAGAAGCAGAAAGAACTTGAAACTGAACAATCCTCCTGCTTCGTTAGCAATAGAGTCTTACCTAAGAACACTTCTATGACATACACCTTATTTTTCAAATTTTCAGTAAAACATATAGAGCTCAGCTAAAATAAGCAACCCCTTCTACACAAAATTTCACATCACCTTTTCAATGTCACAAATGTAAGCAATCCATTAGCTGTTTCCAGAGTCCTAATGCCACAGTGTGGATGGATCTTGCACTTTTACCACCTCCCTGGGTCTGCCAAAGCAGCAGAGAAGAGTAGAGGCAGTCCCCAAATTATGAACAAGATAAGATTCTGTAGATTTGTTCTTAAGTTGAATTTGTATGTAAGTTCGAATGAGCACATTTTTAAGTGTAACTCCAGCTAAATATATATTTTGTTTTAGTTTAGGATAGCATAGGGAAGGGTGAACACCAGTGTTGTTTGTTTTGCTGTCTGTGTCTCTGTTCAGAAGATTTCACCTCACTTTCTGCCCCTGTGATAACTGGATTTTGAAAAATATGGCTTGTTGTGGTAACACTTTTTCCCATGAGAGATCTTTCGAGACTTAATTTCCCTTTCTAGTGATAGATTTCTCTCACTTCTTGTTGTCTCACCCCCGTTTGTAACTATGAGTCTTTTCTAAGTCGGATGTTTGTGTCTTGGCGACTGCCTGTATATCAAGGGAGAATTGTATCAACCATCTAGCAGAATAGAACATTGGTTGCTTTGGGCCAGGTATTTTCTGAAATGTGTCTGCGCGCCTTCAAGTCGTCTGTCAACTTATGGCAACCCCACACATTTCATAGGCTAGGAATACTTAGATGTGGTTTTGCTAGTTCTTTCCTTTGAGATATAACCTGCAGCAACTGATATTTGTTGGAAATGTAGCTGTACCGCTTCTGTTTCACACTTCATTTTCGTAACAACTGTCAATGGAAAAAAACTAGGAGGTTACACACATTCATTTACAGAAATCCCACAAAGCCTGCTCTTGGTCAAAATGCTCTGTACATTTTCTGAAATTTGGCAGGCTCAATTCCCTGGGAAGAGGTAACTTTCCCTGAAGGTTTCATCTAATTCTGCTAAGAACCTTTTTGAAGTTATTGAAAATTCCCACTTTTAAAAAAATCTAAATTTAAGAGCAAATACAGTAGTAAAACAAAAACAAAATGCCTTGCATCTATTTCTGTGAAAATTGTCCCCTTAGTCCTAATGGGGAGTTCTTCTGCCATTTTTGTTCAATTCTGATTGAGAAGTGAAATATTATTTCCCAGTACTGATTTCCACTATGATATATGAGGAGCAAGAAAACTTGTATTTCTGAAACTGATTTAAGATTCCAATTTGAATGTTATATTACACCTCCCTGCCCTGGAGAAGCACACACATTTTGTCATACTTGGTTATCTATATCTAATAACAAAATGTAAAAAGAATTTTGCAATTATTTTTTTCCACTGCAAGTTAAGATTGCATTCCCATCGCAGCAATAAATCACTGTTGGTGTCAGTTAGGGTTGGCACATGGAGCAATTTGTAAGCTAATAGACATTCATCATGCCAAATTTGGAAAAGCAAACTAACTTTGTGTAGACCAACAATGTGAATGAGCACTGTCCCACTCTTGAAACACAAACTTTCATAGGGTTGGATGAATTTACATAAAATATTTTTTTACAATGAATAATACAGCAATTTTGCTAACTTTACTTATAGAAGCATAATAAACAGGCTTGTACTACATCATCCCCACGACTGCGGTCTACTTCAACGAGCCACAGTTCTCCAGTATTTTGTTCACAGACCTTTGCCATCAGGTGATCTCTGACCATTGAAATGAATAATTTGTGTGTCTATTTGTCTTCAAGTCACCCCATGAATTTAGCTCAAACCACTAGACTAGTTTTTATACTTTACTTTGGTGATGCTTGCAGAAGGAAAGTTACAACTGCAGAAGCATTGTAAAATAGCAATGCCTACTCCAAACATAATTCTTTTTTTAGGCAATACCCACTTGCTTTTTCAAAACGATATCTATATCAATAAATTTATGTAATCCACAGATGTTTCTAGGATGATCTAATTTGAAAAAAATGTGCTTCATTACTAATAATAGCCAAGCACTGGAGAAAAAATGTTTGTTTATAAATCAGGGAAAGGCAACTTCAGTGTGTCTAAGGCCCATGTGGACTTTCAAGAATGTTCCTCAAGTGGTCAGAAGTCAACTTCTAATTTTGAAAAGTCCTTCTTTTTAAATGTTAAAGAATGAAGGGAGAGAGTGAAGAGGGAAAGAGAGAAATGCTATCTTTGGGGCTTATCAGAAAAGCGTATTCATTTATTCCACACAAGTGAATTGTTGGAAACGTCAGAGGGCACAAAAACTGGCTTGCAGGGCAAATATGCCCACCTTTGTTATAAATGAATTATGTTTACAGTTGTGGGTTGAGAAATGAGAAGGGAAATACAGTAGTATTATGAAATGTAGCATTTGTCAACCCCCTCCCAGTACTAACCTCCATCCGCAACCAGGCCATGTGCATGCAAAAGGTTTTTCTCCTGTGTGCCTTCTCAGATGGGCTTTTAAATGGCTGCTTTTTGTGTACATCTTGGTACATCCAGGAAAAGTACATTTGTGCATTTTAATAAGTTCAGCTGCTGGGTTCTTTTGAAATTTTTGACCCATGATGACCCCTGTTTGACCCTGGATTGTACCTCCAGGCCCAAGAGGTTTTGCTGCTATAGGAACTGGGGCTATGCGGACAAATTTAGAAGATGAGTTCAAGTTAGATGACTGGACAAGCTGGGGCACTAACGCAAATGTTTGCCCTTGGATGTTGACCAGGAGCTGGGCAATTTTAATATTGTCTTGAGCTTGCCCTTGTGAACTAGGACTTGTGTCTGATTGTTGTTTAACTGGTACTGGTTGGATTTGAAGCATGACTGGAATCCCTCCATCAAGGGACACTGTTCCATTTGATGCATGGCTACCTTCCATTGTGCTGTTCGACTGTTCACTTTTATTGTCTTTTAAACTACTATAGGACACCATGTGGTCTTTTTGCTGTATGGAAGCCACAGTAATCTGGCTACAAGCTCTCATGTCTTTGGTCTCACTTTTAGGCCCCTCCTTGAGATCTGTCTCCATGTTCTCTTCAAGAAACTCCTCTATCTCCTCAAGGGTGGGCTGGAATGGTCCACCATCATCCATTTCGACCATAAACTCCGGCATCTGGAAATGTTCGTCCTTCACAATGGGCTGAAGTCTCCTTTTGTCCCACCAGGAGGTATGGCCATTCCCCAAGGATGCCTGGGACAACAAATAGTCCAAAATACTGTCCTGGCTCTCAGCGCTTGATGAGCTCCCATAGCTTGAGCCAAGAACCTGGGAATCAGGGCTGGAACATGAGCAAAAGCTGGAAGAATCACTGTCATCTTCGGACAAGGGAGAGGGCAGCATTTGGTAGGACCTTCCAATTGCTGTCATGTCCCCAAAATATCCAATTGAAGGCCTGGTGGATGAGAAAGATTCATCCAAAGGAAGCAGGTGATCCACCATTCCGGGATAATCTCTTTATGTGTATCCCACCAGCATGTACCACACGAATTAAAGCCTGAATATGGGAAACACAAACAAGGAGAGTCAGAAGTCAAGCTTGATAATTCATTTCAGTTTGCTAAAATTACAAAGCGCTCTACATCTTGGCTTAAAGTCCTCGTTGAGCATACATGTTGCTGCATGTTTTGATGTTATTCCTATCACCCAATAGGTTTTCTTGAGTGCTGGAAAGATTGCACCACATGCTTGCAAAAGAATTCTCTCCAAGAGCCATTTCCCAACTATCTGTCCAATATATTTACAACAGCCTCAGAGAGAGAGAAAGAGGGGAAGAGAGAGATTGCTGGCAAAGGAGAAATATGTGGTTCAGTATCCTCCTTCTTGAATCCAAAGCTATAAGATGGAAAGAAGGGGAAAACCATTGAAACTTTTACCATCCCCAAACCTCCATATCAAATGAGGTGTTTATTGCTGAGCTGTAGCTTTCCACTGGCTATATTTTTAACTTGCTCACATACACAAATATAGGCTAATCGGTGTAATGCAAAGCTCAATGTGGCAGGAGCTAAAAATATTGGCTTGACTTCAACAGTGAATACTCTAGGAGGATTTTCCTCTACAGATTAATTAATCCAGTTTCTAGCCTCATTATCTTTTGCACTTCTGCAGCATCTACCAAGCTGAGCAAAGTAATAATCATATCTTGTAAAATGGGATCCCATTTCCTTTTCTACCTATCCTCTCATTTATTTTTTTACAGCCATACATAGAGAGAGAGAGTTAGAATTTCCCTCTGGCATGCAACTCCTGACATGTCCACAAGCTCCCTGTGATAAACTACAGGGATGTCTTTCCCACTTATCCTTTGGCTATTGGAGCATACTGCCTTGCCTAGGTATGTGATCCAAGCCACAACAACATCTAAATTTGGAAGACCCTTCTTAGAATTAGCATCTCATTCTGGCTTTAGATTTCAACACTTTGCGGCCAATTGCATGATGCTGTTAGTTCGTCTCCTGAATGGCGTCCATTCTTACTGCTTTAGAAGGAAGCTTCAGTCTGCCCTTTCCATGGAAGCCCTTCAGTAATAGACCTCAACACCTGTGTAGGAGGCAATGCAAGACACTCAGTTGTCAAAGGAAAAAGCAGGGCTTACAAATGATTCGAACACTAAAGTTGTCAGAATCTCTAAATGAATGTGTCTAGTGCCCATGCTCACTGGGAACTATGATTCCCACCTCCAGAAAAGTACATTTTCTAAGCTTTGAAGCAACTCAGGCCAGCACTGAATCTCTGACCTGTCTCAATGAATACAACTCTTTCTGTAGAAGGTATGTGGGTTGCAGAAGCAAGACACCAAATTAGATTTTTAAAAGAAACAAAAAAAGAAAATACATGTTGTAAAAAAATGCACATGGTCTAATGCCTTTTCCAGCCTGTCATTTTCAACTTGTCTCTGTGCTCTTACTGCTTTACTTTTACCTGTTGTCTTGTCCAGCAAGGAAAGGCAAAACTAGTTAGATTATCCTCCTAGAAGCCACCCTGATTTTTCTGCATGCTTAACTGCGGAAGCATCATAATTTTCCCCACTTAAGGCAATAAAACCCCGTGTTTGCAATACGTGGCTGATTTGGCAAGAGACATTTTGCACAATGTCACTCACATGCTCCATCAGCACAAATCCATTAACATTCCACAGAAAGCCTGAATGAATAAAAGTACATTTCTTTGAGATGGGGCTTCCTGGCTCATGTAAAGCTAGGGACATGGTCAGTTAGCTTTGAAGAAAAGGCACTGGCCGACTTGCCACACTGCACACTTTCCTAGTTTACACACAAATGCCAGTCCCCTCTTCCTGTCAACTGACAGCACTTATGAAATGATCACAAGGGTTAGATAGGAGGTTCACACAAAGGTTAGAGCTAACTTTAAAAGCCTGTAATTCCTTTGAGTAGAAAAAGTGATTCCTCATATAGGTGAATTCTATGCATAAGACACATTTCACCCATCTGATAAGACAGCATTCATGCTACACTAATCTCCCCTGGACTACAAGTATGCCGGAGAATCCTATACATGCCTTCACTCTTTCAGCAGGATAGCAGTTTTAATAAGTGCAACTGGTAGAATAATTAAGTCAAGCTTTAATAGAATAACTGGAAGGGTAAATGTTTTCTCAGCACAGCTGAAAGTAACAAATATATATTGATATCCTACACCAGCTATTTAGTTTTATATGCCTAACTAAGTAACATCTTCTCGCCTGATCCCGTAGCTTACCGTAACATCCAGCGACTGAGTTGAGTGAAGGAGAACTGTTTATCTGCCAGTCGGGGTAGAAGAAGGATGAAATTTCCAGCCTCCTTCCACCAATGAATGAGGCTGTAACAAGAAATTGTGACAGGGGTCATAGTCATGACTGTCACAGACTTGTTTGCTGATGGGAGAGAGCTAGAAACATCCTCTTCCTCCTTTACTGTCAGCCACGTAAACCTCCTTCATTTGATCCTGTTGCTGACTGTTAAGATGGGCTGAGAGTATAATTTATGTAGTCTTAAAGTAAGACCACATATTCTGACTGAATACAGAACAGTTACAAATTCATAACTCTAGATTCTGAATCAGTAGCTGCAAGAAGGAATGCCAGGGAAATTGCTAATTTATGCAAACTATTCTGGTGCATGTGTTTTACTGGAATTGAGGATGAAAACATGACTATTAATAATCTTTTCTTCTAGCAATTAGTGCACACTCACATCTCTTTCAATATCTAAAAATGAAAACAATTCTATACCCATATAGAATTTTTAATAGTACAGTATATAAATGAATTGATCACAACAGGCAGATGTTTAAGAAGTTAAGAATTACTTTAATTCATAAATGTATCCTAGTTTTGCTTGGGAAAGAAAATAGTAAAGATGTACATTATCTTCTTGCACTCTTGATTGTATGAAAATAAAAGCATATGTGGCAAGTATTGCTGCAAGTGGCTGAACAGAAGTATATTCTCATTTGGCACCAGCTTTCCAAATCAGCATCATCAGAAGGTTGTACTGGGCATAAATGTGAAAAAGTTACCTTTTTTTAGACTAATGTTTCAAGAACTGTCCAAGGTAGCTAGAGGATTCAGAGAATCTAGTTCTTAAAAAGAAATGTTTCTGATGTATGAGTGGCCTCAGGCTGTTCTATAGGGCTCTGTTACATGCTCCATGTTTTTGAAAGCAAACATGAAAGCATTGAGGGAGATGGGGGCAAAGTGTCATGAGAGCATCCAATTCTTTGGATTTGTTTTTTCTCCAGCCAATGTTAAGTATGACAAAGAAAATTCCAACATATGGTCTGAGGTAATCAATAGATGGCATGAAAACAAAAAAGTGAAATTCAGTCCAAAGTGAATGCTGGAAGATTTGATTGATCTGGGTGTTGACAGAGCTGGGTGGGGTTGCATACCTCCTAAAGGATCAGGTGAGCAGCTTAGGAAAACTTCTGGATCTGGCAATACTCCTGGCATTCCAGGTGGGCAAGGAGCGCACAGTACCTTTTACCTGTGGCATTCCCTACAAAAATGGTAATTTGTACTGATCTGAGGCTTGGCAATACCAAAGGTGGACTTCTGTAAACTCTCTATATAGAGCTACTTTTGAAAAACTGTTTAGAAGCTATTAGTTTTATTTTGAAGTTGGCAATTGCCAAAATACCTAAATATTGATATCTGAAATGAACTTTTGCAAAGTATATTGATGGCACAAATGGGCAAATGATAGATCAGGACCTATTAGTGATTTACAGAAAATTTACAAGTGTCTCTAAGCAGTAACTGTTAGGTCTAAATTAGACTGATGGGATTCCTGATCCACAGCACCTCTAGGAAGATTTTAGAAGCGTGCATTATGGGTTTGGCCCTCCCAAAAATACTCTTGTATTACCCAAAGATGAACAACAAAAGATCTTTGTAGAAAATGTGCTCTGAATCCTATATTTTTCTTGAAGCAATTTTAAAGAAATAGCAATGTTGGTTTATTTTTATATAAAGGAAAGAAAAAGAAAACTTGTGTCATTATTAAGACTAACCAATTTATTTCAGTATAAAATTTTTGTGGATAACAGCTGACTTCTTCAGATTCATCTGAAGCTACCTTTTATGTCATAAGAAACAGATTCCCTTTCCCACTTCTCATTTTATAATTTTTCCTAATTACCTCATGGTAATGTGTTTATAGCACTCTGAATCTGTTCTTAATTTCCTGATATTTTGGTTATTTTAAGGTTACTGATACTATCTCTGCACACATTGTTGTGCCAGATTAAACAAGTAATTAGAAACAATTGGATCAGATAGGAGATAGACTAAGGACCTCATCACATGAAAGCAGGGAAAGTGTAAGGAACCATCTTCTTTCATACCCTACCATCAAGGTCCCATGCCTTTCCATCTTCAGGGATGGCAGACATCCCATGTCATTTCCCAGCCTTTTCAGGCTTCTGTCCAGCTTCTGTCATTGGCAGTCGGGTAGCACCCGACTCCTGAAAACACAACATTACCTCCATTTCTTAACACTGTCACAACGGAGTCCCATGGACAACCACCATTAGTGGCCTTGTGTCATGTGATGGCCTCCATGGAACTCTGTTTCAGCAGCACAAGAAACAGAGAGAAGACTGTGTGGGATGAAGTCCTATGGCTGCAGCATATCTCCCAGATAACTCAATGAAACTAACTTGTGAACACAGTTAGACACAAAGATGCACTTCACACGTTTACTCAGCAGTGCAGGTCTATCAGCATCTCATTGGTATTTGCTGTGATATGCTATGCTTGGGAAACAGGAAACTGAATTGTCCAAAAATGCAAAGAACATATCTCAATTCTCTACATATATCTCCTTTACTTCATGCTGCCACAATCTAGCTTAGTTAGGTTCACTTAGAAAATACTACTAAGCAGTCAGTTCCACTAAGCTCAGCAGTACTTGCATCCAGATAGAGAATTTAAGATAGAGAATTGTATCCTAAAACTCTATGGCAATGGATTTAAAATACGCCTAATTTCCTTTTAGGTTGTGACTAAATTGTTTACTGCATAACAAACAAACATGTTTTGTAATATCTAGGTAACTATGCAAAGAGACAGGAAAAATGTACTTCAGAAGGCAAACATGTATATCAGAGCAATACCAAAAAAAGAAACATAGCTGAGACGATGGATGGATAGATGGAAGGATAGGCAGGAAAAACAGAATCTCTCAGTACAAGCTTTCAAGTGTTGCCACCAGCTTTGAATCTGCAATTTTGACTTGTGATAATATTTTATTGCAGTGGTTTCAGAAAATACAGCCTTTATACCAAAATGAAGAAGAAAGCAGAAGCGGGATGCCTTAAGAGTCTTTAAACCATGAGAATGGCTTCTCATAAAGGGCTGATTCATATTCATCTAACATTTGCATACTCATATGGCACAAATTAGTGCCATCACATGAACATGAGGTGAATGGGTCATGAGACATATGTGAAATCTTACACCACTTTCCTTATCATAGAATCATAGACCTGAAAGTGACTCCAAGGGCCATCCAGTCCAGTCCCATTCTGTCATGCAGGAATACACAAAGTACTCCCGACAGATGACCATTCAGCTGCTGAACAGTGCCTTTGTCCCATCAAAACTCAAATTGAACCAAGGTGATATCTGGGTATGGAACACAATAAAAGCAATAATAATAACAACAATTATTTTATTTCTTTCCTGCCCTACAAGTGTACTATGGTGGTTTGAGTACTGGACTAAGACACTGGAGAGAAGGGTTCAGATCTTCACTTGGCCATGAAAACCTACTGGGTGACCTTGAACAAATCACACCCTCAATCTATTGAATGGTTAAGGCAAACCCTTAACAAACAAATTCTGCCTAAACAACCCCCTCCTCCTTGAGATGTTATAGTCCTGGCAGACAATATATATGTTTCTACTGATTGAGATCTGCCACCTCAAGTCTGGTGCAAGAAGACATGTGTGATATAAATTAAGTAAATAAATAGCCCCTTAATCAACTAATAGGATCTGTGACTCACATATATGCCAGCTTTGGTGCATGAAGAAAAGTTCAGCTATGATTTCACAGCACCATATATGCTTTCCAGGTCTCCTTAGGATTATCACAGCTTTGCACCTTGATATTGATCTTAAACACTGCCTGCTTGGAACAATAGTTGTCTAAGTAGGTCACCAGATAAATACTACAAGGGCAAGAACTGTATGACTTGCCAGTGCACGGCTATATTTCGAATAAGCATTCAGAGAAGAATGTAAAAATTGAGCTGTTTGTCACTCTGGGGGACACTGAGAGCACTACAGAAGAATGCCATGTCATTGCTAACTACTTTGTGCTTTTTAAACAGCTGTGCACACATTGACAGCTACACTCTTGAGGTGTCTCTTTGAGGCGCAACAACTCCATAAATCTACATTGTCCTTACTATGTGGATTACATAAACATAATATGCTTGTTTTCCTATATAAACATCAGTTAGGGACATAAAGATCAATATACCTTCAAAAAAAAGCCCTTGCATAAATTCACTGGAATCCATGGCCAAGGAATTCCAAAAATTACTGAACAGTGAAAGTGTCAGTATTTCACTGTAGTGTGGAAGCACAATGGAATAAATGTCCAGTACTGACATTGCTTTAAAGGAGGGAAGCTGAAGTTCTAGAGATATCCTAACTGAATGGCTGTGCTTTAAGACACTTGTGCAGTGACCAAAACCTATCTTCCACTGGCCCCATCTACACTGCCATATAATGCAGTTTCAGAATGCATTTTAACTGCATTATATGGCAAAATAGATGAGGCCATTATCGACCCTTTGAGACTTCAAAGATCCCATATTCAGTGGTACCTTTGGGGATGGCACGTTTACTCATACACATCTATGTGCAGTTATAGATAGAGTGATTCCATAGGATCCAAGACACCCATTACTGCAACAGGACATTGCTGAATGCACCTTTGAGTCACCTTTAAAAATAAAAGCCCCCTTTTCCTACACACTTGGTTATTTCAAATGAGGGGAGCATTTTGGCACTAGTAATCAGAGTGAACATCTGGGTTTGATCGTTCTGCCTGTAAAAAAAGCTGGTTCAAGCTTTGGAATATGACTCTTGAGGCCGGGGTTTGATTCCCCTCTCAGTCATGAAAGTCCACTTGATGACCTTGGGCAAGTCAAACACTCTCAGGCTCAAAAAAACCTAGTGATAGGTTTATTTCAGAGTAGTTATAAGTCCAGAATGTCTTGAAGGCACAGAAAGAAAGAAAAAGAGAATCAAAGATATCTGGCTTGAGCCTCAAAGATGAAATTACAGAACCTTGCAGGCTTTGTAGAAATACTTATAATAATCCTATTTCATGGATTGATTGATTCATCCCAGATTTCCCTAGACCAGCTTGAGTCAGCATACATTTCATCTTCACAATAACCCATAGGATTGGCTGAAAAATTATCACCTAGCCAAAGGAACCTATTGCATGAATAAGCCAAGAGCAAGGCTGGAGAACAGACATGTTGCACGCAGTCCCTCAACTCATGCTGCATGCAGACTGGTAAGTCTGGGGCTGCTTCATAGAGAACATCTGCAGTATTTACTGGATTACAGAGGTGATATGAACTTCAGAAGTGGTGAACACCTAGGGGCGTTTCATGAAGAAAGGGATCAATGCTGCCCTCAAACACATTTGCTCACTCTTCTAGACACTGGGGCATTGCCCTTTTTCTCTAAAACCTGTCAGTATATTAAAAACTCAAAGGAAGCACATGTATGCTGTGTTGGCATACAAAGAAGGAGCAAAAGTGTCTCATGTTCATAATAAGATTAATAATCACCACTTTTTTGCCAACTTCTCTCAGGCTATTTTTTGAAAACAGAGTTGTTCTTGAAGATTGTATTCCTGCTAAAGAAGACCTCAGTCTGCATAACACATGACTGCATAGTCATACCAGTTAGTCATTTAAGGGAAGGCAGATCTGACAGCACATAGCAATAGCCTCTGTGTATAAATTCTGGCCTGTTCTTACTGCATGCTTACAGTCAAGCAATGTTCTAGTGGCAGACTGTGTGTCTACATTGTAGAATGAATGCAGTTCGACATCACTTTGAACTGTCACGGCTCAGTGCTGTGGAATACTGGGAGTTGAAGTTTGGTGAGGCACCAACCTTCTCTAGCACAGAAGGTTAAAGATCTTATAAAACTAAAGGTCCCACAGAACCATAGCATTAAGCCATGACAGTTAAAATGGAGTCAAACTGCATTAATTCTACAGTGTAGATGAACCCATCCTCTTGATTCTTCCAAGCATTCATGTACTCTTGAGACAGGGCAAATTTCTATATCTCATGGTTAGTATATTGAAAAGGTCATGGACAAGGGTTTCAATGGGAAGCTACTAGATTTTTTTAAACACTCCACAATGGAAGTCAATATCAGTTCCTTTATCTACAATTATTGCCCACCTTGGGACCTATTCCCCCTTTCCATTGCAATATTTTGTCAGGAGAAATTCAGAAAACATGATCCAGCATGCTTGGGCAGCTTATAAGTAACCTAAATTCCCAGGCAATACATTGAAGGGAGAGGATTAGTTTGATACCAGATCAAAATGTGGTCTAGTTAGCCGAGTTTCACAGCTTTGTTGAATTTTCTGCAGGCGGGGGTGGGGGTGGGGAGAGAAATCCCTTTTTGTGGTCCCAAGCCAATTGGCTTTAAAGTACACCCATTCTCTTTTGTTTTCCGAAGGAGGGGAGGGCTTTGTTTACAGCAATAATGGCCAAAGACTTTAATCCGCAGCACTGGATGGTGTACATTCCACTTTGACATTCATGCAAGTCACACACTTGCAGCCCCAAGCTTGTCTATGCTCATCTATCAAGACATGAATTGATAAAAGCTCTGGGATTCATTCTACCAGTCGTGGAGGGAGGGAAAGGAGGAGAGGAAGAAGGGGACGAAGAAGAAAAGAAAGAGAGGGGCATGGAGCTGGAGGGATACATTTAACAGCCTGGCAGGGATCAATCTATGGTTTAATATGAGACTGGGAGGTGACTCTAGACCGTAGGATTAATATAATTTGACATCACTTTAACTGTCATGCCTCAATGCTATAGAATAATGAGGTTAGTAGTTTTACAAGGTCTTTAGCCTTCTGTGCCAAACAGTGTTGGTGCCTTGCCACACTACAAATTGTAGGATCCCATAGCATTGAGCCATGGCAGTTAAAGTAGTGTCAGACTGCATGCTTGATGCACCAAGTGTGTTTCGACTTCACAAGGCATTGTAGAAAGTGGCTGAGCACAACTGTTACAACTTGCCGAGTTGTATCTTCTCCACTCCCTTCCTTTGGCCTCTGAAGTTTAACATGACCGATAGTAACCTTGCAACCATTTCTCTCTCTCTCCCTTCTTCCAACATTACCATAACAGCCATAACAGAGCAAAGCACACAGCTGCCTCCTCCTGTTGCTGCTGTAGGTTACTTTCCCCACCACTGCCTTCCAAAAAGAAACTTCCCAAGACGTCCTTCTTTACTTTTTTTTCTCTGCAGCAAAACCTTCTGTTAGAAGTAGGGGCCTTTCTCCATCCCCTCCTCAAACATGTACAATGGGGTCAGAAAAGAGAAAGAGACAGCATGGTTTTAAATATCCATTTAAACCAGTGCTTGGGGATAGATCCTTCCTCTCTTCCGGATTACACCTCCCAGGATTTCCTAGAAACTTTCCCCCCAAACCTACAGCTGCTTCCACGCTGCAGAATTAATGCAGTTTGACACCACTTTAACTGTCATGAATCCCACCCATGGGAGAAAAGCGGGATATAAATAAATCAATAATAATAACAGCTCAATGCTATGGAATCCTGGGAGTTGTAGTTTTACAAGGTCTGGAGTCTTCTCTGCTAAAGGGTCTTCACTAAACTACAAATCCCAAGATTCCATAGCATTTGCTTTTCTCCGCAGGCAGAAAAGTACAATCTAATGCTCATCACATCGCATGGAAAGTCTCCCTTTTGCCATATGCTTAGAAACTACCACACTCAGATGTGATGGAAAAAACCCATGATTTTCTCACATGTCAGTGTCTCTAGCTGACCGAGAGAGAGGGAGCGTGTTATGGAGAAATGTTATCTGCTAGAAAGTCTTTGACTCTCTATAAAGCTCTGAGAAACACGGGCAAACAGCAAGTTTCTAAACAACACAGACTTCACTAGACCCAAGCTTTTCTGAACTCAAGATCTTTTCTCCAAACTACACCACATAAAAATTTGATTCTTTAACCATTCAAATTTTTGTCAGTTTCATCAGGTTCCCTGTTCTCTGCGACAGCTGCCTCTGCTCTCTAGCTTAGGTACCTCAAGAGTGCATATACATGGTAGAATTATTGCAGTTTGACACCACTGTAATTGCCATGACTCAATGCTATGGAATCCTGGGATGTGTAGTTTGATGAGGCACCAAAACGCTTGGCAAAGAAGGCTAAAGACCTTGTAAAATTACAACCCCCATGATTCTACAGTGTTGAGCCATGGCAGTTAAAGTAGTGTCAGTACAAACACATCTCAAGTTGCAACCCCCTACTCCATGGGCAAATCCTGGCCACTGCAATGCTCATCCATTTCCCATATGTTTGTGTTTCACACTCCATGGGGTGGCAAAGATGGGAGAAAAGCTTTTGAAATAAACAAGAGACACTTAGGAAAACCTGCTGGAAAGAATGAAGCCTATGAATCAAAGGGGGGGGGGGTGCACCCACACTGTGGGATTAATGCAGTTTGGCACCACTTTAACGGTCATCGGCTCAATGCTATGGGGTCACGGGAATTTTAGTTGTACAAACTCTTGATCCTTCTATGACAAACAGTGCTGGTGCCTCACCAAACTACAAATCCCACAATTTACATAACACTGAGCCATAGCAAACTTCATTGATTCTACAGTCTAGATGCACCCTGGAAAAGAAGGAGGATGAGGAGGGGGTAGGCAGCAGATCTGGGATCACCCATACATATTAGAGGAAAGATACAGCTCAGCAAATCTTCCACCTGGGGATAGGAAGTGGGAAAGTACTTACCAATATTGAAAAAAAACCTCTAAAATCTGGACAGTAAATAAAGAATAACATTCAAAAGACAAGGGAATTCCAGACATGAAACAATCAGGGCCAGCTAACACCCCACAATAAAGGATTTCCCCCAGGCAGGAAACAGCCAGGCTTTGAAGCTGCCAGGCTATTCAATGCTAATCAAGGTGACCAATTGAAACATTCACATTTGCCTCAGGCAAACAAGAGTTTTTTTCCCCACCTTAGACATTACACAGATATATCAACCCTACTTGCCGGTGCCCTGGAGTGCCTTTGTAAGCCGCCCCGAGTCTCTACGGGGAGATGGTGGCAGGATCGAAGTAAAGTTTTATTAGTGGGTTGTTGTGAGTTTTCCGGGCTGTATGGCCATGTTCCAGAAACATTCTCTCCCAATGTTTTGCCCACATCTATGGCAGGCATCCTCAGAGGTTGAGGGGCCTTTTATTTATTATATTCCCAACACCTTACAACCTCTGAGGATGCCTGCCATAGATGTGGGCAAAACATTGGGAGAGAATGTTTCTGGAGCATGGCCACACAGCCCAAAAACTCCCAGCAACCCAGTACTTACATGTGTTTTGGCCGTTAAAAGCCTCTAGTGCAGAAAAAGACACTGAGGACTATGGATCACTCAGGCCAGTTTAACATATGGTGTGGTGAAGGCAGAAGGACAGCTGGATGACTGTCCAAAAGGAACAAACAATTATTTCAGGTTTATTGGTTGGTTGATGGTTATTTTATATTTTGTTACAATGTTCCTGTTTTCTTCTGTTTTATGTTACCATCTGTGTACTTATTATGTACTATGTATGTACTTAGTATGTTATATATATATTCGTGTCAGGAGCGACTTGAGAAACTGCAAGTCACTTCTGGTGTGAGAGAATTGGCCGTCTGCGAGGACATTGCCCAGAGGATGCCCGGATGTTTTGATATTTTACCATCCTTGTGGGAGGCTTCCCTCATGTCCCCGCGGAGCTGGAGCTGACAGAGGGAGCTCATCCACACTCTCTCTGAGTTAGATTCAAACCGGCAACCTTCTGGTCAGCAACATAACCTTCAAATCATCAATCCTGCCGGCACAAGGGTTTAACCCACTGCACCACTGAGGGCTCCTATGCCCTTAGATAATGCAGTTTGACAACCCTTGGTACTAGGGAATCCTGGGAATTGTAGTCTTACACGATGTTTAGCCTTCTCTGCCAAAGAGTGCTGGTGCTTCATCAAACTGCAACTCCCATGATCCCATAACACTGAGCCATGGCAGTTAAAGTGATATCAAAGTGCATTAATTTTACCCTATGGCAGGAGTGCAAAACCTGCATTCCTTAGTGTCATCTGGTATTATATAGTACTACAGTAGAGTCTTGCTTATCCAACGTAAACAGGCCGGCAGAACGTTGGATAAGCGAATATGTTGGATAATAAGGAGATATTAAGGAAAAGTCTATCAAACATCAAATTAGGTTATGATTTTACAAATTAAGCACCAAAACATCATGTTATACAACAAATTTGACAGAAAAAGTAGTTCAATACACCGTAATGCTATGTAGTAATTACTGTATTTACGAATTTAGCACCAAAATGTCACAATGTATTGAAAACATTGACTACAAAAATGCGTTGGATAGTCCAGAACATTGGATAAGTGAGTGTTGGATAAGTGAGACTCTACTGTATCTGGTATTATAATCCACTGTGCCACCGAGGGCTCCTGATATATTTGAACTATGTTGATTAGGCATGTCCCCATGTGAATCTCTTCGGGGAGATGGAGGCGAGGTACAAAATATAGTTGTTATTATTATTATTATTATTATTATAGCATCAAAGAGAAGATCAGAATACAAGGGACAGGTGGGCATGGAAGATCTTGGGGTTACAATAGTGTCAAACCGCAGTGTGTATAGATGCACCGCTTGTCCTTCAGAGTTGGGGAAGGGGAGTCGGATTGGCTCCCTCTTTTTCTCTCCTTGTAAACATAAGCATAGAGAGAGGCCAGCCTGCATTTCTTGGAGCCAAAGCTCAGCTCCTCTCCTCCATTACTCCCCGCCAATATCATTGGTATTCAGAACACAACTGGTTCCAGCAGCGGATCAAGGCAGCTAGGTTGTAGAGCAGTATAGGCAAACTCTGGCCCTCGAGGGGTTTTGGACTGCAACTCCCACCATTCCTCACAGCCTCAGGCCCTTTCCTTTCCCCCCTCAGCCGCTTAAGCGGCTGAGGGGGGAAAGGAAGGGGCCTGAGGCTGTGAGGAATGGTGGGAGTTGCAGTCCAAAACCCCTCGAGGGCCCAAGCTTGCCCATGCCCACGATCGGAGCTTCTTACCTGGACTTGAGTGCGTCCGTCAATAGCAAAGGCTCCCCAATCTCAAAAATAATCAAGCAATTAAGGATCCCGGTGGGCAGGGATTAAAAAGGCGGCGAAGTGGCAGCCGCGAGGAAGTTTCCCAAGCCCCACATATCCCCGGGGGGAGGTTGTCCTTGAGGGGCGGCCAGAGTCCCGTGTCGGGCGAGCGGCGCTGTCTGTGTGTCCTTTCGCTCCGCTTGCATAGTACTATATTCGCCCGTCACGTGACCAGCCCAGGGGAAGCCAGCGCCGGAGAAGCGGGAGGAGGCTTGGAGGAGGCTCGACCCAAGGCGGCCTCCTCATTGGCTCAGGCACAGGCGCGGGGCGGGGCCAAGGGTTTGGCGTCATTGGGAGCATCGGGCTCACGAGCAGACCCTTGCGCTCGCTCTTTTGGCGGCGTTCTGCGCATGCGCTGGTTCTGCTACCTTTTCTCTCTCTCCCCCTCCTCCTCGTGGAATCATAAAAATCCGAGGCAGAGAGCAACAATGAAAGCAATGGTTCTCAACCTCCCTCATGTCGCGACCCCTTAATACAGTTCCTCATGTTGTGGTGACCCCCCAAGCATAAAATAAATTTCATTGCTTTGTCGAAGGCTTTCATGGCCGGGATCACAGGGTGGTTGTATGTCTTTCGGGCTGTGTGGCCATGTTCCAGAAGTATTCTCTCCTGACGTTTCGCCCACATCTATGGCAGACATCCTCCGAGGTTGTGAGGTATGGATAAACTAAGTAAGGAAAGAAAAGAAATATATATCTGTGTAGAGTCCATTCCAACAACTATCATGTCAGACTACACAGAGAAGCCATTGAAATCCACAAGCATGTGGACAACTTCAACAGAAAGGAAGAAACCATGAAAATGAACAAAATCTGGCTACCAGTATTAAAAACTCTAAAATCAAAACAGTAGATGGGAACCAACACTCTGAGGGCAGAGGACAGCTAATGACTGAACAAAGGATGCCCCCAGGCAAGAGACAAAACCTTTCCAATGCTAATTAGGGTGATTAACTGAAACATTGATGCTGGCTTCCCAGTGACAAAGGACTCTTGCCACACCCTGGACTCTCCACAGATATATATTCTTTCCTTTCCTTACTTAGTTTATCCATACCTCACAACCTCTGAGGATGCCTGCCATAGATGTGGGCGAAACATCAGGAGAGAATACTTCTGGAACATGGACACACAGCCCGAAAGACATACAACAACCCAATTTCATTGCTACTTCATAACGTGTAATTTTGCTACTGCAAGGCAAAGAGTAAAGATCCCTTACCTTACTTAGATGGTGTAGTGGACTAAGTGACTTGAAGATTGGGCTGCTGACCTGAAAGCTGCCAGGTTCGAATCCCACCCGGGGAGAGTACAGATGAGCTCCCTCTATCAGCTCCAGCTCCATGCGGGGACATGAGAGAAGCCTCCCACAAGGATGGTAAAAACATCAAAACATCTGGGCGTCCCCTGGGCAACGTCCTTGCAGACGGCCAATTCTGTCACTCCAGAAGCAACTCCGGTTGCTCCTGATACGAAAAAAAAACCTTACTTACTGGTAGATGGATGGACGGTATCCTTGAAGTGACTGGCTTGACCTTGAAGGAACTGGGGGTAGCGACAGCAGACAGGGAGCTCTGGCTTGGACTGGTCCATGAGGTCACGAAGAATCGGAAATGACTATGCAATTGAGCAAAGCATTTAAAAAAACTTTACTTAGGCGATCCCTCCTAGTTCGAAGATGATGGTCTTCCATCTGTGAAGTCTTGAGGGTGGGTTCTTAGGTGGCTGAAGAGACCAATTCTTAATCTGCATATTCTCCCGCAGTGAGGACATCGGTTTCCAGGTGGAAGGCGGTCCGGTCAAGGTTGGCTTGACAGGCCTTCCTCTTGGCACGTCTCTCCCTTAAGCCCTCCATTCGTGCCTCTTCGAACTCCGCAGCACTGCTGGTCACAGCTGACCTCCAATTAGAGCGCTCAAGGGCCAGGGCTTCCCAGTTCTCAGTTCTTACCATACATCACGGGAACCACTGACCGCAGAGGGAAGCTGATGAAGAAACACAACCTACAAACTACCTACAGACCCACTAAGAAAACCCAGCAAATGCTCCGTTCAGCAAAGGACAAGAGGGATCCTCTCACCTCTGCCGGAGTCTACTGTATACCATGCAACTGTGGGCAAGTCTACAAAGGGACCACCAAATGCACCAGCATTGGCCAGACATGAATCTAGGAACAGGAAAGGCACTGCTGACTAACTCAATCAGATAAATCAGCCATAGCAGAGCACTTGGTGAACCAACCTGGACATAGCATATTATTTGAGAATACAGAAATGCTGGACCACACAAACAACCACCATGTCAGACTACACAGAGAAGCCACTGAAATCCACAAGCATGTGGGCAATTTCAACAGAAAGGAGGAAACCATGAAAAGGAACAAAATCTGGCTACTGGTATTTAAAAAAACTTTAAAATCAGGACACTAAAAAAAGAACAACACTCAGAAAACGGTGGACTTTCAGACATGAATCAATCATGGACAGCTAACACCTCCCAACAAAGAATTCCCCCAGGCAGGAAGCAGCCAAACCTTGGAGCTGAAAGGCTATTCAATTCTAATCAAGGTGGCCAATTGAAACATTCACTCCTGTCTCAAACAGACAAGAGTTCTTTCTCCCACCCTGGACCGTCCACAGATATATAAATCCCACTGGACTAGTTTCCAACAGACCTCACAACCTCTGAGGATGCCTGCCATAGATGTGAGCGAATTGTCAGGAGAGAATGCTTTTGGAACATGGCCATACAGCCCGGAAAACTCCCAGCAACCCAACATCTAAACCTCTCGGGATCCCATAGCATTCAACTATGGCAGTTTTAAAAAGAAAGACTTGGAAAACTCACCCTGCTTGACAATGCCTTTCATGCAGGTCGATTTCACTTGGAAGAAAGGAAGGCAAGCATGCGTGCGGATGGCAAAAGGGCATCTCATTTGCAAGGAGCAGAACAGATTGTTCTTCCTGCTGCTGCTTGCTTCCTTTGCTCTGCTCGGGCGTCCTGCCAGTACTGAGAGGCCTCCTTCTTCCTTTCCCTCCATTGAGCCAATCTCCCCAACAGAATTCCAACAGGCCCTCCTTATCCACAGATTCTGCATCCACAGATTCCACTATCCAGGGCTTGAAAATGCAAAAGTCAAACCTTAATTTGTCCATTTTGTATAAGGAGCACCATTTTACTACACTGTTTTATATAATGAGACCTGAGCTTTAATGCATTTTGGTATTCACAGGGATCAAGATTATCTACTTTGAATTGAATTATATGGCATTGTATATGGCATACATTTCTGCCAACCTAGAAGTACGAAAACATGCAAATGTGGGTAGATCAATAGGTACTGCTTCTGCGGGAAGGTGATGGCGCTCCATGCAGTCATGCCAGCCACATGATCTTGGAGGTGTCTACGGACAACGCTGGCTCTTCATCTTAGAAATGGAGATGAGCACCACCCCTCAGAGTCGGGCACGACTAGACTTAATGTCAAGGGGGAACGTTTACCTTTACTTTTACACTCTTACGATCCAGTTCAAAGCAGATAATGTGGATTATTTGCTTTGATAATAATCTAGATTATATGGCAGTGTAAATTCAGCCTGAATCTCCATTTCAGCATGACCAGGCAGTGTATGGCTTGCCCAAAGTCACCCAGTGGGTTTCGTGACTGAGCAGGGATTTAAACCTGTTCTCCAGAGTCATACTCCAATATTCAAGCCACTACAACATGCTGGCTGTATGTATGGGGTATTCTGGGAGCAATAATCCCAAACACCCCCCCCCCCCCAACAGTCTTCCACATGGCTCCCCAACCCTTGAGGAAAATCCAATTATGAACACACTTGAAAAATTCACACCAGAGTATTTTTTTCAACAAAAAAAGAATCACCTTGTTTTTGTGGCTCAGTCATGGATAACTGACCTTGTTTGTACTGCACCGTGTGGAGTCACTGACCTGGCTTAAACTGTGTTAGTGTGGCCAAATCCTTTACAGCAAAAAAAAAAAATCCCAAAGAAGTTGCTTGCTTGGACATGATGCAAGAAGAAGACAAAATGAACTCATGCTCAGTGGTTTTGAAGGGAAAAATGGTTGAGCCTGAATGAAAACATTTCAGTGTACCCAGAGGAAGAAGACATGCCAGTGCAAAATACAGTGGTGCCTTCAATTGAAGCACAATGCTACATAGTGTTTCAGAGAAAGGGCAAGATGATATTGACCCCACCTACACTGCCATATAATCTAGTTGGAAATTGCATTATATGATCAGTGTAGACTCATATAATGCAGTTCAATGAAGTTAAACTGCATTATATGAGTCTACACTGACCATACAATGCAATTTCAAACAGGTCATAGAGAGCTCCTAGTCATCCTGTGGAGACAGATGGCTCCCTTCTTGGTGGAGGGTGAATATATTCCAGGTTTTAGTCTGAATTTAAAGGGAGCTGTCCAGGTTGTTAAACGTAATGAAACCTATTGAACACAGGTCCTTTTCACCTTTCATCCAGGACAGCACTCATATTTCATAGAATTACAGATCTGATTCATAGATGTGTTTGAAGGTTCGTGACAAATATCACAAATTGCACCTTTCTCTGTCCTAATACACACTGATCCTACCTCATAACTGCAGGGTACAAGGCCTTCAACTGTCCCAATTTGGCAGAAACAGTCTCAATTGATCCTCTGCCGTCCCACTTTTTCAACTGCTTTGAAAACATCCCAGTTTCTCTCTCCTATTCTCACTTTCCTCATAGAATCATGGAATCATAATGTTGGAAGAGACTCCAAGGGCATCCAGTACAACTCCCTGCCACACAAGAACACACAATCCTAGCATCCCCAACAGATGGTCATACAGCGTCTGCTTAAAAATCTCAAAAGAGGCAACATATTCCACTTCCGAACTGCTCTTGCCCTCAGGAGGTTGTGTTGTCGAAGGCTTTCATGGCCATGATCACAGGGTTGTTGTATGTCTTTCGGGCTCAGGAGGTTCTTCCTAATATTCAGCTGGAATCTCTTCTTCTTCTGTTTAAATCCATTGCTCTGTGTCCTAGTCTCCAGTCAGCAAAAAAAGGTTGCCACTGCCTCAATGTGACACCCCTTCAAATATTTAAGCATGGCGATTATGTCCCCTCTCAGCCTTCTTTTCTCCAAACTCCAAGCTTTTCTCCTCCTTTGTCCTCAGCTTAGCTCAATTGCTGCAAAGTGAATTCGAAGTACAAAAGTGGTCTGCACACCATTAGCAGGCGGGAGGAACAGGCAGCATCTTGCTTATCCCAGGAACCCAGACAAAAGCAAACCTCTCCTGCCAATCTGCTCTTGCTTGTTAATAACTGCTGACATCTTGAGTACACTCTGACCCTGCTTGGCCACACATGTTTTCATGTGTGAAATGTTGGAGGGCATGATAAATTCAATGGGAATGTTACAATCTTATGACTGTACAGAGATCAAAGAGTAACACCCTTGTTCCTGTTGCAGATTAATATTAGCACGAGTCAGATGACTTATACAAGCACAGTGCAGTTTTCTTCTAGAAGAAGAACAGCAATAACAGTAACTTCTTCCTCATTTGCTTTGAAATAGTCACTAGTTAGGATGAAGATATCATGGGGATATTTTAACTAGAGAATTTTGGGAGTTGTAGGATCGTATAATCAGAGAGTTGGGAAAGACCCCAAGGACCATACAAGTACAATCCCTTGCCATCCAGTCCAAAAAGAATAGAGAATATGTTGAAACTAGTGTTTAAAAGGTGGGGATGGGGCAAAAACAATTCTGAACTACTTTTTTTAACATTAGCTTCATTTCCCTTGTGAACAACCATCTCCTCAGTATAGCTATTTATCAGATGGATTATTCAATTGGCCCAGCAGTTATGCTGTCTCCTCTGACCACCATAAGCTCTCCGAGCTGTTTGGGAATGGTCTTTCTCCAACTGCAAAAGCAGTTCACTTTTGGTTAGGGGAGAGGCAGAATTTCACTCTTCCCAGTGAGCAACCTATGGCAACAGACAAAAGCAACCTGTTGCAGCCCCTCCTAGCTGGTGTGTTCTTTCTCATTACATATTTTCCTCTTCTTGACCATATTCTAATGTTTCTTGGCCATGTGTTTCCAGGTTTAATCTGGGAAATGTTGGGGGAATGCAATTGTGTAACTTATAAGGTACTTGTGATTTGATATTAACTCCATCAATCTGTCTAAAGAGGTGGATTGAAATCCACAAAGCTTCATTCTAAAATAATTAGTATTCAATAAGTTTCTTATTTCCTCCTCTCTTTTTATTTTTTATGCTGTCAAACATAGCTCTCCAAAAACAGCTGTACCTATTGACATCTTAGAATCAGACCTGCAAGATAGTTTTGCTCAGCTTTTGCATGTTTTAATGTATTTTTAAATGTTTTATAAATGTGATTTTAACTGTTTCTAATTTTTATTGTAAACTGTTTTTAATTTGCTATTTTTGGAAGCCACGTGGGTTTCATCATGGGAGAAAGGTTGTATATACAATTGTCCCTCCGCATTTGTGATTTTGATTCCTATGGATTTGATTATTCATGGATTTAATTACAATGTTCTCTCTCATTCGACATGTTGGAGGACCTAAAGATATTTATTATTATTTACTTCATTTTTACCCCACCTTTCTCAACCCCGGGGGGACTCAGGGCAGCTTACAGATCCAGCAAAAATTCAATGCCACACAGGTAAACAATAAACCACATCTCATCAAAATATAAACAATCTAAATATATAAGCAATTAAAACACAAATCAATCATTTAACAGATTAAAACCATATAAAATGACGAGTCATGATCTCATGTCCAAAATCCATAGTCCATTATTCAAACTGTTAAAGTCTCATTCTGTAGTTTCCTATTCACCAAACGCCTGCATAAAAAGCCGGGTTTTACGTTTTTTTCTAAAAAAAATTTTTTTAAAAAGATATGTAGAGAGAACACCTCTTTCTAAGTCTTCCGATGCAAATCTGTATTCAGCTTCCAGAAGAAGTCATGCTGGAAGACTTAGAAATTTCTAGAGAAGTGTTTTCTCAGGCAGAAAAAATAGCAATTTCTTTATTTGTGGCTTTTCACTTTTATGGTAATCCTGTGCCTCTAACTCCAGAAAACGTGGAGAGCAAACGTTTGACTGTAAATCAAATTAGTAAGAATAACAACAGCAATATTATTTAGTCAGTAATTGATACAATGGCATTTCAAAAACAATAGCAGATATGTTCGTGCAAAGAAACTTCATTGATTGGCCTTGAAATACCATCAATAGATCAATTAATCATTTACAACAGTGTATTTCTTGGAAAGACCTGAGGGAACACCTGCTGGTATTACCATTTGGAAAGCACAATCAGACTTGAAAAACAAAACCTAACCAAAAGAGGGGAGGGCAAATGCAATAGATAAAAAGATATCTTGGTAGATAAAATGCCCTCAGTTCAAAGCCTGCGGAAATAATAATGGAGTGTTGAAAGAGACAACTTCTTATCACCAAGGTGGTGGCAGAGTGGGACAGCATGCTCCTACACATAACAAGAATGGAAAATTTCTTTCAGCCTGAGGACCAAATTGCACATCAGAGAGCATCTTGGCAGTCACATTCCAGCTGTGGACAGGACTAGGGACAAAAGAGCATAAATACACCAATATATTTGGCATAGAGCTCTTACTGCTAGTAGTTAAGGAGGGGCATTGCAACCTTCCAGAATGGGGAAAACCTCCCTCCAAAGCTGGGGATCCATCAAAGGAAATCATTAGGATGCTTTTGGGTAAACTCAGAGGGGTGGGCTGGGTCCCTAGGCCTAAGGTCCTAGAATATTGTCCTGGTTGTCTTTCCCAGCAGCAGCACCTCTAAAAGTGGAGGAAGGCACAGTGGGTGGCAAGACACAGTATTTCGAAAAGAGGAAGCATATTAATTAAACAAGATAAAAAAGGAAAGCAGTCAGTTATAAAGCGAACCAGGATTTACATAAAATCTCTTATGTGTCAGTATATATATATACACACATACACCAACTATATTTGAGCATAATGGTTTAAATAGAAATAAGCTGCAGCATGAGAAACAACTTAGGGAGTTGGGTATATTTAGCTTGGAGAACAACGTGCTGAGAGGTGACATGATAGCCTCTTAAATATCTGAAGGGATCTCATATGGAAGATGGAGCCAACTTATTTACTGCTGGACCAGAATCTGGAACATGAACCAATGGATTTATATTACAAGAAAAACCATTCAATTTAAATATGAGAAAGAATTTCTTGACTTGAAGGGCTATTTGACAGTGAAATAGGCTATCTTGAGGGATGGTACTCTCTCCACTTTATGAAGTCTTTAAACAGAGGTTGGATAGGCCTTTTTCAGGAGTAGTTTAGCTGTGTACACTGCAGTGAGTTAGACTAGATGGTTCTTTAGGTCCTTCCAACTCCAAGATTCTATGTTTCTGTGTATCTATGATCTCACTATAGCAGATATTGAATTAACCTGACATAGCAAATTAAGAAGCAGCACTGTGTTAGAAAAGGTTGAAGGAATCTTCACTAGGGATTGTGGAAACTGTAGATAAAAATTAGCACAATTATTTCCCCAAATCAGTGTATGGAAATTTTTGTTTTGAACTATAACTCCGCAAATCCCTCAGACATCATATTTACCAACCATGTTCCTTTGCGGAGTCATCCATTTGTAATGGTGATCATGGTTTCTATTTTCACCATTTTGTGTATTTGTATTTGTTTCTTATTTCCATAGCCTCTAACATTTTCCCAAGGCATTTATTTTGAGTGATTTCAACTATGCTAAATAGTGAATTTGAGTAACCGGCGTGTCTAGCTTCCCAGAAGACCGGGTGAGACACAGAAGGCAAAATCAGAGGCTTATTCCCAATGGCCAAAGAAGATGACAGTAGAGAAAGCACTCCGAAGTACTGACATTCCGCAATTGCAAATCCAGAGCATTTTTATTTCATTTGACAGCTTTTCAAGAAACCTGTGCCACTGATTGGTGGAGAAACTATCTGGATAGGATCCACTTTTTGAGTTGCTCAGGACTAAGTTGAACATCATCACTGGCTGGCTCTTCATATGGCTGGACATTCAGTAAACTGTCATTGGAGCATTTGATGTGGGAGTCCATTTATTGATCCGCCTCTGAGAAGGTAGTGATCAGAAAGGAATATGGTGTGGCACTGAGAAATAAGTCCATGATGGTTTTAATGGGTTGACTCTGGTTGACACAATAGGGTTAATCTTATCAATAAAGTGCTCTCAGGTGTTGGTTAGTCAATAGACCTCTCACCAGGGAGCTGATTCAGAGGTCTGGGGAAAGGGGAACATTATGAGACTAGCCCAGATATCATGTCAGATAGATAAACGAAACCCAAAAGGTTCTGACTCAGATCCATTGTATGTCCCTCTCCCATTCTCCCTAATTAATTATGTGAGGATTGTGATGAATTTCTCTAGATGAGGGTGAGGCAAAGTTGAGTTGTGTTTGCATTCTGGAAATTTCTAGTGAATTTCATAGAAAAGTTACTTTTTTAGGGCAATTAGAAATGACCATGCGGCTGACTATGTTTTCCAATGGAGCCACAAATAATAATTCATCATTTGGGATCCAATTTCTCAATATCATTTAGTGGTTGACATCATTGAGCCATTGCCAATAGTTAGAGCATTCCAGAAGCCCCCTGAACTAACTGGCTAGCACAGTCTTACAGCTTCCTTCTCTGATTAGACTGGTGATCTGGCTTTTTTCCCTGGTAGTCGCAGCAACTCATGCAATGAGCCTTTTCCTTTGTAGCACCCTAGGCAACATTATCAGCAACAAGAGATAAAAGGAATTATATGCCCCCTATCCCTCAGCTGGTCCATGAGGTCATGAAGAGTCGGAAACAACTACGCGACTGAGCAGCAGCAGCAGCATCCCTCAGCTAGAACAAGAAGGGAATAAAGAAAGTGCTTGGATCCCCAAACTACATGCCAATATTTTCATTCCCTTTCAAAGCAGTCATTCACTTCAGATAAGAGTTCTCTTTCAGGCCATAGCATTTATTTTTTATTTTAAAAATCTCCCAGATCTCAATGGAACAGACTAAGAGGTGAGAAAAGGAGGGAATCTGAGAAAAAAGCATTCACAGATCAGCTCTTTCCTAGTTTAGCGGGGGAGACAGAGAGATTAAAATATAAATATTCAAAAACATTCAGACTTTTCTGGGGAAGCTACAAATCTGTCATTGGACATATATTTCTTGCCCTTTTAATGATAAAGGTGAAAATCCTTTTCCTGTATTGTCTCTAGTAAAGTAAAGTTTGTCAAATCCCCAATCCGCAAGCACACCAGATGCAAGGATGACAATCTGTAACCCACCATGTGTTAACTGGAGTGGCATATATGTCAAAGCCAGAAGCCTGGGCTAATAGTGAAAGGCTTTGCATCTCATCCCTACGTAGGCAGCAGGGCTGTTTTGACCGCATTAATTTGCAGTCCTTGAACATTAACAGATAAGAACTCCAAGTCCTCTTAATACAACAGGACTATTGACACAAGAGCGTGTTTATCCTCCACCACTATACTGCAGTACAGGGCAGAAACGTGGGCAGTAACCCAAGAGCCCATCATTTATTACTCAAAATGATTCCCAAAGGCACACAAGTAACATGGCTATGATGTGCTTTTGCTTTGCACCAGTTGTGTAATTTGGCAATAATTTAATTAAGAGGATTGGCTCTTGCTGAAAAGTTTATTGGGCGGGGGTCTGAACAACACACTGCAGAACAGCAACACTTGAATAAGAGATATCCAACTAACTTGCAAACTCATTTAATGTTGCAATATTTTTGAAGAAGGATAAGGTTATCCTATTTGCTCCCTTCATTTTGTTTGCAAAAGCAGAAAATTCACAGATTGTAATTTTTATCTCCCCCTACCCCATTTTAAATTGCGGTGGCAAAGAAAAATAAAAGTTGGAAGGCAAGTAGCAGATCTCAGGCCCTGTATCCCAACAGGGGGGCACATGCCCTACAGGGGGGCAATTTGATTTGGGGGGGGGGGGAGAAATTCCAGAATGAGTTCTTAACAGTCCTGGATTTTGGTGACAAATCAGAAAAGCCCTTTCAAATGAGAAATTCCTGCTGGTATGTATGCATGTATTGAATTTATGCCCTGCCTTTCTCTCAAATAATAATAATAATAATAATAATAATAATAATAATAATAATAATAATAATAATATACCACTCCACCTCCTCGAGAGGACTCAGGGCAGTTTCTAGCATGTACAAAACAGTCAGTGGTCAAAACAACATACAACGACATGAACAAATAAACATAATAAAAATAATATCATAAAACAGCAGTAAAAACAGTTCAGTCTAAAATGAACACAGTTACAGTGCCTTCAACATGAAGGAGTCCAATTGTCACGCCCTGGCAGCTAGAGCACTGGGAACCAATACACGGAGGCCAATAACAGTCTAATATCTTTATTAAGGGATTAATATTTTAGAACAAAAATAAGCAGAGTATATAGTTCAGTAATAGACCTTTCAGAGAAGGTCAAATATAGTCCAATAGAATAATGTCCAGTATATAATATTAGAGTTCAAAGTTATAATCCAAACCGAAACACACTCAAACTTCCAAGCAGTTTGAGTGGGGAAAAACGTCCAAGATTTTATTATTATTATTATTATTATTATTATTATTAAACTTTATTTGTACCCCGCTAGCATCTCCCAAAGGACTCGATGCGGCTTACAAAGGCCAAGGCCTCAACACACAATATAACAATACAAAACAAAAGGCAAATTAAAAACAATTAAAACAGTATAAACAACAAGCAATAAACAATACGCTAAAACACAATAAAACTGGGCCGGGCCAGAGTAATGGATACAAGATTAAAAGTGCTGATGTGACAGGTGATATATAAGGCTTCTAGGGCAAGTGCAGAGTGCGATATACGATCTAGTTCTAATAAAGTGCTTATTTTTCTAGAGTTCAAAGTAATTCCAAGGCAAAGGATTGAAGACAAGACTGGATACTTGACACGAAGATGCAAGGCTGGAAACACGGTGGAACAGGACAAGAAACACGGCAAGGCAAGACACGATGAGACTGGAAGTTAGCGGACCTAAACGCAGTCCACACTTGGCTGGAACCGAAGTTAATCCTTCGAACTGACTTGTTGACTCCGCACGGATTAGTCAGTGCGGGGAACTTTTAAAGAACTTCAATTATTCCTACAAAGCAGGTGTCCAAAGCTCCTTTTCCCAAGGGAAAAGAACTGAAACAACATCTTCGTCCAGATGCGATCCTCCCTGAGAATTCTCAGGGGAAACGAGCTAAATAACTCCCTCTCTGGCCGCTAATCTGGCGCTTCTTCGTGTTTGCGATTTTTCTAAGCGGCCAGCTTCCAAAAACTCCCTTCTCGCAAAGGGGAGAGAGGTGCTGGGAATAAGTGTCTGTTCAAGGTCCTGTTTAATGAGCTCCAAGCTAGAATTGTCAACAAAAGGCATCTGGACAGGAACAACTTCTTGCTGAAGCGGCAGAAATCCCGCTTCTTCATCACTGTGATCCACAATGGTGCCAGGGTCACGACCTAGAGGGCCATGGGACATCACACCAATACACTAATCAGGGCTGCGAGGTAGACATAATCAATTAAAAGATGGGTAAAGACTTGTACTTCAGAGTATCATAGGCCCTGGGGGTGGATAGTGTGTAGACCAAGGTCAACATGTTGAACAGTCAACTAATCTTGCTCAAAGACCTCCTGGAACCATCAGGTTTTCAGTTCCTTGCGGAAAGAGGGCAATGTAGGGGCTTGCCTGATCTCTTGGGGAGGGTGTTCCAGAGCTGAGGGGGCACCATCGAGAAGACCCGCTCTCTTATCCCCACCAACCTCACTTGGAACAGTGGTGGGAGCGAGAGAAGGGCCTCCCCGGCAGATGTTAAAACCAGTGCTGGTTCATAGGGGGAGATGCAATCACGGAGATAGGTAGGGCCTGAGCTGTATAGGTCTTTATAGGTCAGTACCTGCACCTTGAATTGGGCCCGGCAGTTTATCGGCAGCCAGTGGAGCTGTTTCAATAGGGGCATTGTGTGCCCCTATAGCCAGCACCTGTTAGGAGCCTGGCTGCCGACCTTTGTACTAGCTGCAGATTTTAAGTGTAGGTTCTGGATTGCTGCTGAATTCCAACAATCGCGGCAAGTGTAATTCACATAGTGGGGAGGGTCAATGTCATTCTAGGATTATTTCTCTGGCCAAAGTTCTGCACTCCTGTTTGAAACTAAGAGTGCTCATACATATTGTGAAAGAGATTTTCAGTGGGAATTTTATCTTTAAAATCCTGAAAATTTTGCCTAGGGGCAAAGTCAGCTGAGCTTTCTTCATTGCATTGACTTCAAGACTATTCGAGTCAGTATGGTATGATAGCCATCTCTCAGAACTGGTGATCCACCATGTGAGGCACTGCTGGCTCTCAAATGATCTCACCTTCTGTCGAAAGGAACCCGTTCCTCATATTCTTGAAAGGCCGGTCTGCTTGAATCTATAGTTCAGTGATTCTCAATCTGGGGTCCCCAGGTGTTTTGGCCTACAACTCCCAGAAATCCCAGCCAGTTTACCAGCTGTTAGGATTTCTGGGAGTCGTAGGTCAAAAACATCTGGGGACCTCAGGTTGAGAACCACTTCTATAGTTCCACATGACCTGCCCAATATTTCCTGTATTGCAGCATAGAGTGAGTTTGGGAAAGGAATGGGATGGGTGCCATCAATGCTTGAAGTACCTGGTGTCCATGCCTGTCATGGGTTTTTCATCAAACAGTGCTGTTTTTCCCATCTTCTCAAGCCGTACTCCCAATTATGCCAGTCATATCCCTGCCCCGGTGAATTCAAAAAAGGTTGGCTTTTGAAACCCATAAACAAAAACATCACACATGTACTGAATTGCATTATGAAGTTTCCAAACTATGTGATTGAGAGTGGTGTCCTCCAGAAAAAGAAAAACATGTCTTGGATCAGCAGCACACTTTTATTGGATTGCATTATGAAGTTTCCAAACTATGTGGTTGACAGTGGTGTTGTCTGGAAAAAGACAAATGTGTTTTGGGTGCACAGGCATACCTCAGTTAAGGAAGTCTCTGATGAACAAATTCCTTTTTACAAAGTTTTTTTATAGCCACCTTCTTTTAAGAGCAACTGAATGCCCATGAGGGAAATGGGAAAGAGGACATTGGCACTAGGTTGAGATCAAATGCACATTATATTTCAGAAATGAAGTCTGTGGAAAGTTCTGAAGTAGATAAACTCACACTAAGCCCCATATCTCTCCATATGCTCAGAGATTAGGATATGCTGAGTTTTTCCTATTTTTCTTTTTAATTAAAGAGCCTGGAATTAATCAGGGCTGCCTCTGTGTGGTCCAGGGCCCTCTGCTGGCTGAGTGTCAGGCATTGCAACAAATGCATGAAATTAATGGCAATTGTGCCAATCTTTTAAATGTGTTACCTTCACATGCAACAGGATTGGCATTCTCATGGATTTAGGGAAAATATGCACAAGACACTTCCAATAGAGGAAAGAATGCCACAGAAACAGTACCACTTAAAAATAGTTGTTAGTTCACTGAAACAATGGAATAATACAAAATCTATACTCTATATTCAGGGGTCTATTATGATTGGGATTATTAACTGGATTTGAGTCAATGAATTGAACGTTAGAACAATGGTAGCTTCTTCAGGTATTGTTGGATTGCAAATCCCATGCGCTCTAAGCATAATGAATGATGAGGAATCCTGGGAGCTGAAATCCAACAATAATGGGAAAATTATGTCCTCCGCATCCTTAAGTTAGAATGTGGACAGATCTCCCATATCAGTCAGTGGTGACTTCCATGGCAATAAAGTAGTGAGACCTATTCCACAGTTTCATCTGGAGCTATCCAAGGTGCTGAAATATATTCTCTCTATTCTGCACTTTGGAAAGTACCTTTAAAATTCAGACCAAACTCCAAAATGGATTTACATGACATCTACTATCCACTGCTGGGGGCAATATCCCCTATGGCACACGATTATAGAAATCTTTCTTGAATAGCTAATAACAATAATAATAGTTAATAACAATAATGATAATAATAATTTTATTCTTATATCCCGCCCCATCTCCCCAAAGGGACTCAGGCAGCTTACATGGGGATCAAGCACAGTAAAACAAAATTAAAATATATCACCAGAAAATACAATTGCATTACAATGAATTAAACACATAACAGATTTTCTGGTGTATAGCTCCTCCAACACATTGCAGTCACCAGTCGCCTAAGGTGACTGCCTTTCTCTGTCAAGCAATAGGACTGGCACTTGCCAAAAGAGGTTACTCAATGCACTGTTTCTGTGTTCAGACAGTTAGCAAAGATGAGGAAATGTTTGTGAGAATCTCAATTTGTACCCAGTACAAGAATCGTCTTAGAATCATAGAATAGTAGAGTTGGAAGAGACCTCATGGGCCATCCAGTCCAACCCCCTGTCAAGAAGCAGGAAATCGCATTCAAAGCACCCCCGACAGATGGCCATCCAGCCTCTGCTTAAAAGCCTCCAAGGAAGGAGCCTCCACCACAGCCCGGTGGAGAGAGTTCCACTGTCGAACAGCCCTCACAGTGAGGAAGTTCTTCCTGATGTTCAGGTGGAATCTCCTTTCCTGTAGTTTGAAGCCATTGTTCCGTGTCCTAGTCTGCAGGGCAGCAGAAAACAAGCTTGCTCCCTCCTCCCTATGACTTCCCTTCACGTATTTGTACATGGCTATCATGTCTCCTCTCAGCCTTCTCTTCTGCAGGCTAAACATGCCAAGCTCTTTAAGCCGCTCCTCATAGGGCTTGTTCTCCAGACCCTTAATCATTTTAGTCGCCCTCCTCTGGACGCTTTCCAGCTTGTCAACATCTCCCTTCAACTGTGGTGCCCAGAATTGGACACAGTATTCCAGGTGTGGTCTGACCAAGGCAGAATAGAGGGGAAGCATGACTTCCCTGGATCTAGATGCTATACCCCTATTTATGCAGGCCAGAATCCCGTTGGCTTTTTTAGCTGCTGCATCACATTGTTGGCTCATGTTTAACTTCATTTTGTTAGTTTCGGCCCATCTCTCTAGTCTGTCAAGATCGTTTTGAATTCTGCTTCTGTCTTCTGGGGTGTTGGCTATCCCTCCCAGTTTGGTGTCGTCTGCAAACTTGATGATCGTGCCTTCTAACCCTTCGTCTAAGTCGTTAATAAAGATGTTGAACAGAACTGGGCCCAAGACAGAGCCCTGCGGCACTCCACTTGTCACTTCTTTCCATGATGAAGATGACGCATTGGTGAGCACCCTTTGGGTTCGTTCGCTTAGCCAATTACAGATCCACCTAACCGTAGTTTTGTCTAGCCCACATTTTACTAGTTTATTTGCCAGAAGGTTGTGGGGGACTTTGTCGAAGGGCTTACTGAAATCCAGGTAGGCTACATCCACAGCATTCCCTGAATCGACCCAACTCGTAACTCTATCGAAAAAAGAGATCAGATTAGTCTGGCATGACTTGTTTTTTGTAAATCCGTGTTGACTATTAGCAATGACCGCATTTGTTTCTAAGTGTTCGCAGACCACTTCCTTGATGATCTTTTCCAGAATCTTGCCTGGTATCGATGTGAGGCTGACCGGACGGTAATTGTTTGGGTCGTTCTTTTTTCCCTTCTTGAAGATAGGGACCACATTCGCCCTCCTCCAATCTGCTGGGACTTCTCCCGTTCTCCAAGAACTCTCGAAGATAATTGCCAGTGGTTCTGAAATAACTTCCGCTAATTCCTTCAATACTCTTGGATGTAGCTGATCTGGCCCTGGGGACTTGAATTCGTTTAGAGAGGCCAGGTGTTCCTGGACAACTTGTTTCCCTATTTGGGGTTGGATTTCCCCCAATCCTTCGTCCATTCCATGTTGCTGAGGTTGAAGATGGCTTTCTTTTTGTGAGAAGACCGAGGCAAAGAAGGCATTGAGCAGTTCTGCCTTTTCCCTGTCCCCTGTCGCCATCACCCCATCTTCTCCTTGCAGAGGCCCTATCGCCTCCTTTTTCTTCCTTTTTCTACCAACGTAAGCAAAAAAGCCTTTTTGTTGTTTTTTATGTCCCTGGCAAGCCTGAGCTCATTTTGCGCTTTAGCCTTGCGAACATTTTCCCTACAGGTGTTGGCTATACGTTTGAATTCTTCTTTGGTGATTTCTCCACTTTTCCACTTCTTGTGCATGTCACCTTTGAGCTTTAGCTCAGTTAGAAGTTCTTTGGACATCCATTCTGGCTTCATTGCACTTGTCTTATTTTTCTTCTTTGTTGGCACTGTTTGCATTTGCGCCTTGAGTATTTCACTTTTGAAAAACTCCCATCCATCCTTAACTCCCTTGTTTTTTAATATTGGCGTCCATGGAATGCCGCTCAGTAATTCCTTCATTTTTTGGAAGTCAGCTCTCTTAAAGTCGAGAATGCGTGTTTGACTTGTCTTAGTTTCAGCATTCCTTTGTATTGCAAACTCCAGGAGCACATGGTCACTTGCCCCTAAGGATCCAACCACTTCAACTGTATTGATCAGGTCTTCCACCTTTGTTAAGATTAGATCAAGAGTTGCTGATCCCCTTGTTGCCTCTTCTACCTTCTGGACCATAAAATTGTCTGCAAGGCAAGTGAGGAATTTGTTGGTCTTTGTACTCTTGGCTGAGTTTGTTTTCCAGCAGATATTGGGATAATTGAAATCGCCCATGACTACTATATCTCTTCTTTGTGCCTGTTTGGTCAGCTGTTGACAGAAGGCTTCATCAAGTCCTTCATCCTGACTCGGAGGTCTGTAGTAGACACCCACGACAAGATCTTTTTGAGTCCCGGTTCCCTTGATTCTTATCCAGATGCTTTCAAGCTGGTTTCCCGGATTACAGTCTTGCATTTCTTCTGCAATGTAACTGGTTTTGACATATAAAGCTACTCCCCCTCCTCTCCCCTTTGTTCTATTTCTGTGAAAGAGGTTATAGCCCTCAATGGTTAAATTCCAGTGATGGGAGTCATCCCACCAGGTTTCAGTGATGCCTATGACATCGTATGTGTGGTGCTGTGCTAAGAGTTGGAGTTCGTCTTGCTTATTTCCCATGCTCTGAGCATTAGTGTAAAGACATGTAAGCCCCTGTGACCTCCCCTTGAGCTGTTTATTTGGGATTATGCTCTCTGTACTTGGTCCTTGCTGTGTTTGTGCAGCCCTCCGTTTAGCCTTTTGGCGGTTCCCTGTGGTCGTGGGTAATATAGTGTTCGCCAGGCTGTTGTTCCCCTCCCCCAGTGGATCTAGTTTAAAGTGCGCCTGATGAGGTTTGTGAGTCTGTGTGCAAAAAGATGTTTTCCTGCTTGTGTGAGATGCACCCCATCACTTGCCAGTAGGCCATCCTCCTGGAAGAGTAGATCATGGTCAAGGAAACCAAAATGCTCCTCTTGGCACCATTTTCTGAGTCAGTTATTGACCTGTACTATTTTTCTGGCCCTTGTAGAGCCGTGTCCTACAACGGGGAGGAGGGATGAAAAGATCACATGTACATTATACAGTTTTAGCTTTGTTCCCAGAGCTCGAAAACCATTTGTGATCTTTTGAAAAGTATGCCTAGCGGTGTCATTGGTACCTACATGAATCAACATAAGGTGGGGAGGGTGAAGGGGCTTTAGGAGCCTGCTGAGCCTCTGAGTGATATGGTGTATTTTTGCCCCCGGGAGACAGCATGTTTCTCGAGCCATCCCATCCGGTCTGGAAATGATGGCTTCCGTTCCTCTAAGGAGGGAGTCACCTACTACCAAGACCTGTTTCCTTTGAGGATTGACAGGGTCCCTTTTGTGCAAGACAGTGTGTATGTCCCCTGAAGAGTGTTCCAGTTGAAGTGAATCGTGTGGGTATAAAGTGTTGCCCTCCTCCTCGACATCCCCAGAGCATTCATCAATGACAATCCATTGAGATGCGTCCAAGAGCCCATCACTCTCCCAAGGGTGTTCCTGCTGTGTCTGGTCCACGATTGGGGATGGAGCACTTGCATGGTTACATAAGTGTGAATGTGGTGATGCACTGTCCCCATCAGGGCTATCCCCTGCGCATTGATCAAGAGTGGCCCACTGAGTGGTATCTAAGTAACTGTGGTCCTCCACAAGATGTGTTTCCTGATTGTATGTTAGTGGTGTAAGAATTTGGAATCTGTTGTGTAATTCCAACTGAGCAGAGGAGTTCTGCGGAGGCTGCCTGGTCCTGAATCTTAAATCCAGATTTCAAATCTAGGACACTGTTATGTGTGCATATCATAGAATCATAGAGTTGGAAGAGACCTCATGGGCTATCCAGTCCCCCTGCCAAGAAACAGGAAAATCACATTCAAAGCACCTCTGACAGATGACAATTCAGCCTTTGCTTAAAAGCCTCCAAAGAAGGCGCCTCCACCACAGTCCAGAGCAGAGAGTTCCACGGATGAACAGCTCTCACAGTTAGGAAGTTCTTCCTAATGTTCAGATGGAATCTCCTTTCCTGTAGTTTAAAACTGTTGTTCCATGTCCTAGTCTCCAGGGCAGCAGAAAAAAAGCTGGCTCCCTCCTCCCTATGACTTCCCCTCCCACATTTATACCTGGATATCATGTCTCCTCTCAGACTTCTCTTCTGCAGGCTAAAGCCGCTCCTCATAGGGCTTGTTCTCCAGACCCTTGATCATTTTAATTGCCCTCCTCTGGACACTTTCCAGCTTGTCAACATCTCCCTTCAATTGCGGTGCCCAGAATGGGACACAGTATTCCAGGTGTGGGCTAATCAAGGCAGAATAGAGAGGGAGCATGACTTCCCTGGATCTAGGCACTATACTCCTATTTATGCAGGCCAAAATCCCATTGGCTTTTTTTGCTGCTGCATCACATTGTTGGCTCATGTTTAACTTGTTGTCCACAAGGACTCCAAGATCTTTTTCACACATACTGCTGTCGAGCCAGGCATCCCCCATTCTGTATCTTTGCATTTCATTTTTTTTCTACCTAAGTGGAGTATCTTGTATTTGTTCCTGTTGAACTTCATTTTGTTAGTTTCAATCCATCTTTCTAATCTGTTAAGATATGTGCCTTTGTTTGTTGGTTTATGGTGATCCTATGAATTTTATAGGTTTTCCTATTGATGTAGGGGGTTTTTATTTGTGTTTTTTTTCCTTTTTGATGCAAAACACACACAAAGTATACACAAAAAGACTGGTTGATTGATGGAAAAAATATAAAAGATTGACTATTCATCTGCTGCTTCCTACATTTTTAAAGTCCAGACAATAAGCACTGTAAGTTGGGTGTAGCTATTTGGTTAATTGCACTATTTATGCAAAAATTGTTCAAACAAAGATGAGAAGTCATATCCCATCATACGGGAAATTATATGCTTTCTCATTTTTATGTACACGAATCAGACAAGCCACAATTACATTCCTGCTTTTCTTTGCAGCAGCAGCAACAGCAGCATCTTGACTGTGGACTTTCCTTCCAATGCAAGTCAGCTGGACTCACCTGCAATTAATACTGTTATATATTTGCTTGTTTTCATTTTAAAACTGTCTTTAGTCTGCTTTTAAAGATTGGAGTTTTGGTGCAAAACAGTTAAGGAATATCAAATGGGACAGTTGGCACCTTGGCGTCTACTTAGATATGCTGCGAGTGCAGCTTGGCTAGCTAACAGGCATTTACTCCAATATACACTATAGAATGGGTTGGGAGAGAGAGGGCTCTACCACCCCATAAGCTAAGGGGACTAAATTGATATGGAAAAATTGGATCACTAAGACTTGTATTTGAGCCTTCTTGGGAAACATCTATTAAAGCTATATTAAATGATTAGAAATATTAAGGTTAATATTAATAATTGAGTCCTCCCAAGAATAACAAAGGTTGACTGCAATCCATCCCATGCAGGGTAATTTGAAAGTTAGCAATACTGAACAAATGGAAGATGCCTTTAAGGAGATACTGTGCACATAAGAGCTTTCATATTTGAGCATATTTTGGTGGTACCATGGATGGGAAAAGCTATCTGCTCCCAAAGGCAACAGCAAGGAGGATTTGTCTGCGAAAATTGAGCTTCCCCCTCATCTTACAAACAGTTCTAGAGTCCCTGTCAATGGCCATGTTTTCCTCTGTAAAATATTGACAGTTGCATGTGGAACAGGTGCCTCTTGTATGTGGAGCCCCACAAGTGACTCTGTGTGTAATAAAGCAGGCAGATGTGCAGAAAATGTTATATTCTTCTCTCATCCTCTTGAGAAAAAAATGAGAAATACAGATAGGCTGGGAAGAGCGGTGAGGCTGTGCTGGAACAGCTTCAGCATTAAGCAACAACAAAAACATTGTATAGTATTTCATTCCTGGAAAAGATACACCCAGGATGAAGTGGTCCTGGATCCTGGACAAGACAGTCAAGGCCTGTAGAGCTGTACTTCCGAAACTCAGTGCCAGACTGCAGGAGCATAGTCGAAAAAAACTATTTGTGCGCCAGTAAGAGGCTCCTAGGAGCTCAAGGGACCCAGTCTTTTTGAATACCCTGCCAGTCATCTCTCCGCATGATTCCCCACTCTAGCTACCCATAGTTCTCTCAGCCAGCCTCCCAAAGGGATGGTTTGTCTGCCATAGGATCTCTTCACATTGATTGAAACTGGCTCATTGACTCTTGTTGCTGGGACATTGCAGAATCATTCAGGCTGAGAACTGAACTGAGTTTCAGAGAAGCTTTGGGAGGCTGTATTCACATTCACGTGGAGGGTGGAGCCAAAAAGACAGGATCAAAACATATTGAGGCATTTTTGTTGAAAATTCTTGCTGTCGTGAGAACCAGTGTCACGTAGTGATTTGAATGTTGGACTATGGCACTAGAGACCAGAGCCGGCCCTAGGTATTTTTCAAGTGTAGGCGAACAGAATTTTGGTGCCCCCCCCAAACCAATCACTGAAAAATAAAAGCGTTGGATAAGCGAAAATGTTGGATAATAAGGAAGTATAAAGGAAAAGCCTATAAAACATCAAATTACATTATTATTTTAAAAATTAAGCACCAAAACATCATGTTTTACAACAAATCAATAGAAAAAGCAGTTCAATACATGGTAATGTTATGTAGGAATTACTATATTTGCAAATTTAGCACTAAACATTGAACAGGGATATAGGGCAGTGTGGACTTAGATAACCCAGATAGCCCTCAGTATTAAAAAAAAACCTCTAAAATCAGGACAATAAATAAAGAACAACACTCTGAAAACAGAAGAAATCCAGACAGTAAACAATCAGGGACAGCTAACTCCTCCCAAAAAAAGATTCTCCCAGGCAAGAAGAAGCCAGGCCTTCAAGCCACAGGGCCATTAAATGCTAATCAAGGTGATTAATTACAACATTCACACCTGCTTCAAATAAAAGTTCTTTCTCCCACCCTGGACCTTCTACAGATATATAAACCCCACATACCTAGCTTCCAAGTTCCTACAGACTTCACAATCTCTGAAGGCCCCAAAGGTGGGCTTGCGTGGTGCGAAGGTGGGTCTGCGCCGGCCGGAAGGCCCAGCGCGGTCGCTGGAAGGCCCAAAAGAGAAGGAGGTGGAGAGTGGTGCCCTCCTCCCAGGACAATGGTGCCCCCGGGACGATGGCACCACAGGCAAATGCCTATTTCGCCTTATGGTTGGACCGCCTCTGCTGGAGACCAGACTTTGTAAACCCACTCAGCCTTAAAACCCACTTGGTGATCCGGGACAACTCTCAACTCCAGAGGAAGGAAATGGCAAACTTCTTCTGAACTAATCTAAAACTGTCCTCGACTTTGTTAATATAAAAACTGCCTAGTTTTGTAATTTTCCACCATTTCTGAGTGATTGTATTCTGTATTTTTATGAAGAAGAGATCAGACTTTTCCGCCTTTCTTGTTCTTAGCAATTCTATGGACAGGCATGACCTGAAGTCATCATCTCACCTGTTAGACTAGAGTTTTCAAAACAGTGTGTCATGACACATCAGTGTGTTGGCTGCAGTGTGTGTGTCACATGAATATAATGAGTGTATGTGACATAAGCAATAAATCATATATTTTAAATATATATATAAATGAAAGGTTTTCATAAGATAGATTGTGCCCCCTGATGGTGCAGCAAGTCAAACGGCTGAGCTGCTGAACTTGCTGACCAAAAGTCGGCAGTTTGAATCCGGGGAGAGGGATGAGCTCCTGCTGTTAGCCCCAGCTTCTGCCAACTTAACAGTCTGAAAACATGCAAATGTGAGTAGATCAATAGGTACCACTTAGGTGGGAAGGTAATGAAGCTCCATGCAGTCATGCTGGCCACATGACCTTGGAGGCATCTATGGACAATGCTGCCTCTTCAGCTTAGAAATGGAGATGAGCACCAACCCTCAAAGTCGGACACGACTAGACCTAATGTCAGGGGAAAACCTTTACCTTTACCTTACATTTCATTATTACAATGCATGCATGTGTTTGTATCTCTTATGATGTTTTTTTAACCTCTGGTTTGCTAGTAAAACTAAATTACTGTGTTGCAAAATGATGCATTTCTAAAAAAATGTGTCACCAACATGAAATGTTTGGAAAGCTCTGTGCTTGACCTTTATTTGAATATCTGAAAATGTCCCTTACCCATCCCAAGTCTTGACAGTTCAGCAGCTTTCCCAGATGCTTTTTTTCTATAAAAAATTATGAAAGCAAAAATAATTATACATTAACTTTGTATAGAAAAAAACAGGATCTCAGCTGTGATTTAAAGATGAACCCACAAAAAATACTGTCAAGGATTTACTGACCAATACAACACAGATAGTTTTCATAAATTACAAGGAAAGATTAGAGTGAGACTTGAAGAGCTGTTATAATTTATCTTCTCAATAAAAGGAAAGCCGCAATCATAAAATACTATCCCGTGCTTCATTATTTCTTGCTGCTCACAAGTGTTGTGTAAATTCTATCAAATCTAAAATTCCATGGTCTTAAGGGACAACAGGATAGTACAGTCCTATCATCTGAGCAAGCTTCTTTTCTGCTGCTCCAGATGAGCCTGATCCATTTGACTGACAAACTATTTGAAAATATCTCTTGCTGCTGGTAAGAAATGTTTGACAGTGAAATATAGTTCCTTGAAAATTCCTTCATCCCAGATTTTTCAGAGGCCTTTGACTGCCATAAATCAGCAGGGCCTTAGTGTTGGATATATGACCCTTGGGCTGCCTTTCAATTCTATGATCTTAACATGAATTAATATGGTATTTTCCCCACTTTTTCCATACCAGTGACTGTGGTTGTTTCCATGTCACTGTAGATTTGTTCTGTAGTTTAATGTTCTTTGTTTTCTTGTTTAATATCCCACCTTTCTCCTGACATGGAACCCAAGGTAGCATGCAACCTGTAAAACACAATGCTTTGAAGTACAAAATGTAAAACATTAAATTATATTTCTGTTTTAAAAACATTGGTTAAAATGCAGGTAAAAATCAGTTTTTCAAAACACGTATGTAACATAATGAAATAGAAAGAATCTCCTGCATCTAAAGTTCAGTCTGCCATGTTTTATTAAAACCCAAAGGTCACTTTAATAAAAAAAAAATGCCTTTACTTGTTAGCAGAAAGGCAGAAGGGAGGGATTCAACTTTACTCATGTAGAAGGAAGGCCTGCTTCCTGGGAGCGGCATAATGGAAGGCTTTCTCCAGTGTCCTCTACAAACTTGTCTATGGCAGTGATGGAACTGGGAGGGGCAGGGGGAGCTTCCTCTGTAGATCTTTGAGCTTAGGTGTGTTCATACAGAAAGATACAATTTTTCAAATAGTCTGCACCCAAGCCATGCAAGACGTTAAAGGTCATCACCAGCACTTTGAATTCTGTCCAGAAATGGATTGGCAGCTGATTCAACGTGAAGGTCACATGATCTCCTTAACCTGCCCCAATCAACAGCCTGGCTGCAGCATTTTGCACCACTGAAATTTGCAAACAGTTTCCAAAGGCACAGAGTGTATTAGAGTAATCCAAAGAGTATGTAATTAAGGTATGTGCATCAAGAGCCAGGTCTGGCTTCTCAAGAAATGGGTGCAATTGGTGCACTAGTTTTAGCTTTGCAAATGTACTCTTGGCCATAGCAGACACCTTGGCACCCAGGCCCAGCTCTGAGTCCAGGAGCACACCCAAGTTGTGAACCTGGCATTTCAAGGGAAGTGTAACCTCATCCAAGACATACTGAAACTCTAGTCCTTGATATGCCTTTCAACTGACCAGGAGCACCTCTGTCTTGTCTGGATTAAGTTTCAGTTTGTTTGCCTTCATTCAATACATGACTGATGACAGACACTAGTTTAACATAGGGAAAAGGAGAACTAGAGGAAGGTGTCATCATCATACTGGTGACATCCAACCTCCAAACTCAGGAGAACTTCTTCAGTAGTTTCATTTAGATGTTAAATAACATGGGGGACTGCAGGTGGCCATGGGTTCAAACTGGAGTCCAACAGCACTGAATCCTCCTTCTAAGTTCACCCCTCCAAGAAAGACCAGAAAGTATTCATAACAGTGCCCTCAAGCCCCATCCTAGAGAGGAGACTCAGAAGAATACCATGATTGATAGTATCAAAAACTGCTGTCATGTCTAGCAAAACCAACAGAGACATGTTCCTCCTATCCAGTTCCCCATGTAGGTGATCCACCAAGGCAATCAAAACTATCTCTGTTCCATTGCCAGACCTGAAGCCATATTGTAGTGGATCTAGATTTCACGCAGGAGTTGAGAAGCCACCACAAATTGCAGAACCATGCCCAGAAGAGGACTGTCCCACTGACACAGAAAACACCATCTGACACTATCCATCACTTTCAACACAAAAGCAACTTCTAGTCAGGAAGCCATGAAAATTCAGACAATTTTAAGTTGCAAGCCCATTTTACTATCCAAATATAAAATCAGTAAACATATTTATACTTAATTTGATTTATTTATTGCTTTCGTATCCCTTTGGCTTCCTGAAACACTTCTGTACCATACAATACCACCAAATTAATGTATCTGTGGCATTTCACTATCTCTAACATTTATCCTTAACAAAGGAAAAGATGTAATCCAGCTTTCACAGTGTGACATAGGAAATACATAGGAAATGACCTTGTTCCATTGTTTCTGATCTGTGCCAAGACAGAGAGCACCAGGTTATCTCTTTACATATTTATTTCATCCCCTCGTTTGACATTTACATTAAGTGGTATTCCCAAATTAATTTTGTTCCTTCTCTCTTTACCTATTTATTGTAAAGCTAATTAGATATTTTCAATTTCTTGCAGGATTGTTTTCAGTCTAGAAATTAGATGTTCCAAATTTGTGAGTAGCCATATCACTTTGATTTAACATTTGAAATAAAAACAAAGTAGCATAATTAGGAACCCATTATATAACCTACAAAGCCCCATTTTTTCTGATGTAACAAAATAATCAAATGTATCCTCTTCATAAATTAACAGGTGGATTAAAAAGAGGACAAGAGAAGAAGAGAGTGGAAAGAATGTTTTCTAATATTTCCTATAAATCCCATAGGTTTATTTTAAAAAAGAAATAATTAACCTGTTGTCGAAGGCTTTCATGGCCAGGATCACAGGGTTGTTGTGTGTCTTTCGGGCTGTGTGGCCATGTTCCAGGAGCTTCTGGAACATGGCCACACAGCCCGAAAGACACACAACAACCCAAATAATTAACCTTTTTCCTATCATGCCTTCATTCCTCTGCAGGATCTTTCCTGAAATAGTGACTGGAAAATCTCAAACATTTAGAAATCTTAATAAAGATGTATTTTACAGTTAAGATGAAAGACTGGAGGAATTTGCAGACTATCAAATTACATTCTGACAGTCCTTGCGATGGTTTCAGGGAACAGTTAGGTCTATTTGTTTGGACAGTTCCTCAAGAACAAGTTCACAGGCTTGTTGGCAGTCCTAACAGTGGTAACTCAACTCTGATTCCAATTTTCTTTGGGTTCTTTGACCTCTGCTGCCAAACTGTGGGGAGATCTAGCAGTGCAAACTGATGAGTATCCCTTTAGGAAACCCATCTGAACTGTACATGCTGCCATTTTGGTAACTTATTAACCGCATCCCCTGGATCGAACTACCATTATAGGATTTCTATCACTCAGTGCCAGCAGCTGCAATCTCACCAGGAAACCTTAGCGCTGCTGGTGTTGAAATGATATACAGACAGGAGATTGCAGGCTTTGACGTCATTCCAATAGGACAAAACTCATCTGTTTGTCCAAAGTAAAGATTGCAAACAGGTGCCTTGGAAAACAGGTCTTATGCAAGGGAAGAAGCATGCATTTGACCTGAAATACTATTCTGCTTTCTCCTGCTTTGGTAAGACATCACTATGATGTCCACTTCTGAGCACCACAGTTCAAGAAGGATAGTGACAAGTTGGAACATGTTCCAAAGAGGGTGACCAAGTGGGTAGTGAAAAGTCTAGTAACCCAGTCCCATGAAGAATGGCTTGAGCAGCTGGGTATGTTTAACTTTGAGAAGAGAAGGTTGAGAGCAATATATTTGAAGGAATGTCATGTAGAAGTTGAATCAGGGTGATTTCTGCTGCTTCAGAGATTAGGACATAAACCAATGGATTGAAATTGCAAGAGAGAGAGAGAGAGAGAGAGAGAGAGAGAGAGAGAGAGAGAGAGAGAGAGAGAGAGAGAGAGAGAGAGAGAGAGAGAGAGAGAGAGAGAGAGAGAGAGAGAGAGAGAGAATGCATGTTGCTTTGTGCTTTGAAACCATTTCCAATGAATGGTGATCTATCATGAGGTTATCTTGACACAGTTTGTTCAAAGGGGAGTTGTCCTTGCCTTTCTCTGAAGCTGAAAAAATGTAACATATCCAAGATTTCCATGGCTAAGTATGTATTTGAACCATCATCTCCAGAGTTGTAGTCCACTACATTACACTGCTTCTCGAAAGAAAGAAAGAAAGAAAGAAAGAAAGAAAGAAAGAAAGAAAGAAAGAAAGAAAGAAAGAAAGAAAGAAAGGAAGAAAGGAAAAGCAGCAGTGTCTAGGGCAGGCATACACTGTATAAAGCTGCAAGTTGTCCCCTGATGCAGGAAAAAATTATTCCAAAGGACATTTGGTCCTTTACTTGTTTGTTTGCTTGATTGTTTATTTTTATCCCACCTTTTCCCCAATATTGGGACACAAGAAGCTAACAAACCTTAATAGAAGTACAATTAAAAGTCTTTACAAAAATGCAATCATATAAAGTTATTGTTAAAATAAAACAAAATAATCTATATAAACTTAAAAACATTCAAAACAAACCAATTAAAACAGCAAAACAGAACACTATTAGACAGACATTCTTGCAGTCAGCTCTCAAGAACAATAGATCAAATTTTACCTTGAGTTTTTTCTCAGATCCACCACCATCACAGTTGCATTTAATTACGATGGTGGAGATGGTCTTCTCAGTGGCTGCTACCAGGCAATGGGGCTTGCTCCCACAGGAGGTTCAGCTTCTCTTTCCCCTGCTGTCTTTTCAACAAGCAAAGACCTTTTTAATTTTCAAAAGCCTTTGATTTTTCATCAATTGTGCAGAGTATTTTAATATGGTGTCCCAGACTTTAATCTTATATTTAAATATGATTTCAAATGATTTTACATTAATGTTTTACATCAATGTTGTCAACTTTAAATAATACAACACAGCCCCTGTATTCATGGGTGATATGTTCCTAGATAGTCCCAAAATGTTATATATTGCTTTGATTATATTTTCTTTACTTGCACAATAGTGGAAGAAAAGCAATCCCAGAATTTGAAGAAGAGCCATACACAGTCAGGTTCAGTCTTGGGAGTAACACAGCCAACTTTAGATGCCTCAGCCTAGTCATCAAGATGGACAGGCTTCCTGGATTCATGTTTAAAAATGGCAAGTTACAAACAATGGCAGCTGGTGGGGCTAACAGTGGGATGGGACTTTAGTTTGAAAAGATCTCTCCAAGTTGCTGTGCCCTATCCCCACCATAGGTTTGGCACCATGCTAGTTAAGTCCTTTAAAGTTGAAACTGAAACCTGGGAGTTGATTCATTGTCCCAACTGGCATCGGAGTCACCAGCCATCACTGATGTTACAACCAACCTTGGACAGGTAACAATGGATGTAGCAAGGGCACAATGAAATCACACCTCATAAATTATGTGAGTGAGAACAATATCATTTTTATTGATGTAATGATTTTATTTTCCAGTCAATCTTCACACATGGCACAATGGGTTAAACACGCAGTTGCTTTTTTCAAATTGTAATGAATAATTATATTTTCAAAATAAATGTAACAAATAATGGCCACAAATTACTTTTTGAAAAGCAGTTTCTGGTTTCAGTGTTTATTTTATAGTTCTTGCTGCGCTGTTGGGCAAAACGGGGAAGCACTGAATATCTCTGACCTCCCACACTTCAAGCTTGTGAATAGTGCCTGCTAAAAATAAAAATGAAGAAAAAGATAGAGTTCCTAACAATCAACTGTATGCTGTTTTTCCCCCATGTCCTGTTTCATGTCATGTGCTATGTGAGCAAAGGGATCAGGAGCTTTCAGCCCAGGGTAGCAGAAACAGGCACCATCTTTATGCCCACTGGCTACAATGGTTTACTTTCTTGGAAGTTGTCCAAGGACCAGGAGCAGATGACTCATGAATCAGTGGCACCAGTCCATGTACTACAGCTTTGAATCCCACTGTTCTGTATAAAAATCAGAGGGTGTTTGGGACTGTGTGCAATACCATACATTTCTGTATTACTTGAAGACCCTGCCAAAATGAACAGGAGTGAAATGTGGTAGGGGAGTTCTTTATCTTAGGACTTGTCTTGGACACATGCAAGTGCAAATAGTGATTGATCTTGCCTAAAGCAAAAAAAAAAAAATTAGATTCCTGAGCTATTTTTCAAGCAGAGACATATTGTTCTCTTTTAAAATCTCTCCTTATTTAATATTTCTAAGAAGAAATCAAAGCTGCTGATATATATTATTTCATGCTGGGAGCCTTCTTGCAGCCACCTCCTGCCCAAGGCCCGAGCAAAGCAAAAAGCTGAAGGATATTTTGCTTTCGTCATTACAGCTGCAAGATCACAGCAGGTGCAACCAGTCTATTTATAGGCCTCTCAAGTGTCGGTTCAAACTGTTTGCACTTTCTATAGATTATACATCAAGTGCAAGCAGAATACACTTTGGAGCCAGAGGAATGAATTAGCCCAGGTTAAAGCGGCAGCCTTTTAATTGAAAACATCTGGGAAAGGACACGTTCTGGCCTTATGCCCAAGCCTGTGCGCAAAGCTCTCAGAAAGCCAAGTTGATTGCTTGACAAACAACACGGAGTTCAAACGAAACTTGCAGACAGATTGTTGTTGTTATTGTTGATTTGCATTACCTCCCAAAGAGATTTTTCAAACCTCTACTTTATTCTACTGTTTGGAGTAAGTATATGTTGTTTGACACCCAAATTGGGATCATGGTGGATTTGTAGTGGAGGGGGAAGGGAAAGGCTAGGACCAGGTTGGTGGGTGGTCACAAAAATTGCGTGGTCACCTAAAAAACTCCATTATTCCCTCCATGGAAGGGTAGCTCCACTGTTTGTACTGGCACCTGGAAAAATTATCTTGCCCTCTTTTTTTCAAGATATGGTGTTATATGAGAACATTTGCATGTATACCATTGCACATATTAGCAGGTGTTGCCATAGATCAGATTTCTCCAAGCATTTCATGTTGGTGACACAAAATGCCTCATTTCACAACAACGTAATCCAGTTTTATTAGCAAACCAGAGGTTAAACCAATTCCTTATAAGAGATACAGACACATACATAAATGTACGGGAACACAATATATGTCATGAAAACCTTTCATTTATATATTTTAAAAATACATGATTTGTAAACAATAACGTATTTCCAAGATTTTTGTCATTTATGAATAACTACAATATATGTAAATATGTACAAAAAATTTAAAAATTCTGCCTTGGCGACACACACACCTACTCGTTGCAGCCGACACACTTTGGAAAGCTTTGCCATAGATTCATGTGGGAGAATCTAGATTTCTAGATCCTCCAATGCAATTCTATAGTATACTTTGGCCAGAAAATTAAAATGTTGTTTATTTCAGGTATGAAAAATAAGGTTCCAGATTATACACAGAAATCCTTATATATGAAGGATCCTGGAATAGATCCCTCATGTAATAAATAACTGGACTGGACTTGCTGTCCTGACAGCCTCTCACATCACCTGTCCATTGTGTCCAGGCTATTTTGCATTACACACAGAGAAATGTACCTCTTTATCTTGTACTATGGCAATTAGTCTCGCTGAGGATTGTTTATGCGGTTGTTTGATATTCTTATGTTATATTTTAATTGTGGTTTTAACTGTTTTGTTACTTTTTTTGCTTTTGCTTTACCTATGTTTTTACTTTGATGGATCATTTGTGAGCATTTGCCCCCTGTATAAGCTACCCTGAGTCTCATTTGGGAGATGGTGGTGGGGTATAAAAATAAAGTTGTTGTTGTTGTTGTTGTTGTTGTTGTTGTTGTTGTTGTTATCTTCAAAGTTACATTTTCCGCATAATACTTGCCTCCAACCCACCTTTAAAATATATGCATTTTCCAATACCACACACTTTCAGCATGTCTCCCTTCTCTCATTAAACCCAAATATGGAAAATATGGTTTGATCCATCACAAAAGGAGCTTATAGCCTTTCTTTGCTTCCAGTTGCCTCTTGGAGTTGATGTTGTGTGAGTGTGGAGTCTTATGCAATAGCATCTAATGTATGGGGAAAAACTTTTATACTGTGTTTTGAAGGGTTTCTCTAGACTTCCATCTATTCCCCCAAAAGGATTCTCCTTTTATTCTTTCAGTTTTTTCTCCAATAATTGTGGAATAGTTGCACGAAGGAAAACATATACACATCAACACACATCACTGTCCAACAAAGGCAGAAGTGTTACTAGTAAGCAAGCCAGTGGAAAATACTGATTATTGTTTCTTAATGAGTTTTTCCTGGTATTAGAAAACTCAGAGGTTTACTTGGAACAACCCAAGACAAGAAGAACATCATTTGGATTGAGCAAAGACACATGCAAAGAAAGTCTCCCGAGCCTCCACCATGGCATGTTAAAGAGCCCATCTGGATTGCCTCTCTGGGATGTAGTTGGGATGGAGTTGTGATGAAAATATACAGGTTATGAGAAGTGATTAGAGATATATGATCGTTTGCTACCACACATGGTGGAAGGAGCAGAATGAAAGTTTTAGCAACAGCTCCCTCTGGCTGTAAGTGTTGTTATCATTACTGAGGGAGGCATTGACCTGCTGTGCAAACTGTGGATGGGAAAACTCAGAAAGAGCAAGCTTAAATGCAATATTGACACAAGAGGCCATTTAGCTAGAAAACAGCTTCCAGGATCCGTTGACATCCTGGTTCATGGAACAGCTGTGCTTCCAAGCAGGTGTGGCCTGAGGGAGGTCAAATGATTGGCCAGGGAGCTGGATCCTTCCAGCTCCATGTGGGTTGGATGCAAATCAAGGGAGGACGGCTGCTTCCAGGAAGCATAGAGCGCTAGAGCCTTCATTTCAGGATAGCAAAGTTGTCAGATGACTCGAAAAACCTGCCTGAGCTACTCCTGTGCCATTAACAGCAGCAGGAACTGGTAAAGGGAGCAGCGGACACTGTTGATTATGGAGAAGAGTACTTTGTGCCTTTCCTTACTTTTAATGCTCTTTGAGGGAAATGAATGAAAACTGTCCCTGTTGAAATGCACTTCTGTAATCTTTTAGATCATGTAATGATTTTTCAGGAGTTCCTCTTAATAGGGACAGCTCTCATCCCTTTCTTCAACCTAAAGAGTGCCTTTTCAGTGATGCCTTGCAGTACCATTAAGGTGTTCTAATTGGTTGCTTTAACTAATCTTTCATGTTTTAATTGCTCCCATTCTATTTGATTTTATTATTAGCTGTCTTAAGACACATCTTATTTTGTGCGGGGAAAGAGAAGAAAGGGAAGGTAAGATCCTAGCAAACAAGCAAATTTCTCATGCAGCTAAGGCACAAAGGCCATGCTATATTTAATCTATAGCCTGCAGCTGCTCCTCTGTATTTTCTTCAACTAATGAGAGAGATGTGAAAAAGGAGTTTCTGGGAAGGGAGAGGAGATTTGCCTCTTTTCTATCCAATATCCATCCCCCACAAAATCCTCCATCTAATGATAAGGGAAAGATATCTCCTAATGCCACATGCATATGAAAAATCACACATCCTTGCTCCCCTGATTCTAGAGAAAATCCTAGAGGAAGCTTGATAGATTATTTAATCTCATTCTGCAATTTTACCAAGAACTGTTCCCTTCTACGTTGTTAAATAAAGAAAAACACTGTTCAAGTGCAATTCCTGCACAATAATAGTGTGTTTGTCTGGTGATTACCACATGGTGCATCTTACCATAGTTTAATTGTTTCCAACTCGTTCTTGGATAGTGTATTATCATTTACAGGGGAAATGTATTAATGGCTCCAATACCACTGTAGTTGCAGCACTATTTCTGGTGCAATAGTTTCCTTTGGAAGCAGTCCTGTAATTGCTGCAGCCACATATAGAGAATTGGTGTGATCCTCCTCCAGTCCCCTTCCCATCCCCAACCAATATGTGGTCATTCAATGCCACTGTGCATGAACTGAGCAAGGCAAATACAAGAAAGGAGAAGGAGCCAGTGTGACCGTGTAGAAGACTTATCACGAGAGCTAAAATCAACAAAGTGGAACCATTGTAGAAACAATGTGATTACCATGAGACCTCAAACTGGTGTGATAAAGTTCATTGTGGCCTTTCAGTCTTGAAAGCTCAATTTTAATCTTTCTTTCTCATTCCATGTTTCCCTACATAAATATGATATGCCTATACAGGAGTACTAGGTAAAGTAAAGGTTTGCCCTGATGTTAAGTCCAGTCATGTCTGACTCTGGGGGTTGGTGCTCATCTCCATTTCTAAGCCGAAGAGCCGGCATTGTCCATCAAGAGCAACTTAAAGGAGATAATAATAATAATAATAATAATAATAATAATAATAATAATAATAATAATTCATTGGAATTTATGTCACAAGTACCACCTGCCAGTAGTAAAGAACTGGTGTGATCACAAACCTGCAAAGGTAGTGGAAAATGAACATGCAAAAATACTATGGGACATTGAATCCAGACTGACAAAGTTTTGGAATACAACACGCCAGACCTCACGGTGCAGAAAAGAAAAATAGGTGCACTGGATGCCATGCCAAAAGATCTCAGCTGCCATTTGAAAACAATAAACATTGACAAAATTACGATCGGTCAACTGCAAAAGGCCACCTTACTGGGATCTGCATGCATCATCTGAAAATACATCAAACAGTCTTAAATGTTTGGGAAGTGTTTGACTTGTGATTCTGAGATATGAAATCCAGCATATAGATCTCGTTTGCTGTGTCATAATCTGTCATTGTGTCAATAATAAACACTTTATTTATATTTCACACTTCTCCCCGAAGGGACTCAAAGTGGATTAAGGTATATATAACAGACACAGACAGGCATTCAGTGCCTTGTTACATGACATACAATGAGACAAAAATACACAGGCAAAGGCAAAGACTTCTCCTTTCATGTCTGGCTCTGGAGGAGGTGCTCATTTCCGGCTCTGGGGGAGGTGCTTTTTCTCCATTTCCAAGCTGAGAAGCTTGCATCCATAGACACCTCCTGGTCATGTGGCTGGCCTGATTGCTTGGAGCATCTTTCTGCCTTTTTCTGCCAGAGCAGTAACTATTGATCTACTCACATTTGCATGTTTTCGAACTGCTAGGTTGGCAGGAACTAGAGCTAACAGCGGGAACTGACAGGATTTGAACTGTCAACTTTCAGGTCAGCAGTTCAGCAGCACAAGGGTTTAACCCATTGTGCCACCGAGGCCCCTTCTACACTGCCATATAATCCATATTATCAAAGACGATAATCCAGATTATCTGCTTTGAATGGGATTATATGAGTCTACACTGCTATATAATCCAGTTCAAAGCAGATAATCTGGATTTCATCTTGTAGTGTAGGAGAGGTCAAAGAGGACTTACTAAGAAGTGTGAGTTTGTCTCCGAAAGAGGAATAATAACAAGAAATGGTCAGTTCGGTGAGATAACCATAACCTACTCCTTGCAGATAGCAGGAGCTGCAGAATTAAGGGACAATTTGTTACAAATCCTCCATGTTGGACAACAGCTATGATGAACAGGAACCAGTTGGCCCTTGTCAGGAAAAAAAGTTTTAATTAACATTGCAGAAGACACTTGCTGAACAGGTTTTGAATAAATGAATAAAGAGAGAGTGATCATAACTATAGAGATAATAATAATAATAATAATAATAATAATAATAATAATAATAATAATAATAATAATAATATACTGCTGGCATTATAAATTGGACACAGGCGGAACTGGACAATTTGGACAGAAAAACAAGAAAACTCATGACCATTCATCATTCACTGCACCCTCGCAGTGATGTTGACCGGCTCTATCTGCCTAGAAGATCAGGGGGCAGAGGACTCTTACAAGTAAAACAAGCAGTCAAAGAAGAAGAACATGCCCTGGCAGAATATGTCAAGCAAAGTGAAGAACCTGCTTTGATTGAAGTCAAAAATCAGAAACTCCTCAAAACACAGCAGACAAAAAACCAGTACAAGAAAACCACACTACAAAATAGAGCTGACAGCTGGCACAACAAAATACTGCATGGAAAGTTCCTTGACAAAATTGAAGGAAAAGCTGATAAGGAGAAGACCTGGCTGTGGCTCACGAATGGGACCCTGAAGAAGGAGACAGAAGGCCTGATCCTTGCAGCCCAGGAGCAAGCCATCAGAACAAATGCAATTAAGGCCAAGATTGAAAAATCAGCTGATGACCCAAAGTGCAGACTGCAAGGAAACCGACGAAACCATTGATCATATCCTCAGCTGCTATAAGAAAATTGCACAGACAGACTACAAACAGAGGCACAACTATGTGGTCCAAATGATTCATTGGAACTTATGCCTCAAATACCACCTCCCAGCAGCAAAGAACTGGTGGGATCACAAACCTGCAAAGGTCATGGAAAATGAACACGCAAAGATACTGTGGGACTTCCGAATCCAGACTGAGAAAGTTCTGGAACACAACACACCAGACATCACAGTTGTGGAAAAGAACAAGGTTTGGATCATTGATGTCGCTATCCCAGGTGACAGTCACATTGATGAAAAACAACAGGAAAAACTCAGCCGCTACCAGGACCTCAAGATTGAACTTCAAAGACTCTGGCAGAAACCAGTGCAGGTGGTCCCGGTGGTGATGGGCACACTGGGTGCCGTGCCAAAAGATCTCAGCCGGCATTTGGAAACAATAGACATTGACAAAATTACAATCTGCCAACTGCAAAAGGCCACCCTACTGGGATCTGCACGCATCATCCGAAAATACATCACACAGTCCTAGACACTTGGGAAGTGTTCGACTTGTGATTTTGTGAAACAAAATCCAGCATAACTATCTTGTTTGCTGTGTCATACAACGTCGTTGTGTCAATAATAATAATAATAATAATAATAATAATGCACTTTATTTATATTCTGCTTTATCTCCTCGGAGGGACTCAAAGCGGATTACAGTATACATATATAAAGCAAACATTCAATGCCTTTTACACAGTGAACAACAACAACATATACCGGTAATATGCAGACAAGGTAAAAGGCCTTCCCCTTTCATCTCCATCATCTATTACCATTTTAAATATAACACACAGCTCTATATTAAGTGCCGAATAGAATCACTGTGTTTGTTCTCCATCTAGCTACTTGTGGAAAAAACAATGCTTTGGCAGCACTAGGAGAAAATTAGCAGCAATAATTTGGCAAAGCTAGAAAAAAGTGTAAATAAACACTTATAGGTGGACAATGCCTTTTTGTAGTGAACTAGCCACACCCAGATAATTGATATTACTCATGGTCTGGAGAAATGGTCAAAACAGGAGCTTTAAAAATAACAAGTATATCCTATAAAGCTGTTTGCTTCTGTCTGACTCACCACACACATGATTTGATTATTGGAAGTGGGGGGAAATTGACATTTTTGTACAACTCATGACCAGAATACACAACATAACGCCAGAAATGGAAGTCAACACGGCAGAAAGCAAACCACACACAAATGTGCTGTGAAAGATCAGGGGTGGAAAAGAGTTTTCCCCTTCACACATTTAAGCTAGTACAGACTGAAGAAGAGTGGATTTAGGCAGTCAAGAGTGTTAAGTCTTAAAAATAAAACAAGCGATGTTTGCAGGACTGAAGAGAGACCTGTAGTCATGCATCCTCAATTCATAGGAACTTCAGCCTAATAATACAATACTAAAACATGCCATTACACAAGCAGAGATGTCTGATTGCAACTTAAAACCACCCTCATGGCCATAAGAGACCTAAGACACCCCACAGAGAAGCAGATTGTTTTTACAATTTTTATTATCAAGTTCATCAGCTCAGGCCAAAAACATTAACAAAAAAAGACTCCCATTTAGTTTGAGTGTGATTTATGTATTTAAAATTGCAAGCTTATCCACAGCCATAGTCAACTATGTTTAGTTGTGCGTGTTTTAATCTCTGCTGCTGAATAGATTGTCTAACTTCTTTCCAAATAGACACTTTGAAAAAAAGGTTTAAGACACATAGCTTAAGAAATGTTGCCCCGTAGGATATGCCATGTTTTTATTGGGAAATAGGGCATTTTTTTCCTATGCAAGTACAGGCCTGGGTAGAGCTCCTCACAAACTAACCAAACCCTCACCTTTTCTTGATGGGTTTTTTTCTAAGCTATGGGTTCAGGAATAAAAAAATTATCATACAAGTCCACTTGGTATCTGAACCATTTTATATGAGTATATTTATGACTGCAGTTTGATACCACTTTAAGTGTCCTTCAGTAGTGCTGGTGCCTTCAATGTCAGAGGAGCACTGCTTTTTAGTCTGAACTTTAAAGAACTGTTCAAAGTGTTGACTCCTTTGGGAGGATGGAGGATTGGTATGGTTCCACACATTAGGTGGCTCCTTAAAAATTCAGACTAACACCCAGAACAGATTCACAGACCCATTAACTTAAAATCCACCAAGCGCCAGAGCTGTCATTATGACATCCTGTGATATCATACGATGTGCAGTTTAGTAAGATTCTTAGAACACTCTGTTTTTGTTCATTCCCCAGAACTACACTAGATTCCTATAGCAGGGAAATGTCTCACCAAACTACAAATCTTAGTGTTCCATAGGATGCCATCATGCCAGTTAAAGTAGTATCAAACAGGTATGATTATAGGGACAGAATTGCTCGATTTTGTGAATATCCGGAGAAATGCAACCTCTTCTTCTTGATAACATTTATGTTTTGTAAGATAAGACTAAACTGCAACCCTATACCATGGCAGGGACTAGGCTCCTTTAAACACCGCATGCCTGATGTCAAAGGAAACCTGAACTGGATTGAGCCGCAAGCTATAGAAGTACTTGGTGATGGGACTTCTCATAAATGATCCACCACTCCATGGTTCTGCTTGCTTATGGTCAACTGTAGATCTAAAACAGTGGTTCTCAACCTGGGTCTTCCAGATGTTTTTGGCCTTCAACTCCCAGAAATGCTAACAGCTGGTAAACTGAGATTTCTGGGAGTTGTAGGCCAAAAACATATTGGGACCCCAGGTTGAGAACCATCAATCTAAAATAAACATACCCTCCTTGCTTAGCATAGCCTCCAAAGCCATTGAACTGGTCTCTTTCAGCCTCCAGAATGGCTGGTCTCTTTCAGTCTCCATACTGGAAACAAGTATCTCTCTGCTCTAGACTTATTTCACCTTGAAAGTTTGCTAAGTGTGTTCTTTTATTTACCCAAGAGTGCAACATTTCAAAATGTTGTGACCAACCCCTTCATCTGGTCAGTTCAGATGGATTTTGTACAGCTCTAAATAACAGCAACTTGGCATTTCATCCTTGTCCTGCCCATATTGAGTGAGCGAGTTTATCCCTGAAATTAACTTGGCCTTGCTTGAACTATGCAGGAGTGAAAGCACTCTAAGTCACCCTCACAATGGACAATAAGGCTTCGCGGAGAGGGACAGGCATTCTATCTAGTTCTCTCTGTGCTTTCTTTAACACACCTTGAAGAAACTAGCAAGAATCTCTGAATTGATGTAGAAATTCACTGAAATCCATCACAAGTTGGCATTGAACACTACCCTTCCAAGCTTCCTGGCAATTTATAACTACTTTAAAAGCATCATTCTGGTTTGTTTGTTCACTTATGGCAATCCTATGAATTTCATACACTTTATTTTTGTGAAATGAAAGACCCTCAAGATAATTAATGGCAATAACACAGTGATATAAAATTTAAATCCTACAAATCAATGTTAAAATGAGTTAAAATGAGAAGTAGAAGTTAACACAATAAACTGATACATTAATCAAAGAGTAAAAACAGCCATTCATAAGTTGAAAAGATTGTTAGCAGCTACCTGCTGGGGATGCTCTATCATCATCACCACCATCCCATTTTTATCTCTGTAATTGAGATTCAAGCTCCTGCATTTAGCAGAGATTGGTACCTCTGAATAAATCTGGTCAAGAAACCCTAATATAGGATTGCCATAAATTAATTAGACTTGAGGTTTCCTAACAGCAAAAAGAAGAAATGATGGACATACACATAAAGAGATTGTTACTAGAACATAGCAGGTAGTTGGCGCATGTGGCTCATTAGATATTGTTGAACTGCATCTTTGATCACTTCTTACCACTGGCTAAGACAGGCATGGGCAAACTTCAGCCCTCCAGGTGTTTTGGACTTCAACTTCCACAATTCCTAACAGCCGGTACATTTCTCTTGAAACATTTCTCTTGAAATGTTGTACTCTTAGATTGCCGGTAGGCTGTTAGAAATTGTGGGAATTGAAGTCCAAAACACCTGGAGGGCTGAAGTTTGCCCATGCCTGAGCTAAGATGACTAGAGTTTATGGAGGTTATAGTTTAATGGGATCTGGATGATGATACATTCCCCCAAAACTGATATATTGTACTCTGGAAATGATGAATACAATAGTTCATAGACTGGGCACTGAAGAACAGAATCTGACACAAGACACTGTCAAAGTTATCATTTTACAGCAAGGAATAGCCAAAGCAAACAGAAGTTAAACAGAAGTTGGCAGACATGTACAAATGAGATTTGTCCATCAGAGGTTCTAGGGTTGTCTGACATTTTTTTTCAAGGATGTTTGGCCCTCAGAAAGACCAGATATTTGAAAAGAAAAAATGAAGGTTTTGCAAGAATCTTATGGTGTCGGTAATGTAACATTTATCGTGGGGAATAAAATAGGTGATGGGGCTGGATTATCCCATTTCCCTGGGCCAGATGACATCAGGGTCATCTGGACCTGGAGAATGTTGTGAATTGTACTTTGCCAACAACTGAATGGTCACACAATACCCACCCTGGCTCTAGGAGGTAAACTTTAGAGGAACAGGGATGGAGCCAGGATGAACTAACCAGCTGAGTCAGAATAACCTGGTAGAGTCTGCTATTTACTGCCTACTGGTTACCTGGGAGATCACAATTCTGCAAGCTGGGCAACTACAACATTGCTTCTAAAGCTGTGAAAGTGCTAACAAAATAAAAATCCACATTTTTTAAAAATCACTTGTTTTGCTTAAGATTCAGGGTTTTGATGGAGTTGTTCCTCATGGTTTTGCATCATCATGAGGTGAAATGTACCAAGCACTTTCAGGAGTTCACATTCTGTTGTGATAGAAAATTCTTCCCAAGGCTTTGTTTATGTTAATTACCATCAAGTCAACTTAGACTTATGGGAACCCTATGAATGGCAGACCTCCAAGTCACCCTGTTATCAACAGCCTCACTCAGGTCATGCAAACTCAGCTTCCTTTATTGAGCCTATCCACATATAATGCAGCCTTCCTCTTTTCCTGCTGCTTGCATCTTACCAAAAGGCATTGCCTTTTCTAGTTAGTCCTGTCTTCTCACCTCAATTTAGTCATCTTGGCTTCTAGGGAGAGTCCAGGCTTCATTTGTTCTAAGAGCCATTTGTTCCTTTGGATGTCCCCAGTATCCACAGAACTCTTTTCCAGCAACATTTTTCAGATGAGATAATTCTCTTCCTATTACATTTCTTTACTATTCAGTTTTCACAACTATGCATAGAAAACAGAAATATAAAGGCATTGATAATCCTGACTTTGGTATTTAATTATATATCTTGGTACTAGAGGATCATTTGTAGTTTCTTCATAGCTGCCCTTTCCAGCCCTAGTCTGATTTCTTCACTGCAGCCTCCATTCTGATTAATGACTGAGACAAGAATGGAAATTCTTAAAATAGACAACTTAACACCTGCATAGAATTCAAAGTGCCAAATGAAGCAGTGCTTAGAGAGAAAAAAATCATACTTCTAGCTCTTGTGGAATTTCCTCTGAAGATAGCAGGTGTGGATTGGATAATCTCTAGATTAAATCCACATAGCAGACTCTAACCAATTAATAGAAGAAAGTACTACACTGATCAAATTTGTTGTGCAGTTGGGAGAATTAACTATCATTGGGATTGCAAACACTCCTAAAATCTTTTTAAAAAAAGACATGTCACCTAAAAACATAGAGAACTATATACAGTAGAGTCTCGCTTATCCAACGTAAACGGGCTGGCAGAACGTTGGATAAGCGAATATGTTGGATAATAAGGAGAGATTAAGGAAAAGCCTATTAAACATCAAATTAGGTTATGATTTTACGAATTAAGCACCAAAACATCATGTTATACAACAAATTTGACAGAAAGGGTAGTTCAATACACAGTAATGCTATGTAGTAATTACTGTATTTACAAATTTAGCACCAAAATATCACGATATATTGAAAACATTGACTACAAATATGTGTTGGATAATCCAGAACGTTGGATAAGCAAGTGTTGGATAAGTGAGACTCTACTGTAGTTCTTATGGAGAATATAGTTTCGTATTTGGATCACTAAAAGCAGACAACGATAATACCCTCAATGAAATCATCAATAGAATTGGCACATCAACAAAATTTCATTTAAGTAAAATGCATTTTTTCTCCAACAAATTAAATTCCTGGGACCTTTTCACACTGTAGAATTATAATAACATGATTGGACTTTAACTGCCATGATAACATCCTATGGAATGCCGAGGCTTGCAGTTTAGGGAAAGATTCTTAAAATCCTCTGCCTGAGAGCTCTAGCTCCTAATCAGACTACAAATTTAGGATCCAATCCAATATAGGTGAAAAATGCAGTAACATAACTGTTAGACAATAAGGTATCTAGGAGATGACTGAAAGTCCAAGATGTCATCAAAGAAGGCAGGAGGCACACTTTTTCAATCAATCAAAACAAAGCCTTAAAACTCTGAACAACCTCCTCTATTTTCCCCCTCTTGAAAAGAGAGTAAAACCCAATATTGGATGACATCCTGTGGCAGATTGCGGTAGTGCACTTAGCAGAGGATAATACATATTTTCCTCTGTTTTCAGCTATCAGGGTAGTGTCCCATCTTCTACTATAGTGCTACTCAAAATAGTGGCCTTTGAACAGATGTCAGACCAAAGTTATCAGCTGCTGATCCATGTTGAGTTGCTAAGGGAAGAAGTAAAATATTGTAGGCAAGGGAGTCAATTTAATGCTGGTCCTTTGCATAACATAACTTAAGAATCATTCCTCTATCTCAGTGGTTCTCAACCTGGGGTCCCCAGATGTTTTTGGCCTACAACTCCCAGAAATCCTAACAGCTGGTAAACTGGCTGGGATTTCTGGGAGTTGTAGGCTAAAAACATCTGGGGACCCCAGGTTGAGAACCACTGCTCCATCACTCCCCTATTGAGGAATGAAGGAAACTTCTTTGTGTTGCCTTTGAACTGGTGCCTGAAAGAACAGATTAAGTAGGAGATCTTCCACCTTACTGGGATTAGGGGTACAGGACCACCATGAAAGTGAAAAGTCATAAATAAATAAATTGCTGTTTTAACCTGAGAGAACACCTTTCTAAGAATCTCTAGGTACTCCAGCAAGATTCTATGGTCAACTTGCACTGACAACTTACCAAAGAATTGCATTGGAGAACCTAGAGAGTCCTAGGGAGTGTTTTCTCTAGACCAGTGGTTCTCAACCTGGGGTCATCAGATGTTTTTGGCCTACAACTCCCAGAAATCCCAGCCAGTTTATCAGCTGTAGGATTTCTGGGAGTTGAAGGCCAAAAACATCTGGGGACCCCAGGTTGAGAACCACTTCTCTAGACAATGTCTTCCAGCATGACTAGAGAAAGTTGACGCATGATGGACCTGGAGATTTCTACAGAGAACATTTTAAATTAAATCCACAAAAGTAAAAAAAAAAATCACAAATGTGGAAGGGACTGGCAAAACCACATCTGAGTGCTTCTAGTCTAAGAAAACCCCATGAAATTTCATGGCTGGATGGCCATCTGTTGTGAGTGGCTTTGATTATGCATTCCTATCTAGCACGGGATGGCCTTTGTGGTGTATCCCAACCCTATGGGTGACTTAAAGGCACATACACATACATACCTCAAAAATCATGATCACGGATGTTTTATATCGCTTTAGAGCAGACAATGAAAATATTGAAATTGATAAAGATTATCCATATTTTGGAACCAATCATAAATCAGAATGAATTAAAAAAATAGAAGACAAGGGAACTCATCAGATGCAGAACTCGGCAATTGCAAAGCTTCCCTTTTTAAAAAAAGAAAGAAGACTATTTCAGGAAACATTTTTTAAAAGTAATAATGTGCATATGTGAAATTAATCATGATCAGATTGAATAAATCTATAAAAACAAATTAAACCTCTAGAATATAGATACAGGGAGGAAACAGCCAGGCTTTGAAGCTTCAAAGCCATTCAATGCTAATCAAGGTGGCCAGCTGCAACATTCACACTTGCCTCAAACAGACAAAAGTTCTTTCTCCCAGCCTGGACCTTCCACAGATATATAAACCCCACTTGCCTAGTTTCCAACAGACCTCACAACCTCTGAGGATGCCTGCCACAGATGCAGGTGAAACATCAGGAGAGAATTCTTCTGGAACATGGCCATACAGCCTGGAAAACTCACAGCAACTCAGTGATTCTGATCATGAAAGCCTTCGACAACACATTTCAGGAAACATTTTTAAAAAGTAATAATGTGCATATGTGAAATAAATCATGATCAGATTGTATAAATCTACAAAAACAAGTTAAACCTCTAGAGCAGGGGTCCTCAAACTTTTTAAGCAGAGGGCCGGTCCACAATCCTTCAAACTATTGAGGGGCCAAATTATCATTTGAAAAAAAAAAATACAAATTCCTATGCACACTGCATATGTCTTATTTGTCGTGCAATACAACAATACTAATTAAAGAACAATACAATATTTAAAAATGAAAACAATTTTAACCAACATAAACCTATCAGGATTTTAATGGGAAGTGTGGGCCTGCTACTGGCTAATGAAATAGGTTAATTAGGATTGTTGTTGTTGTTGTGTGCCTTCAAGTCATTTCAGACTTTGGGTGAGCCTAAGTCTAAAATTAATTAATTAATTATTTACTACATTTATTTACTACATTTATATCCCACCCTTCTCACCCCGAAGGGGACTCAGAGCAGCTGTATGTACATACAATATATTATTAGCATATATTAGCATCATATATTACTATATTGAACTATACCACTATACTGTAATATTATATGTAATATATAACATATAATTAACATTATTATATGGTATTATTATTATTATTATTATATTGTATAACATAATATTTTATCAATATTATATGTATATACAATACATTATATTATTATTATTTATTATTATTTACAGTATTTATATTCTGCCCTTCTCACCCCGAAGGGGACTCAGGGCGGATCACATTATACACACATAAGGCAAACATTCAATTCCCATAAACACATCAAACAGAGACCGAGACAGACAGACGCAGAGGCAATTTAACCTTCTCCTGAGGGGATGTTCGATTCTGGCCACAGGGGGGAGCAGCTGCTTCATCATCCACTCTGACAGCACTTCCTCATTCCAGGTCATAAATTAGTTAAACTTGCCTCCCCACTTTTATAAGTGGTACCTTATTTCCTACTTGATAGATGCAACTATCTTTCGAGTTGCTAGGTCAGCAACGAGCAGGGGCTATTTTTAATTTTTAATTGACGGGTGCTCACCCCGCCACGGGTTGGCCTCGTACTCATGACCTCATGGTCAGAGTGATTTATTGCAGCTGCTCAACAGCCTGCGCCACAGCCTGGCCCCTGATATAAAAATATTATACGAGGGCTATCCAGAAAGTAGGCTACATTTTGGATTTTAAAAAGATCAAAGTATAGGATAAATCATTTACCATATGCAGCTGAAAGACACTTCCCAAAACTACAATCTCATGTAATCCCCATTTAAATTTAGCCACGTTTCTTATAGATAAATGAGTTTGAAAAGTACTGCACCAGTAAATTTGCCGCCTCTCTCCTCCGTTTCCAACAATGGGGGCGTGGCTGGCAGCGCAGTGTTTTGGCTACGCTGCAGGAAGGGAGAAGGGGGAAGAGCCGAGGACACAGGCAGGGAATTTACTGGTGCAGTACTTTTCAAACTCATTTATCTATAAGAAACGTGGCTAAATTTAGATGGGGATTACATGAGATTGTAGTTTTGGGATGTGTCTTTCAGCTACATATGGTAAATGATTTATTCTATACTTTGATCTTTTTAAAATCCAAAACGTAGCCTACTTTCTGGATAGCCCTTGTATTATAAAACTGAGGGCGGGGGCCAGGTAAATGACCTTGGAGGGCTGCATCCGGCCCCAGGGCTTTAGTTTGGGGACCCCTGCTCTAGAGTATGCATGTTATATTCTGCCTTTCTCCCAGCATAGGATTCAAGGTAGCTTGCAATCATTTAAAAACACAACATTACTTTTTTTAAAAAAACCCAATTAGTACAAAAGTTACAAAGCAGAGCTCTGTTATTTAAAAGACACCAATTCAAGATCACATCTAAAACATAACAAAGTCAAAACAAAGCTTAAGCGGCTGAGGGGGGAAAGGAAAGGGCCTGAGGCTGTGAGGAATGGTGGGAGTGGGAGTCCAATACCCCTGGAGGGCCCAAGCTTGCCCAGGCCTGGTAAAGATGCACCCACAGCATCCCTGTCTCCCTCCCAGACTGGACGCGATGCAACCTCTCTCTCTCCCTATTCCGAGAGAAGTCTCCTTCCCCTTTGTGACCTGGTATCTCCTAGCGACGGGAGAGAAAGGTTGCCTGGGCGATGTCAACAAGACAGGCGAACAATGGAAGAGGCAGAACGGAGGGGCTCGGGGCTCGCCTTCGACGGGGCTGCTGCTTGTATCGGGGCGTGGGGAGGAACAGAGAAGGGCCCAATAAGAATAGGGCTGGAATTGCTTTCCTTCCCTACATTTCATGATTCTCCCCGTCCATCGGATCAGAGAATTCAGGGTGAGCATAAACAGTATCTTGCCTTTTATGGCCCGGGGAGAAGGGCATCTAACTTTGGGTCGCTGTGAGTTTTCCGGGCTGTATGGCCATGTTCCAGAAGCATTCTCTCCTGACGTTTCACCCACATCCTCAGAGGTTGTGAAGTTTGTCGAAAACTAGGCAAGTGAGGCTTATATATCTGTGGAAGGTCCAGGGTGGGAGAAAAAAAATCTTGTCTGCTTGAGGCAAGTGTGAATGTTGCAGTTGATCACCTTGTTTAGCATTGAATGGCCTTGCAGCTTCAAAGCCTGGCTGATTCCTTCCTGGGGGAATCATAGAATCATAGACTTGGAAGAGACCTCATAGGCCATCCAGTCCAACCCTCTGCCAAGAAGCAGGAAAATCGTATTCAAAGCACCCCCAACAGATGGCCATCCAGCCTCTGCTTAAGCACCTCCAAAGAAGAAGCCTCCAATCGTCTGTTGGGAGGTGTTAACTGGCCCTGATTGATTCATGTCTAGCTTTCTCCGGTTTTCTGATTGTTGTTCTTTATTTACTGTCCTGATATTCGAGTTTTTTTTTAAAATACTGGTAGCCATATTTTGTTCATTTTCATGGTTTCCTCCTTTCTGTTGAAATTATCCACATGCTTTGGATTTCAATGGCCATATCAGACTACACAGAGAAGCCACTGAAAGCCACAAGCATGTGGGCAATTTCAACAGAAAGGAGGAAACCATGAAAAGGAACAAAATCTGGCTACCAGTATTTAAAAAAACTCTAAAATCAGGACAGTAAATAAAGAACAACACTCTGAAAACAGGAGAAATCTAGACATGAATCAATCAGAGCCAGCTAACACATCCCAACAAAGGATTCCCCCAGGCAGGAAGCAGCCAGGCCTTGAAGCTGCAAGGCTTTTCAATACTAATCAAGGTGATTACTTCCAACATTCACACTTGCCTCCAACAGACAAGAGGTCTTTCTCCCACCCCAGACTTTACACAGATATATAAGCCTCGCTTGCTTAGTTTCCAACATACCTCACAACCTCTGGGGAAGCCTGCCATAGATATTAGTGAAATGTCAGGAGAGAATGCTTCTGGAACATGGCCATTAAGCCCAGAAAACTCACAGCAACCCAGTGATTCTGGCCAGGAAAGCCTTCGACAATGCATCTAACTTTGTCCCGGGGATGCAGGGAAACTCTAGTATATTTATAAGAAAGGTTTACTATGAAAATGTTAAAAAAATCTATCCTATCTCAGGGGGGCAAATTACAGATTTAATTTTCCAAGTAATCATCACTCCTGCAGTTCCAAACATCCACAAATATTTATTCACATACCAAAAAGAAAGAGAGAGAGAGAGAGAGAGAGACTGAGAGAGTTGATGCTCATGCTGTCCTTCCAAAATATTTACACCTACGGTAATCCATCTGCCTCTTAAATTCCTGTCAAGGGCTTGAAAAATATTTTCAGTGCCTTCTCAACCCAGGTAGTGTTTTGCTCTTGGCAGGTGATTTATAGATTTGTGCTTTGAAATACAACATGTCCATTCAAGGCGCTGATATTTTATGCTTGTGGTTTTCTGGCATCTCATCTTTCTGAAAGGGATCAGGGATGGAGAGAAGTTACGGTGGCCTGGAGTCCTGCTGGCTTGTCCATGTGGAGATGTGAGGGTAATATTGCATATTGTAATAATGTATGCCTCATGTCCTATGCTATATCATACTCAGTAGTCCATCCTCGGCTGTGGAAGGAGACATGGCATCTATATATATAAAAGAGTGATGGCATCAGGGCAGCGGACAAAACAACAAAACTACAGGCCCCCCAACCTCAAAATTTGACAACACAACCCATCATTCGCGGCTCTAGGTTGATACAACAAAAAGAAAAGAAAAATAAAGTCCTATTTACAGGGAGAGGAATAATAGTTTTTATCCAATTGCTGCCAGTTTGAAGGGTAAGCTCCACCCACTTGGTCTCCTAGCAACTCACTCAGCCCAGGGGACAGGCACAGTTAGGCCTCACTTAGGCTTCTTCCACAGATTATCAGATTTTAACTGGATTATATGGCAGTGTAGACTCAAGGCCCTTCCACACAGCTATATAACCCATTTAGAATCTTATCTGCTTTGAACTGGATTGTCTTGACTCCACACTGCCATATAATCTACTTCAGTGTGCATACTAAACATAAAGACAACATACAACAGACATTCAATACCACCACTACCTCAACAATTTCTCACCAACACCACCAGACAAGCCACAGCAACGCGTGGCTGGGCACAGCTAGTAATTCATAAAGGTTTTCAACCTCTCCGCTGCAGGAGAGGAGTTGTGACACTTCAGTTCTTGTTCGCATATTCAAAGGGAGATCTCAGTATACAGTTAGGAAAAAAGCAGCAGTCCTCTGCACACTTATGTAGGAGAAAGTCTGATTCAGAAACAGTGGATTTCATCTCTTATTATATAACTTGCTGAATTTATGTAGTTTCCCATAAACCTACTTTGGATTTTGTGCTCTAGCCATTTTATAGTTGGGTTGCTGTGGGTTTTCTGGGCTATATGGCCATGTTCCAAAAGCATTATCTCCTGATGTTTCACCCACATCTATGGCAGGCACCCTCAGAAGTGAAGTCTGTTGGAAACTAGGCAAGTAGGGTTTATATATCTGTGGAATGTTCAGAGTGGGAGAAAGAACTCTTGTCTGTTGGAGGCAAGTGTGAATGTTGCAATTAATCACCTCAATGAACATTGAAAAGTCTTGCAGCTTCAGGGCTTGGCTGATTCCTGCCTGGGGGAATCCTTTGTTGGGAGGTGTTAGCTGGCCCTGATAGATTCATGTCTGGAATTCCCCTGTTTTCAGAGTGTTGTTCTTTATCTACTGTCCTGATTTTAGAGTTTTTAAATACTGGTAGCCAGATTTTGTTCCTTTTCATGGTTTCCTCCTTTCTGTTGAAATTGTCCACATGCTTGTGGATTTCAATGGCTTCTCTGTGTAGTCCGACATGGTGAATGGGATGCCTGGCTCAACAACAGTCCATGTGAAAAAAGATTTTGGAGTCTTTGTAGACGACAAGTTGAACATGAGCCAACTGTGTGATGCAACAGCTAAAAAAGCCAATGGATTTTGGGCTGCATCAGAAGGAGTCTAATGTCTAGACAGAGGAAAGTCATGGTAACACTCTATTCTGCTTTGGTCAGACCTCACCTGGAATAACACTGTGTCCAGTTCTGGGCACCACCATTCAAGAAGGATGTTGACAAGCTAGAACGTGTCCAGAGAAGGGTGACCAAAACAATACAAGGTTTGGAAAACAAGCCCTATGAGGAATGACAGAGGGAGCTGGGTATGTTTAGCTTGGAGAAAAGAAGGCTGGGAGGGGACATGACAGTTATGTTTAAATATCTGAAAGGTTGTCACATTGAGGAGGGGGAAGGGTTGTTTGCTGCTGCTTTGGAGATAGGACACAGAGCAATGGATTCAAATTGTATGAAATAAGATTCCACCTAAACAATAGGAAAAACTTCCTGAGGGTCAGAGTATCCTAAAGGCACCAGATCCCATCCAATCTTGGAAGCTAAGCATAGTCAGATAAATAGTGTTATGAAAAAGTGAGAATACAGGCTTCCCTCACCTTTTGATACCTCACTTTCTGATGCCCTGCTCTTTCAGCAGATCTAAATTATAGCCATGTATGCCACTTTCAATCCCTGGTCCCCTCTTTCAACCACAGACAGCCCTTTTTTCTAATTCTCAATCAGTTTGGTGCCCTCTAGTGTTATCTTTACATTTGAAAGGTTTAAAAAGACTGGGTTCTGTTTTTCAACCATTTACACTTATTGACAGTGCCCTGGTCAATAATTTGTGGAATGAGCAGGCTTGTAAAACACTTAGAAGTCTGATTAACACAGAGATAAATTGCTACAGTATGACCTCTTTATCCACAAATTCACTATCTATTGTTTCATATGTCCATGCCTCCCCCCCCCCCCCGCCCACCAAAGTATTTCCCTTCCATCTTCAGAAATGTTTGTGGGTCTCTTTAGGTCCTCCAATGTGGTTATAGGATATTGTATTGCCTTTAGTGTTAAGTGGTTCTCAACCTGGGGTCCCCAGATGTTTTTGGCCTACAATTCCCAGAAATCCCAGCCAATTTACCAGCTGTTAGGATTTCTTGGAGTTGTAGGCCAAAAACATCTGGGGACCTCAGGTTGAGAACCACTTTGTTAGCTGCTTTGAGTCTCATTTCAGAGAGATAAAGCTGGATACAAATAATAACTTTTAATTCTTGTCCACTCTTTTGGGTATCCATAGAAGAATCTTGAAATGTATCTCCTGTGGATATAAGGATCGTACTGTATCTTGGAAATGTATATTTTTTGCTACTAAAGTTGGTGACTTTCTCTATAAATGTGAGTACAACTGATGCTATCAGCTAACCTTCCACTGTGCGTAACAGGTATTTTCTGCTTAAATTCTAGGAAGTGAACAAAAATATACCTTTGCCGGGAAGCAAACATCCAGTACAAACCTTGTCCTGCTTTTTGTGAAGGCTGACTGCCACAAACATGTCTGCAGTCTCTTTTGCCCGATCAAATACAACTCTGGAGGCGGAGAGCTCTGAATCCAATTTCAGTAAGATTTTGTTTTCTTCCTTTCACTAACGGAATTGGCACCTTTGGTGTTTGAGTTCATGTCAAGATGTGAGCAGCTTCTAAAGCAAAATTCAGGGAAATGCCATCAAGCAACCAGATGGGAGGATGACTTGATGCCCAAATGTTTAATGGCTGGAGCACTTGCTCTGTTCCAGGAGTTAAAAGGCAGGCTGTTTCCAAAAATACAGTTTTTTGACATTTATATCTATAAAATATATATTCATCCATTTCTACGTCAATAAGAACTTCTGACCATTGAATAAAAGATGAAGCGTATTCGTCTTTATACCCCAGGAGTAAACTTTTTATGCAACAGTAAAGCATTCAAGAAGTAACAAGATTTATTTTCAGTAAAAGAAGAAGATTAACATTGATAATTAATTGGGCAATAGTCAGAATATCTTCCTCCTTTAACTAGTCATAAACATTCATTTTAGAGAGTTTCAAAAAAATGCATGTTATTTATTTATTTTATATACCGCTCTTCTCCCCCAGGGTAATGCTCAGCTTACATCAATGTGTATGACTAGACATTATTCATACCTTATGTATTTACCTTTTTTGTTTTTTCTCTTGGCAGAATTCTGCCAAGAAGCAGGAAAATTGCATTCAAAGCACCCCCCAACAGATGGCCATCTAGGCTCTGTTTAAAAGCCTCCAAAGAAGGAGCCTCCACCACACTCCAGGGCAGAGAGTTCCACTGCTGAACAGCTCTCGCAGTTAGGAAGCTCTTCCTAATGTTGACACCACTTTGACATCACTTTCACTGCCATGGCTAGATACTATTGAATCATGCGAGGTGTAGATTTATAAGGTCTTTAGCTTTCTCTTCAAAGAGTTCCGGTGCCTTCAAAAAGTTCTCATCAAACTTCAGGATAGTATTGAGTTATGGAATTTAAAGTTGTGTCAAATACATTAATTCTACAACATAGATTTATCTTTGGAGACCTTTTTCTTGGTCCAACCACCACCCGAGACCTGTTTGGAAGGGTCTTTTTGGTGGTTGTTCCCATGATAAGAATTCCGTCCCCAGGGCTAGCTTACTCCTTTTTCTTCTGACAGCACACCTTTTTTTCTAGGGAATTTGGCTATTAATTGGCTGCCTAGAAAGAAACATGTATGAGGATTGTGTACTTTTATTTTTATTGTTATGTTTTAAATGCCGTTAAACTGTTTTCAATTAGTGCTGGTAGAATTTTAACCATATTTTGTCTATTTTATGAGCCACCCTGGAAGAAAGGTGTGATATTAAAATATGAATTATTATTATTATTGTTATTGTTATCATTTATAATAAATATATCAAACCTAAGATACCCTAACACATTGCAAGGACTAAATTACAGCACAGGCTGAAATGTGCTGGAGCATGGGAGGTAAGGCCAATAGATGTGTCTCTTTTCACTCAAACAGATACCATATTTAAGCTGAATAGGGCCTTCCAAATTTTTATGATTTCAATTTAATCCTAAATACTTTATTGTCTCAACTGGTTCTTGCTGAGATTTAAAAAAAATGCATGACAGACTAAAAATGCAGCAATGAAAATATGAGACATATATTCTTTGTAAGACAGTGGCTGGTGGCTGATTCACACTTCAGATTTATAGCACTGACTTTCCACTTTCGCTGCCATGGTTCTGTCCTGTGGAATGGCATTTATGTGTGTGTGTGTGAGGGGGGCGCATTATAATATTGTAGGATGAATTGATCCTGTGTGCTCATTCAGACTTTACCTCTTAATGAATCCTGTTTCTTAGGGTTCTTTGGGGGGGGGGGGGGGTTTGTGTGTGTGTGTGTGTGTTAGGAGTAACTTGAGAAACTACAAGTAGCTTCTGGTATGAGAGAATTGGCCGTCTGCAAGGACTTTGCCCAGGGGACGCCTGGATGTTTTTTGATGTTTTTACCATCCTTGTGGGAGGCTTCTCTCATGTCCCCACATGGAGCTGGAGCTAATATAGGGAGCTCATCATGCTCTCTCGGGTTGGATTCAAACTGGCAACCTTCAGGTCAGTAACCCAACGTTCAAGTCACAAGGGTTTAGTCAACCACACTATCAGGGGCTTCTAATGTTCTTCATTATTCATTGGCACTTAGTCCACATCACCCTTCAATCAGACTATGTGGGTGCATCTACACTGTAGAATTGATGCTGATTGACATCACTTTAACTGCTATGCTTCAATGGTATGAAATCGCAGGAGTTGTAGGTTGCTGAGGCACCTGCCTGCTGTGGCAAAAAAGGCTAAAGACTTTGTAAAACTACAACTCCCATGATTCAATAGCATTGAGCCATGGCAGTTAAAATAGTGCCAGGGTGCATTAAATCTACAGCCTAGATGTGCCTTTTTTGTCTTCAGATACAGGATGGTCTTCTGTAGAGCAGAAGATGTATGGTCACCTCAAGGCAATAGCTGGCATTTTAATGGTAACATCTCAAGCGCCTGCTCTCCTGCACTGTTATAAGTCGTTTCTGACTCCTAATATATGTGCAACTAAAATAGGTTTTGATCTGTATTGAAACAGGATTCAGGCTTGAGTCTCGGCAAACCGGAGATGTGTTTACGATTCCCTCACAATCTGGAAAAGATGTGGAAACATCAGGTAAATGGCTCGCTCTGTTTGTGGTTAACCCCTTTAACCTTCTTTGCTTGTCTCTACTGTGGAGGATGTGCAAAAAGGAGATAAGGAGCAACTGTTGGATGATCTATAGTAGACTAGCAAAGAGTTCTGACCTCCAATTATTTGCAAGAGACAAGAATGTATGTCTGTTTTTGTTTTTTTAAAAAAAGTTTGATATGTAGGGGTCTTAGTAGGAGTCTTAGTAGACCACAATCTGAACATAAGTCAACAATGTGATGTGGAAGCTAAAAAAGCCACTGCAATTCTAGGCTACCACAATAGAATATTCTGATACAGAAAAGGGTTGTTTCTTAATCACTTACCTATAATTGTTTAGATGGAGATTTGTATTTTCTATCTTATTTGTTAACATGTGAGTTCAGTGTAATGAATGCAGGCTTCTCGGGGCCTGGGTAGGTATTATGTCATCCAAAGCTCAGGAGATTATATATATCCTTGAATTTCTGCTCCCAGCATTCCCTGGAATCCTCCCAACCTCTTGCTGCTCGAGATGCGAATGTGTTATTTATGTGTTTGTTGTAGTCCTAAAAAGCAGTATTGATGCTACTGGATTAATACAAACCTGTTTCTTGCAGATTCGGCCCAGGAGCAAAATCTATGGTTTGACAAAAACCCGTTTAAAATCCCATCAGATGTTGATATCTTCTTATTGCGGGACAAATATAGGGAAAAGGCAAAAGCGGTATGTATGAATCAAAAGATATTCATGGAGGGACTTATTTCTGATCAAAACTGCATGGACCACCTCCATCAGTATTATTCTATGTAATTCATATTGAAGGATTATGGGAATGGTAATTCATCCAGTCGGAATTGGAAGATTACATGTTCCCTATCCCTGTTTGGAAGCAAATAATGAGAATGATACATTAGCACAATTTTGAATATGCTAGAGGGAATTTCTAAGTGTCCATACTTACAGCACTTTGATCCCACTTTAGTTGCCATAGCCACATCTTAAGGAATCCTGGGGTTTGTTGTTTCCTAAGGCACATGGAATTCATTGCCAGAGAACTGCAGTTCATGAAAATGGATTAGAAAATTGTAAATATCCTCCTCCAAACTACAAATCCCAGAATTCCTTAAGGTGGACTTATGACAGTTAAAGTGGTATCAAACTGATAGAATCATGCAGTGTAAATTCACTCTCTGATACAGAGCCAGATACAAAATTATTATTCAACAGGGCTGGAAATGATATAGAAGAAAATAACCTAATGATCATAATGAGTAGACTGAGGGGAATTGGTTAAGGAAAAATAGGAATAAAACCAATGATTGGATGTATATATAACATTTTGATTTGTGTCTGACATGCATTACCTTTTGGGGGATTCCTTATACCAGGCATGGGCAATGTCAGTGGCTGCACTCCATAGAACAGTGGTTCTCAACCTTCCTAATGCCGCAACCCCTTAATACAGTTCCTCATGTTGTGGTGACCCCCCCCCAACCATCACTTCAAAACTGTAATTTTGCTACTGTTATGAATCATAATGTAAATATTTGATATGTAGGATGTATTTTCATTCATTCACTGGACCAAATTCGGCACAATGACCCATACACTCAATACTGGTGGGTTTAGGGTGGATTGATTTTGTCATTTGGGAGTTTTAGTTGCTGGGATTTATAGTTAATCTGAACTCTATCAACAATGGAGTTGAACCAAACTTGGCACACAGAACTCCCATGACCAACAGAAAATACTGGAAGGGCTTGGTGGGCATTGACCTTGAGTTTTGGAGTTGTAGTTCACCTACATCCAGAGAGCACTGTGGATTCAAACTAGGATGCATCTGGACCAGACTTGGCACAAATGTTTTCTTAGGTCTTTGGTCTTTGGTGACCCCTCTGACGCCCCCTCGCAATCCCCCCCCCCTTGAGGGTCCTGACCCTCAGGTTGAGAAGCACTGCCATAGAACTGTAAAGAGTCACACTGACCCTTTGCCCCCAAACCTGAATTAACTGAATGAATTATTAATGTAATTGGTAGTTAATTAGGGGAAGGGGGAATAGCCACAAATGCTCTCTAAGAGGGCATTGAGAGCCATATTTTGCCCTAAAATATAAAGATGGCTTGTAGTTTGCTAGATATAACATGCAGTGGAGGCTGGTGACTCTCATATCAGGGACGTAGTGACTCTGCTTCAGATTTTTAGTTTTCCTTTTCTAAGACCTATCTAGTGTAGTGAATGTAATTTGAGGATAGGGTTCAGCAGCATGGACATTTCCTTTAAACTTTCAGAGTAAAACCTAATGTGCTGGATGGATCAAACCAGTTTGCAACATAATCTTTTAGAGGTCACTTGAAAATTAGACAATCTATCCCATTCCCTCTAGGAACGAGAAAAAAGGAAAACCCAGAAGGTCCACGAGAAGATGACTTGCTCCACTCTGCAGAATGCTAAGCAATCTGGGTTCAAGAAAGAGATTCAGCTGCAAGAAGAAGCTGAGGATAAAGAGTTGGCAGCAGAAGCAGAGCGGCTCAAAGCTCTCCGAGAAAGCATCTCCTGGAAGATAGCAATCACTAAAGGTAGCCAAGAGAACTTTTCAAGAAATGTCCACATCTCAGGATATGCCAAGCTCAGGAGCCTGTTCTAGTGGTTACTGTGGATTCAGTCTAGTGGGCTCCAGTTTGGCTGAGGCTGATGACAAAATAGTGGGGGCTATCAAAGTCATTTGGGGTTGGGACCCTTTATACTCTTTCTCCTCCTCTCTCTCAGAGTTAAGACAGTTTTTTAAAAATACAAAAACCAGGTAATCCAAGGCACGATCAAATTGAAGGCACATTAATTTTTTTGTAGTTTCCTTAAACGGGAAAAAGTGTACCTTAGATTTGATGAAATACGGTATTCTGGCACTTTTATATATGGTGAAGATAGGTAGGTATTTATGAGTGGCAGTACGGGTTTAGAAAATGCAAAACAATTTATGACAGTGGTGAAAACTGAACAGATAAAGGGCCCTTCCACACAGCCTTATATCCCAGAATAACAAGGCAAAAAATCCTACTTACCTTTGTAAACCTTTAATAAAAATTTATTTAAAAGGCCGAAAATCCCATATTATCTGAGTGTGGGCTCATATAACCCAGTCTAAAACAGATATTGTGGTATTTTTTGCCTTGATATTCTAGGATATAGAGCTGTGTAGAAGGGCCCAAAATCAGTGGGGAAGATTCCCCACAGAATCCTGCCAAGTCCCTACCAATCCCCCCTCAGGTTTTTGCCATTGTGGGGGCATGGTGTTTGGGATCTGTTGTTGTTGTTGTTGTTGTTGTTGTTAAAGCAATTAAAAAAAAAACCCTAAAACATTCAAACATCCACAAGTGTTTTTCTCGTCACAGATTATCACTTCCAAATGGTGGCGTGGTTCACTATGAGTAATCCAAGTACTGATCTCTTCAGTACTAGGATTATGGTAATGGGAAGGGACTTGCAATTCAGGTTGCATCACAATTCCTAAGAAGAGAGAGTACTGAAGCTAGAAACAAAAAGGAGGTGAACTCTTTGTGCTAATTGATGGTCAACTATTTAATTCCTTTAAAAAAATCTCAGCCATCAATTAGCACATGGGGCTCGTCTTCTTTTTACTTCCAGCCTAATACCAAAGTCAGACATCTCTCACCATTTCAGTGAATTAATCAAGGGTCCTGAAATCCATTAACACATTTCTGCAGTTAATCTCTGATTGTTCTTACCTGCCCAATTTTCCTTATTCTCCTTTTCCCCAGAACAAGTTGTAGAAAGAGAGACCATGCATGACTACATCAATCAGAAACGGCAGATGTTCTTGCTGCAGGTATTGGATGGTGGTTTGTGACTTTACACCTCCTATTTGATTGTAAAAACCCCTGGCTGGTCTTTAAAAGGACATGACAGGAGGTTGGACTGGATGGCCTGTGTCGTCTTTTCCAACTCTATGATTCTCTTATTCTAAGTCCTAATTTTCAACTTTCAATGAGTTTTTTTTAGCTGAAGGTTTTTTTTGTACCATATATGCTTGAGTATAAGCTGACCTGAATATAAGCCAAGGCACCCAATTTTACCACAAAAAACTTGGAAAATTTATTGACTTGAGTATAAGATGAGGGTGGGAAATGCAGCAGCTACTGGTAAATTTCAAAAATAAAAATAGATATCAATAAAATTATATTAATTGAGGCATCAGTAGGTTAAATGTTTTTGAATATTTTCATAAAACTGTAATTTAAGATAATAATAATAATAATAATAATAATAATAATAATAATAATAATAATAAGACTTTAATAAGATAAGACTATCCAACTCTGATTATCTATATATTCGGATATAGTCCAACTCAAATATAAGCCGGCCAGGACCCTCAGTCGAGTATAAGCTGTGGGGGGCTTTTTTAGCCTTTAAAAAGGGCTGGAAAACTCAGCTTATACTTAAGTATATACGGTATATATAGGTGAAGTTCTGTGTGGCCTCTGAAACAAATTGTGGTTCTAGGGGGCTAAAATGTCTTCTACTGCATGATGTATGAAGGCTAATCAGGGATGAGACACCAAGAGTAAGGCATGTCAAGCAAATCCTTGTCATGACTGCTTTCCAACTGGAAACTTATGTTATCATTACAAAAGGCAATGCAGATCCAGAATAGGTCTCTACAGTCACTTACAGACCCACCACCAAGATTCGATCCTTCGAAGAAAATCATATTCAGCCACCCGAGATATCCTATAGTAATCAGGGATATAGGTACCCGGGGGGGGGGGGGGTGAGAGCATTATCAGCTAGTAAGAATTACATTTCTTAACAAAAGTTTCTTTCAGTCCCCACATTTGTAGCATTGTAGAGAATAAGATATTAAATACTATTAATACCTTAAGTCAATTTGTTGCACTTCAATTACTTTGGTAACTTTGCCCCCCTGTAGTTACAATCTAGGATTAAGGAAGATGATTGGCCCAGTCTTCTTCAAGAAAACAATTTTTAACAGCTAACAAAATATAACACAAGATCCCCCACCCTCACTTGTCTTCTTGATTTTTAATTCCGACCATTATGTTGTTTTGAAAAATCAACATTGTTACACCCTCTTTACTTCTTCTTCCAAAGTAACATTCTGTGTGGCATTGTTACTTCAAATATGTTACTTTGAAGTTCCCGAGACTCATAAAAACATTAAAAGGATTTTGTTATTGGCAAAGAAGAAATAGATTCTACCGTCACCTGACATCATTACAGCACATGGATGAGGAAAGTTTCAAACTTGAAATTTTTTGGTTCCAAGAAAAAACCTTTCCTCATCAGGAGCATACATTTGAACAAAACATCACAAATGTCATACAAGTGGGTACTGAGGAAGTGGATTCCTGATCTTGCCACAGGTGTTTCTTTTCTTTATATTGCTTTGAAGGAATTGTTAAGTATATTTTGTTTTAACTTCTTTCCCTACCTGCCTTTCAAGGGTTGCTTTAGCATGAAGACCACCAAAGGTGAATGATGCCCCAAAGTCCTAGCCAACAATTAAGCAGACCCCCCAGTACAAATGAATAGGTTTGTTTTTCTCTCTTTCTCATTCTTTGTTCATCTTACATTTTAGTATGCTGTAACTGTAAAGAAAGATGAAATTCAGAAACTAGAAAATCTCGCTATTAAAGAAGAAGCCAACCTGGAAAAAGCAGAAGAAGAACTAGAGAGGGATGCTGCCATGTTTGATGAGTTCCTGAAGGAGAATGATAGAAATTCTGCCCAGGCCTTGAAAATGTAATGGTAGCACATGAGCTCTATATGGTAACACTTGAGGGGGGAGGGGGGGAAATAGGTCCAAATGTTGGCTGAAAGTGGCGTGTTATGATAGCTTCAGACCAGCATTGTCTAGAGGACCATATATTTTCTGGTCATTGCTGTATCATACTTATGTAGCAGGGCTGTGCAAAACTTCATTTGTGCCTTGTTTGTTGTAACTATTTCGTAAGATTCATACATACAACACAATATTAAGAAATACAACGGGCCCCCATGCAAAAAAAATGTAAAATTCAAAACACTGACCTATGACTTTTTAGAAGAGTTATGTAAGTCTTGTAAGTGGCTCCAGGTCTCTATCACGGGTACTGCTTCTCCCCCAAAAGGGCTGGGTTTGGTTCCCCCAAAGGGCCCCGAGGAGGATGGCAAGGCCCGTAGTTGAGGGAGAAGTCCCGCTCTTTCCTCAAAGGGGGTGGTGAGGGGAGTTTGGGGCAGGTGAGCAGGAGGGAGGGAGACCTGACTGGATGGCTGGACAAGGAAGAAGCCCCTCCAGCACATGGCCAGCCCAGAGAGACAGGCAAAACCACACTCACATTGAGTGTTAAATGATATTCTGAAGCAAGCAGGTTCTGGGAAGTGTAGTTTAGAGCGGGATCTTTTGAATTATCTGCCACAAGGGTCATTGCCTTCCCAAACTACATTTCCCACAATTCCTCCCTGAAAGTTTTGGTGTTCATTTTCTAAAGGGATTTTGAGATAAAATGAGATTGTTGGGAGTTGGACCAACACTGTGATGGAGCTGCGAGGTAGGCAAAGTTGAGACACAGTAACTCCAAAAATTACCTACCGTGTTTCCCTGAAAATAAGACAGTATCTTATATTAATTTTTGCTCCCAAAGATACTCTAGGTCTTATTTTCAGGGGATGTCTTATTTTTCCATGAAGAAGAATTCACATTTATTGTTGAACAAAAAAATGGCATTTATTATATATTGTATAGTAGATGTCATCACAAACCAGCATAACCAGACAAACTGTGAATCCTATGAAGAATTTCTTGTTTCTACCATTATTTCCATGTACAACACTCTATGGTATGTACATTTCCCAGTCCTGCATGCTCCAGTGTTCTGTTTGGCGGGCATGCTTCCAAACAAAAACTTTGCTAAGTCTTACTTTCAGGGGAGGCCTTATATTTAGGAATTCAGCAAAGCCTCTACTAGGTCTTATTTTCTGGAAATGTCTTATTTTAGGGGAAACAGGGTAGTAGGTTTCCTATTAGTATTATTTCAAAGGCTGGATGGGCATCTATTGGGCTCCTTTGGCAGTGCTTTTCCTGCCTGGCAGAAGGGGGTTGGACTGGATGGCCCCTGGGGGTCATTCAGTGAAATAGTACTGTTAAGTTTATGTTGGTTAAAATTCCCTAAAAATCAGTGGATGTGTAAATCTTTCTGAAACTTGGGGGGAATGATGCCCTGGTTATGCTATATCATTGAAAATAAAAATTCAAGGAGATAGCACTTGTAGGATTTTTTTTAAAAATGTTGTTCATCAAAACTTTTTGAAATTCCCAAAAATCAGTGGATGTGTGAAACTTTCTGAAACTTGGAAAGTAACAATGGTAAATGTATTCTATCATTGTAGCAAGTTTCATCCCAATAGCTCTAAAATGAGAGAGAAAAGCTTCCCCCTTGTGCAATTACATAACGAAAAAGTGATAAAGATTTCATTATTTATTTATTTATTTTGTTACAGTTTTATATTGTTACAGTTATGATACTGACCTTTTAAGATATTTTAGAAACACTCTAAATGGTTCACCACCACCCCAATTTAGTAATGAGTATTGAAACATTTTTTTTCATTGATTGCACAGGCCTATTATGTATAAGTCTAGACATTTTAAAAATTGACTGAATAAATTGGCTCAACTTACATGGATCACTATAAGTGCTGTACCTTAGGTTTTCTGGTATTTTTTTAAAGCCCTTCTCTGAATAAAGTGGCTAAATCACTTCCAAAGAAACCACACCCAATGTATGTGCACTTACACACAAAATCTAGATGGAGAATGTGAGGAGGAGGCTCAGAAATGGAATAAAATCTGGAATAAATGTGTCTCTCCTTTAGCAACTGTCTCTGACTTTGAAGACCGTTGTTCTTTTCTGTCATGGCTTGCTGCTGTCCAGTGTGCATCTAACTGCAAAATTTTTGCCTTCCTCTCCAGTGCTGAAAGAGAAACTAAAGCCAAACTTGAAAAAATAATTGAGATCCGGGAACTGACTGCACAAATGATGAACATCCAAAGGTAGCAATCATCCAGAAAAATATCACAAAGAAATGTGTAATTCACAGCATTCCTTTCTAGGTGTTTACATACTGTTGTTTTAATGACTTTCTCTAGAATATTTTCTGGTATTGATGTCAGGCTGACTGGCAAGTAGTTTCTTGGGTCCTCTTTCCCCCCTTTTTGAAGATGTGGATTGCCTTTCTCTAGTCTGCTGAGATTTCTTCTGTTCTCCAGGAATTTTCAAATATCATTTACCAGGGGTTTTGAGATCCCTTCTATAAGATCTTTTAATACCTTTGGCTGCAAATCATCTCAGCTTAGGGACTTGAATTCATTCCTTTCCTACCTTTTTACCTGCTCTGTGATGCATTTCCCTACTGCATCTTGTTCTCTATTTCTACAAGACTGAACATTATTTTTCCTTTTGGAGAAGACTGAAACAAAGGAGGTACTGTGTAGTCATCTAATTAATCTGAAAATCCCAAGAAAACCATTTTGTGTCTACATATTTGAGGAGAAAGGCAATTTTTCCCAGTTAGGAGACAGCATTGTGATGCAACAGTTTGCTGCTGGTGTAGAAAATGTAGTAACTCTGCTGAAATGTAATAGTCCTCTAATTTTTCTTTGCCCAGACTGTGGGCAAGTGAAGTTAAAAAATCATCCAGTCATCCAGAAAGTTCCTTTTCTCTTTATGGCTCAACTGAAGATTGGAAATGATTCCATACACTACGGGGAAATATTGACCATGATTTATTGTTCTCCTTTAGTGAAATAGCAAGGTTTGAGGACACACTTCAGGAGTATGTGGTATTTAAGGACTTCCTCTACCAGCTCTCTCCCAAAGAGTGGCGGGAAGATTATGAAAGACGGCGGATGAGGGATAAAGGGGGAAAAACAGTCCTTGGTACAACAGAAGACAAATCTACACTGGCACCCCCAAAAGGTTAGAATTCCAGCAAAAATGTATCCATTCTTTTCTTGCTCTCACTTTCAGTCATTCACACACATGTGTGCATGTATGTGCCTTCAAGTCACTGGTCGATTTATGGCAACCCCATGAATTTCATAAAGGAATACTCAAGATAATTTGGTCAGTTCCTTTCTCTGAAATATCGATGCACATATAGAAGCAACTGTGATTGAGAGGTATTGACCAAATTTTTTTATTACAAAGATCAACTTGCATCTAGATTTAGGAATGTGCAACTGGGCTGATTTCCCCAGGCTGTTAAGAGAGACAGTATGGTGTAGTGGTTTGAGTGTTGTACTCTGATTTTGGAGACCAGAGCTCAAATCCCCACTTGGCCGTGAAAATCCACTGTGTGACTTTGGGCACAGTCACACTCCTTCAGCCTCAGAGGAAGGCAATGGCAAACTCATTCTTCAGCTTTTCATGAGATTTTCTATTTTTGTGCCCAGTTCAAGAAAAAGGCCGACGTCGAGGCATGAGTATAGCAAAACACTCCAGTTTTGACCAATCTGCATCAGACATTAGCTCCTCCAGGACAGCAAGTCAGATTTTGGGTAGAAAGGATTCTATGAAGATAAGCCGAAGGTCTTCAAGGGGCACTGTCCGATCATCTCAAAGCAGAAAATTGTAAGTATATGAAAAAGGTGGAGTTGTGTGTGACTATACTCTGTGGCACTCAGAATCCAGATAATCCTATGATAGCCCCATTTTTGAATGAATAACTTGCACTCTGGGTGTCTCAAATTGGAATTAGAAGTAAAGGAAATCAACCAAGGGCAGGGAAATTTATGTAAATGAATATAAGTGGCCTGTTATAAAGGTCTCTCACTCTAAACCTCTTGTTTACAATATATAGTGAGTTTTGCTTTAGAGCATGTTTTCATGCTTTCACATCTCCAAAGGAGTCCTGATAACTATGGGCAACATAAATGCCACACAAATCAATTCCTGTTTGCGTAATGACACTTTTCCTTTTGTTCTTTTTTTGCTGTCCTCCTCAAATATTCTGAGGAATATGTTCCATAAATAGAGAACAGACACTACTTGATGCAACACTTTGAACTGATGAGATATATGGAGTATTCTTAAATCTTCAGATATGCCTGTTTCACTGAACTGATGTCAGAATTCATTAAAGTACATAGATACGAATGTGTAACCCAGAGATACATATTCATGATCAATTCTTATCCACAATCCTATTGTAAAAAAAAGTCCCCCAAACCTCACTAATGTGGCAACAGCCACTGCAATAAGTGTCTGGATAGTAGAGGGTCAGGTTTGGGGTGGGACGGGAGGTTGGACTAAGAGCAATTACGTAAACTTCATATCTAAGGTGGACACATAGATAAATAGACAATACACAATTATTGCAAGGAATGACAAAGCCAGCTGGGTACATTTAGCCAGGTTAAAAAAAAAAGCTCGGGTGGTGATACTATAGCCATATTAGAAGGGATGTCATGTAAAAGATGGAGCCAACTTATTTTCTGTTGCTCCAAAGACTGGAAGCTGTTGAATAGTAGAACAGACTGCATCGCAAGGTGGGCTTTTCTTCTTCGTTGATTGTTAAACAAAAGTTGGATGGTCATTTTTCAAATGCTTTAGTCATGAATCTCCATATTGGATTAGAATGGTTCTTGCAGTCCTATCCAACTATGTTTCTGTGATTCATCTGAGGAAATTAGGGTGCTTCTACACAATAGAATTAAGGCAATTTGACTCCATTTTAACTGGATGGAATCATGGGATTTCTAGTTTGGTGAGGCACCAGCACTCTTTGGTACAGAAGACTATAGCTCTTGTAAAACTACAGTTTCCATGATTCCATAGCATTGAGCAATGGTTGTTAAAGCAGTGTCAATTTCATTAATTCTACAGTGCAGACACACCCTCAGTGTACTAACTTTGTTCTCCCAGTTAGTCTCTAAGATCCCTTTGCGTACTGATATCCCCGACTAGTTGTCTTTACATTTCTAAATGTTCACTTGGTGTTTTAAGTCATCCCAATGCTAGAGATTTGGAGACAGAATGAAAATGTCATTGGGGAGGGATTCTTATGTGATGGTACCCCGCCCTATCTGCAGCTGGTTTGGAGACATGTTGCAGGAAAAGCAGGAGGACTTTGGATGCATTTGCCCTCAGGGAATTACTGGCATGCCCCCTGTAATGAGTGGGGCCCCTGCCCCCAGGAAGAATTGATATGGTGACCCAGTTCTTCCACTGGCTGTGAAGAGTGAAAGGGCTAGAATGCTGCTCTGCTGTGCACTATATGTTGCACGATTCACCATCAATAATGTTTATGTGATAAGTAGTATAGTATGTCCAGTGTCTGGCATTGAAAGAACTCTTGCAGAGGCCTAGAACTCCACCCAGTTTTGGAATAAGACATCTCCGTTCCTCATTCTTCAGTAGCTAAGTTCTGCAAAGAGTGAATGGCTGGACTTACCACCTCATCACATGGAGAGAATTAAGTGTCTTGCCACACTGTCAGGACGCTTCCTCCTTGGAGCCCACTGGATACCATCAGATGACATAAGGCAACTTCCGGCAGGGCTCCATAAAGGAAGCGCCCTGGCAGCATGATAGAACACTTCCCAAGAATACGGGAGGCTTCTTGTGTTCCATAGAGAAGAATGGGGGAAAGCTGGGCGGCAACGCTTCCTGCCATGGAATGGGATAAGAGGTGCAGTGGGTGATGAGGGACACAGGGCAACAGTCCCCCCCCCCCCCCCCACTGCCCCGTGGATTCGGATCTCAGTGTGATGAGGTCCTTAGAGGTATCTGTAGGCAATGGAAGGAGAATCTTCTGTTCTGCAGGTGGTTTTTGTTTTCTTCCCCTGGAGATGGAGAATATGGCATATTCTTTCAGTCACAATGTAGGTCTCCCAGGCACCATAAAATTGCAGCAATGATTTGGTATTCTATTTTTATTGGGTTTATTTTGTTTTTGTTTTATGGCTCACAGTGTACTGAAAGGAACAAGACCTTGGGAAGTCTATAAACTAAAATAAATATAATACTGTGTTATTCATAGTGTACATTGTAGGTAGTTGCTTTATACATACATCTAACTCTGTTGTAACCTCTGCAGGAGCGTTCTGAATCCCCCATCAGAAGAGAAGCTCATTCAGGAGCTAAATGAAGAGGAAGAGGATGAGGCTAGTGACCATGATTTCAGCTCTATTACTCTTGGTTTACTATATTTGAAATCTTTGGTTTAATTTATCCACGTTCCCCCTCAGAAGTATTTATGGGCCTGCTTCTGACCCAGATATAGTAAAAATACTATTTTCCATATTTTTAGATATCCATGAAGAGTATTTATCTGTCCCCTACAGATAAACAGTACTTCCAACTAGGACATTTTATCAAATAAAAATATTGCCTAATTAAAGAAAGTTTGTCTAAAAATCATCTTACCAATTTACTTCAAATGGGAAGGTTCTGTTTTTGCTACTCTTTATTTAATATTATTTGATTTAATGTTACTTGCTGCCATAATTAAAACAGCAAAGAGGTCACATGGGGATGCACCCTCTTTCCAGGAATAACCACAGGAGGGCGGGGAGCAAGACAGAGCTGTATGCGTGCAAAATGTGATCTATGACCAACTTTACATACTTGGGGAGGATTGACCATGGACAATGGAAGTTCTAGTTTACCCACATCCAGAGAGCACTGTGATCCTACTGACAATGGATCTGAACCCAACTTGGCCCACATGTCCATCATGACCTACTTTACATACTATAAGAAATTATCCAGTATGTTTCCACCAAAAGAAAAAAGCTTCCAATTTTCATGTTATTACAACCCTTCAACAATTTAAATAATTACATCACCATCCAATTAAACGTTTTGTAAATACAATACAATCTTTAAAATAATTCTAACAGTTTCTCTCTTCTTAATCCAAAAAGGAGGCAATTAACCAAAGTAATGCTGTCACGGCACAATCCAATATCCCTTTAGTTACAATCAATAAATCTCACCTATTACATGGAAGGATGGTTTTAAAAGTAAGGTACCCAATTCCTTATTGGTAGGTGGGCAAGAAAGAAAAAAGGGGATAAAAAGGAAAAATTAATCTGCTCACCCTGCCACTTCTCCAGGCTACGTAACAGAAAAGTTCCCTTGGTGTCAATCTTTCCTTTTGCAGGAACCTGAATTATACTTCACAGATCCACACCAATTGTTACATCTGTTCACTGAACTGGAAGAACAGAATCTGTCCCTAATTCAGAATTCTCAAGAAACAGAGGAAACCATGGATGAGCTTCGACATACTCTGACTAACACCCGGACTAAAATGTAAGCGATTGAAGCTTTCTACCCACAATAAATCACTACAATCCACTATAATTTTAAAGGGACTTAAAATGCGCCATTGTTGCGATGTATGTAAACAGGTGACCTGTACTTCAGCTTAGACTGTTATCTTGCTACTAACTGTTGATAGCACTATGTAACACAATTTTTGTTCCTGGGTTATGTCTGTCATTCCCTAAATGGTTCTGCCATAAAACATGGAAAAAGTTTATTAAACTGCAAAAATGTTTTTGTGGGACATCCTACAGCACATGTTGCTATAGTTTTTCGATGAATATCTTGTTGTCTCATCCAATTCAACATGGTTTCTGGCAGCCACAAAAATTAATTTTCTGGAGTATAACAAATACTTTCAAATGAAGTACCACAGGAAACAGGAAATAACACTTTCAGTCCAGGAACAGAAAACATTTCAAATTTCGTTATATAGTGTAGGTGTTATTGCATGCCTTCCAATTTTTTCTGACTTATGGCAACCCCAAGGCAATGCTATCACAAGGTTTTCTTGACAATACTTGTTCAGAAGGGGGCAGCCTTTGCTTTTTTCTGAGCTGAGAAAATGGCACTTGCCCAAGGTCACCTACTGGGTTTCCATGGCTGAGGAGGGATTCGAATCCTGGTCTCCTGAGTCATAGTCCAATGTTCAAGTCCTTACACTGCTGACAGGTGACTTCAAATATCCTGCTTCCACTTCCTTCACATGGTTCTTTAAACAATGCACATAAAGGATATTCCATCTGTTCTTTAAAAAATAGAACACAAAACACTGTAAATCCAGGATATCTAGAACTTATTTATTAGAAAGCTGAATGTGTTTGAGCGATAAATAAATTCCAATAAAACTTCCTTCCATTTCTTTTGGATCAGGGACAATGAAATAGAACAGCTGAAACAGCTTACTGTCACTCTTCAGACCAACATCATTAAAGAAGAGGAGACTGCAGCAGATCTAGAACTCAAATCACGTGTGTTTTCCTTTGGAGAATACAAAGCGGAAGTTCAGGTATATACTGTATGTGAATCATGTCAACAAATAAAATACAACAGCTAGGAGAATAGCTGGCACATATCTGGCTTGTGGACAACTCCTATAGTCTATAAAGTGGAAGGTTACTAATGTAAGATTTGACAACTTGTGGGCTTTTAAATGTTGCTGCACACGCCATCCCTCACCATTTGCTATGTCAACAAAAGCTCATGGGAATCATAGTTCAATAACATCTGAGGGGTCATAAGATAACTAATGAGAAGATAACTATTCTTCCAAAAAATATCTTCAGTATTAGTTGGGAACAGTTATCAACGTAAAATAATTGTACAGTATATTGTTGTGTGGCTTCAAGTTATTTCTGACTTATTGCATCTCTAAGGTGAACTTAAGGTGAACAATTTTTTCTTGGCAAAATTTATTAGGGCAGCAGGAAGTGGGGAGGGGGGAGATATATATATAACTGTACAATCTCTTTTCAGTCCTAGATTAGTATTTGTGCTTGCCTGCAGGACAAAATGCTGGCAAGTTTGAATAAAAAGGTGTTAGAAGTCTATCGACGCTGCATTGGCGCAAATGAGGCAAACCTAGGAACCCTGCAGATGCTAACGGTGATAGAACACCAATTAGATGACTTGCTGGAGTGTCTGGAGAGGGTACCTGCAGCAAAAATAGAACAAGCTGAGAAAGCCAAGGAAAAAGAAAGAAGGATGAGGTGAGAAGGCTATCACAGTGGGAGAGTTGTATGTTGTATGCAATTAGAGCTCCCCCCCACCCCACCCCCCAAAAAAAAAACACCCACTTCTGTCCATGGGAGAGGGACAAAGATGATGGCCTCCTTCAGCTTTTCCAAATCAGTTGCAAGGTCTGAGATTTTCCCCTAGATCAGACTTGGGTGGAATGGGAAAACAAAGACTCCTTCCTCAACAGGGAATCTCACTCAAAAGTCATATTGCCCCTGATATGTGTGAATTGATGAAGCTTTATAGTAAACTGGCTTGTGATTGAATCAGCATCAAATGGGCTACTGCTGGTTATATCTGGGTCAGCACAGAAAAGGCTGAGAAAAATTAAGAACACATCTACACTAGTCTTGTGCACAGATTCATTTTGGCTATTTGCCTTCGGCTTCTTTGGACAGCTCTAATGGCAAGGGCTCCGCCGCCATGCTTTTTTCGACCGAGCCAGACTACATGACTGCTGGTCGTGGCTCCTTCTGCTCTATTTGGGAGCACATGGTGTGCATAGAGGCTGTCGTGCGTTCACATGTTTTCCTGTGTGAGCCCTGTTGGTGAATCAGAATAGAACAAAGCCACGATGCATCTTATGCAAGCTGTGTCTATCCATTGGGACAAGCACCTCGAATGCTCAGTTGTGTCCTGGCTCTGGAGAGAGGTGCTTCAGACTGATTGCCTTGCCGCTCACTCTCAGCTTTAGCTTTTGGCGTGGCCTCTCTGTAGCATCATATTTTTTTAAAATTTTACTTTATTTTCCCGAATATTTAGTGGGACTGGGAGTTGGAAAGTGTGGGTGGGCAAGTGTGCAGCATTTGGGGACTTGTGGGGGGATGTGCTTTTTTAAGGGTGGCTCTGAGTTTTAGCCTCTGCTGAAGTCTTTAACTTCTTATCTTATCTTTCCTCCCTCCTCTCTTTCAGAAAGTACTTTTAAAATATTAATGTTATTAATAATTATCGAAATTCCAGTAAACAGCAAAGCCTCATTCTCAAAAAAAACTATCTACTGTACTTACCTAATAATTTCTGGATCATACAGGAGTGTTTTTCTAATAAGAGGAAATGCTGCTTGCTTGCTTGTGGATAGTGGGCTGCTGGCCTCTTCCAGTATGTTGTGAGAACAAGAAATGCAAAAGCTTTGTAAGAAGTTGTTGTTTTTTTATTAGTAAAGAGAGTGTAATAGTGGTGTATGATGTACAAGTACATCTTTGACATTTGGCAGAAAGGAATAATGCCCTGCCGCTGCTTCTGAAGAAGTTACAGGGTGGGGCCAGCAGGGGGATACCATGTTGGGAATTTTAAGGGGATGTTATGAAACTTGGTGGGCAGGCAGTGGTAGATGTGTCCTCCAAGTGTGGCCATTTTATCCCAACAGCCCTAAAAATGACAGGAAGAAGAGCCTGTAAAGCCCCCCCACTGCTGCCAATGGGCCGGATCTAGCCGCATTTCCCAGCTGCAGACCAAAAATTTCCCTTTCGGACACCCACTTATTTTCAGGAGGCATTCAAAAACAGATATGCAGGTCCTCCAAATTCTGCATAGCAGAAACGTCTTGAGGTTAAGTCAAAATGCACAAGCCTAATTTAAACTGTAGAATTAATTCAGTTTGGCGCCATTTTAGCTGCAAAGGCTCAATGCAATGGAATCCTAGGACATGTAGTTTGGTAAGACACCAGCATACTTTGACAGAGAATGCTAAAGACCTTGTAAAACTACAACTCCCTGGATTACATAGCATTGAGGCATATCCATGGTCTGTGAATGTATACCTCATGGATGTAGAGATTGTATTGTAAATTAAAGAGACAGATTGTTGACCTCACCCACTGAGCCGTTTTGCTTTCATCACCTAGATCCCAGCCCGTAACTAACTTATTAGGAATCAGATTAATATTGTTCATATAGCTCACTGTTGACCTGGTTCTTCATTTTTCCAGAATGAGGGAAGAAAAGATACGGCAGCAGAGACAACTGCAGGAGGAGAGGCTGCAGCGGGCTCTGGCAAGAGCACAAGCAGAAGTTAAGAAAAAGGTATGTTCAGACAAGGGAAATCATGCTAAGAATTTGTTCCCCCTTTTGCAGTTTCATCTATACAAGCTCTTCTGTTCGATGTCCTACAAGGGCTCCACTGAACTGTGTTTATAAAAAAGGATAAGCTTTGATTCAATATACTGATTCCGCACATTACATGCCCAAAATAACTCTGCGGTTGGTGGCTTTACATTTTACAACAGAGGCTGTGATAAATATAACTGTCTCCATATTATATGGCTTACTGTCACATCTAAACAGCAACCAAAAGCTAATTTTAGAGATTACAACTGTAGAGGTCAAAAGTAGCCCGTGGTCCAAAACTTGACTTATGCCGACTCCATGCATTTCATAGGATTTTCTTAGGCAAGGGATCCTCAGAGGTCATCTCGTTTTTTCCTCTGAAATATTTTATAAAGCACGTTATTTGTTGGCAGCCTCCCATCCACTTGCTAACCAAAACTTACCCTGCATAGCTTCTAGATCAGTCATAAACTGGTGCCTTTAGGGTATTTAATCACATACACACTATTTTCTAGCTAAAAGGCCCACATGTGGCACTTCTTCTAGTTCAAATCATTTATGATGGTCTCAAAATTTGTTGTCGAAGGCTTTCATGGACGGAATCACAGGGTTGTTGTGTTTTCCGGGCTGTATGGCTATGTTCCAGAACATGGCCTCCAGACCGAAAAACACACAACAACCCAGTCTCACAATCTGTTTTTGTCATCCTGATTTGGTGTTACCTGAACATTTTCAATTAAGAAAACACATATCCTTCTACAGAAACTCAAACCTTACATTACTTCATTGTAAGGTTTGTTTGTGCATAGGCTTTTCCCCCTTCCTTTTCTTTTACCACTTACCATAGTATTGCGAGAAAGAAAATCCCCTCATATCAAATTACTGTAGCCTTGTTTACAGTCTACCAAATCATTAATATGGTTGTTGGAAATCGATTACCCCTGTTATTAAAGAACTGTGAGATCTTTAAGAGCAGTGGATTTTCAGATGTTATTGGATTACAGTTCTCAGAAGTCCTAGCCAACTGTGAGAAATGTTGGGAATCTGGAAGGCCTTGATCCCCACCCATTTGAGACATTCTGCTCTTTTCCACCAGAAAAAAAAATCCGGATTATGTTCCACCTGTGTAGGACGGCTGATAGCACTGGCCCAAAGTGTAGATGGTTATGGCAGAAAGGGTGAAGCACTACTTCAATAGTAGAATTTTATGTAACACAGAATTTCTTCCCACACATAGATGAAAACATTTACCACTTAACTAGTTGCTAAATTTATTTTAAAGTGCAGATAACTGATTTTATTGTTATGTATATTTATAATTTAGTTTATTTACAACCACTTTTGATGTTTTTTTTTAGACTGGCAGAAGATTGATTTTCCGTTCTGAGCCTCCTGCCTTCAGGGAGAAGGAAGATGATGATCAAGGGCTCATCGACAAGGAAAAGGAAGAGTTACTCTACTACTTTACTTAACAGCTCAAAGCTGCAAGAAGTTTTGAAGCATACGGAATGTGACAAAACTGAGTGGGAAGATTTTGGTAGATAGTGTGCAAATTATTTGAGAAAAAACCCTACACTTCCTTAAAATTTCATTTCCTAATACCAGTTACACACTTCAAGTAGATGAGAAGAGAAAGTGCTGATCCTGTTTGAATCAAAATCCCTTCATAGCGGGTTTTCAAAATTGTTAAAGCAGTAGGATCACAAAAGAAAGCATCAGAAAGCTGATTTGCACATACTGTATACTAATTTTAGAACAAAAAAAAGAGGCAACAATGGCATGATCATATTTCTTCTACCGAATGTTGAAAGTCTCCAAATTCGGAAATCTTAGTGAGTCAATCTTTTGAGGTCAATATGAAAATGACACACAATGAAACTGAAATGGTGAAACTGGACATTGGTTGTTTTTATTCGTCCTTGTTATCTCCGCAATGTTTTAATTGTCCACTGCCAGCAATGGACTTTGCTGGAATAAATCTGATGCTTACCCTTAAGCCATTAGAAATTTACAGTAACATACAAAGCCAAGTAAAGAAACTTTTTAGAAGAAACACATTTACATGTTGTCGCATAGAAGTGTTCTTATTCTTCAGCAGGCATGATTCTGTAGAAGAGAAGCACCACTTAGGAGAGATCTAGTTCATACTCTTGACCAGTCAGTGATCTTCTTTCAATGATAAAAGTGCAGGGTTGCTACCCACAAACCAGTCCACAATTCACCATATCTTGAACAATTGAGCCCCATATTTGTTTTAATTCAATGTATTTCAATGTACCATTTAGGGGATGTGTGCAACAAAACTATCATGTTTTCACCCCCCCTCATCTCCATTAAAATGCAAAAGCACTTTAAGTCAAACTAAGTTTTCTTCAAAATGTTGGGAATCAAATGAAAATGTTCCTGGGGCCTACATGCTCCCCATTCTTCCTCTCTTCCAGGTCTAAGATAATGGAACAGATAGAAAAGGATATCAAGGAGACATTTGTCTCCCTGAAAAAGAGATTTGGGACAGTGAGAATATTGTGTAAATGGGCCACCTGCTTCATGCTAAAGGGAAGGGCAGGGTGTGCCCATGCTCTCCGGAGGATCACTGGCAAGATAAGTGTGTGAACCACTTCATTAAGGAATTTGAGGTGAAACAGCATACTTTTACATATTTCGATTTCTCTTAAACTGAATTTCAGTGTTGTAGAAGTGGGTAAAGCCAAAGGCTTTAAACAGTAGTAGTTTCATAACTCCTTCTGGCTTGGAGATTTGTATAATGAAAATTATGTATTGTACATATTCGCTACTGCAGAAGTACAGTAAAGGGTTAATACAATGGTCAGGCAGGTTTTGTATAATGCAACAGAATGAAAAATTAAACCAGTTAAGAATGTCTTTTTGAAGGATGATGCCCAAATATTAAAATGCAAGGTAAATAATCCCTACAAAAAGTTTTCAAATAGATTCATTTTTTTTTGGACATGGAAAAGGCACAGTAAGTAATTAGGACATACCTAATTCCAAATTATGGATCGGTTGCCCCCTCCAGTTTCCATTTGGCTAAAGTGAAAATGATTAGTGGTCCAATATGGAAAGATTGGGAAGCAGTTGTTTTCGAGGCCACTTTAGCCACATCAGGCTCTTGATGACATAAAACAGAATTGACATGAGAACCAAGTAACTGGTGTCAACTAAGACCCCAAGTCTCCTAGAATCCCTAGGAAGGACAAGAGACCTTTCTGGCAATAGCCCAATACAATACAATTAACCAGCCTCCTCTTATCTACTGGTGTCAGGAAAGTTCAGATGGCAAGAGAGAAATCCATTCATTACTGGTGATGAACTTCTGAATATAGGAGTTTGAAGGGGGGGGGGGGACTCCAGGGAACTGGTGACATCCACACCACTGTTATTTCTAATCGACATATATCATTTCAGTGCATTATTGCAAATAAATATAAGCAAGGTTAAGATGACAAGACTTCTTCTTTAGGAAATCTTGTTTTTCTTAAAAAATATATAGAAATGCATTTGCACTCACAATCAAAAGGAAAAGAAATGCATACACACACACACACAGCTTTTCAACCTAAATATGTATGACTTAAAGCCAGGTGGCTACAGTTCCAGCTTCCAGATTTGTTGTCAAATATTGAGATCTTTTTTGTTCTAGATGAAATTTTAAACTTTGCTCTTTTAAGTCCATACAATTATCTTCCAAATGCCTACAATAAAATGGCAGATTTCTTTTTAAAGATGCACTTATCAGTCAACAAGTTACTTACCTGTTTATTACTTACTATGAAAACTAGTTACATGTGCTTTGGCGTAAGCAAAGTGTCTGTGTAAATGGCCAACATGCAAAGGATACAACTTTTTGAATACTTGTATTAAATCCTACTGAACTCAGCAAGATTTGTTTCCGACCAAACATAGATCTGATTGGACTACACATAATTAAAGTGACATCTTAAAAAGAAATTGCAATACTGGCTTGTATTACTGTAAACTTGATCAACAGTTGTAAGAATTAAAATCTGGCAGGCGGCCTCCTAACGGACAATGCATAATGCAATACGACCAATATAGTAAGAGCAAGAAATACACTGTTCTTCGTCACCGCCTGCTACTCCCGAGTACTGTACTATTTCTTCTGTCTCTGATTCCCTGGAGCTGCATTCAACATTATCAGAGAACTGTCAGTTTATGGTGAAACATTTAAGTCAGGGTAAGCAACTGCGGAAAAGTAGGGAATCACCACATTAGCCCCTTAGGAAACCTTGCAGAGCTGTACCTGCTCTTGCCAAAAAAGGAATGAAAATGCCAACTGCTTCTAGGGGGCATGGGAATTTTTGTCCTGTCTGCATTTCAAAAGGCTTGCCCTGGGATTAAACTGGCCCACAAAATCTGGTGGAAACGCACTCCATGCCCTCTTAATGGATTCTGGAGCAATTCCAGGTAAAAAAGGTACTTTATATTTTGCAAAACTCATTTGGACTCCTATGGGCCCAATGGGCCTCTAAAGGTGGTGTGAACATCCTCTATGTTTCCTAAAGCACATTTGGAGGCATTCTAAAGCAAAAATGGGCCATTTATTTTTACCCATGGGGTCCTCAAAAAATGGCCCCTTGGGCTACTTGCACCTCACGGGCAATACTTTCCTTACCCCTGATTTTAAATAGTCTTCACCACCATGCTACCCTTTTAGTCCCAAACTGAATTAAGGAAACGTCTCATTGCCTGCTTCTTTTGAACATAAAAAAGTGCCAAGCATAACTGTTCATTTGGTAGGGAATATCATCACAGTATGTTCACTCCAAGACAGCATTCCAAGTCATCCACCGCATAACCTAAACACTCTCCTGTAGGTATTTGTTCTGACTACAAAACAGAGTAGTATATCAAGATCTCCAAGAATCCAATCAAATAAAAATTGCTGAACAATTTTTCATTGCACAGTAACCATCAAGCAAGCCGCAAGGTAGCACCGCTGTGTGCATGCTCCCAGTTTGCCACTTCTCTCCATCGATGCAAAAACAAGTCTATTTCTCAAGATTTTGCTTCATGCGAATAACTGAATCTCTTTCCCCAACGCATTCATTCAAGGTCTTGTAGATTAATGGTGCTTCCTGTAAACTGAGAATTGTCAGAACTGGCATCCTCTTCAGCAGAATTGTGTGTCTCCTGTTCAAATTAATTTTAAAAAAGGAAAATTCACATATAACATTCACTGTTGTTGTTTGCCTGCACTGCACTCTATAAGGCTCACTGATATTTATGCTTATTGGATTAAACTTGCAAATTTTATCCAATACCTAGTGTACACATATCAAGTAACAAAAACACATAGCTGTCTATGGGACGTCTTTGTCTTTGCAGTTCCTTTACAGAGAGCAAAACTGACAGGAAATACACAGAGCATTAGGACCATCCAATATGCAACATTGAGGAGTCCTACCTGAAGGATATAGACAGGTAAGTCCACTGTCAGCTGAGAATGTGAAGAGGACTGAGCACTGAGCTGGAAAGGGAGATCTCCCTCTCCCGGGGAATCATCCTAAGGAAAAGGAAATAAATCATGAATTTCCAGCTAGGGACATTGCCACAGGAATCATCCAATCTTCTGCTACCAGTACATGGCAATATATTCATAAATTGCCCTCCTGAGAGCAGCAATACTACTTCAGTGAAAGAGACATACGTCATACCAGCACTGAATGACAGACGACACCATTATCTCGTTATTGTAACCATCATTACAAGAAGCCAGTCAGAAAAAAGTCATTAATATGGTAAACTAATGTTGCAGAAACACCTATACAGGTACTTGAGGACAACTTCCACTGAATTGTTGAGATTTGTTTCCAAAAAAGCACAACTAGGATTGAGCTGCAAGATTTCCAAGACTTTGCTCAAAGAACCAAGCCAAAGAAAAGTATCTTAAAGCATTTTATTTCTTGCATTAACAAAATATCTTCTGGTGCTAGTCTATTTCTCCAGTATCCCCTACTACCAAGATTACAGTATTATCATGGTCATCACCACCATTACCCCAATGCATATCAATTACAGTCCAATTTTTGAAGAGATGCCTTTTCCTCCCAACATGATGTTCAGGTTTATACAGACAGCAATTCTACATACATACAAACATCAATTTTTCTACCACATCCAACATCCTGTTAACCTACTATAGGCATGGGAAGTGTCAGTGTTCTTAATCTTCCTCCCACTTTCTCACTGGTTTCAATGGGAAGAAATCTGCCAGGCCAAATTAGGGAGTAGCAGAGCACCATGGCCATTTCTGGGATAAAATAATGACACAAGAGAGCTTAGGACTGCATGGTATCGGGCTTCCCAGCTTATCCCATTTCTGGTAACACTCTAGTAGACATTTTGCCACACAAAGAGGTTTTTCTAGGCACATCGTCCAATTTGCAGCTTTACTGCTAGATTCTAACATCATTCGCACAAATATTTCAAAGCAATCTGTCTCCAATAAATACAAGAACAGGAAATAATTATCTGTCCTGTGACTGAAAAGAAAAAGGAAGAATATAAAGCATTTTTCAGGTGTGCGTTACTGCAGTAGACTATGTTATGCTTCATTGTACACTGTGAAAATAATCAGTCTCTAATATTTTGAAGTCAGATTTATCTTGAACATTTCCTATATAAACGATTAGGAAAAATTCCATAAATTAGGTAAAATTTTCTTACCTGAAGCAGCTGAATCTGAACAAATTGTGTACCAGCTGATGCATCTCTCACAGTCAGACTTCCATTTGGTAAAACACTGTTGCATAGCCGACTCCCATGGCTACAAGAACTAACTTTATCACTTTTGCCTTTTCTTATGCCACTGTTAGGGATTCCTGAAATAAAGTTATATGACATAGCTGTAATGTAAAACCATGTTCTGAAGTAAGTCATCTGTAATAAACCAGCACTTATAAATATTACATTTTAAAAGAGTTGTGTAATAGGGGTGTGCAATTTTTTCGTTAGTCATCGTAAGTCATATGAAATTTGTTAAATTCATACTTAAGATGCAATATCCAATTCGCGGGCATGGCCTATGCCAAAAACAAGAATCGAAACTTACCCAATACTTTTTCATTTTAATTTTGTAAATCTTGGAAGTCTCCCAAAGTCTGTTTCATTTTCAGGGCAAGCAAGAAAAACAAAACCAAAAAGGCTGTCTTTCTTCTTTAAATGAATGGCCTCTTGCCATTAGGAGAGGGAAGCAGCAGGGACAAAGCAGAGTTTGCTGGGAAGCAGACTGAAAAAGCATAGAATTCTGGGGAATGTAGTTTGGGAAGGCAAGGAGCCCTATGCCAGAGAATTCAAAAGACTCTGCCCTAACCAACATTTCCCAGAATTCTGCTCAGCATCAGAAAGCCCCAATCAGGATAGGGAGAGAGCAGCAGCCAGCCAGAGTTCCAATAAATTGTTGAATCTGCAAAGAGGAGGACTGACTGATACTTCTAGTAAGTACATATCTGTGTTGAGCTGGAGGAAATCCCTAAATGGAAGTTCTATTGGTTAATATGAGAGACATTCAGTGAGATAGCTGTTGTGGCTTTAAATCAATGCCCCCCCCCCCCCGCCAAGGTTTTTGTCAAAACTTTTAAAAAATCCCTAAAATCAGTAGATGTATGAATGGGGCAATGATCTCATTATCATGTGTCATTGTATAGAAAATTCAAGGAGGAAGCTCTTGTAGTTTTTTAAAAAGTATGTATTTATAAAAACTTTGAAAATTCCCCAAAATGTTCTGAAACTTGATGGGCTAACAACGGTAAATGTGTTCTATCAATGTAGCAAGTTTCACCCCAACAGCTGTAAAAATGAGGGAGAAAGGAGCCCCTTTAGTCCCCTACTTGTGCAATTACTGTATATACTCGAGTATAAGCCTAGTTTTTCAGCCCTCTTTTTAAGACTGAAAAAGCCTCCCTCGGCTTATACTCGGGTGAGGGTCCTGGTTGGCATATATTTGGGTCAGCTTATGCATTTATTATTTTTCTCTATTATTATTATTGATATTATTACATTTATTATTTTTCTCTATTGTTGCTACTATTACATTTATTTTACTCTATTATTATTATTATTATTATTATTATTAATAATACATGTTTTATTTCACTCTGATATTATTATTACATTTATTATTTTCCTGTATTATTTATTATTATTATTATTATTATTATTACATGTATTATTTTACTCTATTATTATTAAAAGGATACAGAAGCACATTTACATTGAAAAAGATGAGAATAACGATTTGATCAGAGTTGGACAGTCTTATCTTAAATCAGAGCTTTATGTAAATATTCAAAAACATTTAACCTACGGATGCCTCAATTAATGTAATTTTATTGGTATCTATTTTTATTTCTGAAATTTACCACCCTCGGCGTATACTGGAGTCAATGTTTTCCCAGTTTTTTTGTGGTAAAATTAGGTGCCTCGGCTTATATTCGGGTCGGCTTATACTCGAGTATATACGGTACTCTAACGAAAAAGTAATGAAATTTCGTTACTGTTGTTACAGTAACAGAATTTTCACTATAGAAATGAAACACTGGTGCCCTATAATTTTGTAATGACTTTTGAAACTTTTATTATCGATTGCACAGCCCTACTGTGTAATATATAAACAATTCCCTTGTTGCAGCAGTTTCACTGGCTGCCAAATAGTTTCTGGACAAAATTCAAGGTTTTGACCTATATGGTTTGGATACAAGTTGCTTGAAGGACCATATTTATCTTTATAAACCTGTTAGAACTCTACAATCACCTGGAGAAGGCCTGCTCACCACCAGGTCAAGCACAATTGGTGGAAACATGGGAGAGGGCCTGCTTTTATATGACTATAAACATATTTTAATATTTTTATGTCTCAAGACACAAAATATTCCGTGTTTGTAATTTTTATATTCATGTTGTAATTGTATTGTGTCATATTTGATGAGTTCCAATAACAAGAAAATGGTGGGATAAAAATAAATAAATCTTTAAGAGATTGAAAAAAGGGGGGATTTCTTTTTCCCAGAGCTCTGCTTACCAGAACAGACAAAACTAATCATGGCACTATAAGACTAATTTGTTATCTGATACAAGATAATAGTCTTGCATCAGTTTTGTTCAAACACTTCAACCTATTCCGTTGTGGAAATGATACTATCTCCTGAAACGGTACTTACCAATGTCGTTCTCACTTCCTTTCTGTTTTCTTTTCTTAGCAAGCTGAATGGCCCGATAATCTGTTCTTGCAGACCCACCACTCTCCTGATGAGAGAAGAATGTGTATGTGTCACCAAAACAATAAGAGCCCAAGGTTCTTGTTTCAGACTATAAATATCGTTTCCCCCAAACAACACTGATAGGAACCTTGCAGTTTCTCTCAATATTCTAGACTGTTGTATTCAAAACTTTCAAATCTGTTCCACCCTGTCGGTTTCCACCACCCTAAAAATCTGTACTAGAAACCTATCGGACCTTTTAGAGCAGCTATGTGGGGATGGAGCTGTAAAATGGAGAAGAATATGAAATTCCATTGAGCAAAATGAAATCCATTTACCCAATGTTAGATCCAGTTATCTTCCTGCATGGTCTGGGGTTGGACAGGAAAGTTCTTAAGATCTCTTCCATCTCTATGATGCCATGAACTTGGCTAATAAGTTTAACATTTTGATGGCAACAAATTATACAAAGGAAAAGTCAATACCAAGAAAGAGAGAACAACATATAGGCAGTAAAAAGGCAACTCTTTTGCTGAATCCACCCTAATCCACCCATTTCCGAGTTAAATACTTATAACTACTTGGGAGAAGTAATAATACTAAGCTCAGTGGTGGGGATATACTCTTTCCTCCAGATATGATACACACAAGTGTAACCGGGTTTAATACTTGCACTGCCAATCACAATTTATATCACTTACATTGTACAAAATATATGACGACTTCATTCATGGCAAAGATTCCACAAACCCATTTGATCTGGTAGAAAGGATGACTCATACATGGTCATATAATATCCTCAAAACTAAGACACTAACGAAAACTACAGTTATTGAGAGTTACTGCATACCAGAAAGGAGCTGCCAGTCACGGTGCTCAGATCAGTTTCTTTCTGTGCACTGTAACTTCCTGGAGGGTTGGAGAACACAAACTGAGTCACTACTTTACTGCCTTCTTGCTGCCCCACAACATCCAGGCTAGGAAGCAAAGTCTGTTCCGATCTACTTGGAGCCAATAAATCAGATCCGCTGTTTCCGCTGAGACTATTAGACGGAGTTAAAGTGGTTGTGTCTACGGAGAGATTATTGCTGGAAGGTAAGCCATGCAGGTCTTGACTGGAACTCTTTGCTGACAAAGAAGCCAAGGGGCCTAGGGCTTCTGCATTTACATTCTGTACATCATCTAAACTTAAAGTGCTTTGCTGTAAAACAGTGGTGGTGGTTCCCAACAGAAGAGAGCTATCCAGGCTGTTTGGAATGTCATTGCCAGCCACTAGAATCAGCGGGTCAACCGTCTGACCAAGAGGATTGCTACCAACAGAAAGATTGCCTCCGAGTGTGGCTCCAACAGAGGCAACATCTATAGTTAGAATTCCAGAGTTTATCAAAGCCATATCAGTTGAAATTCCGGAAGTGTTCCCAGACACATTGGAAAAGAGGGACACAAGATCTACATTGCTGAGGTCACTTTGTCCTGAATTGGCAAGTTCACTGCTAGGTGTAAGTGAACCAAAAGTTTCCATCTGATTTAAGAGATCTGAGGGAGAAAAGATTTGTTATGATTATTTTCCAAAACCAACACATTACATCTTGCCTATGAGAAACAAGAATCAAAATCCAATAATGAATCCCAAACACTGCCTCTACCTGGCCATGCTCCAAATTTCCGATAGTCTGATATCCTAATTAAACCATGCCAGAACCCCTCCTGTCAGGCAGTAATCCATGTTGCCAAAGTCTGCTAGTAACCCATTTCTGTCTATGACTACTATGACTACTTTCAGCTTGCTTGACCCCTAAGGTTATTTGTTTTCTACCAGAAATTCTATCTCCTATTGGTAAAACTAAAGCTTAATTTCTATCTATGCACAGTTTTATGGCTGCTATTAAAAATCACTTTCATACAGTCAATGCCACATGAAGCTATAGTGGATTTGAATGCGATTTCTGCACATGCCAGCTAGATTAAGTGGGAGGTGCTGCATCCCTACAGAAGGCTGCACTAACCATTCAATTTGAGTGAGTCACATGGGAAGGACAATTCAAGCTTCCATCCACACACAAACAACTTTCATGGCAAACAAGCTATTAAGTAATACAGTAATTTAATTGTAAAATTCCACCAGAAACAGATCTGAAGTAACATTCTCCTTGAGCTATAATGGAGACAATAGAACACATTAAGCACTTTGTACCTGTACTAAAGTTGTGCTGTTTGATCATGTGAGTTTTCATACTATGCTTGGATGTGAATAGTTTATTGCAGCTTGAAACAGGGCAACGAGTCTTCAATGAGTCCACGTCTTGAAGGTGTTTTTTGGAGTGAATGTACAGACTACTGCGTGCTGAGAACTTTGCACAACAGCCTGAAATAAGATGTAAAGTTTAGACACTAAATCTAAAATACAATTCTGACCCATGACCTTACTTCAGAAATGATCTAGTTATAAATAAGATGGCAACTGATCTTGCTTTCCATGCTCAGGATAGACCCCTTTTCTCTTTGTATAATACATGATTATCAATGTCCCTACTGAACATCCATTTAACTTGGAAAATTGGGAAAAATGCAAGCCATATAGTTTAATGTAAAGCGCACTACAGAGGTCCAACCTTGAGGTCACCAGTGCATGTACTACCATTGTTAGGTCTTCTAATTGTAGAAAAGGTCCAGCTGGCATATCAGACTGTAAGTTGGCTGTAAGCATTCATGACCATCACATCTATCTGAGCTGACATTTTGAGGGACAGATCCAGAAGCACTCCCAGGCTGAGAACAGTCCTTCAGGGTGAGTGTAACCCGATCCAGAACTGGTTGACACACTTCCACCCCCAGGTTAATACCCTTAATGGCAAGCATTTCTGCTTTATCTGGATTCAGGTTCAATTTGTTTTTCAACCAACACATCACCTCCGTATCCATGTGGCAAAGTAAGTACTGTACCTTAACTCTTAGTAAAAAAAAGGAGCCACCTCAGTGTGTGAATAGAGTGGCAAAAGGTGAGAGCTCAGTATGTTCTGGAAAAACCTAAAAATGCAATGACCCCTCTACTCTCACTATGGCACTGCTTCTGGCCTTTTGAATGCCTGCGTGGGGAAATGCAACTGGCCCATGAAGCAAAATTACATTCTCCTCTCTGCAGACTAGCCCTCAATTTATCCACAGGTCATATCAAAATCCATAGGTTTGGCCCCCAAGTCAACTTATATATGATGTTAACGTATACATGATTAGGCATGTGCGATCCATGAAAAAAATGGTTCAAAACTCGCTTCTAAAGTAGGGGGCGCTGGCGCTTCGTTTCTGAAACTATTTCCGAAATTTGGCCCAAAAAGTTTTGAAACTTAACGAATATTCGTAATTAATTCATTAATGGTGAACGTGCATGCGTAGTGGCCATAAACAGCACGGGGGGGGGGGGAGACACTTTACAGGACTCTCCCACCCTCATTTTTGAGCTATCCTCTTCAAACTTGGTACAGTGGTAGAACATATTTAACATTGCTAGCTCACCAAAATTCAGAACGTTTCCCTTATCCTCTGATTTTTGGTGAATTTTCATAGCTTATACAAGAAACCATTTTTAAATAATTGCAGAAATCTGTTCCTGCTTTGAAAGTCTTATTTTCTGTTTCATTGGGTTGTCTTTACTTTGAAAGTCGTTGTTCTACTTCAGAAATTTGTTTTTGTGGCTGAAACTCAGTGAAATTGGTGGGCAGTGTCCCAGCAGACCATAATGTGCTATGATAGTACCATGTCCCTTGCACAAAGACGAAGTTTTGGAAGTGTAATAAATGTTTGCCATGTTTCTATGACAGAACTAATTAGGAAATGACATTTATCACCCAGGAACAGAAATCATAGTACACCATCTAATCACTCCTGACAGATGGCCATCAGCCTCTGAATAAGGAAATTTGTTCCTGGTTTGAAAGTGTTATTTCCTGTTTCATTGGGATTTCTGGGGCTGAGAGTGTGTGACTTGCCCAAGTGGGTTTCCATGGCTGAATGGGGAATCAAGCCACAATCATAGTACAACTCTCAAACCACTGCACTACGCCATGCTGTCCCAAAAAGGGGCCTACTGTTTCTTCACTATGAGGCTTAGCCCGCTTCCAATGTTACACTATGTCTTAGGAAAACACCTGTCTTTTGTTTTTTGTGAATGTTCCCATGAGATAATGTATAAGGATGTGGGTGAACTGGAAATTCCTTAAAGTCTTGGGCCACCCTTCCCAAAACTCCCCCAGGATTCAAAGCTGCCCATGCTGGGTCTGTGTGCCAGATTATATTGCAGTGGGGACTCATATAATCCAGTTTAAATCAGATAATCTGGGATAAGATCCTGGGATATAGGGCAGCGTAATTCCAGCCTGAGGCCGTCCCTATATCACAGGATCTTATCCCAAATTATATGGCAGTGGGGACATATATTATCCTCCTCCTCCTCCTTCCGGAGGAGAAGGTTTGCAAAGCTTTGGAGAAACTTTGTGCCAAAGAGGGAGAGAGAAAGGGAAGCCAAGGGAAACTTCTCCTTTCCCCCCTCTTCCTCCTTCCTTCCTTTTCTTATCCCAGATTATATGGCAGTGGGGACTCATATAATCCAGTTTAAATCAGATAATCTGGAATCAGATCCTGGGATATAGGGCAGTGTAGATCTTCAACACTTCTCTTCTATCCCAGGATCTCATCCCAGATTATCTGCTTTGAACTGGATTATGAGTCCACACTGCCAGATAATCTGGGATAAGAAGATAATATAGGAGTGGATTTCTTCCGATGGGGCTTAGCCTGCTTCTAACCAGGAGGGGAGGGAACGCGCTCAGGAGTGGTGCTTACACATGTCACATACTGTTGTAGTTGAGTCTGCTGGCAATATTACAAACGGTAGTAGAAGTACTAGTAAGAGGAAAAGGGGTAATCTTGAGCAGGTGCCAGATGAAGAAGAGCAAAGGAAATGGATCCGGGAGATACTTATGGCACCTTCTGAGGAAGACACATTTGAAGGGTTTTCAAGTGATGAGGAGTCAATGATTGAAGAAGGAGATGGGATGAATGTGAATAGAGAAACTAAGAGGGTTACTCGGGAGCAGGAATCAGATGAGGAACAGGAGAGGAAGCAGCTCCGGGATATACTTACTGCTCCCACAGAGGAGTCGTTGTTTTTGGGTTTCTCTGGGGATGATGGGCCTGAGAGTGATGAAAATGTAGAGGGCACATTGGACTAGACTAGGGTACAAGAAATAAGGCATATGTGTGCAGAGCCAACTTCTAGTGATGCGTTTGTGGGGTTTTCGGGACAGGAGAATTGGCAAACAGCTGATACACCAGGGTCATGGGGAAACCTAAGTCTTGATAGGAGCTGGAGGAGCTGGAGAGATGATAAGCGGGATTCACATATGATGACAGGAACAGCTGTGGGAGATGACGATGGGGTGGAGGCCAGCTCATCTTCAGATAATGATGTGTAAGTTAAAAGTAGGGTCTGAAATGGGGATCCTTTGCAGAAGGCAAAGTGTCCTTTTGGCGTAGGTTTGTCCCTGCCTGTTTTTCCTGTTGGGCTTTGGGTCCTGGCCCTACAGCTTGGCGTTCCTGGTTCCTGTGTTTCTTGGATTTGGACTGGACTATCGTGAGTGTGCTTTTCCTGGACCTTTGAACTGGTGACTTCGGCTCTGTTTGATGATCTTTGGTAATGACGTTTGGATTGGCTTTTCGTGGAAGCAGCTTTCTCCCTTCCTGGCTTTGGATTGACTTGACTTCAGCTCAGGTTACCCACTTCGGATTGGTTATCGTGAGTGCGGTTTTCCCCTGCTCCTGGCTCCTTGTTTGACTCGACTGCGGCCTGTGTAAACACCCTGAAGACGACGTTAGTTTGGACCTTCTGTTCTGCTGTTTTTTGAACTTTGGCTGGTTTTCTTCACTTTCTGTGTGTAGCGCTGTCTTCCAGGAAGCCTGTTACAGTGCTGTTTGCTGCCAATTCCATTGACTACGTTTTAATCCGGATTATCCATCCATTTAATTTGGATTATTTTCCGTTCTTCTTTTTGAGCCGTTTGGGCTAAAACTTTGAGTTTTGGTCAGAGACACTGCAGTTAAGTGTCTCTGAGCCTGTTTTTTAGTTGCAATAAATCTTTTGTTAAGACTGAGTATTGTGTGTGTGGCTCTTTAAGAAGCCTGTGTTCCGACACATACACACAAATATAGAGCAAATTTTAAAAGAATGCAAACTTTTCCCTTCCCAGAATACTATTAATATTATATATATTTTAACGTGACTCCCTTTCCATCTCGAATCTAGAGAGAAAAGTGGGGTGCCAATAATAATAATATCAAAGTAATTTAAAATAATGGGGGGGGGGGGTTGTGGAAAATCCTTAGCAGGGTGATAGCTTGCTTTCCCCACCCATTTCCAATTTTCTTCTCCCCCTGAAGTGGAAAGTCAGTCACACACCAATCTGGGTGGAGAGTTCCAGTTTGAGGTTTTGCCAGCACAAAACCGGAGTGAAGAGATCTGGATCGTGGATTGGGATTAATCCCCCCCCTCCTTTTCCCCCTTTCCTCACTTAAAGCTTCTGGCAAAAGCAGGAGGGAAGGCTGCGAAGGGGAAGAGCAAGTGGTTTGCAAGAGAGATCCTGCAGAGCAAAGCAGTAGCCAGCCATCAATGCCCTTTGCAAATGAGACTCCCTCCTCTTGCAACCCGGTTTAAGAGCCCCATAGAAAGCAACCACTCTAGGACAGGAAAGGGGATTTCTCTCCTGAATAGCAACCGCAGCCAGCCACCAATGCCCTTTGCAAACAAGAATCCCTCCCTTCTGCAATTGGCCACAGGGAAGCAAGGCAAGCCCAGGCTAGGCTGCACCTCCCTCAAACCAAGTTTGGATGCTTTAAAAATGCATGGTTTATTGGCTTAAGTACCGAAAAACATACAAAGCTATTAGAAAAATTGGCTATCCCGGTTCGATATCGTGGGATACACACGACAGAATAACCCACTTCGAAACCGGGTTCAAAAGTGACAAAAGAAATTGGATCTGACATACGACGGATTCAATTTTTTGGCCCTACCCTAATGAGTATATATGGTAAATAATTCAATAGGAGACATCAATTACAGTGCTGCTTAGAGTCAAGGATCACATCCTTTCCCCATAACGGCTTTTTAAACAAACTGCTTATTTTTCAGTGTGGGATCCAATAGTTCCCTCCCTCACAAGAAAAATGTAGTCATGGAGAAATTATCCCTTGAGTCAAAAAGTACCAGCTCTTTTCTTTCAATTGTGCCTTGATAAGATCTTTCTCCCAGAACATGATTCAGCAGCAACCCAACCCTGATGCACAAGACTGCTATAATTTCATCTACTCTGTCTCTCTCCACACAATGAGCAATCAAGGAAACAAAAGCAGAAGATACCAATTCACAAATATTACCTTCTACTGGGCATTCGAACGGCTTTGTACCAAGATGAGTTATACTATGGCCTTTCAAGTGTTCAGCTCTTGTGAACGACTTTCCACAGCCTTCTACAGAACATGTAAATCTCCTGTCATCTTCGTGTTTCCTGCAACAATTAAATGTATTTTACATCACTGAGGGCACGAGGATCTGTACATTCAGTTCACTGTATCAATAAAATTAATCAAGACTTCACCTTTTGTGTCTCAATAGCTTCGACATGCTGGTGAAGGACCAGCCACAACCTTCAAAGTCACAGATAAAAGGTCTTTCACCTGAAGGAAGAAAAAATTAAATAAAGATTTTAATTATCTTATTACCTAGAAAAAAGCAACAGACTCATTCTGAAATTATGCTGTGTCACTTATTTATCAGATTTATTTCTTGATCATTCATAACAGCTCAGTTAGATTAATTTGACACTCTATTTAGCTATTCCTAATTGCTAACCCGTATTTCACCCTTACTGCTGACTGCATCATTTTATAGTACTTACAACCTTTAAAGGCTTTCTCGACTATTGAACCATCAATTTTAAAATGAATTCTACTCATATATCAAGCATCCCTTCTCCCAGCATTTCTTCTTTTTTTTCTCTCTCTCTTTTTGCTGCATTCACACACACACAAAACTACAACAGAATTTGGATTTTTCACTTTGCATTCATGTAAACATGGCCAAGAAGCAAATAATGAGTATGGTGGTTGCACATAGCTCAACTGTTTCCAAATGGCTCACCCCCAAGTGAAAGCAGATAAACCAGTGTTTCATAATCTACTAATCAACAGATATGTTAGAACTAAAGTACCCTTCTACTTACAGGAGCCAAAATGACTGGGCAGTTAGGTACACACACTTGCTTGCAAGTTCTGGTGAATCCTGCCTTTGTATTTAAACAGCTTTGAGTTTAATTATTTGATTCTTTAACAGCAGACGATTGAGGCCCCTTCTACACAGCCATATAATCCAGTTGAAAGCAGATAATCTGGATTGTATACGGCGGTGTAGAAGGGGTCTTAGATTCCCTAGAAGAGACTTTCAAGAAACAGATACCCTTTAATTCATGTATAGCTTATATGTCAAATATATTTAATTATTACACTAGCTCACACCTGTATGACTTCTCATGTGGATTTTTAGTCGGCAGGCTTTGTCATACTGTTTGTTACAGCCCGGGAATGAGCAGGAAAACAGTTCTTGTTCCCTGAAGTGGACTCGATTATGAGAAAATAATGCACTCACTGTTATGAAGGTCCTCTCACAACCTAGAAAAGAAGGAAAGGTCAAACTGTGTTCTAAGGGGAAAGCAGCACAAATAAGGCAACTGGTTAATATTCACAAAAATCTGGAAAACATTATGGTAATTATCATTTTCTTTAAGGTAACACCTGTAGTCAGAGGTTTTAATTTATCAAATATTTTTCTTTCAATTGCTAAGTAATATGTACAACTTATATCACCTTATATCTACCGTAGTTTTAAAAGTGGCTGTGAAGTTTCTCTTTTTTAAAATCCTGGCTATGTTTCCTCATCAGGTTAATAGCATTTGTCTTCCACATCTAATTTTATGCTCAGTTTGTAAACTTCTGGATGGGTTTTTTGGAAACAGAACCCTGGATTATTAATTTTTCAATTACAAAGACTGGACCAGAACCTTTATTCTCCCGCAGCCGTTCCCAACCTTGTGCACTCCAAATGTGCTGAACTACGTATATTCCACCAGTCCCAGCTATTATGACCATGTGAAGGAAAGATTGAGGAAGGCTTCTAAGAAATACCTCTTTTCATCCCAATGCATCAACATAAATTTTGCACAAGCTGCATACAACTGGAGATCTTTAAACAGAGGCTGGATGGCCATCTGTCAGGAGTACTTTGATTATGTGTTCCTGCATGACAGAATGGGGTGGGGGTCTCTTAAAATTATAGGATTCCATAATAATAATAATAATATCATCATCATCATCATCAGAAAGCAAGGTGTGACTATTTTCCAATTGTGGATAATGGGAATTCCAGATAAGGGATGCTTTAACTGCAATAACAACTACGATTATTGTAATGTGAAAAAAGGTGTCATTGTTCTCGGGGTTTTGGACTTATAAGGATTCCAGGTAAGGGATACTCACCACAGCCCAACAACAAAAATGTTCTTTATATCTTGGGTTTTTAGTATTGCTCCTGGAGTCATTTGAGAAGTAAATTCAGAAAACTGCATTGGCTAAATCGCATCGGCTCTAGTTTCTTAAATATAGTTATCATAGTTTTGTATGGGCAAGCAGATAGCGGCTTAAAAAAGGCCATATGTTCTGCATATCAAAAACTAGAGCTGATAGAGGAAAACTGGTGCCATTTTTGGAAATCAAGTCATATATATACCCAGAAACAGGTCTAACATTTGAGCGACCAAAATCTGTGTTGGCCAATGTTATTATCATAAAGCAAAGGTTTCACTATTTTGGGATTTTGGACTGTAAGGATTCCAGATAATGGATGCTCAACTGTGATAACAACTACCACTGTAATAATAACTGCTATTACTATGATTATCAGAAAGCAAAGGTGTCACCGTTTTCGAATAACGGATACCAAATGAATAATAACTACTTACTACTCCTACTCTTTTCAGTTGGGCATGGCTGAGCCTCAGAATGTCAGATGACAGCCATTCACAAAAACAGGCAGTCCCCAAGTTCTCTAGGTTTGTTCTTAAGTTGAATTTGTATGCAAGTCAAAAAGAGCTACATTTGAAGAATGTAACTCCAGCCATACATATGTGTGTGTGTAAGCTTGCTTTGGATAACATAGGGAAAGGTTAACACCCAATGTTGTCGTTTGCTGTCTGTGCCCCTGTTCAAGAGATTTCACTTCATTTTCTGTCCCTGTGTCAATTAAGATTCTGAAAAATGTAGCTTGTTGTGGAAACGAGGATTGGTGAGAAAACTTCAGTGAAACAACCTTTACCCATGACAACTCTTCCAGGAGTGAATTTCCCTTCCGAGGGGGAGATCTGTCTCACTCCTGTTGCCTTAACTATAAGTCATTTGTAAGTCAGGTGTTTGTAAGTCGGGGACTACCAGTATGATTTTATTGATTATTACACTATGTAACACAATTTTTGTTCCTGGGTTATAAATATCATTCCCTAATTGGTTGTATGATAAAAACATGGAAAGTCTATTAAATTCATTTAGCAGCAAGTTTTTCAATAAATATCTCATAGAGCGGGCATGGGTAAACTTTGGCCCTCCAGATGTTTTGGATTCCAACTCCCAAAATTCCTAACAGCCGGTAGTAAGAGTTGAAGTCCAAAACACTCGGAGTTTTCCCATTCCTGTCATTACATTATTTTATACAGCATCACTCATCCCCATTTTAAACCTTTAATGCACTTTAATTACTTGGATTTTGTCATGATGTAGATGTGTATGATGAGGCTTACCTGATTTTAAGTATTCTTTGGTTAGTCATTTACGTTTATAAGTTTTATATTGATGCTATTTATTTATTGTTATGAATGGTTTGTTCATTATGGCATTGAATGTTTGCCACTTTTGTTCTGGAAACCGCCCTGAGTCCCCTTGGGAAGATAGGGTGGGTTACAAATAAAGTTTATTATAAAAGCCTCAACCAATTCAACCTATGTGTTGTCAAAGGCTTTCATGGCTGGAATTACTGGGTTTTTGTGAGTTTTCCGGGCTATATGACCATGTTCCAGAAGCATTTTGACATTCTGCCCACATCTATGGCAGACATCTTCAGACGTTATGAGGTCTGTTGAAAACTAGGCAAGTTGGGTATATATATCTATGGAATGTCCTGTGTGAGAGAAAGAACTCTTGTCTGCTTGAGGCAGGTATGAATGTTGCAATTGGCCAGCTTGATTAGTTTTGAATAGCCTGGCAGCTTCAAAGCCTGGCTGCTTCCACTTTTTGTGGACAATTTCAACAGAAAGGAGGAAACCATGAAAATGAACAAAGTTGGGCTACCAGTATAAAAAAAACTTTAAACTCAGGACAGTACATAAGGAATAACACTCAGAAAACAGGATTTCCAGACATGAATCAATCAGGACCAGCTAACACGTCCCATCAAAGGATTCCCACAGTCAGGAATCAGCCAGACCTTGGAGCTGAAAGGCTATTCAATGCTAATCTTGTCTATTCAGTTCTATCTTGTCTTCTGTGCCATCAGCTGGAGGCCCCTCCTTCCATCACCATCTGATGCTCCAGGGTCAGAGCAAAGAGGGGGAGGGAGCCAGGAAGGCAGTTCCAGCTTGTCTCCTGTACCATCAGTTGGGAGTCCCTCCCTCCAGTAACATGCTATGCTAAGAATATAATATTGTATACAATATACAATATAATATATAATATATATTGTGTGTGTATATATATATATATATATAAATATTGAAATATAATGGAATACAAAATAATACTAACAATAAAAAATATTAATATTAATTATATATTATATGTTACATGAAATATTACTAATAACATTAGTTGTATAGTACAATACAGTAATATATAATGCTAATATTGAGTTATGCTAATAATATAATATATTGTATGTACATATAATTTGTAAGCTGCTCTTGAGTCCCTTTCGGGGTGAGATGGGCAGGATATAAATGTAGTAAATAAATAAATAACACCTGCCTCCAACAGACAAGAGTACTTTCTCCTACCCTGGACCTTCCAGAGATATATATAAACTCTACTGGCCTAGTTTTCAACAGATCTAACAACCTCTGAGGGTGCCTGCCATAAATGTGGGTGAAACATCAAGAGAATGGTCCTGGAACATGGGCATACTGCCCGGAAAACTCACAGCAACCCAGGAAGAGATTGTTTCCCCAATGTGGTAACCTGTCTTACCGGGGAACTCGCATCGGTAGGGCCTGGGGGGCTGGAGGTGGCTGCGCCGGCGGTGGGCGGCGAGGCGGGCGCCGGTGGGGAAGCGCTGCCCGCAGGCCTCGCACTTGTGGGCCGCCGCCTCGGCCTCGTGGGCCCGCCCGTGCGCCCGCAGGTTGTAGACGGTGGTGAAGCGCTTGGTGCAGCCGGGGGCCGGGCAGGCGAAGGGCCGCAGCTTGTCGTGGGAGTGCAGGTGCCGCCGGAGCTTGTAGGCCGTGGCGAAGGCCCAGGCGCAGCCGGGCACCGGGCAGCTGAAAGGCCGAGGCGGGGGCGCCGGGGCCGAGGAAGCCGCCTCCTCTTCCCCTCCTCCGCCTCCATGGGCCGACAAGCGGTGCAGGCGCAGGAGCTGCTTGCGGGAGAAGGCCTCATCGCAGCGCGGCTCCGGGCAGGGATACGACGACGAGGCCGCAGCTCGTGAAGGGGCCGGCGAGGCCTGCGCATGCGCGGCGGGGCCTCCCAAGCTGAGGAGGCCGTTCTCGAAGCGTACCAGGAGGCTCTGGTTGTTGATGGTGAGCGTCCCCGAGAAGGACGGCTCCTTCTCCTTCTCCCCTTCCTCCTCCTCGCCTTTGTCTTCCTCGGCGGGAGGCTCGGGCCTAGGAGCGTCCCTCGAGGCCGCGTCCCGCACTAAGTTGACCACCAGGAGCAGGCCGTCGTTGTCCGGAGGTGGGCCGAGGCCTTCTTCTCCCGCCTCCGCAGGCGGCTGAGGCAAAGCCGGCAACGGCAATGGCGGCTGCGGAGGCGGCTCCGGCACCTTCTTCCCTTCCAGTAACAAGAGAACAGGGAAGGCCACGTCCAGGCCCCAGCTTCCCGGCGCCGCTTGCCGCGGAGGAGGCCCCGAGGAGGAGGAAGGAGACTGGGCCCCGTCGCCCGCCAGGCCTCCCTCGCCGCCATTTTGCCCGGCGCCGGGCTCCAGGGCGGCAGGCAGCCCCTGCGTTTCCATCTTGGGGGTCCCTGTAGCAGCGCCGGGGCTGAAACCGGAGCCTGACGAGCGAGCAGGGAAGCCCGGAGTGGAATCGCGGAAGGGAAGATCTGGAGCCCAGGCGCCGCGGCAGCGAGAGAAACCCGGAAGACTGGATTCTCCGCTGGAACGGAGTCGATGGAAAAGGATTGCTCTCTCTCCAGGATTCCCATCCGGAATGAAGGGAAGCGTTCCCAGGCCAAGGAAGGACAAAGAAAGATAGGAACCTGTATCTCGGAAATGAACACTCTCAGGCCCCTTCCACACAGCTGAATAAAACCCCACATTTTCTGCTTTGAACAGGGTTATATAATATAATACAATAATAATAATAATAATACAGTAGAGTCTCGCTTATCCAACGTAAATGGGCCGGCAGAACGTTGGATATGCAAATATGTTGGATAATAAGGAGAGATTAAGTAAAAGCCTATTAAATATTAAATTAGGTTATGTTTTTACAAATTAAGCACCAAAACATCATGTTATACAACAAATTTGACAGAAAAGGTAGTTCAATAAATAGTAATGCTATGTAGTAATTACTGTATTTATGAATTTAGCACCAAAATATCATGATGTATTGAAAACATTGACTACAAAAATGTGTTGGATAATCCAGAACGTTGGATAAGCGAGTATTGGATAAGTGAGACTCTACTGTAATAATGAAGGCTTTCATGGCCAGAATCACTGGGTTGCTGTGAGTTTTCCTTTCTGTATAGACGTGTTCCAGAAGCATTCTCTCCTGACGTTTCTCCTGCATCTATGGCAGGCAGCCTCAAAGATTGTGAGGTCCTCCAAGATTAACTGAACCACCCAAACTGGGCTCTACTGGCCAACGGATACTCCACCACAGACATCAGAAGAGTGGCAAGGCCAAGAACAAGCCACAAGAGTAAAGACAAAGATCCACCCAAGGGAAAAGTGTTCGTACCATACATCAAGGGAACCACTGAGCGCATAGGGAAGCTGATGAAGAAACACAACATACACACAATCTACAGACCCACTAAGAAAATCCAACAAATGCCATGTTCAGCAAAGGGCAAGAGGGATCCTCTCACCTCTGCAGGGGTCTACTGTATATCATGCAGCTGTGGAGAAGTCTACAGAGGGACCACCAAAGGCTGCATTGCCCAAACACGAATCAGGGAACAGGAAAGGCACTGCAGACTGATTCAACCAGAGAAGTCAGACATAGCAGAGCACTGGATGATCCAATCTGGACACAGCATATTATTCGAGAACACAGAAATGCTGGACCACTCTAACAATCACCATGTCAGACTACACAGAGAAGCCATTGAAATCCACAAGCATGTGGACAATTTCAACAGAAAAGAGAAAATGAGCAAAACCTGGCTGCCAGTATTAAAAAAAAACTCTAAAAGCAGGACAGTATATAAAGGACAACACTCTGAAAACAGAGGAATTCTGGACAGAAAATAATCAGGACCAGCTGATACTTCCTAACAAAGGATTCCCCTAGGCAGTAAGCAGCCAGTCCTTGAAGCTGCAAGACCATTAAATGCTAATCGAGGTGGCCAATTGCTACATTAACACTTTCTTCAAACAGATAAGAGTTCTTTCTCCCACTCTGGACTTTACACAGATATATAAACCCTTCTTGCCTAGTTTCCAATAGGCCTCACAACCTGTGAGGGTGCCTGCCATAGATGCAGGCAAAACATCAGGAGAGAATGCTTCTGGAACATGGCCATATAGTCTGGAAAACTCACAGCAACCCCAAGGGGACTCAGGGCGGTTTCCATCAAAAGTGGCAAACATTTAATGCCATAATAAAACAGACAAACAAATCAATTAACACATAAATAAAACAACATCAACATAACTGAGCTAACTGAGCTAAAGCTCAAAAGTGACATGCACAAGAAGTGGAAAAGGGGAGAAATCACCAAAGAAGAATTCAAACGTATAGCCAACACCTGTAGGGAAAAGGTTCGCAAGGCTAAAGCACAAAATGAGCTCAGGCTTGCCAGGGACATAGAAAACAACAAAAAAGGCTTTTTTGCTTACGTTGGTAGAAAAAGGAAGAAAAAGGAGGCGATAGGGCCTCTGCAAGGAGAAGATGGGGTGATGGCGACAGGGGACAGGGAAAAGGCAGAACTGCTCAATGCCTTCTTTGCCTCGGTCTTCTCACAAAAAGAAAGCCATCTTCAACCTCGGCAACATGGAATGGACGAAGGATTGGGGGAAATCCAACCCCAAATAGGGAAACAAGTTGTCCAGGAACACCTGGCCTCTCTAAACGAATTCAAGTCCCCAGGGCCAGATCAGCTACATCCAAGAGTATTGAAGGAATTAGCGGAAGTTATTTCAGAACCACTGGCAATTATCTTCGAGAGTTCTTGGAGAACGGGAGAAGTCCCAGCAGATTGGAGGAGGGCGAATGTGGTCCCTATCTTCAAGAAGGGAAAAAAGAACGACCCAAACAATTACCGTCCGGTCAGCCTCACATCGATACCAGGCAAGATTCTGGAAAAGATCATCAAGGAAGTGGTCTGCGAACACTTAGAAACAAATGCGGTCATTGCTAATAGTCAATACGGATTTACCAAAAACAAGTCATGCCAGACTAATCTGATCTCTTTTTTCGATAGAGTTACGAGTTGGGTCGATACAGGGAATGCTGTGGATGTAGCCTACCTGGATTTCAGTAAGGCCTTCGACAAAGTCCCCCACGACCTTCTGGCAAATAAACTAGTAAAATGTGGGCTAGACAAAACTACGGTTAGGTGGATCTGCAATTGGCTAAACGAACGAACCCAAAGGGTGCTCACCAATGCGTCATCGTCATCATGGAAAGAAGTGACAAGTGGAGTGCCGCAGGGCTCCGTCCTGGGCCCGGTTCTGTTCAACATCTTTATTAACGACTTAGACGAAGGGTTAGAAGGCACGATCATCAAGTTTGCAGACGACACAAAACTGGGAGGGATAGCTAACACTCCAGAAGACAGGAGCAGAATTCAAAACGATCTTGACAGACTAGAGAGATGGGCTGAAACTAACAAAATGAAATTCAACAGGGACAAATGCAAGATACTTCATTTCGGCAGAAAAAATGGAAATCAAAGATACAGAATGGGGGACGCCTGGCTTGACAGCAGTGTGTGCGAAAAAGACCTTGGAGTCCTCGTGGACAACAAGTTAAACATGAGCCAACAATGTGATGCAGCAGCTAAAAAAGCCAACGGGATTCTGGCCTGCATAAATAGGGGTATAGCGTCTAGATCCAGGGAAGTCATGCTCCCCCTCTATTCTGCCTTGGTCAGGAAATCGCATTCAAAGCACCCCCGACAGATGGCCATCCAGCCTCTGCTTAAAAGCCTCCAAAGAAGGAGCCTCCACCACGGCCCCGGGGAAAGAGTTCCACTGTCAAACAGCTCTTACAGTGAGGAAGTTCTTCCTGATGTTCAGGTGGAATCTCCTTTCCTGTAGTTTGAAGCCATTGTTCCGTGTCCTAGTCTGCAGGGCAGCAGAAAACAAGCTTGCTCCCTCCTCCCTATGACTTCCCTTCACGTATTTGTACATGGCTATCATGTCTCCTCTCAGCCTTCTCTTCTGCAGGCTAAACATGCCCAGCTCTTTAAGCCGCTCCTCATAGGGCTTGTTCTCCAGACCCTTAATCATTTTAGTTGCCCTCCTCTGGACGCTTTCCAGCTTGTCAACATCTCCCTTCAACTGCGGTGCCCAAAATTGGACACAGTATTCCAGGTGTGGTCTGACCAAGGCAGAATAGAGGGGGAGCATAACTTCCCTGGATCTAGACGCTATTCCCCTATTGATGCAGGCCAGAATCCCATTGGCTTTTTTAGCAGCCGCATCACATTGTAGGCTCATGTTTAACTTGTTGTCCACGAGGACTCCAAGGTCTTTTTCGCACACACTGCTGTCAAGCCAGGCATCCCCCATTCTGTATCTTTGATTTCCATTTTTTCTGCCGAAGTGAAGTATCTTGCATTTGTCCCTGTTGAACTTCATTTTGTTTGTTTTTATAATATAACCAATGGAAATGACATTTATAATCAAGGAACAAAAATTGTGTTACATAGAGTAATGGGGGATGTCTTTTGGTGAAACATCAGCACTCTTTAACATAAAAGGCTAAAGATCTTATAAAACTCCAACTCTCATAATTCCATATCACTGAGCCATGGCAGTTAAAGGTGTGTCAAACTGCATTCATTCTACAGTGCAGGTGCAACCTCAGCTATTCAAGTTGAACACTTCCCAAAGTGTTTAGGACTGTGTGATGTATTTTCAGATGATGTGTGCAGATCCCAGTAAGGTGGCCTTTTGCAGTTGACAGATCGTAATTTTGTCAATGTTTATTGTTTCCAAATGCCAGCTGAGATCTTTTGGCACGGCACCCAGTGTGCCAATTACCACCGGGATCACCTGTACTGGTTTATGCCAGAGCCTTTGCAGTTCGATTTTGAGGTCCTGATAACGGCTGAGTTTTTCCTGTTGTTTTTCATCAATTCGACTGTCACCTGGTATGGCGACATCAGTAATCCAAATTTTTCTTTTCCACAACCGTGAGGTCTGGTGTGTTGGTTCAAAACTTTGTCAGTCCTGGTTCGGAAGTCCCACAGTATTTTTGTGTGTTCGTTTTCCATTACCTTTGCAGGTTTGTGATCCCATCAGTTCTTTACTGCTGGGAGGTGGTACTTGTGGCATAAATTCCAATGAATCATTTGGGACACATAGTTGTGCCTCTGTTTGTAGTCTGTCTGTGCAATTTTCTTACAGCAGCTGAGGATATGATCAATAGTTTCGTCGGCTTCCTTGCACAGTCTGCATTTTGGGTCACTGGCTGATTTTTCGATCTTGGCCTTAATTGCATTTATTCTGATGGCTTGCTCCTGAGCTGCAAGGATCAGGCCTTTTGTCTCCTTCTTCAGTGTCCCATTCGTGAGCCATAGCCAGGTCTTCTTATCAACCTTACCTTCAATTTTGTTAAGGAACTGTCCTTGCAATTATTATTATTATTCCCCCTCGATGGGTGCCACTTTGTTGTGGTGGGGGGGCTTAACTGCTCCAAGGATGCTGAGAGCTGTGCTGGTGGTAGTGTAACTACCGGCAGGTCCAACCAAGCCAGAGAGGTCTCAGTTGAGGAATGGAACTAAGAACTCCTAACCCATTAGCATTATGGAGAAACAAACCAAAACAAAGTCTATACTGGCTTAGTCGTTGCCCAGGATAAAAAGGACCATGGTGGATGATGCTGTTCTGGACATCCATTGACAAGTGGGCTACAGAATCAAAATACAAATGAACAGTCACAGAAGCGGCAGAAATATACAATGCCAGAAAACCGCACAATTATTATTATTATTATTAATAATAATAATAATAATAATAATAATAATAATAATACCCTATTTTATCTTCCCAAAGGGGATTCAAAGTGACTTGACATAAAAACATTTGTATACAATTTAAAATATACAAATAAACAAACATTAAAACAGAATTAAATGCAAACAGTACTAAAAAATCATAGTGATGCTGCATTATGTGGCCGTGTAGATGGATCTAAAATTGTAGCAAGTTTCAAGTTGGATTTCCACACTAGAGCGGTTTCACCAGAAGCAAAAAAAGGAGAAAAGCCACAACTCATCAAGAAATTGTAGTAAATGCTTCAAAAAAATTGTCAGTTTTTTAAAAAATAATTATTGCCACATTGTGGTTTATGGCTTATTCATTTATTTACAATATTTATATTTTGTCCTTCTCACCCCAAGGGGACTCAGGGCAGATTACAATGCACATATACATGGCAAACATTCCATGCCATGATTAGACATATAACATATAGAGCAGGGGTCCCCAAACTACGGCCCGCGGGCCACATGCGGCCCATCGGAGCTATTTATCCGGCCCGCGGGGCAGTAGCTCCCTCCTCCTCTGCCAAGAAAGATGTGTGTGGCAAGGAGAAAGAGGAAAAGGCCTTTCCCTTCTCCCTCGCCCCGCGTGCACCTTTTCTGCTGCCGCTACCGCCGAAGAAGGAGCACGCAGGGCGAGCGAGGAGGCAGGGAAGGTGAGTGGCTTTCTCACCTCGCTCGCCCCGCATGCTCCTTTCCTGCCGCCGCTGTCGAGGAAGGAGTGCACGGGGCGAGCAAGGAGAGAAAGCCACTCACCTTCCCTGCCTCCTCGCTCGCCCCGCGCGCTCCTTTCCCGCCGCCGCTGTCGAGGAAGGAGTGCACGGGGCGAGCAAGGAGAGAAAGCCACTCACCTTCCCTGCCTCCTCACTCACCCCGTGCGCTCCTTTCCCGCCGCTGCCGCCGAAGAAGGAGCGCGCAGAGCGAGCGAGGAGGCAGGGAAGGTGAGTGGCTTTCTCGCCTCGCTCACCCCGCGTGCTCCTTTCCCGCCGCTGCCGCCGAAGAAGGAGCGCGCAGGGCGAGCGAGGAGGCAGGGAAGGTGAGTGGCTTTCTCGCCTCGCTCGCCCCGCGCGCTCCTTTCCCGCCGCTGCCGCCGAAGGAGCGCACAGGGCGAGCGAGGAGGCAGGGAAGGTGAGTGGCTTTCTCGCCTCGCTCGCCCCGCGCGCTCCTTTCCCGCCGCCGCTGTCGAGGAAGGAGTGCACGGGGCAAGGAGAGAAAGCCACTCGCCTTCCCTGCCTCCTCGCTCGCCCCGCGCGCTCCTTTCCCGCTGCCGCTGTTGCCAAGGAACATAACCACTGGGCAAACAAGAAGAGAAAGGCACTCACCTTTCCTGCCTCCTTGCCCGCCCCGTGCGCTCCTTTCCAGCCACCGCTGCCACAGAGGAACTTAAGACCTTGCTTGAGGTACCACATTAAATGTACATTGGGGAAAATGGCACACTTCGTTTTGTATTGCACAGAATGTATCCAGTGGCAGTTTCCAAAATGAATACAGAGGCACATCTTATAGAAATAGGTTAACTGTGTTAGTAGGTGGTTGAATTATGTTGGTCAGGGATGCTTTGATTGTTTTGGTGCACAAAGGCAGAAGGGGGTTGGATTAGATGGCCCAAGGGGTCTTTTCCAACCATTTTAATTATGGTATTATTATTATTATTATTATTATTGACACAAAGACAGAGTATGGCACAACAAACGAGATATATATGATGGATTATTACTATCATTGTATGACACAGCAAACAAGATAGATATGCTGGATTTCGTATCACAAAATCACAAGTCGAACACTTCCCAAGTGTCTAGGACTGTGTGATGTATTTTCGGATGATGTGCGCAGATCCCATTATTATTATTATTATTATTATTATTATTATTATTATTATTATTATTATTGAGTGACTATCTGTCAGGGGTGCTTTGATTATGTTTTGTTGCACAAAAGCAAAAGGGGTTTGGACTAGATGGCCCAAGGGGTCTCTTCCAACCCTCTTTATTATTTTTATGATGATTATTATTATTATTAACATTGAGGCTGTATTTGTTCCCTTTTTGTTTGTTTTTTTACTTCATAATAAGATATGTGCAGTGTGCATAGGAATTTGTTCATAGTTCAAAAAAAAAAAACACTATAGTTCGGCCCTCCAACGGTCTGAGGGACCGTGAATTGGCCCCCTGTTTAAAAAGTTTGGGGACCCCTGATATAGAGAGACAACAGAGGCAATTTAACTTTTTTCCAGCATCCGGCTTCATGAGGGTATGCTCGATTCCGGCCACAGGGGGAGCTGCTGCTTCATTGTTCACCTGTGACACTGAGTCCTTTGATCGTAGTACTTCCTCATTCCTTTCTGCACACTGCTGGCAGTTTTTATGGGGTCGTAAATTAAGTTAAATTAGACTCCTCACATAATTTGGTACCTAGAATTTTCTACTCAACAGATGCGACTGTTTTTCAAGCTGCTCAGGTGGGGAAAGAGCTAGGCTATTAATGGTTGGGAGCTCAATCCAACCCGGGCTTCGATCCCATGACCTCTCAGTCAGTAGTTGCAGTTGGCTACTAACCAGCTGTACCACAGCCTGACTTCAAGTCAAAATTTAAAAAAGGAGAGATTCTTAGAAGCAAACAAGGGAACTGGATATAACTCAGGGTCCATCTACACTGCAGAATGAATACAGTTTGACATGCTTTAGCTGCCATGACTCTGCTGTGGAATCCTGGGAGTTGTAGTTTTACAAAGCTTTTAGCCTTCTTTGCCAAAGAGTACAGGATTCATAGCATTGGTCCGTGACAGTTAAAGTTATGTCAAACTGCATTGGTTGTAGTAGATGTAGCCTCATTTGGAGTTTTAATAATAATAATAAAAGTAATAAACGTTATTCCTATACCCCACCCCATCTCCCTGAAGGGACTCAGGGCAGCTTACACAGGGAAAAGCCCGAACAACAACATAACATAGCATTACATGTATAAAATTTAACAGCAATTTAAAACATTCCAACAATAAACAAAAACGACATAAGACAATTACTCTAAAAGCCTGAGCATTAATTTTGCACATGGAAAAAGGTTACTAGTGCAGAGCTCAAGTTTTATTTAAGACTAGGAAACACAAGGCTCTCAGATGCTAGAATTCCTGTGACAGAGAAAAGTTAGGAGAGCAAAGAGAATAAGGCACTATTGGTAAAGTTCCAGAGTTTTTTTAAAAGGAAGGCAGAGGAGGTAACCAGAGATTTTATAGACAGTCCTGTGTACAATTCAGTTAGTAATGAAATACATACTGCTGCCTTCAGTCTTCCTGTTTTCTTTGTAGTGTTGTCCCCAGATACGTGTCTCCCCTTTGGAAGACCTGCTCTTTCATTTGGGAATGTAAATGTCCCCTGCTTCCCCAAATCAAGAGGCAAGTATTTTTTAAGAGAAACTCACACATTTCTCATAGATTTGGGCCAAATAATCTGTGTAATGCCATCGATTTCCAGATCAAAGACGGTCCCGACAAGGGTTGGCTTGAAACACCTTCCTCTTGACACATTTCTTCCTTTCGCCCTCCATTGATACTGCAAATTGCAATGCTTTCTAGACCATCCTCTTAAAAATCAGATGCCCCGATACATTTGTGAACTCCATGACGACAACATTCTTGGACAGCAATGGCTCCCAAAGTGACCCATTTAAGGTGGAATCAGGTGTCAAACAGGGGGTGTTATTGCCCCTACCTTATTTTCCATCTTCATCGCTATGATTCTTCACCTTGTTGATGGGAAGCTTCCCACTGGTGTGAAAATCGTCTATCTAACAGATGGTAAGCTATTTTACCTCACTCAGCAGATTGATAGCCAAAACCAAGTTCACAACAACATCTGTTATAGAAGTCCAATATGTTGGTGATAATGTGCTCATTCAGAAGAAGACCTACAAGCCACTTTTAACATCTTTGCAGAAGCAAACAAAAAGCTTGGCCTGTCAGTGAACATCGAGAAAACCAAAATGCTCTACTAACAAGCAGCAACCAATCCCTCTGCAATGCCAGGAATAAAGCTTAATGGTGTAACACTAGAAAATGTTAACCATTTCCACTACTTTGGCAGCCACCTCTCCACAAAAGCCAACATCGACACCGAAATATACACTGTCCGAACTCTGCAAATGCAGCATTTTTTTTTTGAATGAGGCAGAAAGTGTTTCAGGATCGAGACATCCATAGGGATACCAAGATGCTTGTTTATAAAGCTACTAGCTGTGCCCAGCCACGCGTTGTTGTGGCGAAGTATGGTGGTATGGGAAATAAAGTATTGAGGAATTGGTGGTAGTTAAGGTAAAGGGTAAAGGTTTTCCTCTGACGTTAAGACCAGTCGTGTCCGACTCTGGGAGTTGGTGCTCATCTCCATTTCTAAGCCGAAGAGCCGGCGTTGTCCGTAGACTCCTGCAAGGTCATGTGGGATGACTGCATGGAGCGGCTTTACGTACCCGCTGGAGCAGTACCTATTGATGCACTCACATTTGCATGTTTTCGAACTTCCGGGTTGGCAGAAGCTGGGGCTAACAGTCGGGGCTCTCTCTGCTCCCCCAATTCAAACTTGCGGCCTTTCGGTCCAGAAGTTCAGCAGCTCAGCGCTTTAACATGCTGCGCCATCAGGGGATATTATTTCCTAAAGGTTGTGAATATACAATATTTCTGATTGGTTTTTTTTTGTCTGTTGGAGGCAAGTATGAATGCTGCAATTAGGAAAAATGATTAGGATGTAATGGCCTTGCAGCTTTAAAGCCTGGCTGTTTCCTCCTCGAGTAAATTTTTTGTTGGGAGGTGTTAGCTCCCTGATTGTTTCCTGTCTGGAATTCCCTTGTTTTCAGAGTGGTGTTCTTTGCGATATTTTATGTGCTTCTACTGTCTGTGGCCCTGAGAAAACAGAGGATTTGCCAGACTTTGATGATGGGAATATTTTGTTGGGAGGTGTTAGCTGGCCCTGATTGTTTCCTGTATGGAATTCCCCTGTTTTCAGAGTGGCGTTCTTTATTTAGTGTTCTGATTTTAGAAATTGTATTGTTCTCTTTTATTGTACCACATTAATTTTTATATATTCTGATTTTAATGTTTTTGAATACTTGGAACCAGATTGTATTCATTTTCACGGTTGACTGCAACACAATAATAATAATAATAATAGTAATAATAATGACTTTGGTAATACACAGTGCTTCACTCCCTTCTAAGCTTCTTTTCTGGAAGAATCCTTTCTTGGGAGGTGTTAGCTGGCCCTGATTGTTTCCTTTGTGGAGTTTCCAATTTTCCTGCTTTCAGACTGTTGGTCTTTATTTACTGTCTTGGTTTTAGAGATTATATTGTTCTGCATTATTCTATCCCAGTAATTATTTCATATTAAAGTAGAATCTCATTTATCCAACATTCGCTTATATAATGTTCTGGATTATCCAACGCAGTCTGCCTTTTCATAAGCAATGTTTTTGTAGTCAGTGTTTTAAATTCATTGTGATATTTTAGTGGTAAATTTGTAAATACAGTACAGTAGAGTCTCACTTATCCAACATAAACGGGCCGGCAGAATGTTGGATAAGCGAATATGTTGGATAATAAGGAGGCATTAAGGAAAAGCCTATTAAACATCAAATTAGGTTATGATTTTACAAATGAAGCACCAAAACATGTTAGACAACAAATTTGGTAGAAAAAGTAGTTCAATACGCAGTAATGCTATGTAGTAATTACTGTATTTATGAATTTAGCACCAAAATATCACGATATATTGAAAACATTGAGTACAAAAATGCATTGGATAATCCAAAACATTGGATAAGTGACTGTTGGATAAGTGAGACTCTACTGTAATTACAACATAGCATTACTGAGCATTGAACTACTTTTTCTGTCAAATTTGTTGTATAATATGATGTTTTGATGCTTAATTTGTATAACGATTACCTAATTTGATGTTTAATTGGCTTTTCCTAAATCCCTTCTTATTATCCAACATATTCACTTATCCTGCCGGCCTGTTTATGTTGGATAAGTGAGACTCTACTGCATATTGATAATCTTATATTATCTGCTTATTACTGGATTATATGAGGCCCCTTCTTCACAGCTGTACAAAATGCACACTGAAGTGGATTATATGATAGTGTGTACTCAAGATAATCCAGTGCAAAGCAGATAATATAAGATTATAAATGGGTTATATAGCTGTGTGGAAGGGCCTTGAGTCTACACTGCCATATAATCCAGTGCAAATTGGATAATCTGTGGAAGAGACCCAAGTGAGGCCTAAATCTGCCTGTCCCCTAACTGAACCCTGGCTGTCCCTTGGCTGAGTCGGTTGCTAGGAGACGAACTGGGCAGAGATTAGCCCTCTAAACTGGCAGCAATTGGATAAAAACAATTATTGCTCTCCCTCTAATTAGGACTTTGTTTTTCTTTTCGTTGTATCTTACTGGAGCCGTGGATGATGGGTTGTGTTGTCAAATTTCGAGGTTGGGCGGCCTGTAGTTTTGTTGTTTTGTGGGTTGCCGTGATGCCATCACTCATTTATATATATAGATTGTCCTCCCAACTGTTGCAAGTATTCTCCTGCTGATACTTTTCTGTTGTATTTGGATGGTGCCAGGGTTCCTCTGAAAACGGAAATAGTGGGAATTGGTGTCTTCTTTGAAATTATTTACTTGAAATGTAAAATTCTTCTATGTGTGAGGCATATGCGAAGCCTTCTTTGAACAACACCATTAACTTCCCATAAAATTTTGGCAATATTTGTTTAACTGTATTAGGAAATAAATTATTAATGGCAAAGTTTTGCTGTAATGTTATTCAAACAGTAGATGGTGCTACATCACTTTACAAAACAATACAGTTGTACTGAGTGAGCAGCATACTTCTGTTAGCTTGAACTTAAAATCACTAAGCGTTTGTTATTGAAATAGAATAAACATATCAAATTCTGTAGAAGAAGCTTGCTTAATCCCTTATTAAAATGTTTCTAAATCTTGTGAAAGTTAATTAAATTACTTTGGTCTTCTATAGTCCTAGCTCAATATAGAACACTTATATATGATGTATAGATATACTGTAAATAAATATCAATGTAATATGAATGCATGTTTGGACCACAAAGGCTCCTACGTGACTTAATGGGTCTTGTTGAAATTTGGAACCCATACCCCTTATAATCCAACAAAAAGTACTGGTGGGGTTGGAGGCGGCCTGATGGAAGATGATTAAAATTGGAGTCCAGTCACATGCTGAAAACTGTGCGAATCCCAACGAAGATGGATCTGAACCAAGCCTGGTGCACACATAACTTCATGACTCAATTTAAAATACTGGTGAGGTTTGGGAGGGTTTGGTAGAGAATAATGGAAGTTAGTCCAACCATATCCAGAGAGCTGCATCATACAGCTCATTGTCAGTCATACAGCTCAGCTAACTTGCCAGATGCATCGCCCTACATACTTATCCTTCACTAGGAAAGCAGGGGATGATGGGAGTTACAGCCCACAAGAAGGCTGAGCCAATTGACCAGGTAGGAGGACAGCCACAAGTTTCAACCCAGCCATATCTGGGGCTGTTGGGAGTTAAAGCCTGGGCAAATGAGAGATAATGAGAGTTGCAGTCTGATGGAAGTTACACTCTGATCAGGTCATGGGTGGATGGGAGTTACACTCCAACCAGGCTGCAACTAAAGAAACCTCTCTTGGAATTTCTAGGTTCTCTAGCATGAATCTATGGTCAACTCATGATCATAAAGTCACATTGGAGAATCTAGAAATTCCTAAAGAGAACATTTTTAAATCTGCAAAAGTCAAAACCACAAAATGTGGAGGACCAACTGTATGTACTGGCTGTTGGTGTTATTTTTAAATGCTGAATTAGCAGAGGCCGGTTTTCTAACATTTATGATAAAGGCCACACAGTACAGTCTATTTCAGTTCAGAAACATGGTCAGTATTAATGTGATGTATTTGTTACAACTATAAAATTTTCTCTAAAACTGAAACAACGGGGAAATGTATTTTATTCAGACACTGCTTTTGTATCCACTGAAAACAGTGGCAAAATCCCAAATCATTTTACAAGTACATTTTTTTTTACTTCAGGCTGTGTAAGCTACTTAACTGGTGGTTGTGTTTTATTTGGCAGGGTTTTTTTTCCTAATCAAAGCAGTTCAGATTAAGCACAGCATGTACTTCACAGATCATTTGGCTGGGATATCACTCCCTCCAACAGCAAACACAGCTGATGAGCGCTGACAGGATTGTAAGCAAAACAGTGCCACTGGGATGTTCTCTAGTCTTCAAGCGAATCACATTGTGAACCATTTACAAGCTTGGTGTATGGCTTTAAGCTTATCCAAAGAGAGATGTTGAGGGCGCTGATTCATAGCATCAGCAATAAATTGGTATGAAGGTCTGTTGAGGTCCCCATTAACTCTATGAATCAAATGTAAACTATGAGGCAATCTAATCCTGGTTTTGTATTTTGGTTTCTGAACAATATATAAATCAATTAACAATTTTCAAACAAAATAGGACTGTATCTAGACTGCCGTATAATACAGTGTAGGAATCAGATGCATCTCCACAATTTAATACAATTTATAGAACTCCAATAAGCTGATGATAACGTACTCTGTGTGCATTCAGAAGATCTACAAGCCAATCTTTGCAGAAGCATACGAGAAGCTCAGCCTCTCACTGAACATTGAGAAAATTAAAGTGCTCTTTCAGCATTCACCAGCCAATCCCTCTGCAATGCCAGGAATACAACTTAATGGTGTAACATCAGAAAATGTTGACCATTTCCGCTACCTCTCTACAAAAGTCAACATTGACACTGAAATACAACACCGCCTGAGCTCTGCGAGTGTAGCATTTCTCCGAATAAAGCGGAGAGTGTTTGAGGATCGGGACATCTGTAGGGATACCAAGGTGGTTGTGTATAAAGCTATTGTCCTCCCAACCCTGCTATATGCCTGTGAAACATGGACTGGCTACAGACATCACACTCAACTCCTGGAACGATTCCACCAGCATTGTCTGAAAAATCCTGCAAATTTCTTGGGAAGACAGGTGGACAAATGTCAGCGTGTTGGAAGAAGCAAAGACCACCAGCATTGAAGCGATGCTCCTACACCATCAACTCCACTGGACTGGCCACATTGTCCGAATGCCTGATCACCGTCTCCCAAAGCAGTTGCTATACTCCGAACTCAAGAATGAGAAACATAATGGTGGGCAGGAAAAGAGATTTAAGGATGGACTTAAAGCCAACCTTAAAAATCGTGGCATAGACACCCAGAACTGGGAAGCCCTGGCCCTTGAGCACTCTAACTGGAGGTCAGCTGTGACCGGCAGTGCTGCAGAATTCAAAGAGGCATGAATGGAGGGCTTAAGGGAGAAAGGTGCCAAGAGGAAGGTACTTCATGCCAACTCTGACTGGGACCATCTTCCACCTGGAAACTGATGTCCCCACTGCGGAAGAACATGCAGGTCAAGAATAGGTCTCCACAGCTACCTGCGCATTTACCATCAAGACACTACACTTGGAGGTCCATCATCCTTAGGCTACGAGAGATTGCCTAAAAATACAATTTAACCAGGGCAAATTAATTAATCCGGCTTGACCCTGGGTTAAAAAAAACACCAGTAAAGATCTGAATCATCCAGCAAGATTCGAATCTTTCCCGATGTTTCAGCAGTGGAGACTGCCAATTTGTATCCCCATGCAGGATCCGAGATCACATCCCCGCAGCCATCCCACAGTCCCCGGGATCAAACAGCCCTCAGAGGTGGAATGGCAGGGCCTTTCTATTTTCCCTGCAACCCAATTCCCTCCAAAACTACAAAAAAAATTCAAAGTTGCTGCAGTGTCTGTAAGGTAAGGTAAAGGTTTCCCCTGACGTTAAGTCCAGTCATGTCTGACTCTGGGGGTTGTTGCTCATCTCCATTTCTAAGCCCAAGAGCCGGCGTTGTCTGTAGACACCTCCAAGGTCACGTGGCCGGCATGACTGCATGGAGCGCCGTTACCTTCCCGCCGGAGCGGTACCTATTGATCTACTCACATTGGCATGTTTTCGAACTGCTAGGTTGGCAGGAGCTGGAGCTAACAGCGGGTGCTCAAGCCGCTCCCGGGATTTGAACCTAGGACCTTTCGGTCTGCAAGTTCAGCAGCTCAGCGCTTTAACGCACTTCGCCACCGGGGCTACTTCCTGCATTTGCGTCATGCAGAAAGCGATGGTGTTTCGGAGGAAGAGGTGGGCTTGCTGCTCTCAGTCTCAATCGCTTCCAGAATGACACAGAATCAGAAAGTAAAGACCCTGAAACAATTGTAAGGAGCATTTTCTGTAATTCTGGGACAGAATTAGGGTGTAGAGAGTGTAGAAGGACACTGCTGGGCTGTGTGGCTGCTGTCCTGCCATGGAGCAGCTCAGAATTGCCTAGTCTGACCTCAATGCAGATCAGAACAAGCATTTTTATGCTGGTTCTAACCACATGTTGTGCCTGTGTGGAAGGGCCCTATGCTGCTATATAAACAGTAGAGTTCCGGTTATCCAACTTCCACTTATCCGAGGCGCCGCCAGGGCCTTGGCAGCACGTCATATTCTCCCCACCACCACCGTGCTCATGGCTGCCTCTGCTGCTGCATCTGCCTCCCCATCCTCCATGCCTCCTCCTGGGGCAGCCCAAGGAAGGGAGCACTGCTGAGCCAAAGGGAGCTCAAGAGAGGGAGGAGGACTTTTCACTCCCTCTTCCTTGGGCTACCCCAGGAGGATGTGAAGGAGGAGGAGGAGGGGGAGGCAGTCGCAGCAGCAGAGGCCGCCATAGAAGGTAAGGGCCCAGGCCTTTGGAGAAACTTGGAGCGTGTTGCTAAACAGCAACGCACCCCGGGTTTTCTTCAGCCGGGCCCTTGCCGGAGGGAGGAAATTCTTCCCTCTGGTAAGGGCCTGGCCTTCGGAGAACCCGGAGCGTGTTGCTAGGCAGCAACACGCACCAGGCTTCCCTAAACTGGGCCTCCCTATTATCCAACCAATCCAGTTATCTGACATTTGGCCCACCCATTTAAGTCGGATAACCGGAACTCTACTGTAATGGGACTTGAGCATTCACACATTTAGGCAAACCCCAGCAGGTACTCAGGCCCACTGTAAAATTGGAAGTTCATTGTCTTACATTTAAAAAAGGACCAAAGGAATGTCAAACAACTCACTTTCTTATTTTCATTGACATATCTGATCTGGCCTTGATATCCCTTCTGTTGAAACCCATTGGTGAACTTTCATCAAACAGACTCTTCAATAATTAATGTACACAATGTCACTTCAGTCATGAAAAACCCAATAAAGATTCCACAGTTGGCTTTGCCTATGTAATTTTAATATATTAAAGCTACATGAGAAATGGTGCTCACTAATGTGTTTACTCTGTTATGAAATCTTTATAAAACTATTTTATGAAAAACAAACACCAGTGGTACTGGGAATCAGAAGTCTTCATGCTTTCTTATAGAGCTAGCTTGGGCTAGTCAATGTTGGATGATTGAGTAAGAGCATAGTTTGAACCACATTCCACTGGCACAGACCCATGGAAAAGAAACCCTTGTAAAGACTTGCAGATTTGAAAGAACTGGAAGTAATCTTTTTAAACCAGAGCATGGAAAGGATGGTTTTTGGACCCCCCAGCTAGCATTGGTGAGATTTTTATTTTGCATACTAATGGTTATTTAGTTCATAGGCATCAAACCAGTGCATCAGTATTCGCATTATCCAAATGGTGTGATACAGTCCTCTAATAAACAAAAATATGCACTATACAGTATACACAAAAAGTGAAAATAACATAAAATACTGCATTATAGTAGAGAATAAGTAAAGGTAAAGGCTTTCCCTTGACATTAAGTCTAGTCATGTCTGACTCTGGGGGTTCGTGCTCATCTCCATTTCTAAGCCAAAGAACCAGCATTGTCCATAGACATCTCCAAAGTCATGTGGCTGGCATGATTGCACGGAGTGCTGTTACCTTCCCGCCGGAGTGGTACCATTGATCTACTCACATTTGCATGTTTTCAAACTGCTAGGTTGACAGAAGCTGGGGCTAACAGCAGGAGCTCACCCCGCTCCCTAGATTTGAACTGCTGCTCTTTTGGTCAGGAAGTTCAGCAGCTCAGCGGTTTATCCGCTGCACCGCTGGGGGCTCCATAGTAGAAAACAGCCCTGCAAAATATACACATTTGCAGAAATAGATCTTAATACAGCAGAGTCGAGCTTATCCAACATATTAAACAGGCAGGCAGAACGTTGGATAAGTGAAAATGTTGGATAATAAGGAG